>NC_143558.1:29112500-29733928 GCF_054136105.1 Typopeltis vanoorti
AAAGTTTTGCGAGTGAAAAATATTCACGTCTGAGCTACTTGTATATGGAGGCTAATGACTTCATATCACTTGCCTTAGTAAGTATCCCATATTGCAATGCACACACCCCTCACAGGCGAGTATAATGCAATGCATAATGGAAAGGGCCACTTCCAGACCGATTTCGACCTTTATTGAGGTCTCTTCAGTGGGAGCTAGGCCCGGGAGAGATACCAAGGTTGAATTAATGCAAAAGTCATTATGTGATATGAAGTCATTAGCCTCTATATACAAGTAGCTCAGACTGAATAAGTTTCATGCGCAAAATTTGCTTTGCTTACTTGGGAAAATGATTAAAATATAAAATTTCTTGGTATCTTTAACGTATATTACACCCAAGGTAAAAAACTTTCTCTCATCCAGAGATTTTTATTAAAGATCAATCACCCTTTGTCTACTTGTATATAGAATGTATATAATTTCTGCATTACTTCAACCTTGGTATCTCTTGAGGAGAACACGGCAGACCCAGGGAGGGTAATGGATGGCAATGCTGTAGCCAATGAAGTTCTAACTGCGGCTCGGCTATTGCTGTTACCCTCTTGCCATGATTAGAGCTTTATAGCTCAATAACACCTTATCCCTACACTGTCCTCTACAGATAACGGGGAAGATGAAAAGCATTCTTGCTTCGCCCCTTTAAGTCAGTCCTTATAAGGATAAGGATCTTAGTATCTCTCCCCGGCCAGCCTCCCACTGACCTCAGTAAAGATCGAAACCGGTTGGAATCTTGGGTGATGAATGGCAATGCTGTAGTCTATGAAGTTTTAACTGAGGCACTGCTGTTGCTGTTACCCCCCAGAAAAAATATGAGCTGCTGCTCTGCTCGGTGGTGGGGTGAGCCTACCACGGGGTAGAGCCAACGCTGAGAGTTCTTCTCAGTGGCAGGGTGAGCCTGTTACTGAGGGGACAACGCTGAGTTTTTGATCTTGCGAGTCACTGATTGTTGGGTGATCTAGGGGATCTCACGAGTGTTTGGAGAGGTAACTCCGCACTTAAACAGGGAAACCGGTAAGGTAGTTTCCTTTCCCATTATGCATTACATTACAAATTCAAATGTAAAGCACGCGCCTGAAAGGGGGTGTGCTTTGCATTATGGGATACTAAGGCTCAGATGTTAATGTTTTTCACGGGCAAAATTTTGTTATGCTTACTTGGAAAAATGATTAAAACCAATTTGGACTAGTGCGACTGAAGATTGAAGAAGATAGAAAAGGTTCATATTGATGTTCTTCTTGAATAACAGGAAGTTTGGAACCTTGTTTAAAGGAACTCAAGGTAAGGGTGACCGTTCCATAAATGGCATCGAACGAAAGAGAAGAGAAAAACGAGTTCAGTGAATTTGCAATTCGACAGTATACGAATGGTGGGCAATAACTACTCTTGTTATTATAGGCTTATAGGAAAGACGCTGAATCATAAACCACCTCAGCTAGCTCGCTGCGCAATCACTTGTAGAAACGATAAGAAGGAACCAGGTTTCTGCGTGATAGAAATAAACTATGACTGCAAACGAAGAGTTATCAATAAGCCAAATTACCGTGTGTGATATAGCACCATGGATATTTAAGCAGAGCGTTTCAGTTTTTTTGCCAAATGGAGAGAATAGTGTTTTAAGGTTAGAACGATTTGACATCTGTATACAGTGTTGAGAGCTGACGGTTGCAAAATAACATCATAAAGAAGAAAGAAATTGCTTTCGTTTTTTTTTTATTATGAAAGACTGCCAATAATGGGATACTAATGGGGAATTTTATTATTAAACCTTCTGTTTTGAACGAGTCCAGGAAAATATTGTAATTAAAAAACAAAAGAAGGAAAGATCATGCGTTCGTCAAGGCAGCATTTATGAGGGAATAGTATTTTTTCTTTCCTTCTGTTTTTATAAGACTCATTAGAACATCTCGTAAATATGAAATCCCCATTTATGTGAACTAAAATGGAAGATACGTTTTAACATACCACTTGTCGAAATGGCTTGAATAAAATGAAGGTCTTTGGCTTTTCTTTAGGAGCGCTTGCAATAAAGGTAAAGTCCATATTGTGGTAGAAGGAAGTATAATCAACACCCATCCATCTGAGATAGGTCGTACCCAAGCCGAAACCGAGGTCAGCTTCCTACAAAAGGATAGAAGAGTTAATAAATTTGATTCTTATGATTACGATAAAGCACTATTTAATAAAATATTCTGATATGCTTTCCTTCACAATTATCTTAAATATAACAATAAAATGTAATTACAGCGGTGTATTAGAAGAGAATTTAACTGATAATAATTGCAAATGTGAAAGCATATAAACATTGAGCAGAAATGTCGCAAGGATGATCCATGAAGTTATTTGCATCAGATAAATTCTCATCAGATTGCAATAATTTGCAGAAATGTGCAATCTGATGAGATACTTTGTAGTATCCTGCCTCCTACTCTCTCTCTCTCTCTCTCTCTCTCTCTCTTTTATAATATAACTTTATAATATAACTTCTCTCTTAAGAGAGAAGTTATATTATAAACATCGATGGTAAATAACGTAGAATGGATAGTGGATGAATAGAATCATTGACGTTATTCAAGGATGATCAGAAAACGGCATTACGGCAGAGAGAATCTTCTGCATTGAGCGTTCTGTTCAACAGCACACGCTTGAGAAAATGACAAGCATCTTCCACATCTGTGATAATAATAACTTTTGTTCCAATCTTTTAAATGAGTCAATCTTTTCTGAGATTTTTATATTTTCTCAAAATTCCCAACTTCCACTCATCCATGTTTTATGAATAATTCCAAAACCTAACTTTGGATGAATGACCAAAATGTTGAAATTGCACTAATTCTTTGATTACTGAATCATACACACACACACACACACACACACACACACACACACACATATATATATATATATATATATATATATATATATATATATATATACTTCATTATATAAATAAGAAAATATTCTTTTTATCCAGCGGATCTAGAAAGAGGAGATGCTTATAAAGGATATACAATACACACCACTCTCACTTTTTCACCAATGCACATACTTAAAAGAAAAGTAAATGAAGTATACTAACGGGAAAATAAATAAAATTTATTATATTACCCCATTGATTATCATTTTCATAATCCCAGTCCAAGTTCCGTTTTCAAACATCTTTCCAAGCTCTCCGTCCGCAGGAACCACAATTCTGAATCTGTTTGAAAGAAATACAAAATCTTTCCTTAATGTTTTTTTTTCAAACCTTTTCACACTAACGAAATGTAATTTTGATGTTAGATTTTGCTGATTAAAACATCTCTCATTTCTGTTAAACGTATCTGAAAAAGAAAACACTTTTGCCATTTGAAATAATAACTAACAATGATAGCAGTAATTTAGATAATTATTATGCTTTCGTTTTATAAGTGATGTATTTATAATAAATTAGGATGATTTTTAAATATAGTTCGTATTTGTTAAATATATACTAAAATATTTAAAATTTGAAGAATATTTAGTTTACAAATAGCCACACCTTAATATTTTAAGCATTCCTTTAATACCTTAATGACTTTCAGCATTATGAAATATATATATATATAAAAATTCAAATAAATATATATATTTATTTGAATAATAAATAAATTTATTCAAAAATAAATAATATATTTATTTGAATAAATTCAAATAAATATATATATTTATTTATTTGAATTTTTATAAATTTAAATTTATTTATATATTCTATATTCTAAATTCCTATTTCTAATTTGATTTGATGGTCATGAGTGATTAAGCATTTAAATTCAGTATAAATCAATTTCGAAGTCAAATATGAATTTAGAATATTTTTAATTTGATTATCATGAAAAGATGCGTCAAGTTGGGTTGAGTTACAAACCCAGAAGAAAATACATATCTAATGTGATACAATTTCAAAACACAATCCAAAAATGAGTTGATTCATCAGCAATCATATTTTAAAAATAAACAAAAACAAGGAAAATGCAAAATAATTTTTAAACGTATTAAATTCTTCGGAAGATAATCATATAATATAAATATAAATATACTGGAAAATAATCACGAGATATAGACAAGGAATTCAAAAATGGTTATAAGTATTCATTTAACTTACCAGAAAAGAAAGGAATTCACATGTAACATAAAGAAATTTTGCATGATTCGTCTATAACAAAGATACAACAAAAAATCGAAGATAGTTTTCTTTGAAATTGGAATGATATTCTTCTTCACAATCAAGAAGAATTCAAGAACATCTGTACTAATCTTTAATGTTAAAATTATTTGAAATACTAAAGCCTTTAGCTTATTTTGCGGATGGAGAACATGGAGATTCTTGAATCAATCGACCGTGAGATGCGGTGATTCATTCATTCAATCCAATACCCTTGGATGGTAATGGATGGCAATGCTGTAGGCAATGAAGTTCTAACTGAGGCTCGGCTATTGCTGTTACCCTCCTGCCATGATCAGAGCCTTAATTGCTCAGTAACACCTTATCCCTACACTGTCCTCTACAGATAACGGGGACGATGAAAAGCATTTTTGCTTCGCCCCTTTAAGCCAGTCCTTATAAGGACTATAAGGAAGCTTATTTTGCGTGCATTTCTTAGTTAAATTCCTGTTCATTTAAACAAGTAAAATAAGATATTAATTTAGAGTTCCTCAAACATAAAATTAAAGCTATTTCTATTTTTTTATATAAAATTATATATTAAGTTTAATAATGAGTGAAAAAAATCTATAAAAATTGTTTGTTATTTCATTTTCCTCTGGTATTTTCAGGGTGTAATTGCACACCCTTCTACTTTGATAATACTAATCATTCATTTAAATTAAATTGTTGAAATTGAACCAACGGTTTTCTTTTGCGATATATGAGGTTTTTGAGTGGAAAAATGGCGGCTCGCGTGTTAGTGTTTTGTGTCGTGTGTTATTGATGGTGAATTGTGTATTTGACTGATAAGTTTTCAGAGATTTATGCTTATATTCATTAGTAATATCAGTTATTTGCTTGCCGCAATAAACAGGCATTTTACATTTTATTTCCCATACAAGGTAAGTCAACTGACTTCGCAAAGGCGATACGCTAGGCCTACTGCCATTAGTGTCGTTGTTGTATTTTAACATCTTGTTGCTAGT
Source organism: Typopeltis vanoorti (assembly GCF_054136105.1). Taxonomy (NCBI): domain Eukaryota; kingdom Metazoa; phylum Arthropoda; class Arachnida; order Uropygi; family Thelyphonidae; genus Typopeltis; species Typopeltis vanoorti. The sequence continues at coordinate 29,117,688 of NC_143558.1, forward strand.
TGACGCGCCTATGCTTGATATTGCTGGTAGTCCTTTGCGGCTGCGGGATATTTTACAAAAACTTCTGCTGGCAGGTCTTTAGACCTGCGGGATATTTTATTAACGCACATACGCAACTAAATCGATATGAGCATGCCTGACCTGGACGTATTTGCTGATCTGCTCGAAAGAGAGCCAGCTCTTGAACTCATTGATAAACTACAAAAGAAGTTCAAGTTGACATGGCCTACTAGCATGATTGACCCCGACACTATTATTGAGTCACTCGATAAAAAGCTAGCACTCAGTTTTATTAAAAAGCTCCTCAAAAAGTTTGAACGGGATTGGCCCGGCTACTTAAATTTGTATTCCTCACCTGAAGTTGAAGTTGAGGAAAATGAAGACTCCCCACAAGTGGAGGAAAAACTCAATCTAGTTGTCTCTACCTCTAATCCTTCTGATCAAGAAGAAACTCACGCACGTAAGAAGAGAAAAATTCTTGCTGCTGAATCAACAAATGTTGTTGGTATGGAAGAGGATGTTCCCATTTCAGATCCCTCTGTTTCCCACAATGAAAAGGTGCCACCGATTATCCTAAGGGAAAAGCAGAGATGGACAACACTCAGAACCATCATGGCAAATTCACAAATTCATTACACGTCTGCTAAAAATGCAGACGAGGGAATACGAATTCAGCCCACCACGGTGGCTGACTATAGAAACCTTACAAAGGAACTGGATACTAGAGGAACCCAATATCACACATTTTCACTTGCCTCTGAAAAAAATCTGAAAGTAGTCTTACGAGGAGTCTCTGAGGATATTGACACAGATGAAATAGTTACTGACCTTAACCTACAGGAACTACCCCCCATAAAGGTCACTAGAATGTTTAGATCAAATAAGACACCTATGCCTTTAGTCTTAGTAGAAATTCATAACATCTACAAAGACATTTATAATTTAAAATCAATCTGTGGACTCAAAATCACCACAGAACCATTGAGAAAGAAATCATCTTCTGGGCAGTGCCACCGGTGCCAAAAATTTGGCCATGCCCAGAAGCTATGCAAAGCTCAGTTCAGATGCGTAAAATGTGGCGAGAATCACCCCACAAACACCTGCGCCAAGCCAAAAACCACCCCGGCTAAGTGCGCTAATTGTGGGGGTCCCCACCCTGCTAATTATAGAGGGTGTATGCATCATCCCAAAAACAGATGGAATGATCCCAGTCATCAATCTACCTCGTCATCTAATGCGAGAGTTCCTGAAGCTCAGGCTACTCAGTTCTCCAAGAGTGAGAACATGACAACTGGTGCTCGCCCATCATTAACTGAGCCCCTTAAGAAAACGAATCTTCAACATCAAGTAAGAACATATGCTGATGTGGCCCGCTCCAAACAGATAGTACAAACCCAGAACCGGAATACTCCACACTCAAATCTATCAGCTGTTATCACCTCTTCTCTTGCAAACATGCTCCAGGATTTCAGCAACTCAAATCCATCCTTAAGTGTCACAAAAAGATTCCTACAGCAAACCCAATCCATATTATCTGCACTCTCTGATGCATAGGAAAAAAATCGTCCCAAACTCTCTTAGGATTATCGGTTGGAATGCCAACGGTATAAAAAACAAACTATTAGAAATCCAGGAATTTAATAATAGATACAACCCAGATATACTGCTAATTAATGAAACTCACCTGAGGCCTGCTGACACCCTGAAAATCAGAGGGTATCAGATTTACAGAAACGACAGGCTTGGGTATAGAGGTGGAGGTACAGCCACTCTTATCAAAAGCTATATCAATCATCACTCAATAACCAACCCTACTACCACCAACCTCGAAATCACAGGAATCAATGTTCTCACAAACTCAATTGGGAACCTCAAAATTTTTTCTGCTTACAACCCTCCATTAAAGACATTATTGACCTCAGATCTGGATGCCATCCTTGGAGTAAAAGGACCGATCATCATCGCTGGAGACCTCAATGCAAAGCATCCTGCTTGGAACAGTAAATCCACTAACAAAAATGGTCGTATCCTTTCTAGCTACACAGGATTAAACCATGCTGTTGTGGCTGGACCTACCGAACCAACTCATCTCAGTACATCTGGCACTGCTGACATCTTGGATATAGCCATCCTGCAAGACATTAAACTACAGTACAGCCTTACATCACTAAACGAGCTGTCGTCGGATCACAACCCAATTCTACTGCAATTGGGAGAACAAGAATGCCTGTCTCCTCCTCATTCAGGCATATCGTGGGAGAGATTGTCTAAAGCACTTCGGGATCAAATAGGACCCGTCCCACACATATGCACACCAGAAGATGTGGATTCTGCAGTGACTAGCCTCACCCAACAGATTAAGTCCGCTATAATGGTTGCAACCTTCCAGAAACCTGTTCCCAAGCCTGATCGTTTGCCTGAGGACATTATGGACCTGATCAGAGAGAAGAACAGAGCTAGGAAGAGATTTCGTAACACTCGCGCTCCTCAGGATAAGACAGTGCTTAATAGATTGAATGGAGCAGTAAGAGATGCACTTAAAACGCATAGAAACGAAGTTTGGGATAAAAAGTTAGCCTCTATCTCACCTATTGATCACTCTATCTGGGGCCTACTGAGAAACATCAAAAACAAAAACAGATCCCTCCCCCCTATAATCTCAAACCAGGGCCTAATCCACACAGATGCAGATAAGGCAGAAGCCATACTTAAAAATCTTGAGGATCAGTGCAAACCATCTTATAACAACATTGATTTCAATCATCTGTATAAAATCCACAGACAGGTTAGACATGCACTAAACCTCCCGGATACCAGTGCTGATCATATTGCACCCGCATCACCTGTTGAATTATATGATATTATTAAAAAACTTAAGAACAATAAAGCTCCTGGACCAGACAGCATCTCAAACAGGGTGATCAAGCTGCTGCCTCGAAAAGCTATAGTGCATCTGACCAGTATAATAAATGCAATCTTAAGACTTCACTATTTTCCTTCCACCTGGAAACTGGCTGATGTGATTCCTATACATAAGCCAGGCAAAGACCCACACTTACCGCAGAATTATCGTCCAATCAGTCTCATCTCCAACCTGGGTAAGATTGCAGAGAAGGTCATCCTCTCACGACTCCAAACCTCAATAAATGACCTAAACATCCTCCCTAAAGAACAGTTTGGTTTTCGGCAACACCATAGTACTACCCAGCAAATCCATAGAATTGTGGAATATATCATCACCAGCTACAACTGGCGCCAGTACACAGGAGCTGTTTTCCTAGACCTATCTAAAGCATTTGATAAAATCTGGCATTTTGGACTCCTGCACAAACTTATCTCAGCCGGCATCTCACTAAAAATGGTTCATCTAATCCGTTCATATCTTCAGAATAGATCAATGCAAGTTAAAATTAACGGTTCTATATCGTCCCAGCGCCATATCTTTGCTGGAGTGCCACAGGGATCTCTACTGGCTCCATTGCTGTTTTCTGTATACATGTCAGACATCCCTCACAATCCGATGACTTCCATTTTAGCGCTGTATGCGGACGATACGGCAATACTAACCAGATCCCTCAGACCCCACTTCGTTACTAGAAAGCTTCAAGAAAACATTCTAAAGCTGGAGGGTTGGTTCTCTAGGTGGAGATTGGAAGTCAACCCCCTGAAAAGCTCAGCGGTTCTTTTCTCAAAAAGGCCAATGTCTCCTGCAGGAGATGTGTTACTATTCAATACTAAAATTCCCTGGCAGACAGAAACAAATTACCTGGGTGTAATTCTCGACAAAAAGCTATCTTTCAACCAACATATCAAGTCTGCATGTGCAAAAGCATCTAAAGCCATAGCTCAGATTTACCCGCTAATTAATAGAAATAGCAAGCTCAGCAACAGAATCAAATTGCAACTTTACCAGATGACGATTCGTCCCATAATCACCTATGCCTCTCCAGCCTGGAGCCACACCTCTAACGCTAACATTATCAAGATTCAGCGTGTGCAGAACAAGTGCTTGAGAATGATTCTGAACGCCCCGTGGTATGTTAGAAACAGCCAGCTCCATAGAGACACAAATATTCCATATATTCTCTCTTATCTACAATCCTTAGCTTCCAAGTTTTTTCTAAAGACGTCCACACACCCCAATGATTTGATTCAACAAGCTGCAGCATATGAGCCAACGGACATATTCAAATATAGAAGACCAAAAACTATATTAGCCTCCTATAACGATGCATAATCTCCATGCCCATTCAGGGCGAGCAAACTGCTCGTAAATTTTACCCTCACTGTAACCACGACAGATAGCGGGGAATATGAAAAGCATCTTGCTTCACCCTTAAAGACATAAATGTCAATTGTCAATTGTCAATTGAACCAACAAGGGCATGTTTTTCAATGCATCGATATTTTCCTCAAAATAAACTAATCGTTGGCATATGTTTGCAAGTATCAAATATTATATTATATTTAGTAGGTATCAGATTTTTAATTTAATTTTATCGAGATTAATACGAATCAATAAATATATAATATAATTTCGATCCAAAATCGATTCGATATCAAATCAAAAATTTAACTTCATCTACGGGTGTTTATGCATTTTACGAAAACGATTTAAAGTAAAAGAATTCCTTTTTACGATTCTGAGGTTGAGTGGATGGCATCTCCACTCTCCAGGCAGGCTCAAATCTCGCTGTGGAGGTTGAATGTTTTTGATTTTCATTGCGAGTGTGGGGTAACAGACTTGCTTAACTGGAGGCCTGAAGGGCTTCAAAAAGATCCATGTTTGGACTCTGAAGCAGAGTTTCGGAATAATATAATTTAATAATATTCAGAAGATTATAATTTAAAACTTGACCGAGATGTTATTATTCTTTCATTACAAATATTGTTATAAATTTCACTGCAATAAGAAATTGCTGCTTACATTTCATTTTAAACTTCGGTCGCAAACATTGGTTAATAAATACTATTCTATTGATTTTCATGAAGTGAACATGCAGGATACTTACTTTAAATTAAGTTTCGTTTCTAAAAGAGCCATTAGCCGGTTCTCTAGGTATGCACCGTCAGAGACATTCACTGTGTAGAATGGTTTCCTCTAAAGGGGAAAAATCATATGTTTCTTAATTATATAATTAAAAGTTGTGTTCTGTTTGGAAATACGATTTCTCATATGACCTTTATTCTGAATGAATCTTATTTAAGTTTAATAACTCCTTTCAATAATCTCCTTACCGGTTTCACTGCAATCACCACTTCGGTTGTCTTTTTCTTCAAGTTAAAATACAATGCAGAATCATTCTTCATATCTTCTGAAGACACCATTTGAAGATAGCAGGTGTCGTTTTCCCGAACTCCACGTATATATTGTACGGAAAATCCTGGAGAAGACGTCTGAAAGTTACAGGAAATTTCTTAAAAGGTTAGCAGTTGCATATACACTCACATGCTATAATATTACGACCACCTAGTATTGTGTTGTTGTGCCTCCCTTCATTGGCCGAGATAACCGCTTGCACCCGTCTTTGGATTGACTCCACTAGACCAAGGAACTTGTCTTGAGGATTAAATTTATTCTGGGTCAACTATACAAAATGGCTTTTCAAACCACGATTGCTTACTGTTAGCTTTGCAAAATGGAGCGTTATCTTACTGTAAAAGTCTGTATCCATCGGACGACATTGTCCCCATGTAGGGCAATATCTGGTCCTAAACAATCTCATTGGGGGATGAAAAACCCCAATGATATCCATTCCAGGATATCGCTCCATCGGCTAACGTGCACTATGATTGACCGAGAACAGGCTGGGTGGTCATAATATTTTTGCTCATGAGTGTATTCTGCCTTAAAATTAGAATACTAAAGTGTATTCTTGATGTATTTTATATGCATGTTAAAGCTTTCATATATGTGATTTCAAGATGAGATTCAGATGATATATTTTGTTTTTCCATCAATTTCCAAGTATTAGTTTTCATCCATTTTTCGGGATTGTTTTAATAATGTAACACGTGCACACCTACAAATTGATGTCCTAAAATAAAAAAGTCAATATAATCAATGAAGAAAAAATGGTTGTGTGTAAGGTGTTGATATACCAAAGCACAAACAAAAACGTTCTTTCATTTTTATTGAGAGATTCTGTTTTTTGTTTTTTAATTATATTCCTATTTTATTCTGCTAAAACAGTCTGTTTTATTTGGCTAATGCGTGTCATCATAAGATAAACATGTTAAGAAAGATCACATATTATCATAAAAAGTACACTTCACATTGACATTCTTGTTATAACGATAGAACTCACTGTCACAACAATTCGTCCCAAAGCCATTTTAGTATTGTAATGCTATAATTTTCATTTATCCAAATTGTTTCATTAAAATTTCTTATTATAAACTAAAATCCAGATTGGGCCGTTTTAAACTTCTGATCACCTTTTAAATATCAAATTGTATTAATTCGATCTAATCAGAGTAGAATTGTTGTTTTGTAAAATGTTTGCGATACCAAATTTCATGAACATCTGTCAAACTCTGCAGCATACGTCCAATCTGAATACCTTCTGAAACAAATGGACAGATTTCCAAAGGGAAGTATTGTATGGCATATAGAATGCGAACATACCTTTCCCTAGTGCTTAAAACTTTTTTCACCTGTGGAGGCATTCCAGCACATGACGCTTTTAGACTCTTGAATTCGAGTAGTGATAACATCTGGTCTGATCATTTTTTCAATCATCTCAAACATCTACTTTAATCTATCTTATCGCATCCTATACTGTCTCCTTGAAAACCAAATTGAAGTATCGATTTAAATGACACGTCGACAACAAATCCATATAATTTAGCATTTCCAGTGTCATGTGTCCCTAGTAATAACATCACAAGCAAAGCTAAAACCAGAGTATGTAATTACAGCGTATTTTTAATTAAAAATTCTAATTCATAACACTGTCACCTTATAGGAGATGACTATATCTTCGGGACGGGTGTGCATATGTTCATCTAAGTACCGAAACGCTCAGTCAGTTTCAAATGTGAAAGTAAACGTAAATAATGAGAGCCTGAATGGAATTACAGTAACTTCATGACACTACTGGTGAATGATTTTGGCTATTTACTGAAACCTTATGATTGTTGCAGTGCATAAAAATATACCATATACCATATGTAAAATGATATGGATGAAAGTAACTACAAAATTACTTTCAAAAGTCTTGAAATCGAATTTCAATTTGATTTTTTTTTTTTCATTTCTTATACTTAACCAGTATAAATCTAAAGAAGGTGTCTAAGATAAATTCAGAAATAATTCAGAATTTAAAATGTTTTTTTATCTTTTTAAAATTATATATACATATACATATATATATATATAAATTAGAAGAGATTACCACACACTAAGTGGAAGTATACTGATAACAGAAAATCTTAGATTAATAAAATATATACTTTCGAAATCTTAATCCTGTGGAGACGAATTTCACACCCAATATGTATGTTAGGCATGTATGTGGTATTGCTTAACTTCTTAATAGAAATGTTGGCCAAAAAGATTAACCATCTCTCCTCTCTTAGATGTTTCTGAAAAGTACATAAAACAGGAATGAAAGTCACGTGATTTAGTTATGCACTTTCAGTTTTCTTGAATAAAAGATATATCAGAAATTTCAGATTAAAATGTGCATATTTCATTCGAAAATTATATTTTTATGTCAAGTAGGTTGGGATTATTCTACTATTTTGCGTTCCAAGAGTGATTTATTTTTACCTGCTGGAATGAATTTATGGCTTCTGTGACACTGGTAGTGACGAAAAAGATGTGTTTGTATTTAATTATACGCTGATATGGATTTTTCGCTTGCTGCGAAATCTTCCAGATTGTACTGCTAAATAACAGAATCTTGATTCCTTTATTAAAGAAAGTTTTGCCTATGAATTCCACAGCACTCAGTCCTAAAGCAAAAACAGATAATCAAATTATAGTATTAATAGTTTAATTAACCTAGAATAGGTGTGATAAGAAAATAAAAGAAAAAAAGTAATTATTATTTATTTGGACTAAAAGTGCTAAACATTTTCAAAGTATATTAAGTATGCAATATTATTTATAACTTAATTATAAAAAGTCTGTAAAATATGAAAAAATTGAAAATTATACGTCGTAAATATAATATGCATAACATCCTATAGCAAGATAGATTAGCTTAATATTACACTGCATAAAAGTGGGCGCTTTGATCGCGATGCCATATTTATTTATTGTATATCTTGTACACATAGTTAAAAGACAATAAGATAAAATACACATGGATAGATAAGATACACTTATTTGATAATATAAATAAAAACAAAGGTAAAACATCTACATTCAGGCAAATACAAATATGAAATTTATGAGAAGCATCAGACAGATGATTAATCATATTTTAACATTTAGGTTTTTAATGCAGTTGATCGCCTCTGGGGATAGGTCAGAGATATCCTTAAAGTCACCTGGATATGCCGTCAGCTCACATTCCTATATTATATGGCGAATGGTTTGGGTTTCGGCTCCACAGGGACAGTGGGGATTTGGTATCTTACCCCCACTTTGAAAGTAAGTCTCCACATACGCCATGGCCTGTACGAATCCTGTTAGCCGTCCTCCGTATATTCCTGGACAGGTCAAGTCCAGATAGTTTATGGAAGCTGTTTATGTAATTACGAACTTCAGGTGATACTGCTTGGGACCACAATACATCCCACCTACTCACCATACTGTCATTCTGGCTAAGAAGATTACGGGGGGGGGGGGGTTTAAGGCAGGTCTTCCGGATTTTAGTCTATTAGATAAAGCATATGGAATAAATTCATGTATTGGGAGATTTTGGTTATTTAAAATTCTTTTATATTCGCGAAGCAAGGCTTCCTGTCGTCGCAGTTCCGAAGGAGCACTATGGCTCAAAGTGGGGAGCCATTGTGAGGGTGTACTCCTAATGCAATTCGTTATTAAATGCAGAGTGGAGTTAAGTTGAACATCTAGTTTATTGACATGGTAACTGTTGAGCCATACAGGAGCACCATACTCTGCTTCACTGTAAACTAGACCCATGGCGGTGCACCGCAGAGTTGTGGCATATAGTACCATAAAGCGTTAAACTATGTTGTTTATAGTGCGAACTTTAGCAGCGATATTAATCAAATGCTGTTTATATGACAGAGTTCTATCCAGAGTTATTCCCAGATTGTTTGGTGTTGGATTAAACGAAATTAATTCCATCAGCATATATCTCTGGTTTTTGATTTACAAGTCTGTTATTGAGGTGAAAGCAAGAACATTCGGTTTTACCAGAATTTGGTGTTAATCTCCATTTTTTTTATAGAACTGTCATAAAGCCGACAGATCATTTATCAATATTTCTTCAGTTATTTTTATAGACTTGTAGCTGATGGCCAAAGCCATATCATCTGCATAAGCAAACTTTCTGCTGTCTGTTTCAGGAATATCTGCGATGTAAAGGCTAAAAAGCAGTGGTGCGAGCCCTGAGCTAATCCATTCTTAAGCACTCTCTGTTTACTGATGCTTCCTCCGGTGACTACCCTGAAATATCGATCATACAGTAAGTTGTTTAGGAGATGACCCAATGTTTTACATGGGATGATCTTAAGAAATTTATATATGAGTCCCTCTCTCCAAACAGTATCGTAAGCCGCTGTTAAGTCAATGAAGACTGCAGTAGTCTTCAGGCAGCTTTGAAATCCTGTTTCGATGTAGGTTGTTAAGCTGAGAACTTGATCTGTACAGCTGCGATCTCTTCTGAACCCTGCTTGTTCTATTTGAACACGTTCCAAAATTTTATCACTGATGCTGTTTAATATTAGTCTCTCCAACAATTGTGGATTGCACTTAAAAGGGCTATTGGGCATAGCTTTCAGTTCTGTCCGCTGGCTTACCTGGTTTTAACACAGCAATGATTTTTGTCCTTCTAAATGTTTTAGGAACGCAGCCACTTTCAAGTATATCGTTAAAGAACTTAACCAGCGCCAGGATCTCGCATAAGGTCCACAGTGCATCAGGAATTCTTATGAATATTATCAAATCCAGGAGCCTTGTCCATTTTGATATTTTGAAACGCCGAGGATATTTCCTCACGGGAAAAAGGCAAAGAGAATTTTTGATTCTTTTGAGTTACAAACTTCATAGCCTTTAGTTCGCGTTTTACCTCTTTATTATGGTCTTTATCTATCGGAGCTCTAGAACGTGAAAGAATATGGGCAGCTATCTGATTTGGATCGACAAGAGGAGATTTCTTTGGTACAGAGGGGCTGGAACCCAAGCTTTTTAAGTAGCGACCAGGCTTTCTACTAGAGTGTTTGAAATCTATGTTTTCAGTTATTTGAATCCACTTTTCCTTACAAGCAGCGTTGAGACTATGGAGCAGTTCTTCTCCTATCTCGGGATCCTTACTTTCAAGGAATCCCCGATACAGAGATTCGCTTTCATTGGTCCATCCAGACACGTATTCTTTTCTGTAGCTTCGAGGAACGTGTATTTTTTGCCACGGCTATAACTACTCCAGTGAACCGTGTATAGTTTTTGGAAGTTTGCGGAATTCTTCTAAGGCGTGAGTCTAGATCCCTAGTGAAGTTTTTCCAGTCAGCTTTTTGGAAATTCCATCTTGGTCTAGGAAATGATGTTATCACTGGAATTTAGGCTCCTAATTCCATAAAGATGGGACGGGGCTGACTATTTGTAAAAACGTCAAGAATATGTCTGAAAGTCTATAGAGACTAATTTTTACTATCAGTAGAGATGAATGTCAAATCTGGGTTATATTACTTATTCCAGGCTCTTAATTTAAAGGTGCCTTTTTTCCTTGGCATCAAAAACCAAGTGAAGATGGTGTTGATCTTCCCATTCAGCTAATCTTTCTCCATTTTGATCATTTCGATCGTATTTCCAAGAAGTATGATGACTGTTGAAGTCCACAGAGTACACCGCTGGTTGGGAATATGTCTGTAGAACATCATTTGGCCAAACAGTTGCAAGTGGTTTATATACATTCGCATTCGTAATGTCCGCTATTTTAACAGCGATCTTATAGATTTCGTCATCAGCAGAAGATATCGCATTCTCAATATCATTTCTGACGTATGTTATGTTGCAGTAGCTACGACTATAAATAATACCGATAATGTCGTAGCCAGGGATTATTGCTCTAGATTTAACTTGATCTTCAGTTTCGATATGTGATTCTTGAATGAGAAGTAGATCGACGTTTTTTTTCCGTAGAATTTTAGAAAGACATTGACATTTTGATGCGCTAATACCCTCAATATTTAACTAGTAATACGGATATTATGTCTTTATCAGCTGGTTCGAAGAATAACCGTTGTGGAGATTTTCAGTTTCTATGTGTAACTATGGTCAGGAGATTGCACAATGGTCTGGCCGCCAGTTGCTCTAGCACTTTAGCATGACCAGGGTGCACCACGAGGAGGCGAGCTAGAATTGCACCCCATGTCATATATTTGCATTTTATCAATGCTCTTGACTAATGGTTAATCTAGAATGTGTTAGTATTGTTGGTCTGCTAGAATGTAGCAGTCAAACTGTAACCTTTTAGGGTGTTTTCTTTTTTTATTATGCTGTACGCATTAACGGACGCCATCTGAAAATACACCTTTTAAACGTGAGAATCCATGGTCTTGTGAGAATGAGAAATTTGTTTCGCGCATGAGATTTTTTATGGGTTCTAAAAAGAACGAACAATGCAAGAGAATGCAGTGCAGTATCTCTATGTTTGATATTAAACTTTATGACTAAAAGTTTAGTAATCAAATGTTTACGTTTAATTAGTCGTAATTATTATAATTAAGTCACACTTCCGAATAAGTAGATTCTTCCACAATGACCAGTGTCTTTGTGGAAGATGATAAATTAATAATAATTTTTAATGTCAAATAACACTTTATTATCTTTCAAATAAAGTACATGCATGTCCTCTATAATTTACGGAATAGTACCCCAATTCTTCACATGTGATGCAGTTCGGATATCAGTTCATATCATACTTTGCAGAGTGTGCAATTTATATAATAGAACAACTCGTGTATTATTATTCATAATAACGATCACAGAAATAGTTTACAATTATAGTTACGATTATACAGGATGGACCACATGATTACCTGCTTCATTACACATATATATATATATATACTGCTTGGGAAGAAATCAAGGACTTCCCCCCATGTGCAAGGTGCATTGTAATGAGTGTCACATGTTTGTAGCGTATAAATTGGAGGAATACGATGCTCTCAAGTCAGTGCAACTGTGCCGAGTGAAATGGGATCGAGAAGGGACCCATGTTATGAATCGTAGAGTTTGAAAGAGGCGTTGTGATAGGATACCACGCTTTTATCGGCGTGTATTTTGGCTATTAGTTCATTCCTTGTCTGTTTATATAGTGTTTGTGTTTGGGTGTCATTAGGTGGTTTTATAATCTCTTCCAGAGATTATTCTTAAGAGCAATACTGTACAATATTTCATTGTTTATCTAAAAGTTTGCTTCTGTTTACTTTCTTTTCTTAAAAATGTTTTTTGAACGGAGGGAAACGTTTTAATCCAAAGTTATTGGATCTTCTCAACTAAATAATGCTTAGTTCTCGTTTTTTTATGAGGTTGTCTATAATATTTTTACTATGATGGTCGAGACTGGTTTGCCTTGTAGAGTAATAATAATAATAACAACAACGAAATTCAAACACTTTTTTTTTTCATTTGATAAGTCTGAAGTGTTCAAATAACGAGTCAGTATCTTAAAACTCAGATCTCCTTGCTATGTACAGTGCAGTTAGGGCAACGTTGTCTAACGGGGGGGGGAATCAATCGACCGCGAGATGCGGTGATTAATACCCTTAGAGGGTAATGGATGGCAATGCTGTAGCCAATGAAGTTCTAACTGAGGTTCGGCTATTGCTGTTACCCTCTTGCCATGATCAGAGCTTTAATAGCTCAATAACACCTTATTCCTACACTGTCCTCTACAGATAACGGGGAATATGAAAAGCATTCTTGCTTCTCCCCTTTAAGCCAGTCCTTATAAGGACTATAAGGAGGTTGTCTAACTGCAGTGTCACCAAAACACAAGCCTGCCTTCTTTAAGACAAGAATGATATCACTTCTTTACTATGCTTGATAATATCCAAATCTCCAAACAGCGTCCGATTTATTTCCTTTGAGTGACTTACAACTTTCTGTCCTGGCATTGCATGTTGATTGCAATTCGTTTCAACAGAGGACCAAGCTGGAAGTCTTCTTTATAGGAAACTTGCTTCTCCATATAGATGGAATAAGTGTTTGTTTTTTCATTAAATTTCGGGCAAGCTGTAAGAAAATCTTGGTCTTAGAAATACTCTCGCAAAGCCATAGCTTGTTTAGCTTCTAATAAAAAAATGAGGCTTACTTTTCTATTAAAGGCTCTATTCGGGTCCAATCACTTTTCCATAACTGTCCTGTATCTGCTTTATATCTCTCCTCTAGGCCATAATTAACCAAGTAAATAATAAAATAATTATAATATAGCTTAATATCAGTTCAGGCACATTATACTTTTGAGTTAAATTAAGTTAATCATTAAAATCATTTATGTATTATAAACATGGGACGTAATCTCGTGCTTGCTGTTCCGCCACACGTTTATAGAATCATATATTAAATAAACATATAATAAAGTTGGTAGGCCTGTGTTGGCGAGAAAACGTTAAGCAGAGTACAAACAATCATAATTATCATAACAATGTATACTATCTGGACATAAAGGTGTGACCTGTATGACAGAACAAGTGGTGAAAACATCCAAACAAAATTCAATAGATACCTGCAAGATGTCATGAGGAATTCTATCCAATTGGAAAGGATGAACGCAGAGGAATGGGAGTCCTTGGGAATTCACTTGCATCAAATTAACTAATGCTAAATTATCAGTCCTTATAAGGACTGGCTTAAAGGGGCGAAGCAAGAATGCTTTTCATCTTCCCCGTTATCTGTAGAGGACAGTGTAGGGATAAGGTGTTATTGAGCAATTAAAGCACTGATCATGGCAGGAGGGTAACAGCAATAGCCGAGCCTCAGTTAAAACTTCATTGGCTACAGCATTGCCATCCATTACTCTCCAAGGGTATTGGATTAAATTAATCAATCACTGCATCTCACCACTTCTAAATTATCAGTTCTTAAAAGAACTGGGCGATGGACTGAGTCCTTGACTCTTTATCCCGTCATCTGAATGAAGAAAATCTGTGTGGATGGAGTGATATTGAGATATATAGTGATATGGAGTGATAAAGACCGTCCATATCTCAGCGTTGGTTCCACTCAGTGACGGGCTCCCCGACCACTGAGCAGAACCGCTCAAATTCCGAGGAAAATAATTCACCGACAAAGCCCCTCAGCGAGCCGTGCCGGAGAACACCTTCCCCGGAGACTCAAAGTGCTCCTTTAAGGCAAAAACTTTAAGAGAGCGAACTCAAAAACTCATCACCCAGGATAACAGCAACAGCCGAACCTCAGTTAACTTCCTTGGTTCAGCAAAGGACTTCAATGCATCCCATCTTCCCTTCTAAATTATCAGGAATGCTAAGTGAACTTTAAGGACTCGAAATATGTAATCAAAAAAATGGTGTGGTAAAATAGCTAACAATTAAAACTGTTAATAACAGTAATACAAAGGTTTTAAGAGTTAAACCTGAATGTAACTAATTGACATGTCATGTAACTGATCCCTGTTAAAGACTATGAGAAGTAAATTCACAAAATGAATTACTTGTAACATATAGTAATACGGTACAACTAAGGAGGTTAAAAGAAATGTAAATATATGATGTATGTATCGACTTATGATGTGTTTATTGTTACTACTATGTATTTATTTGCTATTGATCTGATAACAGTATTAAGAATTATTAAGTTATTAAGAGTTAAACCTGAATGTAATCTGTATGTATATATGTATTTATGATGTAAATATTTTACTACTATGTATTTACTTGTTATCGTTTTAATAAAATATACTCAGTGGAAGTGGCGCTTGCATCCTCTGCGCTTGGTCGCTCGAAGTCAGACTCGAGTTCAAGTCTAGTCGCCGACTGGGGGAACTTTTTCTAAGCCTTTCTTCGACCGGTTCCCGAGTTATTCGATCTCTGGCACAGCCAAGCGGGTTTTTCATCCCGTAAACTCAAGAAAATTGACCGTAGTACTCACATTATTTCAGACAGTAACATATCTTGTTAGGGTTAGGTACCAAGAGATGGCAGCACTTGTTTGCCAGCCTCTTCATTGGTGGCTGCTATAATTAGTGATAGACATGGGCCAGATATCTTTGATTGGCTTCCGGTGGAGATTGAACTGCCCACTCAGTCTCCAAAAGCTCGATAGGGTATAAAGGCCTCGCCTACTCCCTATAAGGGAATAAAAGGCGTTAACTGATTTTTTATTTTTTATAATAAAGTTGTGCAAATGTAAATAGGAAACCATTCATTCGAAACCAAAAGTGAAACCGATTGGCTAACACCAACCACACAGAAATGTATTGCTGATCTAAAACATTTCGTGTTTCAGGTTAGCATACCAAAATTCAATCGCTTCATGACTTGGATGATGCATGATCAATGCGAATCACTGACAATCTTCCAATATTCAGCTGAACTAATAAAGAAAGTGGAAATACCTAATTTTTCTAAAAGAATAATCACTTATTCGATAGAATGACATTTTTACTTACCTGGATTATCAGAAATAACGACCACTGCATGCTTCTGCTTGTGAATCTTGATTGCAATTCGTTTCAACAGAGGACCAAGCTTGAAATCATCTTTATAAGAAACTTGTCTCTCCATATAGAAGGAGCAAGTGTCCGTTTTTTCATTAGATTTCGGGCAAACTGTAAGGAAATCTTGGTCTTAGAATCTCACAAAGCAAAGAACACGATAATAACAAGAAACTGGATAATGTCAACTATGGTTATGACGGAATTTATAGTGTTTTTTTTTTCTCTGTCCATTTTGTGGAATTATTGCTTCTTCACTATAAAATATTATTTTATAGTAAGGAACTCAGGTGAAGCGAATCTTCGCCTATAACGATATTTACATTATCGATAGGAGTAAAGTGATCTCATTGATGATATTTTTTAAGAAATATACTTACAGTTCATAAATATTTAGCCAATGTTTTCCAAACGCGTTTTACAGCAATCCCTCTAGTTAATGTACGAGTACGTATAAATACTTCTGTTAGGATCGCCACATGATAAACTCATCAATATATGAAGTGCTTTGTTAAAAAAACAAATTTTTTAACAAAATTCTAAGCGCCACCTAGAGGAACGTTTTATAAGCCTTTCCGCGGACTTTAGTTTAGAAAACAGTTTCAACATTAATCTGTTTTCTATTGAGAATGGTCTTCAAAAGTCTCATTTGTTTAATGACACAAACCAACTGTCATAAATGAGTCTTAAAGAAATAAAAATGAATAAATAACCTGTACCTTTAGATATTTAAATCCATCTCATCTTCCAGTTTATATCAAGTCTCAAAAGTCACTGTTAGGGTTAGTAAGAGGCTTAACGACAACAAAAGTTTGCGAAAGTGTGAAAAGTCGTGGATCTGCTTGGCGTTTAGAAACCTGATACAACTACGGAAACTGTCAGTCAGCTAGAGAAAACCTAATTGTCAAATCTACTCTCAAAAAAAAATCTTTAAAAAATAAATAACACCACCACCAAGCAACAGATCCCTCCTTTCCATGAGGAAATTGATCCTGACTCATCCTGGACACCCATGAAAACTATGTCAACCAATAGAGCAAATGCAAATATTAAAATCTATTCTCAAAACGGAAACAAAGAAACAGTACGGCTGTAAAAACCTACGAGGAAACACTAATCCTCTACAACATGAGTAGTTAAACATTTTTCCAAACTATTAAAATAAATTGTTTGCTAATTTTTAACAAGGATTATTGATATCAATATATGTACTATTAACGAAACATATCCGGTAATAGTTATAATTAACATTTTCTTTAATTCGATCTCTGTTTATATTTTAAAGTTTTTTTTATCTATTACGCCTGTGAAGTTTTCACTTGCGAGAACGAATTTCTACATGTTAAAGTGAAACGTACATGATTTTAGAAGTCCATAATGCAATGCGACGGCACGATGTATTAACAGTTTCAAAAATCCAAACACAAGACACGCGTTTGACACGTGATATAACAATGCTGTGAAAAATATTGCGTTAGTCTATTAAACTGCAAAATTCTCAATACGCCTTATTTTGCTGTGAATTCTATACTGAAACACCAATTATCTGACGGATTACTTCACGCACTTAAATTCAGATTACAAAAACGTTCTTACCTTTATTTTTACCACCATTATGTCCTGCAATTTGAAGAAACGAAATCAGACAACATAACACATGTGAGGTAAACATGGCCATAATAAGAACAATCGCAGTACATCGAAATGCGCACTTATTGCACCAGATATTTCCCACAAATCACTATGTGAGAACAGTACAGGGTAATCATGATTGGTCGATCGAAAGCAGCATAGATTCATGGAATTTGTTATACATATAGAAGCTCGTTTTAAATATTTATTATTATTTTTCAAATGATATGCGTGGGATGGATGAGCCGTTGATTTTTTTAACATCGTGTCTACCTACGTATAATGGGAAAAAATACGGCAAGTGAACAAGTTAAAGGCGTGTTTTATTGTTGGTATGCTATCAATCCCAGCGGGATTTTTCTCATTTTCCAAAAAGCCAGAGGAATGCATTGTGGGTAGATTTCGTTTGAAATATTTCTACTACTTCTATCTTTAGTTAGTTGCTTCTGCAACAATTCTACGTAAATTAGCGCAATTTGCCCCTGTCTGAGATTGTCATTTAAAAAAAATTAATAATAATAAAAATTACGATTTCTTCATTTATAATATGATGCATGTTTGCACTGTGTGGAAGAAGGGTTCTTCCCGAAATCGTTGTATTTTTTATAAGCCCGTGTAAAAGATCAAATATGCAACATTTCAAGAAATCCAGACAGCATATTTATCCACTCAATTGTTTTTAGAGAGCATTTTGAGTCTCCTGGGAGGTATTCTCCGGCGTGGCCGGTGAGGAGCCTTGTCGGTGAATGCTTTTCCCTGGAATATGAGCGGTTCTTCTCTGTGGTGGGGGAACCGGTCACTGAGTGGAACCAACGCTGAGTAGGACGGGCTTTCGGCTACTCGTAGGGAGTGGTCCGGGGAATCGTCTTAATTTTTAGAGGTGGCTTTACTTAAAAACCCCCACTGTAGCCCATGTATGTCGTACGAGGCGACTAAAATGGGTATACAGGGAGAGTAATGGATGGCAATGCTGCAGTCAATGAAGTTTAAACTGAGAGTCGGCTATTGCCGTTACTTTTTCCACACATTTTCTTCTACAGATAACGGGGAATATGAAAAGTATTATTGATTCACCCATCTAGCAAAAAAAAAAAATAAAAAATTAAAAATTAAAACTCATTTCATATATTTTTATTTTCACTACCAGAGACGGAAGTTGTAAACTTAAAGACAAACGTTTTTATTTTATTTGATTTAACATTTGGAAACACTTCAATCTTCCAATAAGCGGAGTGATAGGATCACATCGAGTGATGAAATTCATCAGTCGAATTTGATTTTCATCACTCATTCCAACCTTGTAGTCAGAAAAAGAATACGCAAAAAAATGACATTATTCATCACCTAGTATCATAATTATCATTTAGATATTCAAAGCTAATATTTTTGTTACTCAAATTAGAGAGGTAAGTAAACGCTAGGGTATTAAATAGAGTTACTTAAAATGAAAAAACTCTATCATTAGCCGCTTACTATGAATAATTTGTTCAAGGATTTGAATAACTAAGAAAAATCTCATGAAAAAAAAATAGAAAATAGAAATATGTTCTTCTAACTCTCGTTGGCAGAATCAAAGCCATGTTTTACAAGAGTATAATATGCGATCAAAAATATAACATCAAAATATGTTCATATGTTTAGCATCAGAATTAAAATTCCTTGTCTTTATAGTCCTTATAAGGACTGGCTTAAAGGGGCGAAGCAAGAATGCTTTTCATATTCCCCGTTATCTGTAGAGGACAGTGTAGGGATAAGATGGTATTGATTGAGCTATTAAAGCTCTGATCATGGCAGGAGGGTAACAGCAATAGCCGAGTCTCAGTTAGAACTTCATTGGCTACAGAATTGCCATCCATTACCCTCGAAGGGTATTAATCACCGCATCTCACGGTGGCTTCTTCTTTCCTTCTGCCTCATCCTCCCCCTACCCTGATCCATAACCTTAAGTTCTTAAAAGAACTGGGCGATGGACTGAGTCCTTGACTCTTTATCTAGTCATCTGAATGAAGAAAATCTGTGTGGATTCAGTGTCATTGAGTTAAGAAGCTCTAATCATGGCAGGGTAACGCCAATAGCCGAGCCTCAGTTAAAACTTCATTGGCTGCATTGCCATTTGTTACCTTGGAAGTCCTAAAAAGCTCTTCCTGATCCATAACCTTATTCTTATAGTCCTTATAAGGATAAGGACTGGCTTAAAGGGGCGAAGCAAGAGTGCTTTTCATCTTCCCCGTTATCTGTATCTGTAGAGGACAGTGTAGGGATAGGGAGTTATTGAGCAATTAAATTAAAGCTCTGATCATGTCATGGCAGGAGGGTAACTTCATTAGCTACAGCATTGCCATCCATTACCCTCTAAAGCAATAGCCGATTGCTTTGGAGAATTGGATTGAATGAATCAATCCACCCTGATCGATAACCGATTAGCACCCTCTGAATACTTAAGATAATAAGAATAAAGAAAAGAGGTGTATTTAAAAAATTGCAAACTAAGTTTGAAAAATATAGTTATTTCAAAAGATTAATTCTTTTATTATAAATTTATATAAGTTTGCATATTAATTTATTTCGAAATTTTAATTTACAATTAATTTTTATATAAGAATATTATTTAAGCCAATTATCGGACAAACGTTACGATAAGAATAAAAAACTTTAGTTATAGTTAAAATACAAATTAGTGCTGTGTAGACATGATTTGATACATATCCAACTCCACAAATGACAAATACAAAAAACATTAAAGAAATTAGTGAAAGAGCACCACTTAAAACCCATGAATGATTTCAAAGAACACGAAATAGTTCAGGCTGTATTTTTCATTTGACGGACAACCGGGAATTGTACATTACGGACAGAACAACAACGCCACAATCGGATAAATTAAAATTCGAACTAAACAAATGTTTAGGGAAAGTAGGCAAAATATTATTTTATTTTAAAGGCAATGTAATGCCTAATTATATATAACTATGCACACTATCTACCAATAATTGTCCAGAAACCCCTGTATTTTAAATTATGGACCATTCCAGTTTTGTTAACAACATAAAAACCGGTGGACAGTAGGAAGCATTATTTCATCGTAACAGTTGAGTACAGGTGGTATGGCAACAGGACGTGAACTCAGTGACTTAGAGAGGTATCATCGTGGGCTGTCACGTTGGTGGCATGTATATACGTGCGATTGCCGCTCAATTGGAGCATCCAAGATCAACTATTGGCAATGTGATCAACAAATGGAGACGTCTGGCATCACGAGTGCATGAAAATACCCAAGGTAGCCGCAGGTGTTAAAACGAGTGGCAAGCAAAAATTGGCTACAAATCACACAGACCATCCGTGATAAGTTCCAGAGTGCTAATAACACCATGGTGAGCACTGATCCTGTACGAAAAGAACTCCATTTATTCCATTTACCGGGTTTCCACGGAAGTGCAGCGGCACACAAGCCGCACATCACAACAACGAACAAGGTGGTTCGTCTGGCCTGGTGTAAAGAGCGTGTGAACTGGACAACTGACCAGTGGAAAACGATACTCTGGAGCGATGAATCAAGGTTCACCTGTTTCCAGTCTGATGTCAAGATGCAAATGTGGAGGCAGCCTGGTGAAAGCTAGTTACCACAGTATGTTGTACCCACATTAAAGTTCGGTGGTAGTGGAGTAATGGTGTGGGGTGCATTCAGCTGGTTTGGAGTGGGATCACTGGTCGTTGTGCTTGGTTCCATGAAAGCAACTCAGTACCCTGAAATTCTGGATAATCAGGTGCTGCCTGCACTGTCGAGTTTTTATGCAACGGACCCATGTTACTATCAATACCACAATGGCTCATGGCACAAAGCTGCAGCTGTTATAGAATGGTACGAAAACATAGGTGTTAAACGACGGCCCTGCGCTACACAGAGTCCTGACCTCAACACCTGTGGGAAGAATCGGAGAAGTGATGAATGTTCAGAGAAACATGTCCTCGATTTATCACTGAACTCGGTGCTGCTTTGATGGAAGAATGGAGACAAATTCCACCTGATGTCTGATGCGCATTGGTGTAAACCCTCCCTCAAAGGATGCAGGAGGTGATCAAAGCCAAAGGTGGACATATCCGATATTAGGGTTCGCCTGCTGTTATCAATTGTAAATTGCTAAAATATCCCAACAGTTATTGGTAGATAGTGTATATAATTATTTGATACCCATTTGACCAAACTTGCGGCGATGTTATGATTCAATCTTTAGAAACCTTCCATAACCAACATTTTAAATATCATTAATTTTTGAAACATTGGTCATAGAAGCTTTGCAGAGAACATCTTTGCAATTCCTGGGATAAGAACAATCTAATGAACCTGAATGGCATCAAATCGCCGTCCTCCCATATTTCACACAAGGAGTTCACTCTTTACTTTCACCTCGCCTTTGACAATAATACTCGGATCTTCAAAGGAACTCAAATGATTCTTCTTGAGTTGATGAATACAACATATCCATATTGCGTTCATCAAAAGTACTTATCAGCTTCTGAACAACTCCTGTGTACAAATCCTACATCTGCCTGGCCTTAGAATACTGTTCTCATGTTTGGGTGGGGCATCAAAGATATCCCTAATATTATCGATAATTTTTGCATCCGATTAATTCATGACCTCTCTCTCTCTCTCTCTCTCTCTCTCTCTCTCTCTCTCTCTCTCTCTCTCTCTCACTCTCTCTCTCTCTCTCTCTTTCACACACACACACACACACATGGAATGGAATTTATAAAATTTTATAGAAATCAATACGTATATATACATGTTGCAAGCATTTCTCACAGTAAAAATTCATATTAAATGATACATTCGATTGCTCACTATGTACTCATATTAAAATTAATTGACATTAATAAATAAAAAAGAAATAAAATAAAATAAAATAAATAAATAAATAAATTTAATAAAAATAAATGGCCTATGTTAATAATTTTACTTTTAAGTTTAATTATTGCTTGTCAATGTCAACAACAACAACAACAACAAAAAAGTCAAACGAACGGAGCCTCAAATCGCGAACATATTGTTATTGATACATCGTGAGTATGAGGATATCTTACCTTATAGAAAATATTAAAATACTGTTTGCTTTCGCAGATATTCTACTGAATAATTAAGGAATAGGAGTGAATCGAAATGAAAACAGGAAACTTCTACCAGATAAAGAATTCAGAGGAAAAGAAAAAATCACACACACTCACACGCAAGCACGCACGCACACACACACACATAAAGTGAGGGAATTCTTAGTAAGTCGTTTTTCTATTCTTCCTAGCATAAATGAAAGGAGATAAATTATTTAAAACCTCTGTGCAAACAACGCCTATGCTTCGCTGCGCCCATAAAAAATTATACTTGAATAATGTACGACACAACAGCATACATGCACGAGCGAGTATTAAAAAACAACCGAATATGCACGAACACAGCACATCAGTTGAGTAGGAACCCATCTATTGATTACTTCCAAGTATAGCCATTTTTCATATCAGTGATATTCTTTGTCCTGATTAATACATCATTTCCAGATAAATCGTCTCCATTTATAATTATTATTCGACGTTTAATTGATTTCCAATTATTACGCTGTATTTTATATGAATTCGATTCACGAAACAGGAATATATCACACAGCTTGGTATTCTGGTAGGCAGGATAGATTTGTAACGAAACTTTTTTCAGTTTACTTCAGGTCTCCAATAAGCATGCTGGATGTCTGGCATTGGTAGATACCATCGTTTATTAACTCAAGACGTTCCCAAACATCCACGCTCAAGGTGGAATTTAAATCAAAGTCCTATTCACTGGAGAATTACTTCTTGGTGAATCTACAGAGTGGATATAATATATAAATCTATTAGGCCAAATACCCAGAATGCAATATTTTTATATTTTATTTGTCATTTTTGTTCTCGTTGGATTTTACTTGGTATGGTTGAGGTTATTCTATAAGTAGAATTTAACTTATGGTCACATGACTGAAGTCATGTGATTTTTTTTTCCTTCAGTGCGTTTCTTCCATAGTAGGAACAGAAATATACGGAATATCATTATGAGTCATCATATACAATGAAATGCAGTTTCACAAATATGTTCTGAATCCACAAAAACATCCCTCCCCCTCTCAGCTACCACTTTTCGGAATTTATGCATCATCGAAGAAAGGCCGATGTGATTTTATGGAAAGATGCAGACAGATTGGACGGACGCCATTCAAAAAAAAAATGGTCTCAACTCGATGATCTCTTGTTAACAGTTCTATTCATTGTTAACTATTAACACAAGTGAACATATTCTTAAATAATAATAAAAAGCATACAACTCTAGCATAATAAAGAAATGAATGCATAATCGTTGTAAAAACATAGGATATAACCTGACGGAAACGAACTTATAAAATGATGTATGTCATTTAACGCTGTACAACATGATAGAATGAAAACATCAACTGGATAACAATTGAAAATATAAAACTGGAAGTTAAATATTTAGCGATATTAATATAACAAATAAACATCCTTGGATAACAAATATTAAATCAAGTAAATCAAAATCCTTTGTTTTTCCCATTTCACAATGATGATTAATGACCAGTAGTATTCCTGAATAGTTGCCTAGAGCACGTGACCAAGTATTTCGTATAAAAGATGAGGAAGTGACGTTTACGTACATTTTCATAATGGTTTTTAATTGATTGATCGGTGTGTGTATCTACTATATTATCATTTAAGAGTATTGTTAGGCTTAGGATATAACCTTCCCCAGTCGTTAAAACAATTTTGCATTTTTCTTTTTATCTGTTGAGAGAAAACTTTCTGTTATCAAATATTAGTTTAATTACCTAGTTTAGACACCTTTTATTCTGTCGTTACATCATGAATAAAGACCGCAGTCTTTTTTAATGAGTTACATAATTTGTAAAAGAATTCATATATAGTTATTATATTTGTGTTTCTGATTTTGTTCTCGAGGATATATATTGTCTGAAATGCGAGAGTTTAATGACAGATGAATTAATATATTTATTGGAACTTGCAATATTCGCATTTAGGATCGTCTTTCTTTGTAGAAATATTTTCATTTATACATCCCTGGCGTCATTTAGGAAAACCAAGACTGCCCTTTTTCTGAAAAGCATTATTATCAGAAAGCATATAAATGTTTTGTTGATTTGATTTATTTTCTGATTGTTAAAATAATGGAATCAATACTATTTTAAGTAAAACTAATTTTTACTATATAATATTTTCTTATAAAAAATGTGCATAAAAATATGTAAAATAGTTTAAATTTATCTTATATTTTTATTTAATTAAGTTTTACTTTTTAACAACACCTATTATATTTATACTCAACATGTATATGAAAGTAATGCAAATATCTCATAAAATCAATGCAAATAAATATATAGAATGTGAGTTATTACTCACATTGATTTTCAAGTGCTACATACATATTTTTTTTTCAATATGAGAAATACGCATTCTTATAAAAAATATTTTCTTATAATTATAATATAATATTATATTATAATAAATTATAATATTTTCTTATAAAAAATGTGCATAAAAATATATAAAATAGTTTAAATTTATCTTATATTTTTATTTAATTAAGTTTTATTTTTTAACAACACCTATTATATTTATGCTCAACATGTATATAAAAGTAATGCAAATATCTCATAAAATCAATGCAAATAAGTATACAGAATGTGAGTTATTACTCACATTGATTTTCTCATACTATACTATTTTTTTTTCAATATAAGAAATACGCATTCGTTACTAGTGATTAAAGGGGAGATCCAGAAAGTTTTTTGCAAATTTTAATTTCATAAATTATTCGTTTCAGGTCCGAATTTGTTTTAAGAAAGCGAAGAAACTAAGCACTAAAACGTTTCTGATGTATTATTGACTAAGGCCTTCAGAATGCATTACTAGCATCTAGATGTGGACTCTAACATTGCAATTTATAAAATTAACACACAAATTAGTGACATTTTGGCAGTGATTACGTAGAATAAAAAATGCAATCTTACGGTAACACTCCAAATACTAACTCCAATTCATTTATATTTAGTTTGGGATTTTTTTAATGGGCTTTGACGAATAAAAAGTTCACTAATTGACTAAAATAATTGCGATTGCTTACATTGGAGACCTTGGTAGCACACACATGAAGAGAACTACCACGAATCCTTATTGGATCGAATGTTCTCCTTCAGTAACATTGGCAACCACGACCATCAGCTGGTCTTCGAGAGGAAGATTCTAAATAAGGAAACGTGCTTACGCGTATAATTTAATAGTCAATATTTATTGAAGTAATGAACTATTGAATACATCATTTGAAATAAAGCCTATGTTCTTTGATATCATAAAAGTTGTGTCTGTAATAATAATTTATTATTATTATTTTATTCACATAATTGATACACAGTCAAAACAGTATATCATATAAACAAAAATTTGACTGGTGATTCAGAACAATTCAGATTCTACCCAAGAATCTAAGAATAGTCCGTCAGGTAGCGTCGTGAAATATGGACTGTTCCAAGTAATGCTGTTTTTTGTAGGTCATATGGGGTCACTTCGTTGATGTTTAATTGCTGTAAATACTTCAATAGTTTCTTTAAAGTTGAATAGATAACTATTGGGATAACTTTGGTATGTTTAAGCCACAGCCGGCGAACTTCGATTGCTAGATCTCGATATTTAGTTTTTTTTTTCAGTTCTTTGTTGTCAATGTTGTTATCACTGGGTACTGCGATATCGATAATCCAAACCTGTCGATGTTCGATAATTGTGATGTCAGGTCTATTGTGTTCCAAATGCCGATCAGTTTGTATTCTAAAGTCCCAGAGAATTTTAGCTGTTTCGTTTTCCAATACTGTCTCTATTTTATGCTGCCACCAGTTATCAGATGTAGGAAAGCCATATTTTTGCATACATGCCAATGAATTATTTTGGCCACTTAATCATGGCGGTATTTGTAGTCATTTGGAGCTATTTTGCTGCAGGCACTGATTAGATGTTCTACAGTCTCATCTTTCTGATCGCATAATCTGCATTTGCTGTTATTATTGATGTTGAAAAATTTTGCTTTGATTGCATTAGTTTGTAATGCCTGTTCTTGAGCTGCTAGAATAAATCCTTCTGTTTCATTTTTAATGTATCCGTATTGTAGTCATTGCCCCGTCTTGTTCACGTCAATTTTGTCCTCAGTATCTCGAAGCAATTGGCCATGCAAGGGTTTATTTTTCCAGCGGACATATCGATAATGTTGTTGTTCCTTTTTGTAATCGGATTTGTTTCCTGTTGCTTTTAGAAGGCCCTCTTGGGTAATTGCTTGAAGCATTGGCTCGGAGCTATTGTCGAAGTAACTTCTTAAACTAATTTTTTCTTCTTCCACAGTCTGTCTCACTTGCAGCAGACCCCGTCCACCTATTCTCCTCGGTAGGTACAACCGGTCCTGTCAACATTACTTCGTGGATGTAATGCATGATGCATCGTCATTAGTTTTGTAGTCCGGTTTGTCCAGGTCTTCTTTTGTTCAATCTATTATGCCAGCTGTGTATCGGGTCACTGGTATAGCCCAAGAATTCATTGTTCTAATTGTGTTTAATCTATTTAGTTTTGCTTTCAGAATATTTATAACTCTCTTGGTGTATTTTGATGCTGCCTGCTGTTTAACCTTCGAGTGGAGACTATCACAAGCTTCTAATATTCCTAGGTATTTATAGTGTTCGTCAGCTGAAATTGCTTTTATATATTTCTCTTGATCAAACTTGAAACTGCTAGTGTCATTAATTTTTTTCTCGTTTAATAGATAAAATAGCTCATTTATCTAAACCAAATTCTATTTTGATGTCTTGACTGAAAATACGAACTGTGTTCAATAGAGAGTTTATTTGCTGGGCCGATTTTCCATAAAACTTCAAGTCATCCATATACAAAGGATGGGAAAATTTAAATTTAATATTACATTACTTGGAAAATTCCACGTTTAATGCTGATATCTCCAAATCGTTCATTATTCACTGTTAATGTTGTTTTCCATGATTTCATATCAGCAGCCAGAAACGAACATATGTTTTTGCTAATTCCAAATATGTTTAGTGATTTTAAGATCCAGGAGTGTTGGAGGGAATCAAATGCTTTCTTGTAGTCTATACACGCCATGTTTAAGTTAGTTTTTCGTCTTTTTTGAGTTTCTGAGAATCATTTTATTAATAAGGATCTGGTCTTTTGTTCCTCTAGATTTTTGAAAATTGCCTTTTTGTTCAATCGGATAAATCTGATTATCTGATAAGTAGTGGTATACGGAATTTGGTATGATTGCAGTGAACAGCTTAAGCATAGTTGGTAGGCATGTTATTGGACGATAGTTACTTGGGTTCGCACCCTTATCCTTATCTTTCATGAAGAGAAAAAGTGCGGCCAGATATCATCCAGTCTTCCACTGAGCCTGACTCCAACAAATAATTAAATTATTATGCCATTCGATCATGTAGACTGGTTAGATGTTTTAACCAAAATTCATGTAGTTCGTCTTTGCCAGGTGCACTCCAGTTTTTTAATTTTCTAGCTTGAGCACTGACCATTTCTTTAGTGATAATGACATTTTGCATTTGTTTTTGTTTCATGTTTGACTCTATTTCCTTAATCCATGAGGCATCTTTATTGTGTTCAATAGGATTATTCCAGATTGACTTCCAAAATTTGAGTGTTTCTTCTTTTCCTGGTGAATGATGGTTTGCATTTGTATTTCTCTGGAGAGACTGGAAAAACTGACATTAGTTCTGTCGACATTGATTGCATATTTTGTACATATTGGTTTATTCTTGCTTCATATCTTTTAATTTTCTGTACAGTTGCTGTTATTCTTTGTTTTAGCTCTTCGGTAACTTCAGCAATTGTTTTGTTGGCCAACTTATATGTGTTAATCCTTTTGTTTTTGATGTTATTATTTTTTCAGCTGTCCTTCTTTAAACCTCTTTAAGTTGCTCTGATCAGTTCGAAGTTTGTTGACTTTTCGTTCCAACCGGATTCTCCATGATGCAGATTGTTTCAACCTCGGCTTTTGCTCTTTCGGTTTGCAACCAAGCTTCACTGTAATGATATAGGCTGTGCTGTTTAGGAGCTGATTTGTTTCCTTTATATTGTTGGTTGTGATGGTTTCAATTACAGCATTTTCGTCTAAAAAGAGCTATTTTAGCTTAGATTTTTGTAAAGCTTTCAATGGCTGTCTTATACGTTCATTTATGCAGTTCATATGTTCCAATATCCCTGACCTCATTTTACACTGCCCTTCTGTCAAAACATTCTGAGGTATGTCGTCGTCTTGATTTTTACAGAGTTGAATTCCAAAGTTTGATATAACTACCTCCTGATGATTTGCTGTTAATGCAGTTGTTGGTTTATTACTTAACACTTGCAGCTCACGTTCAGTAAATATTTTGTTACGGAAAACGAAATTCTTTCGGTCCATAAGACTTTGTTTTGTTATTGCAGATTCTGGGAATGTTTGTTTCCAAAATAAATGCATACGCTTTCTGAAACCTCGTTTTTACGGTGTTGAATAATTCGTTTGAGATAAAGCATATGTTTTTTGATATCCTAAAACTTGTTTCTGTAATTATTATTATTATTATTATTATTACAAAAGGAAAAAAGGATAACATTACTAACTACAGGCACACATTCGCACTGCACGTAATAGAAAAAAAATCATAAAAAAAGGCTGTTAATCACAAAATATCCACATATTTTGAAACATTCGAAATAATATCTAACATAAAATACGGAGTTTGTAAAAATAAAAGAACCAATATCATATGGGATGATTCTTGCGACAGTCGACTCAGTTCTGGATTTAAACAACTTTGTGTTTGCACTTTTTTTATTTCTGAAAAGATTATGATGCCATAGGGTACACAGTTATTTAACAGTAAAATTCATTAAATGGTTTGAATACGTATTAACAATATACTCATATTACTTCTAGTATTACTCTAAAACACACTTCCTACAAGCTATATTACCACCACTTAATAGAAAAGTCATATATCTTGTCAAGGTTCTTTGCACTACAATATTTCACAAAAAAGTAAACTCATTACAAAAGAGGGTGGTGGTGGCAAAAACATCTTTGGAGTTGCAAAATAGCTGCGTTTTCCAACCATCAATATTGAGAACAATCAACTTCTCACTATACAAATATCAGACACTATTCTTTCGCAAGAGAACGCTACTTTTCTAAACAAAATACCAAAAACAGCTCTCCCACACCAAATCGGATCTTAGCATATAGTATGTATAAAAGAGGGAGGGATTGACACCATACTCTTGGAGGGTAATGGATGGCAATGCTGTAGCCAATGAAGTTCTAACTGAGGCTCGGCTATTGCTGTTACCCTCCTGCCATGATCAGAGCTTTAACTGCTCAATAACACCTTATCCCTACGCTGTCCTCTACAGATAACGGGGAAGATGAAAAGCATTCTTGCTTCGCCCTTTAAGCGAGTCCTTATAAGGACTATAAGGCACATGGTAAAGCAACTTGACATTCCACTTCCATACACACTTTTACGGTTTTAATCTACATAGACCTTTCTGCAGGAACAAAAAAAATCTAATATAGTCTGACGTAAATTTAAAGTTGTCTTTAGAAAATTTTATTAATTGGAATAATTCTCTTCTGACTTTGATTGGTTTTAATAATTGGACTCTTTGTTTTGACGTGTCACCAAAACTTTCTTGAGCAGTCGGTTTAAAATAATTGAACAAATGGGATTTTGTGTTCTTCTTTTCTTTGTTTAATCTTTTATCAAAACGTAACATATATATTATTATTATTATTATTATTATTATTATTATTATTATTAACGAAACAAAATCCATGGATAACAGACAACATACTAACAGACATACAAAGAAAAGATGCCCTATGGAAACAACTTAAGAAGTCACCGAACAATATCGCTTTAAAAGCTGAATACAAAAGAAAACGGAATCTCCTAACAACCCAGATTCGAACGGCAAAAAGAAACTATTACAGCAACAAATTAACAACAGCACAGAATGACATAAATGAAACCTGGCACCTGATTAATGAAATGCTGGACAATATACACAGAACCACTGCCACAGAAACAATAAAACACAGCTTTGCCTGCGACCCCAAATCCCTCAAACAGTTGGCAAACAACTTTAATCAGCACTTCGTGAACTCTGTCCAAAAGCTACAAGAAACAACCTTTCCTCACACATACGAACATTCTCCACTAGGTCAACGAGCAACCCAGTCGATGTGGTTCCCCACAGTAACAAAAGAAGAACTATCACTGGCAATTCAACAAATTAATCCTAACAAAGGACCGGGGATAGACGGAATCAGACCAAAAGACATCAAGAAACACTTAACCGACCTACTTCCAGTTATACAAAAACTGTTAAATAAAATCTTCGAAACGGGACACATACCTGAAACACTGAAGACTGCATTAATCACACCCATACACAAACAGGGAAAAAGATACATAATAAGTAATTACAGACCTATCGCCACGCTGCCTGTAATCAACCAAATCATTGAGCGCATTGTACATCAGAAACTCTCCACATACGTTGAAAAATTTCAAATCATACCCAAAACACAATATGGCTTTCAAAAAAATAAAGGAACAGCAACACTCCTGGAAGATTTCACAGATCTAATAAACGCTGCATTGGACAAAAACAGAATAACATTAGTAGTATTCATTGATCTAACAAAAGCATTTGACACACTAACACATAAAACTTTGTTAACGAAACTTACCCATATCGGAATTGGAGGTCGCCTACTCCAGTGGTTTAAAGCATACACGAAAAACAGAAAGCACATCACACGTATAGGATCAGCACACAGCAAAGAGGTACATGTAACCTGTGGAGTACCGCAAGGAGCTGTCCTATCTCCCATTCTATTCAACATATACACACACGACATAAGCCAACTCCCCCTAAAAAGTAAAATCTTCCAGTATGCAGACGACACTGCCATAGTATCCATTCACAACACTGCAAAAATCGCTTACGAAAATATGCAACACGACATCAATCAAATCACTAACTGGTTAACCGAAAACGGCATATATATAAACCCTGGAAAAACAAAGCTAATGATATTCAAAAACCCCCAAACCCTGCCCATAGAAACTAAATATCTCACTATCAAACATTCATCCTCCTATACACAAAGTGCAGAACCTAAAATCACAACCATCACACAGGTGAAAACAACACGCTACCTTGGACTTCACTTCGATGCAGATCAAAGTTGGAATAGCCATACAAACTACCTACATACCAAGCTTAGGATAATAGCAAGCAAACTATACAGATTAAAAGACATTGCCCCAACCCACATAAAAATACTAATCTATAAAGCATTATGTGAAAACATTTTAAGATATGCAATCACATCATACGCATTCTGCACAGACTACAGACTTAACAGGCTACAATGGTTGCAAGATAAAATGATAAAACTGATATTCTGGGAACAACCCACTCTTATGCAGGAAGCATGGACAAAACACAAAATATTTAAGGTGAAACACTTACGCCACTGCACAGTCATGTTAAAACACTACTACAGCCCAACATATAGAGTAACCAGAACAACACATCAAATAACAAGACCACAGTCAACAAACTACTTAACATATAAGTACAACAATCAATACGGCAAAGCCACCCGAAACTTCTACGTACCTGACATGATAAACAAACTGCCGTTCGACAACAGAAACCTAGGAACATACAGAGAGCTGAAACAGGCACTATATAAATATTATAGCGAGAATGAAAATTAGAGCAATTCCTGTTTCTCTCTCCCCCACCACACATACACACACAAACCTACGACAACCCCCCCCTCTCAAAAACCATCACTACAAGAACACAAAGAAACAAACAAACACACCATGTCTAAATCCAACCCTATTTGCACAAAAAAAAAAGTTAAACTGTAATAGCAGTCGAAGTCTTTCAAGCACGTACCAACAAACAGTAAAATCAACACCTGGCTTGTGACCACTATAGGAACACAACCATGAAACCACCACCCTCTGTCATCTATTATCTTCCTCAGATAAGCTCTGCTAAGCTTCGAGGAAGAAAATTACTAACTTGCAATTATCTATTATACACACTTGTAATGCGTTATAAATATTATATACATATAATTACTACAGCAACTATGTATGCAATTCATCTGAGACATAAAAAAAAAAAAAAAAATTCTGTACAATCCTTATTGTAATTCTGTAAATATTATTATTGTATGTAACTTATACTGAGACATAATAAAATGTAAAAAAATAAAAATAAAAAAATAAAAAATAAAAATAAATTATTATTATTATTATTATTGAAAAAAAAAATAAAAAAAAAAAAAAAAAATTATCATTATTATTATTATTATTATTATTATTATTATTATTATTATTATTATTATTATTATTATTATATATGATAAATGTTAGACATGACTGTTGAGAAGCTTAGATAATAATATTTTTATTTTAATTTTTTTAAACTGTAATAACATTTTATTTATCATCACACACAGAGTATTTACATATATACAATAAAGCATACTATTACATTTTCTGTTCAGTACAAATGTAGAGTACAGTGATTTTTTTTAAAATATAAATGTACATAATTTTTTTTCAATATCAATATCGTAGCTTATTATTATACACCTTATTTACATATACACAATTTTTTTTAATATCAGTATCTTCATTATTGTTATGCACCTACTGACTGTTTTGTTACATAATCTGTGTTCTTTGATTATAAGGATTACGTGTAGATGAGTGAGGCGATTTAATCCCACCCACTCCGAAGTTTGGGTTAGCTTTTATGAAGAGAGTGGGATTTAGGTTTCACTATTTATGTTGTTATTACTGTTTATGTGTGGGATGTAGGCATTGGATGCTGGTGATTTGTGATGTGTATATTAGTTTAATGGTTTCTTAACTTTGTTGGTATATTTATCAGAGTTCGTGTTTTAATGTTCTGTAGTTATCTTCGTGTTTTAAATTTCTTGGTAGGTTGTTGAGTTTCGTGGGTATCTGATGTGATCTCACAAAAGAACCGTATGTGTTGTTGAAGGATGTGCGGATGTAGATAGTTGTTGTGGGTCGTGTTATGCGTATGTCTCTGTTGTTTCGATAGGTGATGTTGAAGTAATTCCTTATTAATGTTATGTAGTGTTTCAGATTTTTTATGCTCAGGATTCCGTGTGTCGCCATGTGCTGGTCGGATATTGGTTGCTGAGTGTAAGGTGTCAAAATCACTGTTGACACGATTTTCCTATGTAATGTTTCTAATTTTGTTAGGCGGCTGTTTGATGTGCTTGAATAGACTGTTATATCGTATCTGAGTAGGGATTCTCAGATACTGTGATATAGGATTTTTTATTTTAGATGGAATAGTGTCTTTTACTTGGAAGAGTTTCGCTGCGATGACACTGAGTTTGGTATGTCGGTAGTCTATGTGTTTTGTCCATTTAAGGTGGCAATCTATGTAAAGACCAAGGTATTTTGCATGTGTTACAGGTTTGATTTCGGGACATTGGCAGGTTTATTATCGATACACTGTCACTCATGCAGTGTTATATGTGACAGTGTATCGATAGTGGTGCTGGGTGCATGATTCTTCGGTTGTGTATTATCAACATCTGTGTTTTGGTGCCGTGGATTACAATTGCGTTTTGGTAGAAGTATGTTGTGATTTCATTTAAGTGTTGTTGTTGTACTTTGGAGAGAGAGCCGTGTTGATGTCTGTGTGGATTGCTAGTAGTGCCGTGTCATCTGCATACTGAAATGTCTGACTTCTTATGGATATTTTATGAACATCGTTAAAGTATATGTTGAACACAATGGGTGATAATATGGCGCCTTGAGGTACACCGTGTTTTATTTGTATACCCCGGCTGTGACATGTAACTATTTTTGTTACTTGTGTTCTGTTTGAGAGGTAGTTCTTGAACCATGTATGCAGTGTTCCTCTTATACCTATTGAGTATAGTTTGGTGAGTAGTATGTCATGTTCAAGTGTATCAAATGCTTTGGTTAAGTCAGTATAAGGACGGCGTACTTGTTTTTGTCGAGAGCTTTGTTTATTGCGTCGGCAATGTCTTCTAATAATGTGATGGTGCTTTTTGTTTTCAGAAAGCCGTATTGGTTTTGTGAGATGATGTTGTACTTCTGTAAGTAGTTCTGTAGTCTGGTGTGTGTTATTTTTTCTAGAATTTTTGAAATCATTGGTTTGGTAGCTATTGGTCTGTAGTTCTGAGTATCGTTTCTTTTACCGTGTTTGTAAATTGGCGTAATTATTGCAGTTTTTAGTTATTGTGGAATAATGCCAGTGTCGAATACTATGTTCACGAGTCTCAAACGTATTGGATTTATTTGTTCAAAGTGTGTTATAAGGTCTGTGAGTCTTATTTCGTCTATTCTTGGAATGGCCTTTGGTTTTAGTTGTAGGAGTGCTTCTTTCAGTTCCTGTTTTGTTACATGTGGAAATTATATAGTTTGCTGTTCACTTTGTGTTGGTAATTTTTTGTTGATCGTTGGTAGATTGTCTTTTTTGAGTTCTGTGATATTGTTTGTGAAGGCATGGTTGAATGAGTCTGCTAGTTCCTCTTGGTTTGTGTCCTGACCGAAGCTTTTTGCAATAAAATCTTGTGCTGAAGTTTTCTTTTTTCAGGTTACTAATTCGGTGAGTGTAGCCCATATTTGCTTAATGTTGTCGTTATATTCCATGAATTTTTTGGAAGTAGTAGTGTCTTTTGCCCTACGAATTTTTGCTGTTAGTTTATTTCTTGTGTTTCTGTTTAAGGTTTGTAAATGTGTGTCACTGGGTGTCTTTTTTAGTGTTTTCCATAGATTTTCTTTTAGAGTAATACTATTTAGTATATCGCCATTTATCCATGGATTATTATCTGTTTGTCACCTCGTTTGTGTAGGCTTTGTTGCTTTTTTGTATATTTCTGTGAACTTTAGTTGAAAATTCTC
Source organism: Typopeltis vanoorti (assembly GCF_054136105.1). NCBI lineage: Eukaryota > Metazoa > Arthropoda > Arachnida > Uropygi > Thelyphonidae > Typopeltis > Typopeltis vanoorti. The sequence goes on from NC_143558.1 coordinate 29,153,236, forward strand.
GTATAATGTTACAGGATCATTTATTTTAAGTAGGGATTTCCAATCTGTATTTTTTACATGGTTATCGACAAAGCTCTTTGATATGATCGAGTTTTCTTGACTTTTGTGGTGGCGGTGGGGGGTAGGTAACGTAATAAAACAAAGTTGAGACAAAGCAGTGATTGGCAATTTTGACGTTAATTACTAGTGATGCATATGTATGGATGGGAGCCCGTATGTTGATATGATCGATGTATGATTGTGTTAATGTGCTGTTGAGTATTTCTTCTCTTGTTGGGGAGTTAATGGTATGGTTCATGTCATACTGACTTAGTATATCAAGGTATGTGTTAGTGGTTGAAGAAGCGTGGTCAAGAGTATTTATATTAATGTCTCCTATTAGTATGAGCCTATGTGTTCTACTGGGTTCGATGCGACTCAGCCATTCTTCTAACTCATGCAGAAAGCTGAGTGGATTATTATCTGGGGGTCTGTATATTGTGTTTATTGTGTATTTGATACTATGTTTGTCACTATTTGTGTTTCCGCGTGTTCGTAATGAGTTTGTTTTTCAGTCGCATTGTATTTTTCTTTGATGAATACCACAATACCACCTCCTCCTTTGTTTGGTCTACATAAATTGTAGGTTTCGTAATTATTAATGTTGTATGCGTACATTTCTGTGTCGTCTATTGCAACTTCGGTCAGTATTAACGCATCTATATTTGTCAAGGTGTAGTTGAGCAGTGTTATCAATGTAATGATAACACTGCTATCATTACATTGATAACAATGTAATGATAACTACCTAATGATAATCGGCGACATAAACACAAATATTGCAAATGAAAACCAGAACAACACTCTACAATACCTAGACACACTATTCATGTATAACCTAATACCAACAATAACATCATGTACTAGAGAAGAAATATTCGGAAATACTATCACTGCCTCCTGTCTAGATCATATAAACGTCCGAGCACCACCAAACAGTTACACTGCATCAGTCATAAAGTGCAAAGTAGTAGATCATTACTTCACGTCTCTAAACCTGCACATTAAGACAATATCCATACAATGCCCCACAGAAGAAGAGCAACACAAAACAATGATAGACGGAGAAATAGTTAGTCGACCACGAAATAAGAAAAACCGACTGGGAACACCTGGCATCGGATTCAGAATAAATCTTATACAACAACATTAAACTCACACTGGAGGAAATATATGAAAGCAGCACCGAAAGTCAGAATTCGTTCAAAAACAACCCACAAATTCTTCGATAACACAAAGCGTAATCTTATAAATACACAGAAAGGACGCCCTATGGAAAGAATTAAAGCGATATACAAATAACGCAGCATTAAAAACTGAATATAAGATAACAAGGAATCGCCTTACAACACAAATAAGAAATGCAAAAGGAACTACTACAGAGACAAATTAACCTCTGCACAAAACAACATGAAACAAACTTGGCATCTGATCTACGAAATGCTAGATTATGCTCCCAACACCACAGGCACGGAAACCATAAAACACAGCTTCATGAAAGACGCAAAACCTATCCAACAACTAGCAAATAACTTTAACCAATAGTTGCAGATTCCATAAAAAACGACACAGAAATATTGCCCCAATCACAAAACGTGATCCTCCACTTGGACCACAATCAAAACAGACATTATGGTTCCCAACCATGAAAGAAGCAGAACTTCTCTCTGTAATACATCAAATCAAAGCAAACAAAGGCCCAGGAATTGATGGTATAAGACCAAAGGATGTCAAGCAATAAAAAATAAAATTAATATTTTATTTATTAATTACTAAAATTAATAAATAAAACATTTAAAACAGGACAGATACCAAGTATGCTGAAGACCGCCATAATCACACCCATATACAAACATGGAAAAAGAAATTTAATCAGCAATTACAGACCCATAACAATTACCAATTACCAATTATCAATCAAATTATGATTGGCCTGTACTAAAGAAACTCACAGCATACACTGAGAGTTTCATATTATCCCCAAAACACAATACGGTTTTAAGAAAAATAAGGTAACAGCATCTCTCTTGGAAGACATTACACACGTACTTAATACCGCCTTAGACAAAAACAAAATTGCCATGGTAGTCTTTATTGATTTATATAAAGCATTTCATACACTTACACATCAAACCTTATTAGAAAAGCTGAGGCATGCTGGAATAGATGGGGCTTTGCACAGATGGTTTATAAACTAGCTTCAAAATAGAAAGCATATCACATGTATCGGGTCAAACAGGAGTAGAGAGCTACCAGTAACTTGTGGAGTGCCACAGGCAGCTGTTCTCTCCCCAGCTCTATTCAACATTCATATGCACGATATTTACCACCTACTTCTCAAAGGCAAGATCTTCCAATACGCAGATTATAGAGATATAATATCCATCCATAATAATGGAAGCATAGACCAAGCAAATGTACAGCATGACATAAATCTATTCATAGACAGGTTAACCAAAACCTCCACACACCTAAATTCAGAAAAGACAAAATTAACGATATTCAGAAATCCATTGACTCGGCGAGTTGATAACAAATATATAACCATCCAACATCCACTCTCCAACATAAAAAACACACAGAACCGTAAAACCAATACAATCACTCAGGTTCGAACAATACGATACCTTGGAATTTACTTCGATGCAGATATGAACTGGAATAGCCACATAAACCATCTACACAACAAACTCCGAACAATAAGTGGCAAACTCTACAGGTTAAAAGACATAGTTCCCATACGCCTAAAAACACTAATATACAAAGAACTATGCCAAAATATACTAAGATACGCTATAACAACCTATACTTCCTGTGCACCCTACAAACTCAATAGATTAATGTCGCTACAGTACAAAATGATAAAACTGATCTTTTGGGAACAAAGAGACAATATCGATTTTATATACACTGCAATGTCAGAACACAATAACAAGACCTCAGACAACTAATTATATCATGGATAAATACAATAATCACTACAGAAAGGCCACGCGAAACTTCTACATCCCAGACATGATAAACAAATTACCTTTTGAATACAGAAACCTTACAAACTATAATAGCCTGAAAAGAGCTAACGACATACCATGAACAAGAAACACGCACCCAAAATACCATACAAACTTAATGAAACACAATATATTCGTTCAGGCCATCCAGTTCAACGACGCATCATGACATTCCAAGTTATCGCGTGTGTGTGTGTGTGTGAGTGTGCGTGCGCGAATTTCTCAATCAACGGCTGCAGTGGAAATAAAGCCTATTAAAGATCAACCTACTTCCCAGCACAACAAACAGACCAATAAATAATAACTAACTGGTGTCATCCTCAGATAAGGTTAACAAATTAGCTGCAAGGATGAAAGATGAGAAATTACATCTCATCCAAGATCAATCAAGATAAATTATTATTATTATTATTATTATTATTATTATTAATTAACTATTCGATTGCATACTCTCCCAGGGTGTCTGCAATTTTGTATAGAGAATCTACCGGATATCCATTAGATCTTTTTATGTGGATTTCGTTCGCTGGTTCACTGGAAGGGCATTTAACACAGGACGTGTATTGTGACTTCATACTGAATTATCCATAGCTGCTATTGCAATCTGTGGAAGTGTTTTACATATTGTTTTATCAAACGACCTACTGATTATTGTATTGCTCTGCATTCGTCTTTATAGTAGTACTATAGTATTACCATGTGGAGTATAGAGAACCTCCTGTCATTAGACTGCATTCAATTGGTTGCTTAGTATTGTTACGTTTGCAGTGGATAATCACAAGAATGTCACTTATAATACCAGCATCGGAAAATATAAACGAAAGTGCAGAAGTTATGTTGCACGTTATGAATACAACTGAATTTAGTTATTTAACTTTTGTTTTCGTTATCATGTTTCATTATTAATAACAATTAATCACAATGAGACGACTGTCGTTTTGTCTCAATAAACACGATCTTGGAATTCGTGATGAACGTTGACAATTGACAATTATTCTTTAAGGGTGAAGCAAAATGCTTTTCATATTCCCCGCTATCTGTCGTGGTTACAGTGAGGGTAAAATTTACGAGCAGTTTGCTCGCCCTGAATGGGCATGGAGATTATGTATCGCTATAGGAGGCTAATATAGTTTTTGGTCTTCTATATTTAAATATGTCCGTTTGGCTCGTATGCTGCAGCTTGTTGAACCAAATCGTTGGGATGTGTGGACGTCTTTAGGAAAAATTTGGAAGCTAAGGATTGTAGATAAGAGAGAATATAGGGAATATTTGTGTCTCTGTGGAGTTGGTTGTTTCTAACATACCACGGGGCGTTCAAAATCATTCTCAAGCACTTGTTCTGCACTCGCTGTATCTTAATAATGTTAGTATTAGAGGTGTGGCTCCAGGTGGAGAGGCATAGGTGATTATAGGACGAATCGTCATCTGGTATAGCTGCAATTTGATTCTGTTGCTGAGTTTGCTATTTCTATTAATTAGCGGGTAGATCTGAGCTATGGCTTTAGATGCTTTTGCACATGCAGACTTGATATGTTGGTTGAAAGATAGCTTTTTGTCGAGAATCACACCCAGGTAATTTGTTTCTTTCTGCCAGGGAATTTTAGTATTGAATAGTAATACATCTCCTGCAGGAGACATTGGCCTTTTTGAGAAGAGAACCGCTGAGCTTTTCAGGGGGTTGACTTCCAATCTCCACTTGGAGAACCAACCCTCCAGCTTTAGAAGATTTTCTTGAAGCTTTCTGGTAACGAAGTGGGGTCTGAGAGATCTGGTTAGTATTGCCGTATCGTCCGCATACAGTGCTAAAATGGAAGTCATCGGATTGTGTGGGATGTCTGACATGTATACAGAAAACAGCAATGGAGCCAGTAGAGATACCTGCGGCACTCCAGCAAAGATATGGCGCTGGAACGATGTAGAACCGTTAATTTTAACTTGCATTGATCTACTCTGAAGATATGAACGGATTAGATGAACCATTTTTAGTGAGATACCGGCTGAGATAAGTTTGTGCAGGAGTCCAAAATGCTAGATTTTGTCAAATGCTTTAGATAGGTCTAGGAATACCGCTCCTGTGCACTAGCGCCAGTTGTAGCTGGTGGTGATATATTCCATTCCACAGTTCTGTAGATTTGCTGGGTAGTACTATGGTGTTGTCGAAATCCAAACTATTCTTTAGGGAGGATGTTTAGGTCATTTACTGAGGTTTGGAGTCGTGAGAGGATGAATGATGAACGTTCCTATTCACACCCTTCAAGACTCCTGAATGATGAACGTTTTTCCTTATAAGGACTGGCTTAAAGGGGCGAAGCAAGAATGCTTTTCATATTCCCCGTTATCTGTAGCGGACAGTGTAGGGATAATGTTATTGAGCTATTATTAAAGCTCTGATCATGGCAGGAGGGTAACAGCAATAGCCGAGCCTCAGTTAGAGCTTCATTGGCTACAGCATTGCTGTCCATTACCCTCCAAGGGTATTGGATTGAATGAATCAATCACCGCATCTCACGGTCGATTGATCGATTCAAATGAACGTTTTGTGAATGAAAAACATTTTAATTTCACATAATCTATAATATAACAAGGTGTATAAAACAACATCTTATATTTTTGCATGATGAAGTATTTTATGAATATGTTATGAAGATATAAGTTTTAATATTTCATTTCCAATCTTGTTTCTTAATAGCATACAAAAATATTAATATATGTTTTCTTTTGTTAGATGTTTTCTATTGCCACTTGAATTCTAATATAAACTACGTTGATTACTAGCAAAATGAGAATATGTATCGCATTTTTAATATATTTAACAACTTCAGACTTTATAATATCTATCGTGTAGTTTCGCTTTGAAAATGATTTGTCGACGAATACTTTTGAATGAACTTGTGTAATATTTAAAAAAGGTGAAATTGTTGGTTTAGGTTATCTTTTTTCAGTGAATATTCGAATGCTTCGTGAAACATTAAGGTATTCTCAAGATATTATCGTAAACAAACCGGTGCAGGTTGTCTATTGATTCTACTATTGATTACTTTAAGATAACTATTTTTCTTGCATAAAAAAGAGAAAATGTGCTTTTTGAAAATAATACATTGTTTTTAAAATGCTATTCAAATTTATTTGAATAGCATTTTAAAAACTTATATTTATTAACTTATATTTAATCGAGCTTTAAAATATAATTTGTAATTCGGATTGAAAGTTATTCACTATTTAATAAAACTATTCCAGCCTAAACACTAATCTCTATGATAATCGTGAATTAATAATATTAGATTGGAACCGGATCGCAGACAATAGCAAGACGTACACAGAAAAAGTTGAAACACGTGTGCAAACGATGAAGAGAATGCTTGTCACCTTTTCCCTATTAGCTTGCTTTTCTGATTTAAATAAAAAGGAGAAATTCAAACAAAATTAAAAACATTACGGTAATCCTCATTCCGTTTTTGTTGCATTCAACGCAGTAGTATATTAACATCAATATAGTCTCATTCCAACCATATAACTGACTAGTTTTTACTAAACACGGAAGAGCCGATACTTCTCCATATTACAATGAATGTGAATAGCACTGAATTGCACATCGATACCCAGCGAAAGAAGCAAGGCAATGGAATTTTCATATTTTATTGCTTTCTCTGTTTAAAGTTACCAAAAATCCTCTTAATCGAAATGTTTTTCAAAGACAACCACAGAAGCTGAGTTATTTAACATTTTTTTTTTGTTTGTGATTTTACCGCATTGCGCCACTTCAGATATACAGGTATCTGGGGAGTTTCCACTACACACCTTGATTCATGAAATGCGTTAAAAAATTATTAACAAAAGGTATGTCTCTCACAGGACAACCTCAGAAGGATATATTTGGATTCTACCCAACACGGAGATATTTATAGTACCAGCAATCTTAAATATTTACGGTGTATGAACATGTGCTGCATGCAGGTATCTACTTATATTTCCATTATCTTGCCTTGCTCGTCTAGTTCCAGGCAAAGATATTTTTTTTCCTTCATTATAATACGCATTTGCATCTGTGTTGTTTACTGGAAACAACACAGATGCATCCCAACAAAACTCTATAATAGAACTTATAAAGTTTTGTTGGGATCTAACACAGCCAGTTCCTGTTTTTTTAAAACAGTGAATGAATAAGGTTGTAAAGAATTATTCAATACTACTGTATAAATTGAAAGGATACTCAAGAATAATAGAATACTCGATTTTCCCTCTAACAATAAAGGGCAAACTGCAGTAGAACATATGCAAATATCAGACAGAGTGGCCTCAGAGCCTTTCGGTCTTCAGCTATAAATCCAACCGAACCCAAAGGCAAGTTTAAATTCACATTTTCCTAACTTTTATTAGCACTGTTTGGTTTTTCTTTCTTTTCTGTTTTTATTGACTGACGTTTAATAAAATTCTGTCAAAAGGATCTATTTGGATTCAAAAAATACAACGACCCAAAAGACATATTTCGATGATTACACCACATGTTTTATTATTCAGTTATACAAAATACTGAAATAATAGTTCCCGACAAGTTTCGTAAATCGTAGGATTTACATCTTCAGGGGTAAATAGTATAACTTAAAGGTTAAACAAGAGAATTAATAAATACAAATCATAACCGTCTGGCTATTCATAAACTCAAATAACAGAATGCAGATATATATAACGTTATTGACGTTGAACAATACTGGACGATGATCTTGTTCTCGTTCATACAGTCCGAGCTCAGATTGAGGTAGATTTTTTATTACAGCTAACCACACTTGATGGAGAATTAAACCTTGATTTTTATTGCATTGGGTTGGATTTTTCAGCATATTAACAGCTTCTTTAAATTTTCTTATATAAACAGTTGTCTTCTATGTATGACATCGTCGTTTTTTGCCAGAGTACATCGTGTCCAGTGGAAGTGGTATGGAAAGCAAGACCCCTTTTGTGTTATCTTTTGTACTGTATGTCTTTCTGGTGTTCAGCCATGCGTATTTCTCCAGATCTTCCTGTCTGTCCTACGTAGCAAATCCTGCAAGAGCAATGGATTTTGTAGACTCCTGGTTTTTTAAGAGGATGATGAGGTGGTTTTGATGGATGTAGGAATCTTGAGATTTTTTCCATAGGAAGGAAGACTACTTTTACGTTATGTTTGGTACAACGACCCATTAAAACACAGTAATCTTATCTCTTAGTTTGAGTAATTAGATATTCTTTTTTCCAGTTGTATTTACAACTCCCTTAAAGAGCATTACGTTATTATAATTTTTAAACATTTTTTCTAAATGAATTGTTTAAACAATATTCTGCAATAATTTTCAAACATATCTCTATATTTTAAATTATATAATTTTTAAAAAAGTATTTGCGGGAATACACCGCCGCCATACTACAAGTCAGACTACGTGTCAGACTAGTGAAACCTCATCAAAATGAACCAATAGGAGGCGAATATACGGGCACTTTGAGTGTTCATCGCTCTTATTATGTTCAGCTAGGGCAACTCGTAGTATGGCGGAGGTGCATTCCCGCAAGCTCTCTGGTTAATTTTCGCATAAAACTTTTATGTTTTTGTATTCGGCTCTGAAATTATGTTGTATTTAATATCCACTTAATTTATATAATTTGGCATTGCCGAAATGAAGCATTTGACTCTTTATTTTAGTAAATACTTTATACACCGACCAAGAGTTCGCTTACGGAAAATAAGGCACCCGGACGCTTCGTGTTCCTCTTATTATGTTCAGCTAGGGCAATCGTAGTATGGCAAACATGATAAACAATTCACTTGACAAGTTTTATCGACTTAGACTGCTGATATACAAGACGCTGATCATGTTAGGCCGGATAGATTGGCTTAACACCGTGGAGTCACAGAGCACATTCAAACGTTCCCAAGCTACAGACAATCCAAATCATTATTTAAGGGAGAGGATAGAGATGGTAAAAAGAATATATAATTACAGTAAACTCCCGAAGTTACGAGGTAGGTGGGACCAACAAAAAGCGCGATTCGCGTAACTCGGGGTATACTTTTGCATGTAATTTATATATACAAACATACAATTGGGACCAAAGGATTACAAAACCACCTATATTTTTTAAGAAATATAATCATAATTGTAGTTTTTCGTACATAAAAAAAAGAAAGTTCTTTCGATGGTTTCATAACTAATAGATTCGTATGACGGCATAATGTATTTTTCTTGTCACGCAAAATTTCTTCATAGCAAGCTAATGATTTTTTATTTCCTTGCCTTGTGGCTACAATTCGTTCCTCGTTAGAATCTATGTCCTCCAAAATCTGTAAACCTTTCTTTTATGATTGTTCTTACTGTGGATTCCTGTAGATCTAACTTCTTTGCTAGCTCACAAATTTTCATTCCGCCTTCAAAATCCTTAATAATATTGAGTTTTGTTTCCAAAGTCAATGTTTTTCTTGTCTTGCTAGCTGTAGAAGAATCGGACTTGCTTCCTTTGGACAACATCGTTATTTTTTATGGGATAAAATCTTTATCAAGAACATAACATTAAACAATCGCAAGGTTTGTAGACTATAAAAATCGTGTATGAATGGAGACCGCGCGAAACACGTCAGTGCTTGTTCACAGCATGTGAACAAGCACTGGCGAATGCTGCCGGCGCCTGAAAGATACGACTAGTGGTGAGACGTGAAGCGGGACGGGAATACGTACATATAAAAAACCGCATAACTCCGGATTCGCGTAAGTGGGGGTAGGACTGTACTCAAAATAAAATATAAGATTACTAAGTTTATAAGTCGCTTTATTTTCGAATCCAAATAGATCCTTTGTACAGAATTCTGTTATACCTCAATAAATATAAAAAAGAAAGAAAAACCAAATAGTTCTAATAAAATTTAGAAAAAATGTGAATTTATACTTTCCAATGTTTTGTGTGCATACTTTGTGGAAAATGTCTGATTAAGAAACTGTGAGCATGAAGGAGTGCACTTGATCCAAAACGATATTCAGTTGTTCTGTGGCATTTATAAATAATGCACTCTAAGCATCACCAACGTGTACTGATGTTACTATAACAAATGAACTGCATCTCAGATTAATCTACTTTTTTCCACTTCTAAAGCCAAGGTGGTGTTTCTGCATCCGCTATCAAGTTACAGACATTCTTTCAACCGTCAGGTGGAATCAACTCGTGTGCTTTTACAGATTATTCTTCACCGTACTCCATTTCATCTATTCCAGCGCTTCCCAAACTGTGGGCCGCGGCCCCTTTGGGGACCGTGAAATAATGAAAACAAATTTAAAATGTTTTAAGACTAAGTAGATTTTTTTATTTTAAAAGAAACGTATTTAACTTTTATTATTTATTATTTCTTTTTGTTATTTTTTATATTTTAATGCAAAAATTCACACATTGGTGTTGGTTCACAAACTTTGCTTCCTGCGTATTTCGGCGCTTAATGAATATTAGTAAATATTGTTTATTCATATGTTTTATTTCAAAGCAGTGGTTAATTGTATTTACTTCGAATGCTCTCCAGGGAAGCTCCAAATCTTCCTGTCCCGTTCATCAGTCGAAATCAACAGTCCCGTAATCAGGGACTGTTGATATTGACTTTATATACATATCAAAACTCGTTTTATATTATCACTGTCATTCGAGCTAGTTTTCTGTTACCAATAAAAGTTTCGCATATACTTCACACATGAAAAAAAGCTTAAACAAGTTCATGTGGGAAGATAGTAACTCGCTTGCAGTGGTAAACAACACTCCTCCCTAACAATCATTATACTTCAGAGGCAATAAAAACAAGTACTTTTATTATGCCAGTGAATAAGGTATGAGGAGTCTGTGTAATATATTTCTCAACAAATAGTGCAATTAGAAACAACTGGGATAAAAACACACTAATTAATGAATCACATGTCCCCTCATACAGAAACTATGCTGTATAGACTGAAAGAAAACCACATGTTGCATGGGCAAACACAGTATCTAACTAAAAACTATTGTATTAATTAGATGTGTGTGAGTTCAATTTCCCAAGGCAGCAATAAAATTCAACCGAACCTGTTAAAATTCGTAAAAGTGTTAAAACTAAGTAATATATATATATAATGAATGTTATGGCAGTTTCACATATGGAATTCGGTTGAAGAGAGTTAGCATTTCAACTCAATGGTCAGTTATGCTTTTATCTTTCGGTTGCGCGATCTTTTGTTAATACCGCACCAAAACCTGCCTTTGCTGTCTGTTTCGCATTAGGATTAATTAATAAACCCTTAAAGGCAGAAAAGTCACAAAAGAGAAAAGTGTTCCTGGTCCGGGGATTCCCTTATTCAGGTAATATTCACAAATTTCATGTTATCAGTCTGTGGTGTGCCAGTATCGGTAAGTGGTGATATTATTTGATCTATTCTACGTTAAAAAATTTAAGCCTGAGATGGATAAGTGGCTGATAAAAAATAAAAAAAAAATTCCCGCGAACAATCAGAAGAAGCAGAAACAGACTCAAAAAAAAAAAAAAAAAAAGATAGTATTTCATATTTTACCAGAACAGCCCGCATTCGTCTTCAGAACCAAACGGTAAGAGGCAAAAAATGTAATACATGCATTTGATTTTTGCAATATTCGCTGTGTATGTTTTCTATTGAATATAAATACAATAAATATTATAATAATATATCTCTCTATTACGATTTTTTTTCGAGGGGGGGGCGTGAAATATTTTAATTTTTGTAAAAGGGGCCTGACATCCAGAAGTTTGGAAAGCACTGATCTATTCGACCTGTGACTTACGCCTGTTTGTTCTCGTAATCCCCTTCCTCTCTTACACATCACCAATATGTGCCAAACACATAGCAGTGTATTGAATGGATATTTTCACTTTAATAATTCTTTACAAACTTATTCATTTACTATTTTTAAGAAAATAGGAACTAGCAGTGTTAAATCCCAACAAAACTCTATAAGTTCTATTATCTGTCCCCATTTTGCCTTCCCATTGTCCCCATATTGAACTTAGGGATCTTTGTTTAGTACCAAGTTTGAATAAAGAATTTTACTGACAGATTTTGTGCAATGTGTACGTTTTATTTTGACCGCTGGTTTCCAGTAAACAAGACAGATGCATCTGTGTATTATGATGAAGGGGAAAATCATTGATTGGCACATTGAGGTACTGCGAACCAAACAAGCAAAGCAAGGTAATGGAAATATAATGAGTATATACCGACAGGCAGTACAAGTCCATGCACCTTAAATATTTAAGATTGCTTGTGCCGTAAAAATCTTTATATTGTGTTAAAACCGAGATATTCTTGTGATGTTGCTGTTGTGAGAGGTCTAATTTTTTTGTTTATTTTATTACACATTTGATGAATCAGAGAGTGGAAACTCTGCAGATTGATTTTTTTATCTTAAGTGGCGCCATGCGGTAAAAATAATAAACAAAAAAGTAAAAAAAAACAGAGCTTCTCTGATTGTAAAAAAACATTTCGATTAAGAGAATTTCTGGTTACTTTTAGAAAAGAGAAAAACAATAAAACATGAAAATTTTATTGCCTTGCTTCGTTCGCTGGGTTTCGAAGTGCTACTCAGTCCTATTCCCATTCTTTGCAATATGGAGATTCATCCATTCTACCGTGTTTAATGAAACCCAGTTAGTCTTTGCTTTGATCGAGATAATATATGTGTCGTAATATATGATGTATTTTAAAGGGACTATTCTTATCAAGTAATCAACAATTTCACCTCTTTTAAATATTACGCAAGTCCATTCAAAAGCATTCGTCAACAAGTCCATCTCCCAAAAATATATATAAAATATTTTAGTATTTTGTTTAAGAAAAGAAATTGAAAATTAAATATTTTAAAAGAAATTTCTTAATAATATATTCATTAGAAAGTTTATCACTCATAAATGTAAGCTCTTATTTTATACACCTGTTTTGGTCATCGATTTCCTAAAACTAAAATACCTTGCATGTTAATTTACTCTGGGTGGTTTGAGGGATCAATCGACTGTGAGATGCGGTGTTTGATTCATTCAATCCAATACCCTTGGGGGTAATGGATGGCAATGCTGTAGCCAATGAAGTTCTAACTGAGGCTCGGCTATTGCTGTTACCCCCTGCCATGATCAGAGCTTTAATAGCTCAATAACACCTTATCCCTACACTGTCCTCTACAGATAACGGGAAAGATGAAAAGCCTTCTTGCTTCGCCCCTTTAAGCCAGTCCTTATAAGGACTTACTCTGGGTGGATTTTTAAAAAATATCGCTTATTTCTTTGTGCGATTTACACTATATTATGTAGTTAGTATATAGTTTTGTTTCACTGTGATAGTTCGAAGAAGTTGTTCGTAGTAGCAGTTGTAGTGTCATAAGAAGGAAATCAGTAATTTTTCAAGGAAGCCAAAAAATATGAGTGAAATTTGATCCCAACGATTTAATTAAAACACTAGATAGAAAACTAGCATTGGAACTGCTAAACAGTATTGATTGACAAAATTCGAAGTAGAGTGGCTTGGTTTGTACTCCATGAGAGGAAATGACACCGAAGGAGAAGACACAACTCCAGGGGAAGAAAACGTACATTTGGTAATCTTCTCACCCACTGATTATAAAGAAATTCATGTGTGCAAGAAGTGTAAAACAACAGAAACGCACAGGGACGAAGATGTCCGTATTACTGACTCCTCTACCTCTCCCGAAGAGAAAGTGCCTCCGATTGTCCTTTTGGAAAAGCACACATGGACGACTCTAACATATTTACAATGATGCAACTTCTGTAATTAAATTATACAAAAACAGTGAAAAGTTCCCAATACAAAAAGGCATCCGGCAAGGCGACACCATATCGCCCAAATTATTTACAGCCTAGAGGAAGTCTTTATAAGCCTTGATTTGGAAACAAAAGGAATAAACATAAATGGAGAAAGGCTGCATCATCTGAAATTTGCAGATGATATTGTCCTGATAGCAGATAATCTGGAAGAAAAGCTAAATCAGCTAAATGAAACTTCCAGAGTAATTGGATTAAAAATAAATAGAGGAAAAACAAAACTAGTGATGAATAAATACATAAACCATAGAACTGTCAAAGTTGAAAACATTGAAATAGAACAAGTTGCTTGATATGTATATTTGAGCCAATTGTTATCCTTTGAGTATTGCCAAAGAAAAGAGATTGAACGAAGAATTCGCCTTGGATGGATGGCTTATGGGAAAATGAGAGACATATTCAGAAGTGACATCCCTGTGAGTCTAAAAAGAAAAGCTTTCGACCAGTGTATACTTCCTGTCCTAACATATGGAGGAGAAACATGGACTTTAACAGAAGCGCTAAACAAAAAGCTGAGAACAACATAACATCGCATGGAAAGAAGTATGCTAAAAATAACATTAAGAGATAGGAAGACATATACCTGGATGAGATCTCAAACAGGTGTCATGGATATTGTAAAATACATTAGGCTAAGTGGGGATGGGCTGGCCATATTGCCAAAAGCAGTGAAGGGAGATGGACTAGAAAAACAGAGTGGAGACCAATGGATGGAGCGAGACAAAGAGGAAGACCGAGAGGAAGGTGGAGGGATGAACCGGAACAAACTGCAGGAGTGAGATGGATGGGAAAGGCAGAAAACCGAGTGTCTGGAAAATCATGGGGGAGTCCTTCGTCCAGCAGTGGACAGAACCAAAAGGTTGAAGAAGAAGAAGAAGACACTTCGCATCCATGTAATTATTCAATTCTAAATACGTCACAGTCAGGTTGTGGATCTACGCCCGCACTCGACTTTTTACTTCATCCAAAGGTATTTCCTACTAGGCTGGAATTTAGGTTCTGTGCCCGCAAGTAGTTTTTCACATATCATTTTCTTCTAACACATTAATAAAACAGTACAGCAGCCTGATGTAGCCGGTATATTGAAGGTGAAAAACATCATTATAAAGGTGATACACTATAAATCCATAATAAAAGCCCAGTGTGTGTGTGTGTGTGTGTGTGTTTAATGGATAAATGTTCCACAATTTAAGATGTCGTTGGTTGTTATCAGTTACAATACTAAATGTATTCTGACTTGCATTTCATCCCTACGAAACGTATTTCAACAGCATTGAAGTATTTTCGTTTTTATTCGAACATTTAACGACATGAATAGAAATTCCTCATATCACGACCATCCATTACGAACTCCAAGAGCGTTTTTTTTTGTACCACAAAGTGTACACAACGTTTTTGTGTACATTCACTAATAAAGAAACATGAAAACGCAAAGAAAAGCAACTCAACTCAGTCGGATTCATAATGCGATCCATTACTTGTGGTCTTTCGTATGATTTCATTCTTTCAGTGTACGGAAACAACAAGGATGGATTAGATACTCAAAAGACAACTTAGAAAGAAAGATTCACCATGGTTACATCCGTAGAAAAAACTTTTGCTTTACTTAACTATTTTAAGCAGATAGTACTAGTGTATTCGAATAAAGAAGGTAGGTCGCAGTGAAGTTACTTGCTATTTTACATAATTATGCATTCCGTTATCTTTATTTTCCAGTGCCTGTTTGTAAGTGACATTCTTGTGACTATCCATCTTCCCTCAATCTGCAAAAACCATCAAAAAAATTATGCAGGACGCCCACCAGATGGTGCACAAGACCTTCAAGTAGCATACATGAAGAGGCTTTTGCACTATCTGATGAATGTTGCTTAAAAAAAAATCTCTGCTTCGCGAGATATTCTTAATCCTCCCTCTTACGGTGTCGAGGTATGTATTCTTATAACCTCAACCGTCTCGAGGATAAGCCCTGTGCCTCCCGGTGTGTCCTATGTCTGTAGATGCGTGTGTTTACGGGACCAGTTTTTCTGTTCTGGGTGACGAAAATCCCGAGTTTCCGGGTGAAAAAAATCCCCTACCTCCGTACGAGACCAGCTAACTCACCTTTAGTTGAAAGAGAATCGAAACAGGAATCGAACCCAGATCTTCCCGACCGAAGGTCTTCGTCTATACCTACTGAGCTACGGAGCTTGACGAGATATTCAAAGATATAAGTTGATATTTTGATATTTTTATAAAGAATACTTTCAGTATTTGAATTTGAAATCCTAAAACATTATTTGGTGAACGTTGTGTACGCAAAACGTATGGGTATTATATAGAGACGTATGAATCCACCAGATCAGTTTTTATTATTCGACCATTTCTATATTTGACAGGAATATGATGAAAATTAGTATATACACATATATATCGTAATAATTCATTTCACTTCAATACAAAACATAATGGAATAGTAAATAAAAATTAATCTTATCTTTCTTAGGCATTATTTTTATATTTATATATTTAACCTCCCTATCATAACGCTAATTCGTTATCAAACAAACAAATTACTTAGCTGTGACAGGCTATCGAGTCCAACGTTAATGGGTGATGATAATAACAATATAAATAATGTATTGTTTATTCACAAACGTTTAGCAATGAGTTTAATTCGTCTAAATGCAATAAAAAACTATTTTATGAATACAATAATAAAATATTACTTTTTCTCATACATTTTCTAATATGTTGCTCACTGTTCACAAGGATGTAAGAAATATGAAGATTTTTCGATAAAAAGAGTAAAACAAAAATTAAATCCACTGAACCTTTTTATTCCCTTTTGGACTAGGGCTTGTTTTAGCTCTAACATTTTGGAAGCGAGGACATGCCATCTCCACGCTTGGCAGTCAAGGATAGCTTAAACTCTGACTATCGATGGCTTCGTATGTATCAACATAACCGCAGATAACTGTTGTCATCTGTTGGTCCTAAACTCTAACAGATGTCTGAAATAGTGAGTGTGTATTCTACGACCAATTATCTTGATTTGCGAATTAAAAACACAAGTTTTTAATTTGAGAAGCTTAAAAATTGAAGCTCTATTAATACAAAAAATGCAGATTTGATTCTGAAAGGTGAACCCCAATAAATAATAACTTTTCGTAAAAGTAATGAGTATATTGCATACTTAAACAGATCGGTTCTCTTAGTGATACTGTGAAAAGAACCATAAAATATATTTGGGGAAATAAATATGAAAAACGTAGTGTCCATCAAAGTTAACTTATGCAATAGTACTCCAGGAAATAGATGTAGGAAAGATCCAGTAAAGTAGTCCATAAGCAAGAGATTTAGGGATGCTGGTAGACACAGAGTTAGAGGACATTGCTAAGGTTGCTAAGGTAACCTATAAGATTACTTATAAAAGTACTGGAAAAATTAGTTAAAAAGAGAATTGAAGAATGGGTGGATAAGAATATAATACTCTATGAGGAAGACCGTGGCTTTGTTAAGGGTCGATCATGCCTTAGTAATTTGCTGACTTTTTATAATATAGCTACAACGGTAGTTAGTGGATAAAGGAAATGGCCACATGACGATTCTACTGTATTTTGCAAAGGCATTCGACAGAATATCACATGGAACTCTGTTACGCAAATTAGAACAATTGGGTATAGACATAACACTGGTTAACTGGATAAGAGGGTGGCTGCTGGAAAGATATCAAAAATTGGTATGTGGACGGGAAGAATCGAGGTGAAAACAGGTTACTAGTGGAGTGCTGCAAAGTTCAGTGCTGGGACCATCACTGTTTAATTTGTACGTAAATGTTATAGGAAATAACTTGAAAAGAAATATTCAGTTGTTTGCTGATCATACAAAATTAGGTAGCGTAATAGTGAGTTAAGGTAATGTGGAGATCTTGCAGGAATTTATATAGGCTATCAATATGGACAAACGATAATTGAGTATTAGTTTAATATAGAGAAATGTAATGTCATGAATCTTTGCATAAATAAATTACAAGCCATGTATCACATTGATGACACTGTACTGCTCAAAATAGAGGAAGCTAGAGATTTAGCGGTGGTGGTGGTGATGGTAGACAGAGAGCTAAAGTCTAGAGAACATATTGCTAAGGTATCCCATAAGATTACTTAGCTATTGAATAACACATTCACAAGAAGAGATAAAGAAGTTGTATTCCTCTTTATAAGTCATTGATACGTCCACATCTGGATTACTGTGCTCAAATGTGGTCTCCTGGATTTCTTGGGGATGTGGAACCGGTGGAGAGGATTCAAGGAGAGTGACAAGATGGTGAGTGGCCTGTGGAATGTTCCCTATGAGGATAGATTGAAGGTGTATGGATTGCAGAAGTTGATTGATAGGAGAGAAAGAAGAAGGGATATGAGTTGTGAATGGGTGAAATGGTCTGCCAGTATCAGTTGAGAGTGCTTTGTCTGTTAATGAGTTTAAGGAGAGGTATGATAGATTGCGTCTCCCATGTCGAGTCATTGGACTCCATGAAGGTGCCCATATAATAATAATACTGTTTTGTTAATAAATACTATTTTTATTCATTGCTAAGATATTTACACACACACACACACACACACACACACACACACACACACACACACACACACACACACACACACACACACACACACATATATATATATACAATAGTTATCTTGAGTATAATTTTACAATATTTTTCTGCATTGGATTTCGGTTAAAAATTTTAATAACACTCTTTGCCTCTGTATTATGCATTGACAACGAGTGTTCTAATATTAACAGTGATGATTATACAGATTTTTTTGAGTGAATAACTAATATAATAATAATAGTTTGGGAGGCATTTCTGATTTCTTCCTCGAAGCTTTGCAGAGCTTATCTGAGGAAGATAATAGATGGCGGTGGTTATGTTTCTATACTGGTCGCAAGCCAGGTGTTGATTTTACTGTGTTGCTGGTACGTGCTTGGAAGGCTTCAACTGCTATTATACAGTTTAACTTTTTTTTTGCAAGTAGGGTTGGATTTGGACATATGGTGTGTTTGTTTGTGTCCTTGTAGTGGTGTTTTTTGAGAGGGGTGTGTGTGTGTGTGTGTGTGTGTGTGTGTGTGTGTGTGTGTGTGTGTGTGTGTGTGTGTGTGTGTGTGTGTGTGTGTGTGTGTGTGTGTGTGTGTGTGTGTGTGTGTGTGTGTGTGTGTGTGTGTGTGTGTGTGAGGGAGAGAGTGAGAGGGGAAACAGGAATTTCTTAATTTTCTTTCTTGCTTTAATATTTATATAGCGCCTGTTTCAGCTCTCTGTATGTCCCAAGGTTTCTGTCTTCGAACGGCAGTTTGTTTATCATGTCAGGTACGTATAAGTTTCGGGTAGCTTTGCCGTGGTGATTGTTGTACTTATATGTTATGTAGTTTGTTGACTGTGGTCTTGTTATGTGACATGTTGTTCTGGTTACTCTATCGGTCGGGCTGTAGTAGTGTTTTAACATGACTGTGTAGTGGCATAAGTGTTTCACTTTAAATATTTTGTTGTGATGTGTCCGTGCTGCCTGCGTAAGTGTGGTTCTTCCCAGAATATCAGTTTTACCATTTTATATTGCAACCATTGTAATCTGTGGTCTGCACAGAATGCGTATGATGTGATTGCGTATCTTAAAATATTTTCACATAATGCTTTATAGATTAGTATTTTTATGTGTGTCGTGGGCAATGTTTTTTAATCGGTATAGTTTGCTTGCTATTATCCTAAGCTTGGTGAGTATATAGATTATATGGCTATTCTTTATAATAGCTATATAAATAGCTTTATAGTAATAATAATACTTATAATAATAATTTTTTAAAACATTTTATTATGTCTCAGTATAAACTACATACAATAATAATATTTACAATATTTACAATAAGGATTATACAGAATTTTTGAATTTAAAATATACATGATTATAATAATAATAATAATAATAATAATAATAATAATAATAATAATAATAATAATAATAATTTATTTTATTTATTTATTTATTTATTTATTATTATTTTTTTATGTCTCGGATGAATTGCATACATAGTTGCTGTAGTAATTATATATATATATAATATTTATAACGCATTACAATTGTGTATAACAGATACTTGCAACTTAATAATTTTCTTCCTCGAAGCTTAGCAGAGCTTATCTGAAGAAGATAATAGATGATAGAGGGTGATGGTTTCATGGTTATGTTCCTATACTGGTCACAAGCCAGGTGTTGATTTTACTATTTGTTGGTACATGCTTGGAAGACTTCGACTGCTACTACAATTTAACTTTTTTTTGTGCAAATAGGGTTGGATTTAGACATAGTGTGGTGTTCTTGTAGTGATAGTTTTTGAGAGGGGGGGTTGTCATAGGTTTGTGTGTGTGTGTGCATGTGTGGTGGGGGAGAGAGAAACAGGAATTTCTCTAATTTTCATTCTCGCTATAATATTTATATAGTGCCTGTTTCAGCTCTCTGTATGTTCCTAGGTTTCTGTTGTCAAATGGCAGTTTTGTTTATCATGTCAGGTACGTAGAAGTTTCGGGTGGCTTTGCCGTATTGATTGTTGTACTTATATGTTATATTATTTGTTGACTGTGGTCTTGTTATTTGATATGTTGTTCTGGTTACTCTATATGTTGGGCTGTAGTAGTGTTTTAACATGACTGTGTAGTGGCATAAGTGTTTCACCTTAAATATTTTGCGTTTTATCCGTGCTTCCTGCATAAGAGTGGGTTGTTCCCAGAAAATCAGTTTTATCATTTTATCTTGCAACCATTGTAGCCTGTTAAGTCTGTAGTCTGTGCAGAATGCGTATGATGTGATTGCATATCTTAAAATGTTTTCACATAATGCTTTATAGATTAGTATTTTTATGTGGGTTGGGGCAATGCCTTTTAATCTGTATAGTTTGCTTGTAAAGCAAAGTTTGTATAGTTTGCTGTAAAGATGCTATCTGCATCCAGTCTGTTTTTCTGATTTCATCGTTCACTATTGCTTCGTTTACAATGCTATGATACGGTTTTGTAGTCTCAGTGATTTTTTGGGTTCTGGTTCAGTGTGTAACTGCAATGCTGTGAAATAATGGTCTGCCAGTTTGCATGTTATGACGGCTGCTGTGTGGCTGTTTGGAGGGGCCCTTATATTTATATGATCAATGCAGGTTGAGGTTGTTGTGTTTCCGACTATATCTTCTCGTGTATACGACTGTATGGATGGGGTTATGTTATATGCCGATAATAGGTCTAGGTATTGTTCTGTGTTGTTATTTATGTTCCTAATGTTTATATTAATGTCTCCTATTATTATCAAGTATTTTGAGGTGCCTACTTTCGTGGCTGAAAGCCATCTGTTTAGTTCTTCTAGGAATTTTGTGGTGCTTAAGTTGGGTGGTCTGTATATTGCGTTTAATATCAGGGAGTTTTCTTGTTTGATGTTTTTAATTTCGATGCATATGTTTTCTGCGTATTCTAATTTATAGTTTATTTCTGTTACTTCTAGTTTATGTTTGGTAAATATTATTATACCACCGCCTCGTTTTGTTTGTCTGCAGTGTTTGTGTTGTTGGAAGTGTGGCATTTGGTAGGAGGATGCCTCTTCGTTTGTCGTAGATACTTCAGTCAGTATTAAAATGTCTATTTCGTCTATATCTTCCTTCAGATAAGCTTGCAGGGTCAGCCAGTATTTTTGAATGCTTCTGATGTTGATGTGGAGAATAGATAGTCCTTTTTTGGGGATTGTCAGTTGTTTCCATTCAGTTATTGATTTCAGAATGTGGCAATTATCATGTTCCGGGGTGATTACGTCTGCTTGTTGGTCTGCATTCATGTTGGTTGGTGTGCTGTTCCTTCTTTACGAGTTGTCAATATTCCTTTCAATGTGACAGCCTGTTGAGGTCATCTACAGATTTTATTTCGATTGGTTTTGTCTTGTGTCTTTCTAAGGAATATTTTGCTGTCCCTTATCCATATAAACTGGTAATTGTTTTCTGTTTTTACTTTCCTTGCTTGGTAGAATATTTCTGATAACATGGCGTAAGGTATTCGAACAAGTATATTGGGGTATTGTCGTGGTCTCCTTTCAGATCCTTTACTACTGGATTTTTAATCCTGCTAGCTTTTATAAGTGTAGTTTTTGTTAGGCTGTTGGTGAGTCGCACTACGACGGGAGAAGGACAGGTATTATTTTCTCTTTTCCTTTTTTGTGGTAACCGATGCACTGACTGGATGTCTCTTGATTCAATGGGAGAGCCGATTTTTTGGCTTAGTTGTATTACGGTGTCTCTTAGATGTTCCGTATCTATTTCTGGGAGACCATTTATGAGGAGGTCATTTTTGTGCTGCTGTTGGTTTGAGAGTTCGTACTGTTGCTTTAAAGAGTTTAGTTCTTGCCGTAGGTCCGTTGTCTCTTTAATTAAATTATGCTATCTTTCAGTTAGCTCTTTGACGCAGTTTTTAATTTCTCTGACGGTCTGTAACATACCTCCTACCAAGTTATTATTAAATTTAATAAATTCCTCATATTGGTTGAATTTTTCTGTAATTTGTGCGGTATGTTTTTGAAATAGTTCTCCAACAAAATCGATTAAACAGTCTTTTAGGTTTTGTAATCTATTTTCAAGTAATGCATTTAAAGTTGGCTCACCTGGGTTTCCGTTGTTGTTTTCTTTGTTTTTAATTCCCTCTGTTGTTGATAGTTGTTTACTGCCTGCGGTTGTTTTCTGCATTGGCTGTTTTCCGCCTGCAGTCGAAGGCGACGTTCCTTTGTTGTCTCTGCAATGGGGACACTTCCATTCGTCACGATTCTTGTTTGATTTTCGCTGCCAAGTAGCCTCAGACAATCCTGAACATAGAAAATGCATGTTTCTTTGGCAGTTCCTACATGTTACGTGGTTTCTTCCCCCTTTAGGTCTTCTTGGCATTTGTAGCACTTCATATTTCTTGTTTGACGATCTTGCTGTAATTTCTAATATGCCGACTTCCTTTGTTCTCTTCTCGCGTATTTGACCAACGTATAGTTCGAACTTTGAATACTTATATTTTACTTATTACTTAACAGATACTTACAGTTTTTACATCTATATGTTCGTCTTGAAGAACGGAGTTCACTGATGTACTTTAAATTTTAATTCACAAGAAAAGATCTACTTTGCAACTTAAAATATGGGAGTATCGAAATAGCGTGCTTGCGACCGCTTGCTGCTAAAGCGCCCTCTATTATAATAATAATAATAATAATAATAATAATAATAATTTTTATTTATTTTTTTATTATTTTTCAGATAAATTACTTACATTACATAAACGCAAATGTGCCTAACAGATACTTGCTGGTACATAATGCTTTTTTAAATAATAATAATAATAATAATTTTTTATTTATTTATTATCTTGGATGAGATGAGATGTATGTTCTCAGCTTTCATCCTCGAAGCTTATTTGTGAACTTATCTGAGGATGACACCAGTTATTATTATTTATTGGTTTATTTGCTGTGCTGGGAAGCTACGAAATCAAATCTATGTCTAGTTGGCTTGATTTCCCCTGCAGCCGTTGATTGAAAAATTCGCACGAGCACGCACACACACACACACACACACTTGGAATGTCTTGATGCGTCGCTGAACTGGAAGCCTGAACGAATATATTGTGTTTCATTAAGTTTGTATGGTATTTTGGGTGCGTGTTTCTTGTTCATAGTATGTCCTTAGAGCTCTTTTTCAGGCTATTGTAGTTTGTAAGATTTCTGTATTCAAAAGGCAATTTGTTTATCATGTCTGGGATGTAGAAGTTTCGCGTGGCCTTTCCGTAGTGATTATTGTATTTATATGTGATATAATTAGTTGTCTGAGGTCTTGTTATACGGTATGTATTTCTGACTTTCCTGTAGTTGGAATAAAAATAATGTTTTAGCAAAGCTGCATAGTGACATAAATGTTTTGCTGTCAGTATTTTGTGTTCTGCCATTGCAATGTTTATAAGGTCGTGATTTTCTCTTTGTTGCCAAAAGATCAGTTTTGTCATTTTGTACTGTAGCGACATTAATCTATTTAATTTGTAGGGTGCACAGAAAGCATACGTTGTTATAGCGTATCTTAGTATATTTTGGCATAGTGCTTTGTATATTAGTGTTTTTAGGCGTATGGGAACTATGCATTTTAACTTGTAGAGTTTGCCAATTATTGTTCGGAGTTTGTTGTGTAGATGGTTTATGTGGCTATTCCAGTTCATATCGGCATCGAAGTAAATTCCAAGGTATCGTATTGTTTCAACCTGAGTGATTGTAGTGGTTTTGCTGTTCTGTGTGTTTTTTATGTTGGAAAGTGGATGTTGTGTAGTTATATATTTGTTATCAACTGGTCGAGTCAGTGGATTTCTGAATATCATTAATATTATAAAGCTGTATAGACGATACAGCTATAATGGATATTATAGGTGTATCGTCTGCGTATTGGAACATCTTACCTTTGAGTGGTAGCTGATTATTATCGTGCGTCTAAATGTTGAATAGAGTTGGGGAGAGTACAGCTCCCTGTGGTACTCCACAGGTTACTGGTAACTCTCTGCTTCGGTTTGACCCGATACGTATGATATGCTTGCTATTTTGAAGCTAGTTTATAAACTATCTGTGCATGTCTCAGCTTTTCTAATAAGGTTGGATGTGCGAGTGTATCGAATGTTTTAGTTAGATCAATAAAGACTACCATGGTAATTTTGCGTTTGACTAAGGCGGTATTAATTACGTCTGTAAAGTCTTCCAAGAGAGATGTTGTTCCCTTATTTTTCTGAAAACCATAATAATAATAATAATAATAATTGTTTAGAACGTATATTATTATAATATTCACGATGATGATTATTACAGATGTTTTGTGCATTTTTTACATTCTATATATATATATATATATATATACAATAACAATATAATTGTAATTAAAATGTTTTAAATCATTTAAATTCACTTAATTTTTATATTATATTTATATAAAGCAATTTTAACTCATATTTAGATTAATCGGTGTATTACTTTAATGACGGGAAAATATTCACATTAAGATCAGTATTTTGTAATGAGTTTGGTAGACGCTTCACAGTCAAGTACGACGAAGACAAATGTGCGCATGCGTTCTTTTAACGTCAGCTGTAAGCAACCATCAACTAATGCTACAGACTTGACGGTAATTTTATTGTCTTTTCGGTCCATTGCATATCAGTTATAGTTGATTTAACAAGAGAAAATACATTTCTCTAAAACACTTACATCAAACGTTATGTTGGAATAATAGTGAAAAAATGTGCTTTAACAATATAATTCACCCACATTGATACTGCTGGAAACACATAACAATATATTATGTAATATCATTTAAAATATGACACATTAAGGCATTTATAATTGCGAACTTTGATTACTCATAGTAAAACATAGAAACCACATACTTGTATAATACGTCTATATTATTATTGTTCGTATAAAAAAAAAGATTTCGGAAAGAAAGGGAGCTTTCTTGTCATAATTTCAAGGTGCCATTAGTCCGCATTGAGAGTTGATCAATTATGCTTCAGTGCCTTGTATTTAAGATCAGACATTTAATAAGTGGTGCTTTACTTCTCCTACCGACCTCTTTGTTCACCATTCTCCAATATAAGCATTTGGAAATTAACATAAACTCCTACTTTGATGGTTTAAATCATTCATTTATACAATGAACCGGGATTTATTTTTAATCGGGCAAGTATAAAAGCTATTCTACAGTTCAATATTCTTTAGTTCTATATTCTTTAGCTAAATAAATGAATTTTAAATAATTATTTTTAATTTGGTCCTACAGTTTATTATTAATTTCATTGTACTTTTATTTTCGTTCTTCGAAAATAGCTTCCATTCCAAACCATTTTTCGTGTTATTTTTGTGGTATATAATTTATTTATTAATGAAAAGGAACGTCAATTTGTCTTCCCCGAATTCATTGCAAAATATCTGTCTGACGGCTTTCAGATCAAACTATTATGATTTTCTGAGTATTGGCACTTCTTGACATAACACTATATTTAAATATTGAAAAAGTCCACACGATAAAAAGAATCGATTGAAAACTTGACGGAGAATTATTCTGGTGTCTGATATATATATATATATAGTATTTTTATAATACGAGGAATAATTCTAAAAATATTTAAAAAAATCTAAATTTTAATAAAGATGTCATGAAATTTATAACACCATTATTATTATTAGTAGTAGTAGTGGTAATAAAGAATGACTACGAATGTGATTTTTGGTCAGAAGCCGGATTGATTCATTCAATCCACTACCCTTGGATGGTAATGGATGGCAATGCTGTAGCTAATGAAGTTCTAACTGAGGCTCGGCTATTGCTGTTACCCTCCTGCCATGATCAGAGCTTTAATTGCTCAATAACACCTTATCCCTACACTGTCCTCTACAGATAACGGGGAATATGAAAAGCATTCTCGCTTCGCCCCTTTAAGCCAGTCCTTATAAGGATAAGGTGATTTTTGGTGGACATAAATATGCTCTAGGAAATCTGATAAATATAGGAAATCCGATTTGGTTGGGTTCTGAGAAAAAAAAACAAGAACCCAGAACTGTGCATTAGTTCTCATTATCAGAATAACATCTGTTTTAACATATTTTGTCAATATTATTTAAGAATCCGCTCTGGAAAAAAAACTATTTTTTGTTCAAACTAATTTTACTAACCAAAATATATATAAACCACGGCTTTTAATTTTTTGCATTATTATGATCTACGTACTTAAACATTAAGTAGTTCTGTAAATATTTAATAGCAAACCAATTTTTGTTGTTATATTCCAATCATGAAATAATCAGGACAATCACATTTGTTGCTACAGTATCTGTTACACCGCTTTACAATTATAGTCTAATTCATCAAAGATAACCTTACTCCATGATGATCTCTGCGGGCCATGTTTGTATTTGGTATTGTATTATGCCTACTTATATGATATCCACGAAACTGATGGTTCATTCTTTCAAGAAGCAAAACAACTAACGAGATGACGTATCCAGCAACTAGTAAGTAGAAAGGACTTTGTAGTTTAGAAGGTGTAAGGACTTTGCTTATTTCATCTTGATGACGAACTTTTAGCTGTTTTTTGGTGAATATGTCGCTTAGCCATTTATTAGTCACACCAGTTTCCACTATTCTCGTTATTCTAAGAGAATAAATAATTTATCAAATTAGAAAACGATGATATTTTTAAGTTGAAACTATAGTTAAAATGGATATCTTGCATTCCTGGACTTACATTTTTGTGATGCTCTTTTGCAAAGGGTTGCCTTTCTTGGTAAGTGCCGAATGATACAGAGAGCAGAACTGATCATTCGGCAAATAAAACATGTCTGGGTTGATTTCGTAAGATTCAGCCTGAAGATCTGTGTATGCAAAAATCAAAGCAAGATCTTGTTTCAGTAATTCACGTACCCCCGCTTGTGCATCCGGGAACAGAAATCGTTTCGGGTCCTTCATCATGGCGTCGTTGAATGTTTTATAAACTCCGCTGCTAGCATTCTGGAAGTTAATTTAAATTGAGAATATTGCAGTGTCTACGCAAAACATACAAAAGTTGCACTCAATTATAATTAAATAAACTGTAAAGCGATCTCTAATTCTAAAGACAGATTATCTTTTTCTTTAAAAATATTATGTCAAGTTTAATTTACTTTAAGTTTTTTTTTATTTTTCTGTAATTTATTTGAATATACTTTTAGTTTAATTCAATATTTCTTACACAATTTATATTTTTAAATGCATTAGAATTAAAAGAAATCAAATAAAGTCGTGTAAAGTTTGAAACGTCATAATGTTTACTATGACATATGCAACAGCGCATGCGTTGTCATTTACATTTATAGTTATATAACTCGATATTTTCAAGTTAAGCATTTACGTGACTGCTGTGTTACATGAACATTAGCCAGTATATCTATCAGCCCAGGGTGGGGGGTTGGGGGGCTTTTGGCCTCAAGCACCACATGTCGCCACCGAGCACTGTCCTCTGCGACTGCCACTGCCCGCCACGTTGTTCTGGTCTCCAGCCAGAGAGCCTGCAGCTCTTCCTTCTCCTGATCCACCCATCTCCTTCTCGATCTCCCTGATCGGGGTCGGGACTCCCACACTTGTCTTACAGTCCTTTCGGGGCCCATACGGTACAGGTACCCCAGCAACTGAAGACGCCGGGCTCGCAGATCCATCAACACGTCTGCGGAGTTGTAAAAAGCGTGTATGGCAGCATTGGACCGCCTCCTTCAGACTCCGTCTGCCATGACCCCTCCATAGATACGTCGTAGCATCTTGTTCTCGAATACTCTCAGGTGATCGGCTTGTCTCACCGTGAGAGTCCACGCTTCAGCACCGTAGAGGAGAACAGGCCTGATCAAAGTCTTGTATAGTCCCACCTTTGTAGTCCAAGATAGCAAGCGCACCTGATAATAGGCCACATTCGCAGCATTTACCCGACTCTGGACATCAGCCTCAACTTTGTTATCTTCAGTCACGAAAGAACCCAAGTACCTAAATACCTTCACCCTCTCAAACTGTGCAGCTCCCTCTGGATCTTGAGCAGCATGGCGACTCATAAAAAGGTATTCTGTCTTCTCGGTGTTTATCTTCAGGCCAACCTCTTCTGCAGCTTCTTCAATAGCAGTAACCGATGCCAATTTGTCGTCCCGTTGATGCGCCATGACGTTCAGATCGTCCGCGAAGCCAAGAATCCTACCTTGCACCTCCATGTCGACTCCACCTGCCACTTGCTGTGTGTTTCGAATTACTTTTTCCAACACTAGATTGAAGAGAATCGGAGAAAGCCCATCACCCTGCTTCACACCGGTCTGTACCTGAAACGGGTCCGACAGGTCACCTTCGGCTTTCACTCTTGCTCCCGAACCAACTACGCACACCTGCACCATTTTTCGGAGTTTTCGAAGAATTCCCAACTCTTCTAACACCTGCCATATTTTTGGGCATATTATTGAGTCATAGGCTTTAGAAAAGTATGAAAATATTATGAACTTCCCGGTTATATTCCCAGCACTTTTCAAAAACTTGGGGCAGCGTGAAGAGTTGGTCTATTGCAGAACGGTTCCTCCTGGACCCCGTCTGGTAATCACCAAGACACTCTCCTGCATATGGTATGAGACGCATTAGCATGATGTTAGACAGCACTTTGTAACCAGTCGAAAGCAGTGAGATGCCCCTATATTTGCTGCATTGAGCCTTATCTCCTTTCGTATATACTGGGGTGATCAGCGACTCCTTCCACTCGTCCGGCAGCCGTTCTTCTCGCCAGATTATCAAGATGAGCCGGTGCAGCTGCTCCAGCAGGACATCCCCCACCATTCTTCAGGAGCTCCGCCGGTATGCAGTCCACTCCTAGAGCCTTATTATTTTTCAGCATGCGGATAGCACGAGTAATCTCAATAAATGTCGGCTCTTCAATTAATGGTTCAGCAGTTTGATAAGGAGTATAATCCTCCGATAGTGACGTTCCAGAATTGAAATTCAACAAGTTCGCGAAATATCTACGCCACCGAGCGAGAGCATCTTTTGAGTTTGTGAATAGATTTCCACTCTCATCTCTTATGGTTGCCGCTTGTGTGTGAGCACCTCGCATGGCTTTGATCGTCCGGTACATCTCCGCCCATTATTCGTCACCAGCCACTTTCTCATTAAGATACTTCCGCTTTTCCCTGCGTAGACATGTATTCACCACTCTTCTCACCCTCTCATATGCAGCTTTCTTCCTGCTATCCGCTAGGTAGTTCAAACGTGCTTCCCTTCGTTTCGCTACAGCTTCTTCACACTCTTTATTAAACCATACCTTTCTTCTTCTCTTTCTCTTTCCCACAGTTATTGAGGCAGGGCAGCTAACGCGACAGTATTTTTGATGGTGTCCCACATCCCATCCGGATCATCATCTTCCTCCTGTAACTCCCCAAAACGATTCTGCAACTCTAACTGGAAAGCCCGCTTGCTTTCTGCTGTTTGCAACTTGTCCAGGTCCTATGCCGATCGTATGGTAGGACCCGCGGGCTTCTGAACCTCAACTCTATGCCTGAAATCGTAGGTTACCAGATAGTGGTCGCTATCTCCATCTGCTCCACTGAAACTTCTCACATCCGAGATGGAGCTGTGGTGACGTCGATACACCAGTGCATGGTCTATTTGGTTAGCAGTTCTACCATCAGGCGATCTCCAGGTCTGCTTGTGGACGTCTTTATACGCAAACATAGTGCTCTTTACAAAGCATCCCGTAGCGGCGGCAAAACTCGCAAGTCGGATCCCGTTATCATTGCACTCCCCATGTAGGCTCTCACTACCCACGAAAGAGCGCCACACAGGCTCTCGATCTCCAGCTTCGCGTTGAAATCTCCCACTACTAGCTTGACGTCATAGGACGGTAGATTAGCACATGTACGCTCAAGCACTTCATAGAAACATTCTTTAGCTTCTTCCGAGCTCTCTTCACAATAGACACATTTTGAAAACTTCCCTTAACTCTAATAGTACACAGCCGATTGTTCACGGGTTTAAAATCTAAAATATTGCACAAAAGTTTATCACTAACTAAAAACGCAGTTCTGAGTACATTTCGTCCTCCTCAACAAAAATATTTCACTAAAACGCGTAAACAACTTTATACAGCTAAATCAATCACCAGCCACACGTCACAGCGCCACCTGAAAAAAAAATTGTGGTGTTAGCTAATTTAAAATTCGCAAGGAAGTTTGAAGTCTTAAGTAAGCAATAAGATAAACGTTTAATTGAATTAGTGAAATATTTTTCCCATAAATGTGTGTTTAGGTATTATCTACTTTCAGCCAATCAGTGTCTTTCATCGATTTTTATATGCTTATAGGTATTATGTTTTTTCTTTATTTAATTTTGCTATTTCATTGCCTCATACTAAATAGACTTTTAAAGCATGTAACAAATCTTCCTACCGGTAATGGTCCCCAAAATGGTATTCCTACGAAGTACTTTCCCGCTAAAACCAGTCTTTCTAATTCATCTATCGTCTGTATCGGCGTCTCCATTTCGGGAACCATCATGAACGACATCAATGTACCGCTGTAACCAGTGATGAGAACGATCATTGCTACCATCCACACTCCATCTACCAAGCTACAGGACAATGCCGGCGGTAAAGTGGATTTGACATCTGTTATGAACGTACACAAGTTTAATTAATACAATATTATTAATATTCTTTTATTTGTTCTTAATAGAAAATTACATTTAATGTTACTGTTAATGTACGTATACAAGTCAAAGTTGCCATGAAACGGGTGGAGAGACCCAGAGGAGAGAATATTTAGAAATATGAAAAATTATTATGAAAGAAATTATTCCTGAATTTCGGTGCATCACATCATCGATTACAACGCAGTAATATTACATAATTCGTCTGTTGCAGGATAAAATAATCTACAGGGTGTCCCAAAATTCACGCAAGAAGTAATTTTGATAGAAAACACAGGTTTTTAATTAAAAATTGTAATTTCTTATTGATTCATCAAGTAGTATAGGGTTATGCATGAAATAGCATATCGGGTAAATGGCCTCCACGGCTTTGCTGGCACATACGCACTATTTTGTCGACATTTTCCATGACCGTTTTGCATAAATGCGGCTGAATTTCGTTGATACAGCGCTCAATTTCCTCCTTCAAGGCGTGGGTGGTCGTGGGCTTGTTGGCATAAACCTTAGACTTCAAAAAACCCCAAAGAAAAAAGTTCAACGACGTTAAGTCACATGATCTGGGCGGCCAATTCTGATCATCAAAACGGGAAATTACACGACCAGGAAATGACTCATGCAGTAATTGAATTGTTTCTCGGACTGTATGGCATGTGGCACCGTCTTGTTGAAACCACATGTCGTTCACATCCATATCTTGCAATTTAGGCACAAAAAACTGGATTATCATGTCGCAATAGCGAGCACCATTAACTGTTATTGCCTTACCAGCCGCATTTTCGAAGAAGAATAGACCGATGATGCCTCCAGCCCAAAATCCGCACCAAACAGTGACACGTTGTGAATGTATTTGTTTCTCAACAATCACTCGTGGATTTTCTGAACCCCAAATGCGACAATTTTGTCGATTAACGAAGCCATCAGGATAAAAATGAGCCTCATCGCTGAAGATGATTTTGTTCGAAAAATAAGCATCCACTTGTTGTTGTTCCATAATCCATTCAACGAACTCTCTTCACCAGTAGGCTTCAGTTCTTGAGTCAGTTGAACTTTGTAAGCATAAGATGCAAATCTTTCGTGAGAATACGCTATAGAGAGCTTCTCGAAATGTCCAATTCAAGACCACGGTGCCGAATTGATGTTCCTGGACTATCAGCAACACTCTCACGAACTGCTTCGATGATTTCTGTTCAACGACTTGTTGAAGGACGGCCAGAGTGTATAAGATCAGTAATTGATCCAGTTTCCTTGAATGTTTTAATTAATCTTTCAGTTGATGAAGTTAAATCACTATTCCGACCATATTTTGTACGAAAATTGCGAACTGTATCTGCCAAGCCTTCATTATTTTTAAAATATTGCTCAACAATGAAAATGCGTTGTTCTTTCGTGTAGCGCTCCATTTTTAATAACCCTGAACTGTCAGCTGTCACGCTGTCTTTTTTTCTCGTTGGCAACACTTTACCGCACAAATGGCGCTAAATTTAAATCTTGCGCGAATTTTGGGACACCCTTTACAAGGAATTCATTTTATTGCAATAAAAGCAAGTTAAAAATATTTTGCATACCTCTTCCTGTTAGAGCAGCAAACAAATGCCAATAAACAGAGCATGGATTGGGTGGTTTACCACTGCGAAGAAACTTCGAAGCCAACCATCCCATTATAGTGAGTGCACATCCTCCAACAGCCAGGGTAACTAGAATTAGGTACCATACCTGCAAATATCAAACATGCCAATCTAAGAATTCTGTAAAATTCCATACAAAAATATTCTTGATGATTTTTTAACAATATTAGTTTTCTGATTTTAAATTTCTTGTAGAAAATGTAGGTGGAAATAGCGTTTAACTCCATAGCGCTAGTCTGTTAGCAGAAAGACCATTCGATTCTAGTCAGCGACTATACGAAATGTTCTATGCGTGATTCTCGAAATTTTATATGCGTGAACAAATTGTTCCTAAGTTAGTTGATCTTTGGCACACACAAGTGTTTCGTTTTTCACTTTTTTTTAATGGAAGATTCGGTTATTGAGATTCGCCATTTCACACAACAGTACTTCAGATATAATATATACCTCGTAGCGTTTAGGACCAGTAGTTGTCTGCCTTAGTTACTTCCCTGAAAATGTTACTTTATTGATTGCTTTCAACTCCGCTATTATAGTGATGGATGAATGATGGAGACAGGCGGCTAGCGATCTTCTTAAAGTTAGGGATAAAACAGCTCCACGTATCCAAATTATTTTTGTTATTATTATTATTATTATTATTATTATTTGAAATAACATTTAACTTTAGAATGATAAAATAGGATTTAAAAGCAATTTAAAAATTTCTAAAACAGTCTAAAAAAAGATAGCAACAATCTGTTTTTTAATTATAATTATGTGCATGCAAATTTACCTGTGGTTGGAAAGGTTTCAAGAGGATAAATGTGACCGATAGTTCTCTAGGTGCTCGAGTCATAAATGTATCTGTTTGAATGTGGTAAAACTGCGAAAATTCCACTTCGATCCAATACTGGTACAACAGCTGAGGCCCGAGTCCTATATCTACTTTCTGAAACAATAAACCATTGAGAGATTAAAAACTTCTCCAGGAGGACGAAAAACGATCCAGATAAATCATAGCCTAAAAATAATTCCATAAAAGAATGGAATCTTATCTCATCCGATATCTATTATATTAATAATGACTTGATAATATTGATTATTCGCTCTCTAACCTCACTACAGACGAGTCCCATTATCCCAGTCCAATTTCCATTTGGTAGTTTTTCTCCTAATTCACCATCATCCGATTCTATAGCTTTATACCTACAGTAAATTCGCAATTGATAACAATAATTTCAATTAATACAATTATGACATTTTGAGGGTTCTTCATACTGTTGATTAATAATAAAAAATAGGATTAAATGATTTTTAAATTGCAATACACAGTGCTGCATACATGAAATATTTTTATACTAAGAGATGATAATAATAGTACTGAAGTGATACGAGCTTTATTTATAACTAGTAGGAATGCACATAATGTAACAACCACACGGGGAAGTTAATTATAATTGATATTCGTAATTCTTAGTTCGAGGTAGGGAATTTGAGAATAATTTTCGTTTACTTACGTTAATTAACAGAAATTTCTTTCGCTTGAATTTTAAATAACTGAAACCATTTATTAATTATTAAATTATTATTGATATAGAGGAAGAAATGTAACTTACTTAAAATTCATCTCCTGAGACAGAAGACGAATTAGTTTATTTTCTAAATATCCACCATCTGATTCATCCCATTTAAAAAAGGGCTTTCTCTGAAAAAATAAAAAAATAAATAATAATGACAATCTTCAACATTTTCCCCCCCCCCCCCCCACCCCCCCCCCCCCCCACCCCCCCCCCCCCCCACCCCCCCCCCCCCCCACCCCCCCCCCCCCCCACCCCCCCCCCCCCCCACCCCCCCCCCCCCCCACCCCCCCCCCCCCCCACCCCCCCCCCCCCCCACCCCCCCCCCCCCCCACCCCCCCCCCCCCCCACCCCCCCCCCCCCCCACCCCCCCCCCCCCCCACCCCCCCCCCCCCCCACCCCCCCCCCCCCCCACCCCCCCCCCCCCCCACCCCCCCCCCCCCCCACCCCCCCCCCCCCCCACCCCCCCCCCCCCCCACCCCCCCCCCCCCCCACCCCCCCCCCCCCCCACCCCCCCCCCCCCCCACCCCCCCCCCCCCCCACCCCCCCCCCCCCCCACCCCCCCCCCCCCCCACCCCCCCCCCCCCCCACCCCCCCCCCCCCCCACCCCCCCCCCCCCCCACCCCCCCCCCCCCCCACCCCCCCCCCCCCCCACCCCCCCCCCCCCCCACCCCACTATCTTTATTTCCTCTCCTACTATCTGCTGACTCTCAGCCTATCTTACTCTACAGGCCGATGATGAAGATTTCTTGAACTCACAAATTATTTATTAGTGTACTGTAGTTGGTAATTTTGTTTCTGCGGTTTAATAATATTTCTTTGTTTTAGCAGTATTTATTTATTTAACAATGAGTTATATATATTTACAATTTTGATTTTAATATATTTAAGAGCACTTTATATATAACTACAGCACTTGTGATATATCACAAATGCTCCATATATCACATTTGTGATATATTGATTTCCACATCCACTTTTTTTTTGTTGCAATACCCTTGGAGGGTAATGGTTGGCATTGCTGTAGCCAATAAAGTTCTAACTGAGGCTTGGCTATTGCCGTTACCCTCCTGCCATGATCAGAGCTTCAATAGCCCTATAACACCTTATCCCTACACTGTCCTCTACAGATAACGGGGAAGATGAAAAGCATTATTGCTTCGCCCCTTTAAGCCAGTCCTTATAAGGACTTGTGGGAGAAGATTAATCGACCGTGAGATGCGGTGATTAATAATGCCCTTGGAGGGTAATGGATGGCAATACTGTAGCCAATGAAGTTCGAACTGAGGTTCGGTTATTGCTGTTACCCTCCTGCCATGATCAGAACTTTAATAGCTGAATAACACCCTATCCCTACACTGTCCTCTACAGATAACGACGAAAATGAAAAGTATTCTTGCTTCACCCTTTAAGCCAGTCTTTATAAGGATATTAGGTAGCAGAGATGGCAGTCAGAGTAGGTAGACTGCGAGATGCGGTGATTAGTACCCTTAGAGGGTAAGGAATGGCAATGCTGTAGCCAATGAAGTCCTAACTGAGGCTTGGCTATTGCTGGCACCCTCTTTCCATGACCAGAGCTTTAATAGCTCAATACCTTATCCCTGAACTGTCCTCTACAGATAACGGGGAAGATGAAAAGCATTCCTGCTTCGCCCCTTTAAGCTAGTCCTTATCCTTATAAGGTGGCCGAAATGGTTGGGTGATTAATACCCTTGAAGGGTAACGGATGGCAAGGCAGTAGCCAACGAAGTTCTAACTGAGGCTCGGCTATTGCTGTTACCCTCTTGCCACAATCAGAGCTTTATAGCTCAATAACACCTTATCCTTACACTGTCCTCTACAGATAACGGGGAATATGAAAAGCATTCTTGCTTCGCCCCTTTAAGCCAGTCCTTATAAGCACTAAGTTGGCCGAGATGGTATGAACTGAATCGACCGTGAGATGCGGTGATTAATTAATATACTTGGGGGGTAATGGATGGCAACTAAGTTCTAACTGGGGCTT
This sequence comes from Typopeltis vanoorti, assembly GCF_054136105.1. Lineage (NCBI taxonomy): Eukaryota > Metazoa > Arthropoda > Arachnida > Uropygi > Thelyphonidae > Typopeltis > Typopeltis vanoorti. The sequence goes on from NC_143558.1 coordinate 29,189,583, forward strand.
TGCTATTGCTGTTATCCTCTTGTCATGATCAGAGCTTTAATTTAATAGCTCAATAACACCTTATCCCTACACTGTCCTCTACAGATAACGGGGAAGATGAAAAGCATTCTTGCTTTGCCCTTTTAAGCCAGTCCTTATAAGGTGGCCGAGATAAGAGTAGCCCCACTATAACTCATGCATGTCGTACGAGCCGACTAAAAAGGTGTACCCAGTGAAAGTAATGGATGGCAATGCTGTAACCAATGAACTTCCAACTGATGCTAGTTATTGCTGTTACCCTACTGCCATGATCAGAGCTCATAGGTCTATATCATACCATCCTAACATTTTCTTCAATCAGATGAAGGGATAAAGAGTCAAGGACTCAGTCCATCTCCCTCCAAAAATCATATTTTCAGAAAAAAGAATTTATATTTGTTTATAATTCAATATTAATCTGTTGTCCTTGACCAGTGTAGCGTATTTTATGAAAAGAACGAAATGAATTGCGAAATTTCAAATATGGTGATTTTAAGAAGGTATAGAACTTAGCATTAAAACGTTGCTCATTATTTACGAACATTTCAAAAAACATTTTGATGTGGAGGGTATAATATTCAGTTTGACAATTAATACTGAAATTAGTATCGTTTCCCGAAGTAATTACTGAGAGAAAGAAAAATGAAATCTTACCGGCAACACTCCAAATATTAACACCAATCCATTCAGATTTAACGTTGGTGGGACGGGCTCAGTAGTAGTGGTTCGAAGCCATTGTTTGAATCGAGAATTGCTCTTGTAGAGAGACATTTCCAGGGAACATTTCGATCCGTTTTGAATTCCTTCCACATTATAAACTGGAAATGTACGATTTGCCTGCAAAACGCATTGCAATGTCGAGTTTAAAATCAAATGATTTACACTCCTGGTGATTATTCCAAATTTTGTTATCGTTTCAATGAATATTAGGAGCAGTTAATTCATAATATGGAAACAATGCATTTCAGTCAACTGTAAGGTAGAACATTTTTATGATTCACCGAAAATACTTCCAAATATAAATGAAATTACGAACTTGAAATATTTCTGTTATAGAAATTAACCAAAACACTTGTTTACATCGGTTTTGATTTTAAAAAAAAATTCGATACCTCGGTCTAAAATAATAGCAAATACTAACATTAGATAACTTGGTGCCGCATAGATGAAGAGAACAACCACGAATCCTTATTGGATCGAATACAGTCTTTCTTCTCTCTTTTTCAGTCACATTGGCAACCACTACCATCAGCTGATCTTCGAGAGGGAGATTCTAAATAAGGAAAAAAGGTTCTTAGGCAGACATCTTTATATTTGATATTGACAGACATTGGAACAAATGCAGCAGACAACTGCCGCCACCTTGTGGTTCTAATTGTAAACTAGTGTTATAATTGGAATGTATATAAAATATGCTTTTATGTACAGGTCGAAAGAAATATTCATATATTACGAAATTTTTAGATAGAATTTTATATTTGTAAGTTATAACATTAATGGCCGACTGTTTACCTCACGGGAGATTCTTATAGCTTGTTGTAAATCACGAGCCACAAAAAAGATATTCGTTCGTCCGAGTGATCGATAGTCATATCTGAGTGCTCTTTTGGAAGCATTCAAAGCGGTGTAATCAAACACAAGAGTTTTCACATAATTCTGATGCAGTTCACACGTCAAAATTTCCAGGAAAGTATAATCTGAAATAGTGAAATAAAGACGTATGTTGAAAAAGATGTTTGAATCATATATATATTAGTAAATAAATAATATGCATACCAATGCTTTTAGTAGAGGGTAGATGGCGTTCTCTGGAGAAGGTGGATTGTGTTGGGTAGTGTGTGCTCCCTTAACGGGTCCTTGGAATCTTTGGAGGTGCACGTAACTATAATAGTCTGTATTATCAATAAGATGTTTTACAGTACGCTTTTCTTCCTTTGGTTGTATAAATGACGTGTGCAACTAACGTCATGATTCTGGTATGGTGATGTCTGCTAGATTTGATTCTCAAACCAATTTGTTCTCTTTGTGGTGAGGGAACGAGACAAAAGTTTAAAAAGTAAAACCTCTCTAGAGTCATATGAGAACTATTACCTCATCTTCAGTTGTGAACATTAATATTACTCATTTCCAAAAAGAATTGAAACCGTTCTGGTAATGAAGATTCGGATTGAAATATGCCTCATCTGTTACCAAAATCAAGAGTCACTGATAAACTTCAAAGGAATAAAATTTGACCAGGCATACCTCTATTTGTAAGTTGAATTTCCGTAGTTACATCCATTTACATTCAAATTACAATATGTTGGAAATAGTGAAAAATGCTCAAAAAATATTTGTTTTTATTTTTCTTCTTCTGTCTTTTCCATAGACGTCACATCATTGAAATGATTCTGATGAAATTTTGAATATATGATAGTTGTTTCTGATGTTGCTTAAATTCATCTGAAAAATTCACTCGAACTAAAGTGGATGGGAATTAGGATGAAGTGTATCTTCTGCAAGTTGTGCTTCTTGTTTCAATCGATTTGAATAAATTTGGAATATAGTTATTCCTAAAATGATGATGTTTAAAATTAATAATCATGAATGTGATAGTTGGGGGTGATCAAGAACGGAAAAATGCCTTTTGTGGACCGAAAATAGAGCAATGATCTGAATAAGGGTTTATTATTTTGAGAAGTTATTTATTTCGAGATATATGCAAACTATTCATGGAAAAGAGCCTTCGTAGTTCAGTCCGTATAGGCGAAACCTTTTGGTCGGAATGATATGGGTTCGATTCCCGTCAGTGACGTGAATCGAACCCATGAAAGAGACCAGAGAAACCTTCATCAGGTCTCTTTCGACAAAAGGTTGAGTTAGCCAGTCTCATACGGAAGGTTGCTGGTTTTTCACCGGCGAGTAGGGTTTTCGTCCCTCGGAGAAGGCAAACTGGCCTCGTGAACACACACACACACGGATTTACAGTCAAAAATGTATAGGGAACTTCTTCCCTTGCACTTAGTTCTTGGGACAACTGTGCAGTACCAACCACAGTGTTGTATTATGGATAGATCCATAATTGCGAACCTTCAATATAAAGATGCCATCTAAAATGATAATGCATGGAAAATAATCCCATATTTGTTTTCTTTGTCACGTCAAAAGAAAAAGAAAAAAAGACGGACGGTCAAACTATTTTGGACTGATTATTAAAATAATTGCAACCATATTATCCATTTGCACACATACCTCGCCATGTAGACAGTAAAAATTAAAAATAATAATAAAATAAAATAAATTAAAAATGCTCTTAATATATGGCATTGGATTCGGTCTTAAGTGCCATCTAGCGAGCGTCCTACATAATTCCGTCTTACATAATTTTTCTTTGGATTATGGAGGAGGGTGGGGGGTCACAAGAATCCGTCTTCATAACAACACTGGAAAATAAAGAAAACTGAATGCAGGATTATATCAAAGATACGGTAACTTCAGCGTGACCTACCTTTTTTATTCGAATACACTAGTACTATCTCCTTAAGACGGTTATATCTAACAATAAGTCTCTTGAAGGAAGTAACCATGTTGATGTTCTCTTTCCAAGTTGTCCTTTGAGTATCTAATCCATCCATGTTGTTTTCATCCACTGAAAGAACAAAAAAAAAAATCAAACGAAAGTACAAAAGTAAAAGGTCACGTTCTGGATGCAATTAAGTTAGTTGCTTAACTTTTGTTTGCGTTTTCATATTTCTTTATTAGTGAACGTACTTGAGCTTTATAGGAAATAAAACACGATCTTGGAGTTCATGATGAACGGTTCATGTCGTTCATGATTCTTGTCGTTAAATCTCGAATAATAACAAAAAGAAAAATAAACATTTTTAGTCAGGTGAAACATGCAAACACTCGATCAAGACACTCGATCGCCTAAAAAAGGCGATCGAGTGTCTTGAGCAGTGTCAAAACTGTATTATAATCTCTATTTCTATGGTCTTCGAATGCTTGTGACCTCCACGCAGGTTGCAAAATCTATAGAGCTGAAAATCGGTATCATCACCATCATTAATATTTAGGATTTATCTGCCAGTTGCACGCCATAATACTGCATATATATATTTATATTTACTTGATCGGTTGAACTACACCCGTGCGCAGTTTGATTTATGCCATAGTAGCGGTGATTATTCATTCGTTTGTTTAACAGAAAATGTTAAAAAAATTTACGAATCACACTTAGATATTTGTGATTGTGAAAGTTATAGCGCTGAACTCAACTGAGAATGTCAAATGTCATTCAGCGATCGACATTGTTTTTCACTACCTCGATGATATCTGTATAGGACTGTCAACAAAGTGAAAGGTCAACTAGCAGTAGTCACATATTTACCGTATCACTATATAACGGGGTATTTGAATTCATTCTACAACCAGAGCAAACTTTAGCTCTCCAACACTGCGACAATTTAATGGAACAAACCTTCATCCATTATAATGTTGTATAGCACTTCTGTTGTGACATAGTTTTAAGAGAATGATGTGGGGAAACAGTTGGAAAGAGCAGAGTCCGAATTCCAACCTAGGTAGTAGGAAACATCTTTAGGAAGCAAATTTCAGTCCAGTCCAGGGCTAGACCAGCGTGTTGAATAATATTACGCGAACTAGCATTCATGTTGAAAGAAAAACAGTCCAAATTTCGTAATACATATAATCATTAACTGACAGTACTAATACATAATAGCATACGAGTAATCGATATTATCGCAAGCATATTATCAATAACTATTAGCACTAAGGATAGAAGAGTGGTAGGCGTGATCAGTGTCAAAAAAAGGTCCCACATACTATTGAGTGTGTGTGTGTGTGTGTGTGTGAGAGAGAGAGAGAGAGAGAGAGAGAGAGAGAGAGGGGGGGGGAACACGAAGTTTGAGTGCAGCACAATAACAGCATGCAGAGGAGCAAGCGGCTGTTTCAACCAGACGGAGTTGCATTCTTACTAACAGAAAACAAACAATTATGGATACATTAAGTACAAAAACATCTCACTTTTTACATTAGGAGCAAAACAAGTCGAATAATCTGACAGATCATAGTTCCATTTCTTATAGTGAAACTGGCATGCTGCAAGGTTTGTAGTTTGTAGAGCTTTATTAATAAATGCCACAACGTACTTGTACACTGTTGCCGACCAGATGCAGATTTTTTCCCGCCTGGTAATGACTATTTTCAGGAGAATAAAGGGCATACACTATGTTGATAAATCTATTTGGACACTTACGTGCCATTCAGATTTCGGATCCTACCACATGCAAATATTCAGGGAATATCTGCGTAAGTCTGATGAAAGGTGGGATGTGCACTGTTTTGCACTGTACTCGAAGTCAAGATGCCACGTTCAGAAGAACTCAGAAACCTCCAACGTGGGATGGTAGTTGAATGTCACATCAGTAGTCTTTCTGTCTGTGACATTGCTGTCCATCTGAGTATCTGAAATTAACCGTTGCTTATGTCATTCGTGGAAATAAGCAGCGGTTAATTTCGTTATGGACAATTGGATAGTGACGATAATTTATGGTTTTAATGGTGCATGGACCACAAACGTTATACTGCCCCATATACAAGGATTGTATAGTACAAAAGGTAAGACAATCACAACCATCCATGCCCGCAGCGGGATTCGAACTCGCAAGTTGTTAGTTGGAGAGTGGGTACATTAACGACTCCGCTAGCCGATTAACAGTTGATGATGCTACCACAAGAAAATGCTCTTGGTGACCATCGACATTCACTTACGGAAATCGACGAGCTCTGCGTCGTAATGTTCGAACATCCTACATCTTCTCATCGGCGGAGCTCACAGTCAACCTGGAAAATGGTGAAAGAATATCTGTCAGTACTAGAACCGTACAGAAGGGAGATGGATCCCTTAGGTTACCATGTCAGAGCTGCTTGCAAACAAGCCACATATCCCCCTTCCCCTCAATGAAGGGGAAGGGGGATGTGTGTTTGGACTGGTGTCTTTCACACTGTTCCTGGATCGTAGATTATTAGAAAAGGGTTTTGTGAAGCGAAGAATTACACTTCTGGCAGGACTGCATCATTCTGATAAGTTTGGTGGAGGCTCTGTAATAATTTTTTTTTAATTTTTTTATGTTGGGCCCATACACGAGAGGTTGGTTGATCAACCTATTGTACATTAGTACCGTGTATCGGTGAAAGTATGCGGGATGTTTCAGTTCGATGGTAATGGTTCATTGGTGGGCGTGCCCAAAACCATGACATCTGAACATCCTGGACAATTTCATGCTTCCGACACTGTGGAAGTACTTCGGCAGTGACCTGTGCATGTTCCAACACGACAATACTGTATTCCACACTGACCTGCGTGTCCGAGACCGGTTTCCACAAAACGACGTTGAACTGTTGACTGGCAGACTAAACTACATCGATCAACTTTGAGATGAATTAGAAAGCCGAATTCTCTATAGACCACAATTGCCGTCATCAGCATCAACAATTGGGTTGCTTGTGCGTGGAATGGAAGAATATTCTGGTTGCAACGTATCAGAAATTGTCAATTGTATGCCTATCCGGAAACCACTGATTTCTGTGAAGAACCAGAAAGTTCGTCTAGAGTGGTGCCAGAAAAATCCTTACTGGACACCGGAAGACTGGAAAAATTCATGTGGTCCGAGAGGTCTCTGTACATCTTTTTTAGTATCTTCGGTAGGAATTTAGTTTTTCGGGAACCCCATGAAATAACGAATCCAACACAGCTCGATGTTCTGAGGGTGATATCATAGTGTGGTTCGGGTTCTGTTTGTCCGGTACGGCTCCCCTGATATACTGGAATGTCGAGTGTCCTTCAGGGAATATCTGCACATTGTTGCCGATCAGATTCGTCCTTCAATGTTTTATCCAGCAGGTGACGGTTTCATGGATGAACAATGCTACTGTCCACAGGGCAAGAACTGTTCACCAGTGATTCAGCAAGCATGACGGCGACTTCCATCATCTTCCCTGTCCAACATAAACCCAGATCTGAATCCTATTGGGAATATATGGAACATGTTAAACCAAAAACAGATCCAGTAGCAGAATCCTTGTCCGTAAAATCTGAGCCAGTTGTTGGACAGTTTGGTGAGCCTACTATGTGGTAGACGCAATCCAACTTCTTGTGGAACCTGCCAAACAGCACATGTTGTAATTCGGGCTAAAGGAGTTAAAGGAGACTTAACACGGTATTAAATAAACGTTTATAATTCAGCGACCGCCGGTGTGTGTACTTTTAAATTGAGATCCTCACTAGCAGTATGGTCTGCTTATTTTCCAAGTTGAAACTGTTTCCAAGTTTTCAGGTTTTGAGCTATTTTGGCCATGTGGATTGAAGTCTCTTTCGTTGTATAATTTGCTGTTTGGATTAAATATCGTCGTCATAAACCGATAATTTGTACAGCTTGCAATAACCTTTGGATAAACTTTTACGAGCATTAATATATTGGAATTTTATTGCTGTATTAAAAATAAATTAAAAAAGCACACACCGGAAGTGTAAAGAATTTTACGACATCCTGTTGGTTTTCTTTACAGCTGACGTATGAGATTGGTTTCAGACAGTTGCATTGAAAGTCAAACGTTTGGCCCTTCTGTGAATTAATTTTGATTTCTCCTAATTTTCGATTTTTTTTCCCCGAATTAGCACTATATTATGAAATGTATTATAATTGTTTTATAACTGTATTATAAAATGCAATTAATCACAAAAGTAGTACAAACGTAATTGCAAAAGAAAATTGGAAAAATATTTATGAATATTTTCCCAAAAATATTCAACATTGATTGTTTAATGTGAATTACCGAGTTCTCTCATCATACTAGTAACTTTTTTCACAAATAAATTCATCCCCTAAAATAACAATGCTTATTTGCATTGCTATTTTAAAGAATAACAGCTTTGTTTTAATAATACCACTTTATTTTTTGGATAAATACGTAAGAGTTTTCTAAATCCTTTGGTATATATATTATATAAATAAATATGAATAAATTACAAACTAATAGCAAACAATAATCTAATGTTTAAATAAATTACTTTTTGAATATTTGGAGAACAAACGTTGTTAAGCCTATCGCCGAAATTAAGTTCGCGAAAAATCTTCACCTTACGTCTTAAGATGAACAGGAAACACGCTCAAATTAAAGAAATATAGGCACTGTCTATAGCTTACTAAAGACGCCTGTTAGGAGGAAATATAAACTATCACAGAGTAACGTAAGTCTAAGTCATTACTTACCTTTTTCAATACACCTGTTGGAATCTGCAAAATTTCCTAATAATATTGAATAAATTAACAGACTAAAAGCGATCATTTTGCATTTATTCCTTCACTTCTTCATTGAACACAATCAGAGATCAGAATGATGCTACCTGCCTTTTGTACCGGCTAACGAACTTTGGTCCGATGGTGTTGACAGAATTCATTTAACGCATAAATACTACAAAATTACTAAACTGTGCATCACTTGTGCACAACAGAGCTGCTTGTGCACAAATGATAAGTATAATTTCATGTAGAAGCAAACAAAGCCTTACTTCGTTTTTCTACACGTCATAAATAACTTTAGTTATATTAAGATAGCAGCACACCTTCCCTAAATCATTATTCTTGCCATACATTACTATCAATATTCAATAAACAATAAAACGTGTTGCCCTCTTCCATCTATCCATAGTTGCCAAGGTGAATTGCGTTTGCAGTAGAGAAAGAGATTAATATCTAATAACGTGTGTACCTGTCTGCGTGAACATAAAATATTTAGAGTTCGCCGTGTATATCACATAAAATAAAAGAAAAAAAAATTTTTGAATTCAATAGGAAGTGTTCCATGATTGATATACATTTTTATGGAGTGCATGTTTTCATCAAGTAGCGTTGGGAAACTATATCAACAATACGCTATCTTTGCACAATTATCCGGAAGTAGAATATGTTTCATTGTTTGTATGGATCTTTCAAAACTTTGGTTCTAATTTTATTCAAATGCATGGATATGAATACTTTCATCAAGCAACAGATGACTTTTACTCTGCTCAACTATGGATTATGAGCAGGTTAGATGTTGCAAAAAATGGAATTTCACTGTAGTTCAATATTTGAGCACCTATGCCCAAATTATTCGAAATATACTACTTGGAAAGAAGTTAACGAACACCATAGTGTGTTGAACAAACAGCGATGGCGCTCACGTTAATACGATGTAGGACCACCTTTCACTGCGATGACTGCAGTCCTACAGGGCTTAGTTTCCACAAGCGTACGACATCGATCAATGGGAATTTTGGACCATTCTTCCTGTAGGCATGTAATGAGGTCCTGTATTTTTTCGTTGTGTACGTCCCTTGACCTCACCTGACGCTCCAGTTCATCCCACAGATGTTTCAATAGGGTTGAGATCATAACTCTATGAAGGAGAGTCAAGTGGGGTGACGTTCGTGTGAGCAGTTGCAATAGTGGCCATATGCGGTGCATTGTATTGCACAGGACACACACTGGACAACGTAGTAAATATTGCATTGTCCAGAATGATCAGATACCTCTGAATTCAGTGTTTTGGCACCACAAACTGAGGTCCAAGACCAAAACAGGACCATACCATCACATCTCCCAACTCCAGTTACACAGTTGATGTTATGGATTCTGATAACAGACGTTCACCCTGCATCCGTTACACTCACACCCATCTATCTGCTCAGCAGAAGGCGTGCCTTTTTCGTCTCTTCATAAGACAGGTTTCGAACCTTCCACATCTCATTGTAGAAGCTGGAGTTCTGAATGCTCTGCGGAGATTCGTGTTCCAGTCGATCCTCAGAACTCCTCATTCAAAGTGTTGGCCGACTAATGGCCATTTTTACATATTATCCTTCTTAGGACCCTGCGGTCACGTTTGTTAAGTGTGGTGGGTCGTCCACTGCGGTAGCACCTATAGTTTTCACTCTTTGAGCTCCATTTCTGTATGGTATAATTGATTGTTGACCTGGGATGGCACAATTTGCCGAACAGATAGACCTGAAACATGGCATCCTATCACAGCGCATCGTTCAATCTCGATTACCTTCCTTCTCGCAGTCATTTGACCATAACGCAGTTCCACTGACTTGAGAGCATCATATTCGTTCAGTTTATACTGGCTACAAACACTGGATTCGTAAAATGGCATGATGCACCTTGCCCATTGGAGTACCTATTGACTTCTTTCAAGCAGTGTAGATACCATCCGAATTTTTAATAGAAGAAATCGCGAGATGGTATCTATACCCATACCCATACTAAGCATTAAGAACATTTTCTGGAATGGTTTGAAATAAATTGTTGGGAACGTTTTAGGTAAAAAGAATTAAACTTTGATTAAAGTCATTTTCGGGGATTCTATGAGTCATTAGAATATGTCACCGTATACATGGTCGCTTGGGCAGCGCCCATGTCTTTTAAGTAGTACAAGTAAGGCAACTCGAGGTTCTAGTAAGTTCCTAGGTCAACTTACGAAAGACTCGTCAAAAAATTTTATTTCATTACAATTTTGTTAATTCCGATGTCTTCAGACTTGTCGAATATGGACAGAGAGAAAAGAAAAACAAAGAATCTTAGTATGCGAGGGATTTCAAAGAAAAATCTGAACCTCCTGTCTGAAGAGAAAATAAATAGAATATGTTATGATAGTCAGCAATAAAAATCTTTATCTATTAATTAATCACATTATTACATTGAGATGATCTCATACCAAATGGCCTCAGCACATGCAAAACACACTTTGATTCTACTGGTTAAAGACGTCACACCACACAGCAAATGGTCAAACGCTCTCGAAAAGTAAGCACCTGAGATTGCTGCCTTATTATTTAATTTCATTTTAAGACTGTAAATTAGAATAAATTACTTATTCTAATTTGCTCGAATTGAAATTAGAAAAACACACATTCTATTTTCAGATTTGAGATCTTGATATTATAATAAATTACTTGTATTTCCAGTCTTCACCCCCCCCCCTTTGTTTCAAGTGTAATTAACATTGATTACGTGTTTCCGTATGATCTCATCATCAGAATAAGTTATGATTTTGCATACTGTTTTTTTTTTTTTAATGATTTCTGCCCATTTGTATCTCAGGGATTGTAACTGAAAGTGAGCTAACCGGTTCGTGTTGGAGGTTTAATGGAATATTATCAGCACTGGGAAAGGATTAAAACTAATTTTAATGCTACCAATATTTCGTATCGGTCACAGAGACATATTCAAGGATTACAAATAACTTTTTTGTAACAACACACACAAAACGAATACAATGATTGTATTGTATTTGTGTGTGTGAAACTCATGGTAGTTCCCTCTATCTGTTTGTAGATTTTATCGATAGAGGGAACTGCCATGGGGTTCTTCCCCTCTCACCCCCCTTTGCCAATTTGTACATGGAAAAGTTTGAAAAATGAGACAGACTCATCCCCTCTAAAACCTTCTATCTGGCTAAGATATGTAGATGATGTGTTCTCTATTTGGCCCCAAGACCCAGACACATTAGACTCCTTTCTCAGTCACCTCAACAGCCTACATCCAAGAATCCAGTATACAATGGAAAAGGAAAACGAATATAGTTTACCCTTCCTAGACACCTTAATAACAAGCCTTCCTAATAGTAACCTTTCTTTCTCTGTATATAGAAAACCTACTCATACAGGCAGATACATTCACAAACTCTTCCACCACCACCACCCCCCTCTCAGCAATATGGCATTATTAACCAATACTCTAACCAATAGAGCCCACAATCTTTGTTCCAGTGAAACCGCCCTTTAAACCGAACCCAAACACATACACTTTCCAATGGCTGCAGTGATTACAGAATTAAAAAATAATCAGTTCCTTCCCCATTCCCCGACCATCTCTTCAGAAGGACTTCAGAAATGCCATCACCATACCTTAAATCCGTGGCACATCAGAAAAAATAGCATACGTCATAGCTGGTCTCACTACTGTCCTGTAAATTTTGCCTTTGAGATTGATCGGAATCCTCTTATCGCAGAGCACTCCAGTCATCTCTCTCCAGATATAACTCCAGATATGAACCTAAATATCTAAAGTCCCTATCTTCCTGATGACATTTCTTTCCAGCTCCAGATCTGTCTCCTTGCTGGCATCCACTTTTCAGCACATATACTCTGTCTTACTTACTAGAGGGGGAAAAAAAGCAAATATTATTCGAAACTTATTATACTGTTTTCTGTGGTTATGTTTTGTAGGTTTGTTGTTTATATCTTGTGTAATTATTTTATTTATTAATTATTATTTATGGGGGGCGTTATTATTATTAATACTACAAAGTACTTTTACCTTACATATTAAGTAAAATAAACAGCGTAGATTCTAGATACTTATTATGCATTATGAATAATTACATGGAATATTAGCAAAATAGCTAATATGGTAAAAGTGAGGAATTAATAATAGTCTTAATCCACTTTACAAATTATGTATCGAATTCTTGAATATACAGTTCATTGCATGATATAGTTTATTAACAATAACAATAATATTCAACAACGCTTTGAATGTTATGCATTCTATACAACATGTACCTTAGTTTATCTGTAACATCTTAGACTTAGTTTTCCATTTCAGATTATGATTCATGTGTATGCTCAGACACTTGTGGGATCGGGCATGCGTCATCCCTGATCTCTTGTTTGGAATCTTTATCGTGCGTACCAGTAGAGATATAAAGCTATCTGGAGAGTTTTCAGGGCATTCTCGGATTCATCAAATCCGTGATATTATAAATAAATAAAAAAAAAAATTAGGACTCCAACAGAGGCACGCAGAACAACAATGTGAAAAAAGGGATATTTTGACGGTGCACAATATAAATATTTAAGAAGCATGACTATGTACTACATACTCGTATAGTACCATTGCCATGCCTCGTTCGCAGTATCTCGATGTGCCGACCAATGCTTTTCTCCTTGATTATAATACGTAGACGCGTCAATGTTGTTTACTGAAAACCAGTCGCATGGAAATACAATGTATAGATTGCACACGACCTGCCACTTCAAGTATTTGTTGATTATTCGCACTAAATAAAGACCCGGAAATTCATTATTGGAACTGGGTAGGGAAACTGTACCGGAAAATAGAAATTAATCTAATACTGCTATTCCCTATTTTTTTTTTTTTAATTTGTGAACGAATAAGGTTCTAAATAATATAATTTAATACTATTGTATGAATTGTTGCAAAGTTTTCTTTTACATTTGACTTAAGATTTCATTTTAATTTTGAAGACAACTGGAAGAAACATCATTAAGTTCATTATAAGCAGTCTAAATTTGAAAAGAACATTTCTTTAGGAAACTTTAACGATACTCTAGTTACTTAAACTATATACATTTTTATATAGTTTAACTAACTAGAGTATCGAGTGCGTATACAGTGAGTAGCCAGTTTGCTCGATAGTCTGTTGTCATTCATACTTACTATCGCTTTTTCAAAGAAAACGTCACAAATTTATTATTTTAGACAACATGAATGTAAGATACCCTTGAGCAGTGTATGATAGTTGGTGCCAGACGTGCTGGTGCAAGTATCGCAGACATTTCAGCTCAACAGACGAATTCATGCACAGCAGTGTTTAAAAGGTACTGGCGATGATTCAACAAATAGATGACATCCACTGCTCTGTAGTTGGATATAGATTGTTGATGTGTGTGTGTGTGTGTGTGTGTGTGAGAGAGAGAGAGAGAGAGAGAGAGAGAGAGACAGTTACAAGGAACACGAAGTTTAAGTTCAGCACAATAATAATATGCAGAGGAGCATACGTTTGTTTCAACCAGACGGAATTTCATTCTTGCTAACTGAAAACAAACAATTATGGATATACAGTAGCCCCCCCCCCGTATCCGCGGTGTTTGGTTCCATCGTCTTTCGCGTATACCTGAATCCGCGGATAGTAGCGAACCCTATATATACGATGTTTTTACCTACACATAAATACCTATGACAAAGTTTAATTTATAAATTACGCACAGTAAGAGATTAACAATAATGACTAATAATAAAACAGAACAATTATAACAACAAACTATAATAAAGTTATCTGAATGTGAATGGAATCTTAGCAATCTCAGATGTGTGTGGCTTTCTCCACCTTTGCAACGAGTTGCACTGGTGTTGGACTACCTCTGGGATTAGCCGAATTGTCTCTTACTAAAAGAAAGGTATTTGCACACCTTACTTGCCATTCAAATTTTGTATCCTACCACATGCATATATTCAGGGAGTGTTTGCATAAGTCTGCTAATAAAAGGTGGAATGTGCTGCATGGTTTGCACTGTACTCGATGTCAAGACAATGTTTGTGATTATCTGCATGCGAACAAGCCACACATCATCCTACCCCCACCCTCAATGCCAAACGGCGTTCGGACTGGTGTCTTTCACACTGTTCCTGGACCATGGATGATTGAGAAAAGGTTCTGTGGAGCGCCGAATCACGCTTCCGGCAGAACTGCCTCATTGCAATCTTCACGTTTGGTGGAGGCTCAGTGATACTATGCGGATGTTTCATTTGGATGGGTCTTTTGGTTCATAGGTGGATGTACCCCAAACCATGACGTCTGCACATCCTGGATAACTTGAAAGTTAATTTTCACTTGGTTAGATTATAATAAATTTAGTTTAATCCTTTATCCAAGTGTGAGCAAACAAAGTTTACGCCTGAAAATATCTTCAGGACTGGGGTAAGGTAGTGCAATACCAGGCAATTACAAGCAAAGGTGGACCAAGCTCTCATCACTCCTTGTCTCAGTATCTCCCATAATGCAAAGCACATCTCCTTGCAGACATGTACAAATGTTATGCATTCCCTTAATGCATAATATGCATAGGTGTAATGGTAGGGGAAAAACCAGGCATCTTCACATACCGGTCCCCGAATTAGAAACTTTTATGGAAATTTACGTAAACGTCATCTACCCAGCGTTTATGCAGAATACATGGTTACGTGAGTCACCACGTGTTCTAGGCAACTATCTAAGAATGCTGCTGTTCGTCCAGTGTTGACCATAAAAACAAGGGACCTTTTGGAGTTCGAAAAACGGCTTATTGTAGGTGCCAGTCTTCTAGACCCATGATTTTAAAAACAGCTTACTTGTTTCTCAAAAGATGGGATATCAAAGGTGTTTAATCAGTAGGAAAATAACCCACATTGCTTGTGTTCGAGGTGTAACTGTGGTTCTAAAATAGTCTGTCGGGAACGCGATCATCTGAGAGGATCTGTACAGAAATTCGAAACTTCCCGAGTGCAGCAATCGACCGAAGCATTTAATGAATAATGTTCCCAAAACTTGTCTCCGCGCTATGCGCAGGGAACTGAAGAAAAAACCACTGATTTCTGCGAAGAACCGAAAGATTCGTCTAGAGTGGTGTCAAGGACACCAATACTGGACACTGAAAGACTGTAAAACGACCATGCTATTTTCCACAGGACAAGATGTGATCAGCAGTGATTCAACAAACATGACAGCGACTTCTACTATCTTCCTTGTCCACCATAAACCGAGATCTGAAACTTATTGGGAATGTATGTGACATGTTGAAAACCCAGATCCGGGAGCAGAATCCTTTTTCTTCAAATCTGATCTAGTTAATGGACTCTTTTGTAAACATCTGTAGATGGAATCCAATACTTTGCGGAATCTACGCCAAAAAGCACATATGCTGTAATTCGGTGTAAAGGAGGTCCAACATGGTATGAAATCTATCTTCTTCTTCTTCTTCCTCTGCGCGTTTTTCCCGCTTCCATTTCAGGATCCACGTGTTATATAGATACGACTTAGTACAACCCCCACCCCCACCCCCACCCCCATCCGACCTGTCACCGAGCCTTTCGCTAAGGGAGGAACGTTATTTTTTACTAGCAGCGTATGTTCACTGGACCGGTTTGCCTGCTTGCTGGATGAAACACCCCAGATAAACTGGGGGGGGGGGGGGGGGTTGCTGTCCACGCTAACTTAGCTATCGCTGAGAAAGATTCTTAAGCTCCTCACGTCGTCGACGGGAATCGAACCTAGGACACTCCTTTCCCATGGTGGCGAAGCGCACAGCCACTAGGCTAACCGCGCAAACTTAACACAGTATGAAATAAATATTTCTAATTCACTGACCGCCAATATGTGTACTTCAAAAACTTGAAAGTGTTCAGTAGAGTTTTGGGTCTCATTAACATCTTTCCAAATCCTTGGGACACTTTGTTTCTTTCAAAAATTGAAATTCGTTCAACTGACGCGCTATAAGTTCGAAATGCAAACAGTTTTGAAACGCATGCTATATGAAACGCACACTTTTCATGGTGCTAATCCACCGGCATCCAGCTTCAAATGCTAGAACTTCTGTTTGTAATTCTTGAAAGTCCTTAAACTAATGAACGTACAAGTTGATTCATTGACGACATTTTACAATTATGTTGGACACGCTAATGCAAGAGTTAACGGGTGAATTGTAATGTGGTGTACCAGATCCATTTCTTATGTCTCGTGTTCTTGCAACCTTCTTGAACAAGTTCTTGAAATGTCTAAAATAGATTTCCACTTTACGGAGAAAATTACTTGTGAATAATTCTTTCCAGCCAGAGAAATTCTTCTCGTTTTTCACTTTTTGATCTGTTTTGGCCATATGGATTGAAGTCTCTTTCGTTGTACAATTTGCTGTTTGGGTTAAGTGTCCTCGTCATAAATTGATAACTTTTATAGCTTATAATGACTTCTCGATAAACTCCCACGAGCATTAGTATATTCTAATTCTATTGTTGTATTAAAAATAAATAAATAAAATATTGACAGTGCCTTTTACCACATGCTGTCGACTTTACAGCTGACGACTGTGAGATTCGTTTCAAGGCAGTTGCATGTAAGCGCCGTGTGAAAATCAAAACATTACGGCGCTTCTACGGATTAATATGATTTCTCCTAGTTTTCGATTTTTTTTTCAGAATTAGCAGTGTATTATAAAATGCGATTAATCACAACAGTATTACAGTAATTACAAAATAAAAATTGAAAAATATTTATAAAAATATTCAACATTGATTATGTAACTTTAATTACCGACAGATGTCGCAGTTCTCTCATCATACTAATAATTTTTCCAAATACATGAATTCCCTTAAATAACAATGCAATTAACCTGTGTTTTAATAACAGCACTTTATGTTTTCGATAGATACGGAAATAGTTTACTAACTTTAGTATATAAATTATATAAATAGAAATGAATCATAAATTTTAAACTAATAAACAAAATAATCTAATTTTTTAAATAAATTATAATTCGTAAGAATCAATAAATTTTACAAGTAAAATGTAAAATATGATGCTTATTGTAAGTCCCCGTGTGACTGGAGCCACGATTTTGAAAACAGCAGAGCTGACTGATTTTTCAAAATGTGAGATATCTCGGTTGTTTAATCAGTGGAAAAATAGCCCACATTGCATGTCTAAGAGGCTTAAGTAGGGTCATCGTTCTGTCAGAAGCGAGGTTGTAGTCTTCTGAGAAGGCTTTGTACAGACAAACAGAACTTCCTGTGTGCAGCAATTGACTGAAGAATTTAATGAAGCCTGTTCACGACCCATATCTCACTGGATACTGAAAAGGATCGTTGTGGAAGTCGCATGCCTATACATAAAATAAAAGTTTGTAATTCAGTGGGTGGTATGTGTAGATAGCGACTAAGGTAAACATTCCACCCTGTGTCTTTCCCATCCGATACGCTGTAAATTTCCCCTAATTCACTAACTGGCATACAAGATATGAAATCGAAATGAAACATCGAAATTTTGATGTCCAAAATATAACGTGCACGTCTTATTCATATATTTATATGTTTTCTAACTGAAAATCATCTACTTTAATTTCTTTTTTTTTAATAAACCAGAATAAGTTACTTTTTGAATATCTGGAGAATAAACGTGGTTACATATCGCCAAAATTAAATTCGCGAAAAAAATCTTCACCTTAAGTCTTAAGATGAAACTCTCAAATGAAAGAAATATAGGCACTGTCATATATCTTACTAAAGACGTCTGTTCGGAGGAAATATAAACCATGAAAGAAACAGAGTAACGTGAGTCTAAATCTTCATCTTACCTTCGTCAAAACACCTGTTCGAATCTGCAAAATGTCTTAATAATACTAAACAAAATAACAAACGAAAAAAGATCATTTTGCACTTGCTTTGTTCACTTCTTCATAGAACACAATCAAAGATCAGAATAAGGCTACGTGCCTTTTATACCGGCTAACGATTTTTGGTCCGATAGCGTTGACAGAATTCATTTAACGCTTAAGTACATAAATACTAATAAATCCCTACATGAATCATTTATGTGCAAGCAGAGCTGTTTTTATTGAGTACTTTTAGAAGTAAAATTTCACGTAGAAGCAAACAAAGCCTTATTTCGTTTTTCTATATGTCGTGAATAAATTTGATTATATTAAGAGAGCAGCACATCTTCCCTAACTCATTATTCTTGCAATACAACAGTAGTGATATTCAATAAACAAGAATATGTCTTGTCCTGTTCCATCTATCTATAGTTGCCGAGGTCAATTGCTTTTGGAGTAGAGAAATATTAATATCTAATAACTTGTGTACCTGTTTGCGTGACTATAAAATATTCAGAGTTCACCGTGTGTATCGCATAAAATGATAGAAAAAAAAATTGTTTGAATTCAATAGGAATTGTGCCATGTTTGATATACTTTTTATAGCGTGTATGTTTTCATCGAGTAGCGTTGGGAAACTATATCAACAATACCCTTGCTTTGCACAATTATCCGGAAGTAGAAATCTAAAACAATTCATTGTTTGTATTGATCCGTCTTCAATCTCTCACCAATTGGTTTTAATTTTAGTAAAAATGTATGAATATAGACAGTTCATCAGACAACAAATGGCGTTTACTCTTTGGACCCCCTAGCCATTGTAAGCAGGTTAGATATTGTTGTAGAACCAATGGAATTTCACTGTAGTTCAATATAGGAGAACCTACCTCCAAATCCGTCGAAATACACCACTTGAAAAAAAAAGTGAACGGACACCATAGTGAGCAACAAACAGTCATGACGCTCATCTTAATAAGATGTAGGACCCCCTTTCGCTGCGATGACTAGTCTTACGGGACATACTAACACAAGCGTACGACAACGATCAGTGGGAATTTTAAACCATTCTTCCTGTAGGCATGTAATGAGGTCCCGAACTGTTGTGGTTTGTACTTCCCTTGACCTCAACCGACGCTCCGGTTTATCTCACAGATGTTTCATTAGGGTTGAGATCAGGAGTGAAATGGGGTAACGTTCGTGTGAGCAGTTACAGTAGCAGCCTTGTGACATGGTGCATTGTCCAGAATGATCAGATATCTCTCGGGGTTCAGTGTTATGGTTATGGTACGACAAACCTAGGTTCAAGGCCAAACCAGGACCATACCATCACATTTGTCACCTCCCAATTACATAATTGGGGTTATGCACTCTGATAACAGACGTTTACAAGGCATCCGCTACACTCACACCCGTCCATATAATCAGTAAAGGGTGTGCGTTTTTGTCTATTCATAATAGAGCTTTCGAAGCTTACACGTCTCATTCTACAATCTCTTTGCATCACTGAAGAAAATGCTGCATGCTCGTTCGGGTAATGTGGGGCTTGCATATTGCAATCATACCATGGAAACCCATGTTGTGAGCCGGAGTTTCTGAAAGCTTTGAGGAGGTTATTGTTCAAGTCGATGTTCCGAAGTCCCTATTCAACATGTCGGCCGACGAATGGGTTTTTACATATTATCCTTCGTAGCATCCTACGGTCACGTTCGTTAGGTATTGTGGGTTGTCCACTGCTGTAGCATCTGTAGTTTTCACTCTTTGCGCTTCCATCTCAGTATGGTGTCACTGATTGTTGACCTGGAGTTCCACAATTTGCCGATCAGATAGACCTGCAACATGCAATCACAACGCATCTTTCAAACTCAGTCAGTTCCCTTCTCGCAGCCATTTTACCTGGACACAGTTGCACTGACTTGAGAGCATCGTATTCCTCCAGGTTATACTGGCTATAAATACCAGTGACTCGATACGATGCAACTTGCTCATGGGAGTGTCTCCCTGACTTCTTTCCAAGCAGTGTAAATACTATCAGGATTTATTCACTGGAATAACTACAACAATAATAAAGGACGAAACTACCCATGCTTAGCATTAAGAAAATTTTTTCGACTGGTTTGAAATAAATTCTTGGGAAGGAACGTTTTAAGTAAAAATAATTAGACTTTGTTTAAATTCATTATCGGGGATTCTATGAGTCTTTAGAATGTATCGCCGTATATACGGACGCTTAGGCAGCGCCTGTGTCTTTTAAATAGTCTACGCTTAACAAACTCGGGGATGCCGAGGATTATATTCTCGTAAGATCCTAGGTCAACGTACGAAAGATTCGGCAAACATTTGTATTTTGTTAGAATTTAGTTAATTCCGATGTCTTCATACTTGCCAAATGTTCCGAATACAAAGAAAAACAAAAATGATTAGTATGCGAGGGATTTGAAAGAAAATTCTGACTCCCTCTCTCTGAATAAAAAATAAATAGAATGCGTCTTGAAAGTCGGCAAAACAAATCTTAATCTGTTAATCACATTATGACATTAAGATGTCTACATACCAAATGATCTCAGCACATAGAATTATCATTATTTTCATTTTAAGACTGTAAATTAGAACAAATTACTTATTCTAATTTACTCGAACTAGAATTTGAAAAACACACGTTCTATTTTCAGATTTTAGATTGTAAAGTTATTGTAATAAATTACTTGTATTTCCAGTCCATTGTTTTTTCTAAGTGTAACCGAGAAGGATTACGCGTGTTATCTCATCATCAGAAAAAGTTACGATTTTGCATATTCTTTTTTTGAATGATTTGTGCCCATTTGTATTTCAGGGTTTGTAACTGAAAGCGAGTTAACCGGTCTCATGAGCTGGCAGGATTTCCCCTTCACAAAACAGACAAACCGGTCAAAAGAATACACGCAGTTAAAAGGCATCATTACAATAGACTCCCAGTCTAAATGCGTTGCTTCTGCCGTATTCAAAACAGTTTTTTCTTAATACCTTAAGTTTTAATAATCATTTAATGATTTTAATAATAATTTTAATATTTTAATAAAATTACCACAACATACTCACTGGAATACCTCTCAGCGGAACAAAATATTCTAATATATTTTCATATTTATATAATTATTTTGAATCAGTATATAAAATTAATAAGTATACATTATAGTAGTAAATATTATTATATAAAAATTTGTCATTAATATAAAAAGAACTAAGTTTTATTAAAATAGAAATTATAATTAACAGAAACACCTTAATTATTTTTTAATATCAGTTTAATTTTAAATATCTCTCTGTCTTTCGTTTTCAAATTCAGAAGTAGATTATTTTCGTTAAATCATTTTTCAAATCATTTTGTTGATTTTCTTAAATGTTCTTTAATACATTCTTGATACATTTTAAGTTTTAATAGATTTTGAAAAACCTTTAAAAAAGATGGACGGAAGCTGTTTTCAAATTCCCATTGAGGTAATTTCATATATGCAGATTATATACTGAAATTTTCAATAGTTAATTCAACTGTAATTTTCGAAGTATTTTCGGTGCAAATGGTGTGTCAGCTATACATAGTTTAGATATTCTTAAAAAGAATGCTTTCTTTACGAAAGTGTTTGGAAACTATCAGAAAGAAATGAAAACACATGTCTAACATCTTAATAATAAAACTGACTCAGTGTTCATGGTCGAAATTAAAGAAATAACCAAGAATTTGAGGTTCAGGATATTATGTCTGTCAGTTGTATGTTCTTCATCTTATCTGTTTACCTGCTTTGAGGGAATAAAAAACTTGCTACTAAAACATGAAAATCTTGCGGTCGCCTTACGAGTCCGAATAATCCACATTCCGTTTTTCAGAGAAGTAATAAGATATAAGGATTATCCTTGAATATTTGTGGTAGTTTAAACGCCATTGTACTACTAATGATACACAAGGAAGATTTTAATGCATTGCAGCTCTTTATTCTAATAGGAGACGCACGAAATTTTTTTTTTTTTTAAATATGAGTTTTCACAAAAATATTTTACTTCACGAAGAGGAAATAAAAATCTCTGAGAGTGATCATTTTTAAATTTCCCTTCCGGAAATACTTATAACACGCCTGTTTTAATGTTTGCATTGAAGTCCTTGTTGACTATACTTACTAACAAAAAATAGATAAAGTGGATTAGGTGTATCCTTTCATTTTTAGCTAAACCTGAAATTGTAGTTGGATTGCTTACTATTTACCACTACAGTGATTACATGTTAAAAGTAAAAGAGTTATTTCCACTTCCCTTAGGGAATAAGAGGCGTTAAAAGAGGATTTACTGTATTTTATTTATAATATTACATATAATTGCTGTTATCTGCTTCTAGTCTACAGCCAGTTAACTCAGCTAGTGTCGATGAATTCGTAGCCCATTAATATTAACACAGAAGTAGTGGATAACACCTTCAATGTTAAGTATGGTTAAAGGCTCACAGTGTTTCAGATGAAATCATGGTTGAGAATGATCTGTATCCTGATCAGATGGAAAAATAGAAAGTAAGAAAATGAAAGTAAGGTACTGATCACCGTAGAACGAGCTAGTTCCCAAATAGACACAAACCAACTTGCTTTGTTTTCAACAATTTTGACAAAAACTAATACCAATTAATTGAAACAAAAAGTGCAATTATTGGTTCTCATTTCATAGCATTAATTCAAAACACATCGGATTTTGTAGTCTTAAATTAAATGTTTTAAAATCCATTTTTGTAAGTCGATTGGGAATGTCTTCAAAATCCAGTTTTTATTTCTAATCGACAATGCTTTTCCAAAATTAGGAGATTTCCGGCAACTATTGACAAGGAAAAGATGAAGCGAAAAGATGAGCATATCACGATTTAATTATTTCAGAAACCTGTGGGCAATGGTCCCCCAGAATGGTATTCATACGACGAAAGTTCCCACTACAACTAATCTTACTAAGTCATCTATCTCCTGTATCGGCGTCTCCATTTCTGATATCATGGTGAATGACATCAATGTGCTGGTGTAACCAGCGATGAGAACGATCGGTGCTACCATCCACACTCCATCTGACAATCTGCAGAAAAAGTGGAAGGGCACATTTCCGTTTTTGTTGCCATGGTGAGAAGAAATTTTATTTGAAGTTTTCCTTGTTATTTGTTACTGTAAATTCAGGAATATGGTGGGAAGTATCGACACTTCTTCTGAAGCCTACCGACTGGTCAGGGAAATGCAGATTACAATACACATTGACATCACGATGACAATGGGAGGAGTTTGATTTATTGGAAATAAACTTCCTTATCACCGCTTTTGAACACATCTTAACAGTATGTTTAGCATCAGTGGAGGTCCCATTGAAATTTTAATGGAGATCCCATTGAAAATTTCAGTCCACCATTTATGGTTTTTTTCTTCTGTTTTTTTTTCCTAAGCGTATCAAAACAGTGAAGTTTTCTCCATTTTGATACTTATATTAAAATAATTAAGCCATCATATTAGTTTTCAATCTGGTCATCGGATTGCAACATGGTGAAGTCATCAAAGAACAACTATCATTGACATCACTGTCCGCGCGGTTAGCCTAGTTGCTGTGCGCTTCGCAACCATATGACTGGGGAAGGAGTGTCCCAGGTTCGATTCCCGTTGATGACGTGAGGAATTTGAGGATCTTCCTCAGCCATAGCCAAGTTAGTCAGTCTTGGGCTCGGTCAGTAGGGTTATTTCCGCCAGTTTATCTTCGTTTTTCATCCCGCAAACCGCCCCATGAACACACACGGATCTACAACCATAAATACTTAACCCCCCATGAGGGGGCTCAACTCCTCCCAATAGGGACGGGGGAGAAAAAGGAAGGAAACTCCATACGAATAAATAAACTGACATCACTAAAACATGGATAAGTGATGGTGAAAGAAATCCAGTTACAACCGACATACGAAGTAAAATAGCGTAAAAGATCCAAAATGGTTCTGGATCCCTTCCATCCATTGTACAACGTTCAAATTATGATTACTTGTGTTGGTTGGGACAAGGATACATTGATGCAGTGCCCCTAAAATGATTGCTATATAGATATTGAGGACAGTTCAGTGTTGCATACAAGCAGTTGTTTTAGGGAAACGATCGGTCGAACATCAGTCAGTCAGGTGTTACTATACGAAATGTGGCTATATGGTTTGCAGAAATAACACAACAAAAATTAGACTGACTGAAAAAGTGGAGTTTCGAGAATTAAGCTTTCCTGTTTCTATCTGAAACTAGATATCTCGTCTTCAGTTTTAAAAAAGCCCTTACAAAGAATATTCGTTTCCTAGAGAGGATTCGAAGCCAGGTTCTTCCATCCAAAAGGCAAAGGTAATGTCCTCATCCGTGTGGCGTCAAGAAATGTGAAGACAGTTCAGAGTCCTCAGCATTACTAGTAACGCTCCGGTCTATGGACAGAATCATTAACTTTTATATTAGTGGGTTGCCATTCGATAACAGGCATACAGATTTGCTGCAGCCTCAAGTGCTTCCATTGGGTGGAAATGTCCGAACCATGTGGTTGAAATATACCTCGAAAAAATCAGAGAGAGGTTTGATATTTCTTGGTGTTTGTTATCGTTCGTCTACATTGGAGTTTTCATCTGTTCTGCAATGAGCGCTGACCCAAAGGACTCGGAGATTAGTGAAATGCAACTTTATAAAAGTAACGTAAGATAATCCCATCTGAGATTGTGTTTAATTTCTGATACCGTTGGCCATATTGATATCGATACGCTTTACACAGATTAATACATTTACTTAAGTTGTCTCGTTTCCGAAACGTTTCAAATTTTATTCCAAGTGTTATTCAAAAGCCAATTTACAAAACGCAAACGAAATAAAAGATTTCTGCCCGATAGATTTTATTAATTCTTATATATAATTTTACATAATAAAAATAAAGGTGTATTGAATATATTTGGATTATTTATATGGATTTTTCAATTATTAATAAATATAGATAAAAATAGCAAATATAATTTTACTTTATCTTGCTAATTTAAACAAAAATGAAAAATAGATATTTTTCTGTATTTTAATGTAACTACGTTCTCGCGGTTAGCCTAGTGGCTTTGCGCTTCGAAACCATATACCTGGGGAAAGAGTGTCCTAGGTTCGATTCCCGTGGACGACGTGAGGAGCTTAACGATCTTCCTCAGCCATAGCCAAGTTAGCGGGTCTTGGGCGTGGACAGCAGGGTTTTATCCGCCAGTTTATCTGGAGTTTTTCATCCCTCAAGCAGGCAAACCGAACCCGTGAACACACAGGCAACAGTCGTAAATATACGGCAAGGAATATAGTGAGCGAACATTCAGAATAACAGGGCGATGGGAGATGGGTCTAGTGGCGATAGATTTAAGTTCTTAGGGATTCCGTGAAAAAGTGATTCTTCAGGATGATTAGAGAAAGAAACTACGGATACGACATTATATTGACATGAATAACAAACCAAAAGCAGTTCATTCGTGCGATTCCTCTGTTATTTCTTCATTCACCTCAATAAATCAATAAAAATAGAAAACAAATATTCTTAGTTCCATTAGTGCAACAGTGTACTGGAGGTTTACTAAATTTCGTGGGGAGTCAAATAAAAAATTTAAGATGACAAACTTTCAAAGAGCGATTACCTTTATTGAAATCACGAAATCTTGAACCATGAGGTTCAACATAGATCAACATCGTGAGTAGTAGGCCGGGCACTTCCGGAACCTTTATAATGAGCGACATTATAAAGGTTCAATTGAAGTGTCCTACAGGAAATTGTGGTATTTAATCTCTCAAATAGCTCTGGGGGACAATAAGCAATTAATAAAATTAACAGACGTAAATACACTGGCCTTGTCTTAGTTTTTTGCCCTGCAATTCGCTGGCATGGGATGTTGATCCACGATAGTAGTAGGCCAGGCACTTCTGACCAGATCAAGATCAAGATAAGAGAAGGAATCGTGACGTCATTGGTTGATAAGAAGATGACGTCATTGTGTGTATGACGTCATGAGTTTGGAATATTTGGAATTTCCCTGTGGGAATATGTGTCAAAGGCTTCAGTTCTTGTGATTTGGTTCGCATATGGAATTATGGGTGATGGTAGAGTTAAGGATTCGTGTCGTGATTAGTGCTGCATTTCTGACCAGATCAAGATCAAGATAAGATAAGGAATCGTGTCGTGGGTGGGTGTTGTTTTCAGATGTAAATAAGTGACGTCATTTGTTGTTGTCAATAAGTGACGTAAAAAAACGCGTTTTTTTCTCCAAATTATCAGTATCAGTTGGAAGTGACATCACTAAAAGATATCCGCAAATGAGGAGCTCGCTCATCTCCACTAGTCTGAGCAGACATTTTCTGGAGGAGAGAGGGATGAGGGGTTAGAGTATGGGGGTGGGGGAGCATTGCAGGGAAGCGTTTCTTTCTTCTTTTTTTTTTGCTCTGCATTTGTCAGTATCAGCTAGAGGTTTTTTTTCCCCTCCAAAGTTATCAATATCAGTTGGAGGTGACATCACTAAAAGATATCCACAAATGATGAGCTTGCTCATCTCCACTAGCCTGAGCAGACATATTCTGGAGGAGAGGGGGGGAGAATAGGTTGACGATGGGATTAGGGTTACCTTTCACCACCTAATGCTATTTTTACCCCATCCCAACAATTTCGGATATGTGAGTGAGAGAACTAGTCACATGGTCTAACATCAAAAACACTTTTTGAGGATAAAATACTTAACATAATAAGGACAACATGTCCGTGAATCACCTGCAAGAAAGTTTCATTTTGGAAGGAACGGTCAGGGTTATGGGTCAGGTAAACAGTACTATAAGGAAAAAACAAACGAGTCAAGTGTCTTTGCAGTTACGGCAATTCATTCATCCAGTGCAGCTATCGTAATGTGTTGTGTGTTTTGTGTCCAGGAAACTAAAGTAAAATAATGGGTGAGCCACAAAACTCATTGAAATTTTCTTTCTTCAGGAAAATAGCACGAGATAAAACTCTTCACATAGCTCTAAAAGGATGGAAACCGATTATTATTGAAATAAGAATAAATAATTATTTATTTGTATTGCAAAGAATATGTAATGTAATAATTGTGTTAAAATATATATATATAAATATCCCTACTGTGAAATAAATGTCCGGCTGAGAGGACAACAGTCAATTGGGACTAATGGCAATGAGTTTTACACAATTGAACTATGTAAAAACCATAGTTCAACTTGTTTTGAAATGTCACATGGAGAAAAAACACATGAATTACACGTAAGCACCAGTGAAAAATCATACACTATGAACATCAGTGCAAATGTTAAATCAGAAGAATGAGAAGAAAACAAAATACTGTCTTTTCACTTTATTTAATTTCTGTATGTTAGATTCAATAAATACAATTTGTTAATAATATTGCAGTCAAATAAAAGGTAACATAGAAATTAACAAAGTCTATATTACAGAGCTAATATTCGATTGAAATAAATTCAGTTTCCTAGCTACACAAAATGTAAACAAACAAACAAGCCATCTACTTGAAAACAATAAGTGTATAAAATCCTAAATCAGGAATGAATAATTTTAGGATATGTGTCATCACAATCATGTGAATGCTAATCATTAAGTCATATGTAAGTATTTGAGAAACATCCAACCATGGGAAAATGATACCTTTTGAACAATACCGCAACTCATATATTACAGGATGTGATTAATACAAACAGTTCCATAGTGTGATAGAGGTCGAAAACTAAGACCGGAAATTAATGAGTCATCATCATCATACGTATCAAGGATTTAGGCCTAGTATGGCCTGTTCCGGCCTTAGAAGTCATCGTTGAATCGTTTAAGAGGACGTCCTGGTTTTCTTTTTCCTAATGGCTTGTACTTTAAGGCTTGTTTTGGTCATCTTTCTGTTTTCATTCTTTGAACGTGTTCCATCCATCTATGTTTATATTTTTTAATTTTTACAATTACTGGTTCTTGGTTTAATTCTTTCATAATATCTTCGTTTCTTTTGTGATCAAATAGGATATACTTTGCAGTTTTTCTCATAAACTTCATTTCTGCTGTTGTTAATCTTTGTTTGTCTTTATGTTTTATTGTCCAGATTTCGCTTCCATACATTAAGACCGGTAGGGCTAATGTATTGTATACTTTTAGCCTGGTTTGTTTTTGAACTAGGTTTGGTTTAAATATAGAGTTAATTACTCCTGTTAGTTTTAAATATTTTGCAATTTTTATGTTTATATCTTTTTCATTTTCATAAGTGATCATACATCCTAGGTAGTTAAATGAATTCACCTGTTCTAAGATCTTGTTATCTAATACTATTTTAGTTCTTGCTGGATCTTGTCCTTTAAAGGCCATAGTTTTTGATTTTTCCGTTGATATGATCATACCATAATCTTTGGATATCTCATTTAGATTTAAAATAGCTTTCTGTAAGTTATCTTCAGAATTTGTAATTATTATTTGGTCCTCTGCAAAGAGGAGAGTGTTTAAGTTAACTGTAGGTGAAAGTTTAATTCCTTGATGTAAATTTTTACTCCATTTTATTATTATTTCATTTAAGTAGATATTAAAAAGAGTTGCTGAGAGGGGACATCCCTGTCGAACCCCTTGGTTTATCTCTCTTGTATATGATAACTCATGATTTAATCTTATTTGTATTTGATTATTTTCATATATACTTGTGACAGCTTTTAGGATATTATTTGGTATTTGTCTTTCTTTTAATATGTTAAATAATATGTTTCTTTTAACTTTGTCAAATGCTTTTTCAAAGTCAATAAATGCAATATGTGTTTCTAAATTATATTCTCTTCTTTTCTCTATTATTAATTTTAGGCAGAAGGATGGGTCTATACATGGTCGTCCTTTTCTAAATCCATTTTGTACCTCTAGAATAAAGTTTTCGGAATATTTCATTAGTTTGTTATTTAAGATTCTGCTGTATATTTTGTAACATGAATTTAGTATACTGATACCTCTATAGTTTTTAGGGTCATCTCTGTTACCTTTCTTAAAGATAGGAATCACAATTGCTGGGAATACCAGTTGAATAAATTTTATTTAAAAATAATAAGAGTCTTTCTTTGAATCTTGTTCCTGCATATTTATATAGTTCTGAACCTATCTTATCTTCTCCAGGTGATTTTCTTTCTTGTTTCTTTCAGGCTGATTTCTAATTCTTCTTCAGTTATTTCCTTTTCATTTTCGTTAATTGTTTGCCAGTTGTCTTTTTTAAAATATTTGTCTGTCCACAGTTCTGTGTAGTAATTTAGAAATTCTTCTAATTTCAATTCAGTGTTTAATTTTATGTTTTCTTTGGTATCTGCATTTAGGTGTTTCAAAATCGTATATACATTGGGTCTTATTTTATATAAATCATGTTCTAAATTAGAAACAAATTTATTCTATGATTCTCTATGTCTTTTTCTGACTTCTCTTTTAGCTATGGCTCTTATTCTTTTATAATCTATTTCGTCTTCTAATCGTTTACTGCTTAACCATTTGTGATAGGCTTCTTTTTTCGTTTTGATTATTTCTTTGATTGTATCATCCCATAATCTTCAGTTTTTTTCTTTTATTGAATTTTTTGGTCTTTCCTAAGCTTTCATTTGCTGCTGCATTTAGTATCGTTTTTATATTAAGCCATTCTATTTCTATTTCTTCATTTTGTTTTATTTTATCTAGATACTGGTTAATTCTTTGTTCATATAGCCATTGTACATTTGTGTCATTCAATAGTCTAGTTTTATAAACAAATGTTTCAATTTTTCTTTCTGTTCTTGTTACGTGTAGCCATTTAGGTGGTAATCTTAATTTTATTTTAACAAGGAAGTGGTCACTGCTTATTTCATATCCTCTGTGAACTCTAACATCTAGTGAAAATTTTGATGTCTTTTCATTTAATATGAAGTAATCTAATATTGATTTCCATCCTCTTGCTGCCCAAGTATATTTATGTATGTCTTTATGTTTATAGAAGGAATTCATTATTTTTAGGTTATTATAAACTACAAAGTCAATCAATTTTTTACCATTTCTGTTTAGAGTGTGTTGTCCATGTATTCCTATATTATTATTAATTTTCGTGTTTCCAATTCTTGCATTTAAGTCTCCTGCTAAAATTATGTAATCATTTTTATTTATTTTATTATATATGTTTTGTAGCTGATTATAAAAATCAATATTATCCTGTTCTCTTCCTTCTTCTGGGGCATATAAATCAATTATTATTAAATCGCCTCTATCTATTTTTATTCTAGCTTCTATTATTCTTTCATTCCATAATTTATAATGTTTTAACTGTTTTGAAAGGGAGTTATGAATCCAAATCATGACTCCTCCTGCTTGTGCTCTTTGGTCTCTGTCGACTCCACTGTATATCACATTAAAATTTTCAGTTCTCATAGTTCCTTTTAATTTCTTTTTTGTTTCAGTGATTACTGCTATTTTAAAATTTCTTTCATTTAATAACTGGTCTAATTCTATTTCTTTATATGCTATTCCTCTTATATTCCAGTTTGCTATGTGTATTATATTTTGTCGTTTCCATTTTCGTTTTCCCTTTTCCATTCCAGGGTCGTTTCCCATAGATTCAATCCGATTATCTTTTTCTGTCAGCTTACAAGTATGGTTATGTTCTCTATGTCAGGGGACTAGCCTGACGATGGAATAGTTCAGTGGTAGGGCTGCTACCTTAAGGCTTCTGAACTCGCCTTCTTCCGAATTTAAACCCATAGGAGGAATAGGGTATATTGAAGGGGAAAGGGTAGATTATAGAAGAAATACAGTAAGGTTTATAGAGAGGACATAGTTGTAATGCCAGAAATGAAAAGACCCCATGGCCCTCGAGTACTCTAATAGCACAAGGGTCATAAAGTAAGAAGAGTTGGCTGATAAGGCCTTATAGGAAAGATTAAAGTAAGTGGGTCTTCCTCAAAGTAGAAGAAGGAGAGGATAGATCCAGGTAGGGGTCCATGGGAGTGCCGCTTCCCTTACAATCAAGATGATTGCCCCTTATAGGCCCTGTTGGTCCACGAGTCCTTATTCAGTGTATTCGGACCACCCCACCATATATATATATATATATATACACACACACACACGCACGCGCATGTACACACACACACATGGTAGGCTCCCCTATCCGCCACCCAAGGGATGCGCTCTTCTAGGGGTTACAGGGTCCCCTGTAACTTTTCCACGAAAACGAACGGAACCAAACGGGTGGAAATCTAAACGATGTAGTCAACTATATTTTCTATATTTTCTGGTTATTTACAGAAACAGTGTTCTGTGTGAGCGTTTGTGTTGTGCTGTGGATATAAAATTCAACTATTTTGGAATATCTTTTTTGGAATATTCGCATTTAGAACAGCCATTCTGGAAAGACTGTAAGCAATTTAAATTATCATTAGAATTTCTAGAAAGAATTCCCGTAGTCTTTAGAATATGAATATAGAATAACATGTGTATGAGCTATGTAAAACAAAGTGTGGGTTTGAGGGACACCAACATATAATTAAATTTTTCAGAAAAGCCTAATCACTGCCGCCATCACGACTCTACTCTAAGAATTACCAACCTTTAACAGGAATGAAATACTCCCGAAATGTATTGGAAAATTAGTACAGCCATCTATAGACAAACAAAGACAAAACATGACGACAATGACGGATGTGTGTCACCCTGGGAAAATTCCAAGATATCTTATCTCAAAAACATCGCACACAATTCCATAGGCAAACCAAAACACCATGTGATATCACAGAGAGACATATGTTCTCCAGAAATACAAAACACAAAATAAAAAACACAAAACGTCACGATTCCTTATCTCTAAACACCACCTACAATGATGAAAGCGAACCAAACACACCATGTGATGTCCCTGACAGATGAGGTCCCCCAGCGAAATTCCAAACATTTCCAAACTTTATCTTATCCTATCCATCACCCATAATACCATACGCAAACCATTCACTTATCTACAACTCATAACAACACACATCCAGGACACTGACATCGCTTCCCATTTCGACCTACCCCTATTTGGTTGATAGTATCCCACCAATCACGACACGAATCCTTATCCTCTAATATATCTTCCTTTTCCATTCAAAACAATAACGTCACTTATTTACAACTAACAAATTACGTCACTTATTGACAACAACAAATGACGTCACTTATCTACATCTCATAACAACACACACACACACCCACGTCACGATTCCTTATCTTATCTTGATCTTGTTCAAAGTGTCCCACCAATCACGACACGAACCTTATCTCTACCATCACCCATAATTCCATACGCGAACCAAAACACAAGAACTGAAGCCATTGATACATATGCCCACAGGAAAATTCCAAACATTCCAAACTCATGACATCACACACACGTTGATCACGATTCCTTATCTTATCTTGATCTTGATCTGGTCAGAAGCGCCCGGCCTACTACTATCGTGGATCAACATCCCATGCCAGTGAATTGCAGGGCAAAAAACTAAGGTTAATTTTATTAATTGCTTATTGTCTCCAGAGCTATTTGAGAGATTAAATACCACAATTTCTGTAGGACTGATCCTTTCACTTTATATGAGGCTGGTTAACTCAACTTCAACTGAAAGGTCGTCCATTATAAAGGTTCCTCGCTTCCTGGACGAGATTCCAAACTATAACCCATATCTCTTCGTCTCAAGGACTGCACTATGTAAGGTACTTCCTTAAAAAAGCATGTAATCCACATAATAGGTGACGTGCACTTAACGGACTATCATAAATTGAATGTTGATTATTGTGAATCCACCCATTTATAAAACTATAGTACAGTGTATTGCTGTAGTGCAGGGGTTTACGGTAAGATAATCCCGAAATCCAAGTCCAGGAATTCTGACATGACTAAATGAAACCATGTAAGTTGCCCTGAAGTATTCTGCAATGAAATAATCAGTTGATCTCAGCGCCGCAGGTCAACGACCAGGGAAAAACGTGATCCTACAAATGTTTGATGGAATTCAAATCAGGAGAATTAAGCTGCCAGGAAGCAAACGAAGTGATTGGATATACTCTTCAATCATGCTTGATCGGATTCAGCTTTGTGTCATTGGGCATTGTCTTGCTGGAAGAGTCCACATCGACTGAACCAGATCGTCGCGATGTACGGTAAATAAGAATAAGCGGTCACAGTGTGTTCATTGGGGGTGGGGGGAGGGTAAGACGACTCAGTGATATTCATGAGAAACATTTTCTTACCAGGACGCAGCCATTACTAGCCTGTTTCCGTCCAACTATACAATGAAAGGAACAATTATTGAAATAAAGATAATCTTAACTTAAAAAAAGGGCTACACGAATTATGCTTCGAAATTATCTGTGTGTGGAAGCTACTATATTGCTCTTAAGATCGTTTTTTGCAATCCATTGAAGATAGGTTTCTCTGAAGATCATATTTTCAGTAAAATATGATCTTCAGAGAACACGTATATTATAATTCATGGCATACTTATTATTGATTTCAAAAAAACAAAAAAAAATTATTTTTTTTATTTCATGTGATATACAATGATATTTGATGTATCTCGACAAACAAGCTCTCTCTCTCTCTCTCTCTCTCTCTCTCTCTCTCTCTCTCTCTCTCACGCACACGCACTATTATACAGCAATATGTTGCTCTGCTAGAAGTAATGGACCTGAACAACTCGAGAAAGACTAAATTGCCAACATGAAATTTTTTGTTCAACGGACATCGCGAGTGATCTATTGCAAGAATAATGAGTGAGGAAAGGTGCACTGATCTCTTGATACAAGCAAATTTATACGTGACATGACATTTCAACCCAAACGAGGTCATGCTTTATTCTCGAAATGAAATTTCAATTGCAAAAGTGCTGTAGCTGCAAATCATTCATACTCAATTATTTATTAGTATCTACATATCTACGTGTTTAGCGAACTCCGTTATAGCGCTCTGGGATTGGATTTCATTACTTTTGTTACTACGAACTAAACTAACAGTATTAGTAAAGGCAGTTAGCATCGTTGTGGTCTCTGAGAGTGTTCCATGAAGAAATGAATGAAGTAAATATAAAATGATCGCTTTTCTTCTGTTAATTTGTACGATATTATTAGGAAATCTTACAGATTCGAACACGGGTGTTCAAAAAGGTAAGATAAACCTTTAGAATTGTGTTATTCTAATTTTCATGGTTATATTTCTTTGGAACATGTTTCTGAAGAAATACGCTGTATGGCTGTGTCCTTATTTTTTTCGTTTAGCTTGTTGTTCACGTTCATTTACGTGTGAAGATTTTTTAGAATTAATTTTGTGCGATATGCTTTTCAAGCATTACTGTCTACATTTACAAGAAATAGCTCGCTGGGTTAATTTCAAAGAAACAAAACAAATCGTTTTCATTTAGAAAACTTATAGAACTATATGAATAAGAAGTATCGACAATGTAATGGATACGAACATTTTGGGTGGTATCAACACATTGTGATAATGAAAGGCACGAATATTCTGCAATCCTGAAGGTTTTCATGGTGAATAAAGAATAAGTCAGAGTTGGAAAGTAGTCTAACCTTGTTATTTGTTTACGGCTATTCTGGGCCTAGTTAAAATAGTTAAACATTTGAAACAAATTTTATATTTACATTTGAACTTTCTCAAAATTGCTCTGATATTCAAAATAACACCGTTAAGAACTCCAGCTTCCACAATCTTGAATAAAAAAAAAATCTAAATTTATACCCTCCTATTAAAATTCGTTAGATACACCGTTGATTACATAAAAATGGACTTGGACTCAGCTAAGAAAATAGGCAAATTTTGTGGCCTGTAAACGCAAATCAGAAATTATTTGAAATTCTCTCTTGTATGGCAGTTGATGAGTTAGCAGAAATATTATTATTATTATTACATAACACCTCCAGGGAGTCGAAGACTCATCGAGGGAGGGCATCTACTCCACAATTCTCTGTCTCCACCGATCAATCCACCAACTACAACGAACCGCAGCTATCATTATCATCTACACTATCGCCATCTACCGCCCTTCATCACCACTAGTATTTTCACGATAATCACAAACATCCATGCCAGTGGCGAGATTCGAACCCGCAGCCTTTCAGCTGGAGAGCTGATACGTCAACCACTCGGCAAACAGACCGGCTAAATAGTGAGCGTTTTGGATGAATGAGAAAGACTGTTGAAATGCCACATAGGACAAACCTTCAAAACACAGAATCAAGATATACTGCTTTTAGACATGGAAACCACAGGCCTCAATTTTCATGGAAAAAATGGTAGGTAGCTCGCAAACGTTTGCTAACAACAACGAAACACAAACAACAGCACCAACCACTATTCTGATAGACATGTTTGGATAGAGAAGATGCCTTAACAACGCTTTTACTTTAGATATCAATCCCAACAATGAAGTTTGGAGGTGGGCATCGTATAGTGTGGGTTAGATCTGCTTTTAGATGCACTGGTTATTTTTCTGGAATCATGACTGCTGGATCTTACACTGCTGCTCGGGACAACTGTGTTTGCCCCGCTTTATGAAAATATGTAAATAGGACTTGCACTGTGATAGCAATTACATTGTTTGAAAAGAATAACACTTCAAAATAATGCAATGAATAGAATCAACTATCTTGTTTTTTTTTGGGGGGGGGGAGAATGAGTCCTTGACTTTTTATCCCTTCATCTGATTGAAGCAAATGGGTGGATGGGGCTGTCATGAGCTAAAGGCTCGAGTCATGGCTGGGTAGCGGCAATAGCCGAGTCTCAGTTAAAACTTCATTGGCTACAGCAATGCCATCCATTACCCTCCCTGGTTGCCCATTTTAGTCGCCATATTTAAAGGTAAAGCCGTCTCTAAAAATTCGGACGATCCCTAGGCCACTCAATCGTGGGCGAGAGACCGTCGATCTCAGCGTTGGCTCCACTCAGTGATGGCCTTCCACCCACACGCCACCACCGAGCAGAACCGCTCATATTCCGAAGAAAATCATTCACCGACAAAGCTCCTCAGCGGGCCGTACCGGAGAATACTTTCCCGGAGACTCAAATTTCTCCCTTAGGGCAAAAACCTTAAGAGGAACGTACTCATAACCCTCGAATCTCAGCTCCCCGGGGGGTAACAGCAACAGCCGAGCCTCAGTTAAACTTCATTGGTACAGAATTGCCATCCATTACCATCCCAGGGTTTTTTTCCTTATTTTAGTCGCCTCGTACAACATGCATGAGCTACATTTGGCTGTTCTTATCCTGGCCACCACCAAGCAGTGTGTTATTTTATATTTTACCTATAGAATTTATATTTTACTGTATCATTTATTTACTGACATCTTGCTTTATTTATTTATTGTATAATTATTACATTAATACTTTCTTATTATTAATACTTTATATATATATATATATATATATATATATATATATAATAGTTCAAAAAAATATGAATCTTTATACATGGACAAAGAGCCACAAAGATCTATTCAATATTCCATTAGAGCGTCATGAACTCAAATTATTTTATTTCGAACGTTAATTAATTGTAATATTATGATAATGTTTAAAGATTAATTTATAAATATCATTTTCAATATTTGTCAAAAAAATAATAATAAATAAAGCATGATTAATAAAAGATAACTTATTGGGAATAATTTACTTTAGAAAAAATTATTACTCTGATGACAAGACATCAGAATTTAATCCCTAGAGGGCGCTAAATGTTTCACACTGCGTCTACACGCAAAGCATAAATTATTAATGTATATAATCGATTTGCAAAATTTTAAATTTCTAAATTTTAAAATTCATATGATTTGTAGACACAGTGATCAAACACCAATTTAAAAACATTATCAGAATGAGTCTATGTAGATTTAAAACATTTTCATATAATATGTTTAAGTTAAGGGATATTACATCCCATATTGTTTCTTAGACGAATAAGAAACTCAAAGAGTTTCATGCCGAATATAGAAACTATACAACGTTCGGGGAGTCCAAGTGTAAGCAAATACCTGGATACTGCAGCAACTGACCCTTTAGGTAGTCCAACACCGAGGCAACTCATGGTAAGGGTGGAGCAAGCTCCGATCACTATTCTTGATATTTACCCATAATGTGAACTTAGCTCCTAGGAGCTGTATTACTGTTCTACATTACGAGAGAATGTCACTGCCCAGAGAATGTACTTACTTAAATACACCTCAATAAATAAATACCTCTCTAAAAAATTATTACTGTTCTACATTATGAGAGAATGTCACTGCCCAGAGAATGTACTTACTTAAATACACCTCAATAAATAAATACCTCTCTAAAAAAATTAGGACGATCCCTAGACCACTCCATAGTGGCCGAAAGACCGTCCAACTCAGCGTTGTTCCACTCAGTGACAGATTCACTCCGTCACCGAGAAGAACTTCTCAGCGTTGGCTCTACCCAGTGGCAGGCTCACCCCATCACCAGCCAGAGCCATAATCTCAGCCGTGGCTCTACTCAGAGACAGGCGTAAACCTATCCTAAGCATAGCCTTTCATCATCCATTATCCAGTGTCTATCTCTCATAATTAATTTGTGAGTTCAACGTATCTCATCATTGGCCTGTGGAGTAAGATAGGCTGAGAGTCAGCAGATAGTAGGAGAGGAAATAAAGATAGAGTGCATAGTAGTAGAGTAGATGAAAGAGGCCTCAGCTGACCTGTTTTAGCTGTTGACCCCCCAGGGGTGCTTCTAAAACGGTCGTTGATTTTTCGCTTTTAAAAAGGAAAAATCCTGAAAAGGAAAAAAAAGGAGAGACTAAGCAAATTTAACAAGTGTAAATAAATCTAAAGACTATGTGGAAGACAATTCTATAGAGGAATGAGTTTGCCGAGCAAACCCAGAACAGTATAACCAGGAAAAGAAGGGAGATGACCTGGCCCGGAAGACTCCGCCCTGAAAAGGGCTTGGGACCACCTCGATGTTGGCCTTCGCAGTCCGACTTTGTTCAGGTCAACCCCAACCTTGGGACAGAAAAACTCTCTCATCGGTGAGAGAGTTTTTTTTTCTTCAAAAAAGTCACAAAAATTCATTTGTGTTGAAATGTCTTTCGACTACAAACAGTCAGTACAATTCTACTTGTACATTCACTGATTCATCAAATGTGCTTTAAAAAAAAAAAAATAGAATCCTCCACACAACGCGAGATAATCTCATATCTCTCATCAGTGAGTAGGTAGACCTAGTTAATAGTTAATAATACCATCCTTATAGTCCTTATAAGGACTGGCTTAAAGGGGCGAAGCAGAATGCTTTTCATCTTCCCCGTTATCTGTAGAGAACAGTGTAGGGATAAGGTGTTATTGAGCTATTAAATTAAAGCTCTGATCATGGCAGGAGGGTAAGAGCAATAGCCAAGCCTCAGTTATAAGGTGTTATTGAGCTATTAAATTAAAGCTCTGATCATGGCAGGAGGGTAAGAGCAATAGCCAAGCCTCAGTTATAACTTCACTGGCTACAGCATTGCCATCCATTACCCTCCAAGGGTATTGGATTGAATGAATCAGTAACCGCATCTCACGGTTGATTGATTTCACTAATAATACCAAGTTTGTAGCGAACAGAACTTACATTCCTTCTATGAGTATTGCCAAGAGGTGTCCTAATAAATTACTAATTATATGAAGAGCCAAAGGCTTCAATTCTACGACATAACTTGTTTAAGTTAAGGGATATTACTCTACCTACTCACGGATGAGACCTCAATAAAGGTTGAAACCGGTCTGGGTAGTGACTTTCTCTCATAATGTAGAACAGTAATACAGCTCCTAGGAGCTAAGTTCACATTATGGGTAAATATCAATAATAGTGATCGGAACTTGCTCCACCTTTGCTATGAGTTGCCTCAACTTGCACTACCTTCAAGGGTCAGTTGCTGCCCTATCCAGGTATTTGCTTACGCTTGGAATCGCCGAACTTTATATATAATTTCTATATTCTGCATGAAATTCCATGAGTTTCTTATTCGGCTAAGAAACAATATGGAATGGAATATCCCTTAACTTAAACAAGTAATGTCGCCGAATTGAAGCCTTTGGCTCTTCAATATAATTAGTAATTCATATAATATTTTTAAATCAGATGAATTTACATAAAATATTAGAGAGTTTAAATATATTTTAGAAATACAACTAATATATTTAACATAAATTAAAAATTAAAGAATTTATCTTGTTAAAACCTTTAACACCTTTATTATGAAAACATAATACTCTTTAAGATTTTCTACAACTGTGATCTGACGTGTAGTAGGGTTGACTCCTGTTTCTGTTTGCTGGTTTGTCAGATGCATTAACGTATATTACAATAAAGGAGAATAACATTGATTAGCACAATGATATTCAGAACATTGAAACGCAGTGGAAATATTGATGTAAAAATAATCATAATTTAAAATTCTGAATATTTTTATGTTAGTATGTTTATTAGTTTTAGTTTCATAACACGCATTGTCGGCACTTGCGATGTGCCCGTTATTGAAATTGTTTTGTCAAAAATGATATCTAAAGCAGATAAAAATTTATGTACTTACCGGATTTTAATAGTTGTGTTATTTTAAGCAAATTTATTGTAATTTAAAATATTAAGTTGTGTTTTATGAAGACATTCTCTTGTCGCTAACGGAGACAACGTGTCAGCCATTATACCTAGTTTTTCCCTTGCCACTTTCATGGAGTGCGCATGCTCGCTGAAAAATTATAATAAACAAAATTTCTTTGTCAGATGACACTGTTTCGCGACGAATTAACGAAATGGCAGCTCCCGTAAAACAAACACTAATCGAAAATATGAAGCAAAACAAATGGTGGTACATATATTTTTTTATTCTTATTTATGTGGTACAAAATTTAAAAAGTTTGAGAACCCCTGATATATAGGATTAAATTAATAAAAATCCTATATTGAAATAATGGCGCAGCCAATAGGATTAATATTATGATAATATCCTCTGTATAAAAATCTCACATTTTAGTAACAGTGACTATACCTACATGCAGTACACGGCAACACTTACTTAAATTTTTAAATTATTGTTCATATAAAAAACTGTTGTGTATAATCAGAACATCCATTTCTTCACTTGTCTGACGCGTTGTGTGGAGGATTCTATTTTTTTTTTAAAGCACATTTGATGAATCAGTGAATGTACAAGTAGAATTGTACTGACTGTTTGTAGTCGAAAGACATTTCAACACAAATGAATTTTTGTGACTTTTTTGAAGAAGAAAAAAAAAAAAGAACGCGAAAAATTGTTACAACTTAAAATGAAGACAATATGGAATCATATAGGCAAGCATTGGATAATATACTCTTGCACATAATAAAAACACAATGGAAATAAACATATTCTTTTTGTTCTTGCTTTGGTTCTTACTTTTAAATTTCTCTTTGCTTTCGATATAAAGGACAAGCAAGTCAGGAAGATAGTTCATATGCACACACATCATGTGCCCATTCGTCAGATCTCCGACAGGATCAATGAAATATAAGTTAATCAATCATAAAACTTAGCATCCTAATATAAGTGGCTCATTTATGTATTGTTTTTAAGAACTTTTTTTTTCTTTTTGTGCAAAATTTTGTTTTTGTATTAATAACGAAGGAAGTTTGCATTAGAATTCACATGCCAATATCAGACATCTCCCAGACAGACTACGAAGAATTGGAAAGAAATGGATACAGAAGTTAATGTTAAATTTTAAACTTTTTAGTATTATATTTCTAAGAAAAAGATGGGAACTTAAATATTTAAAATTATTTTCTAACAATATTCTTATCAGATCCATAATATACATACATGTTAGCCGATTAGATATACACACCTGTCACAGTCATCGATTATATGAACTAACAAAAAAGGCATGCATTGCGATGTGGTATTGTGTATATTTGTGGATATACTGGCATTTCGTATGTTGCTATTCCTATCACCGTTCTTGTATGTTCGATCGATATTAGGTCTCCAAGTCGTCAGTAACGAACGAAATGGGAAGATGATTGTAAAATATTAAGGTATTTTGGGAGATAATGTTACTGATATGAGAAACGAATTTGTTGTACACCAGTTGGATTTAATTGTTATCAGATTAATTTAGGAAATCACGTGTAGGTTCAAATTACATCGAAACCATGTATTGCTTATTGATCAATATCATAATGGCAGCCGTATCTCTATGTGGATGGTATGCATGATTGATGTATGGGAAAAGAAACGAATCTGGTTCGATGTGAATGGAACTAGATTCAGGGAATCCTGAAACGAGTACACCTTCTTAGTATCATGGATCTCTTTTGGACTTGATCACTGTGATGATATGCATTAGATATTTTGAATTTTTTTTTCCTTTAACATGAACGCTAGTCCGTCCAGTTTTGTTCAACATACTGGTCTAGTCCTGCGTGTTCAACAATTCGCCCCAAAGTTGTTTCTTACTCAATTATGATTCGCAAAATCTCTGAAAACTCTGAAATTTATTCAACTATCAACATTCTTATAAGGGTTCAAGTAGGCTCCGATGAGATCCCTATGTTCTTGTTTATATGGCCTCGTTACGTTTTAAAGAGTATTAGCTATTAAAGATATTGGAG
This sequence comes from Typopeltis vanoorti, assembly GCF_054136105.1. Lineage (NCBI taxonomy): Eukaryota > Metazoa > Arthropoda > Arachnida > Uropygi > Thelyphonidae > Typopeltis > Typopeltis vanoorti. Next base: position 29,231,462 of record NC_143558.1, read on the forward strand.
CTACGCATGAGGTTAATAGTACTATTATTAGGTTATGATTGTATTTATGCATTATTTCTTTTCTGTACTTTTGTGACTACATATTTCAAGCTACTTTCTAACAGAAGTATCTTCTCTAATATTTCCATACTGATTAATAGCTGTAGTGCCTAAGTTTAAAGATATTCCATAGGTATGTATTGCAGCTCTTTGGTAATATCCATACATTTACTAATACTTGGAATGTGAATTGAATTATTCTGTAGAGAAATTAGAAGTATTAGGGTAATGTGATAGGTTATGATGTCCTTTGGTTGGAAAAACTTGGGAACGAATTCAGTCTATGATACAAAACTATTATCCAGTTCTGTTTTGTTTATTTTTATTGTCATGAATTAGACGATAAATAGCTTTTAAACTAGAAATGGGCGCCTCTAATTCCTATAATCTCAAAAGGTGGACACTCAAAAGCCTCTCTGCAGTTCTGCAAAAAATGCTAAAGTTAGACGATGTTTTACTTGAGATGAAACAAGGTTTGAGCAGTTCAATGATGCGTGCTCAATATTCTATTTCTGTCTGAATCCAAACCGGTTCTTGGATATGTTGCTTTTCTAAAAAAAACAAATTACGAATTTGATTTTAATTTTTTTTTCTAATCTCTCTAGTACGTTATAGAAAATTGGAAGAAGAGAGATTAATCGGTAATTCTCATGTTGCATTCACTTCTTTTATGAACATTATCACAGTTTTATTCTTTGGAAAGACCTATTTCAAAACATGCGATGGTACTGCCAGTTGACCTTACACTCTGCTCACAGCATATAGAGATATCATCGATGCTGAAGGTAGTGAATCACCATGTTAAATATCAATATTAGACCACTAAAAAGCATTCTCTACCTTCAATTAAACTCTCTACCCTGCACGGTCACCAACATCGATGTATAACATGGTAGATGCAACTACTTCTGCTACCACCTACACTCCACACGCATAATCTCAGATTGTGGACACTAGTGATTTACGATAATATCTATTATGTTTTTCTTAATTACTTCCCTAATTATTGGTACCAATTAGCTTTAGATACCTACATTTTCAATGAGGTAAGAGGTGTAGTGGGAATCTCTTTACGAAGAAGACTCGAGATAGCATAAATCTTACTTTGTTGCATACTTCGGTAATATGTCGTTTCCAGTTTATGTTGCTGTCTATTTTTAATCCTAGGTAGAGTATGGTATTCAGGTTTTCTATCTCCATACAATTACAATTTTGGTTACTTTTACAATTATGTAGGAATATATGGATGGAAAAATTGGTTTTACTATTAGGTATGTTTGAGTTTATAATTACAAATTTTGTTTTTTTAGCATTGAGAGTGAGTGTTTTCACGCGAAACCACGACACTATTTGCAAATCTGTGTTCACGATATTTTGCATTTCATTTACAGAATTTGCAGTGAATATCAACGCGGTATCATCTGCAAAGTTGTTTACTTTACTTGATAACTGTAGGTCACAGAAACGTTTATGTCAATTATAAATAGTACTTGCCTAAGCACAGAACCTTGGGGAACACCACAAGAATGAAACTGCTATAATTTTTGTTGATTTTTACTGCTTGTGATCTACATTTTAAATAACTCTTAAACCAGTGATGTGCACAGCCTCTAAAATTCCTATATGCTCCATTATTTTAATAAAATATCACTGGTTACTATGTCAAAAGCTTTCTGCAGATCTAGAAAGACTACTAAAGTTAGTTTGTGTTGGTCTTGTGATTAGATTAATAAATCAAGTTTACGAAGTTCAGCAGCGCGTGCTCAGTGTTTAGTTTCTGTCTAAATTATTGGTTCTTAAGAGAAGTGTGTTTTTTTTTTTCTAAAAAAAGTTACTGGTCTATTTTTTACTCATTTCTCCAATATTTTGAATAAAAACGGGATAAGGGAGATTGGCCTGTAGTTTTTTAAGATCATTTTTGCGTCCTATTTTATATATTGGTATTACCACAGCTTACTTAAATATTATTGGAAACACACCAGTCATCAGCGAAAGATTGAAGATTAGTCATCAATGGAACTATCAGATATTCCTGGCACTCCCCCACAATGCTAACACTAATACTATCGTGGCCCGGAGCAGAAGAGGTTTTAAGTTTCATTATAATATTTTTGATTTTTAATAATAATTAAGGGGATACAAATCCCTTGTTGTTCAACTGCCAGTAAGCAAAACTCTAAGATCGAGAACTACGAATCTATGAGTTTCATATACAGAAAAACTATCGGCGAATCCAAGTGTAAATGACCACTTGATAGTACGACACTTGGATTCGCCGATAGTTTTTCGGTATACGAAACTCATAGATTCGTAGTTCTCGATCTTAGAGTTTTGCTTACTGGAAGTTGAACAACAAGGGATTTGTATCCCCTTAATTATTATTAAGGACGCCAGAAAAATAGCCGTTTGGTTTTCAATTTGTGTAATAATATACAAACACACCTTTATGGCATTCGTATAATAAATGTATGTAAGTTATTTTCACTTAAACCTTGTTGTTATTATGGGGAGAAAATAGGGAGGGTAATGTATATGGCAATGCTGTAGCTAATGAAGTTCAAACTGAGGCTCGGCTATTGCTGTTACCCTCCTGCCATGATCAGAGCTTTAATAGCTCAATGACACCTTATCCCTACACTGTCTTCTACAGATAACGGGGAAGATGAAAAGCATTCTTGCTTCGCCCCTTTAAGCCAATCATTATAAGGACTATAAGGACCTTGTTATTATCTGGGAGTTGATCAATCGACCGTGAGATGCGGTGATTGATTTTATATGAGATGCCCATATAGGGTAACGGATGGCAATGCTGAACCAATGAAGTTTAACTGAGGTCGGCTGTTGCCGTTATCCTGGGTAAATGAGTTCGCTCTCTTAGGTTTTACCCTAAGGGAGCACTTTGAGTCTCCGGGGAAAGTGTTCTCCGGCACGGCCCGCTGAGGGGTACTTGCCGGTAAATTATTTTCCTCGGAATATGAGCGGTTCTGCTCAGTGGTCGGGGAGCCCGTCACTGAGTGGAACCAACGCTGAGATTAGGACGGTCTTTCGCACACTATGGAGTGGCCTAGAGATCGTCCGTATTTTTGAGATTTCACCTTTACTTACATAGTCGGTGATTGATTCATTCAATCCAATACCCTTGGAGGGTAAGGGATGGCAATTCTGTAGCCAAAGAAGTTCTAACTGAGGCTCGGCTATTGCTGTTACCCTCCTGCCATGATCAGAGCCTTAATTGCTCAATAACACCTTATCCCTACACTGTCCTCTACAGATAACGGGGAAGATGAAAAGCATTCTTGCTTCGCCCCTTTAAGCCAGTCCTTATAAGGACTATAAGGCCCTTGTTATCTGGATCAATCGACCGTAAGATGCGGTGATTGATTCATTCAATCCAATACCCTTGGAGGGTAATGGATGGCAATGCTGTAGCCAATGAAGTTCTAACTGAGGCTCGGCTATTGCTGTTACCCTCCTGCCATGATCAGAGCTTTAATAGCTTAATAACACCTTATCCCTACACTGTCCTCTACAGATAACGGGGAAGATGAAAAGCATTCTTGCTTTGCCCCTTTAAGCCAGTCCTTATATAAGGACTTTGATGTCATCAAGGTCTACCTACTCACTGATGAGATCTCAAAAAAGGTTGAAACCGGTCTGGGTAGTGACCTCTCCTCATAATGTAATTACTGTATTACATCCCCTAGGGGCTGTGTTTTTACATTTACATTATGAGAAAATATCACGGATGGTGAAGGTTCTTGCTCCACCTTTGCTTCGAGTTGTTTTGGTGTCGTACTACCAAGTGGTCATTTACACTTGGATTCGCCGATAGTTTTTCGGTATATATGAAACTCATAAATTCGTAGTTCTCGATCTTAGAGTTTTGCTTACTGGCAGTTGAACAAGGGATTTGTATCCCCTTAATTATTAAGGATGCCAGAAAAATAGCCGTTTGGCTTTGAATTTTTGATTTTTCTCACAAGTAGGAAAAAAAAATACATCGAACTCTCATTTAAGTCCGCAATTTATAGATGGGTATTAGGACTATTTACAAGTTTGTCATTGGCGGTTTCGAAGTATTTATTAAATCTGTCTGCTAACATTCTTTCAATGTTTATTACTACGTCTTGGAAATGTTGGTTCGCGGATCTTTTTGCCCAGTATATTGTTTACGAATTTCCATTGTTTTTTGACACTCCTTCACATTCCCAAAATTCATTACGATAATACTAGTTTTTTCATTCTTTCAATTTTTGACTTACCTGGTTGCTATAATATCTGAAACTATTCTCATAGTATTCATTGTGAGGATACGTTTTGTGTTATTTATACAGTATGTACTAATTGTAGTTCTCTAAGTAAATGTTACAGTTTTCGGCTATTTTCATTTTTGTACTGCTAATGTGCTTAATAGTCTTCGAGCAAAGAGCATTTCTGTTAGGGATTTTTCCGTTATTATTAAAGTTTTTGGAAGTCATCTCCACACTTTATCCTCCATGTAGGCTTTTTTATTATTTCATACACACTTTCATGGGGTTCTTGAAAGACACTTACTATTTCTATATTTCTGTTTATGACTTGTTGGCCGAGATCATCAACAGTTTGATTAATTAATTTAAGATCGCGCGTACTGTAAATTGGACTTTTCTAGTTCAATACTTTTTTTTTTAATTTAAGTTCTTTTTATTTCCTCTGTTAACCCAACTGTCGTGTATAGAAACTCATCTATTTTGGCAGATGTATATTCAGCAAAAGTTTTCAGTTCATTTACCCCTTCTTTGAGTCGTAGATCACACTCGTTAAATTAGCAATAAACATAGCTCCATTGGTGTCAAGGCTGAGTGACTCAGTCCTGATTGAGTGACTGAGTTTTTTTGTCACGTTTTATGGACTATTGTTTCTGATATTCTTAGCATTGTTTCGTTTTCCTGTATGTCTACTATGTTATGGCTTTGTCGATTTTAAAACTGGGTATGTTTCTGTTCAAGAGCGTGGGCTACTATTTCTGCTTTCTCAGTGTTTGTTGCGTAAATGTTCTGGGATTGGTATGTTGCACTCATGGAAGTGTTCTTGTAGTCTTACCTATGGTCAAAACAATAGCCATAAAATGTGAAAAATCTCCTTAAAAGTTCACCGCCCCTATATAATCTCTGAGAATCGGAAGTTCCAAAATATAAAAATGAGGTCACAATTCCGACCAATAGAAATCAACACAGATACCCAAGACAAAACACCAAGCTGACATGACATAGCCTCCACTTTTTCCACGCTCTCCGAAGATGACACTCAGTCGAAACGGCTCACACCCAGTTACTCCCACCCCAATCTTGATTCAGCACATTCTATCCTTCTTCTTTACCCTAACCATATTCTATCTTTCACCTTCTTTCCAAAGAATTTACAGTCCATCCTTAAAACTCGGTTTTAATCTACATACCTTTGTTTTATCTACAATTCTAGCTCCCACATTTTTCTATTTCCATACCCCCCCCCTTACTTTCTGTCGTACTTCAACAGTGATACATAAATGTTTATCGTTATACGCCTGATGCTGCCGCAAAAGAAGACAACCTCGAACATAAAGGTATGTCCAAAATTATTCCTTCCATATATTTTTCATGTAGCTATGTCTGCAAGATATCGATAATGCCTTAAAATTCTTAAAAATTAAGTAAAAAGCCAGTGGTATTATACAAGGGTTACTCCTAAAGACAAATAAGAAAAATAGCCATAAAAATTAATACTTGATGTATGACTGGCGTCCTCTGTTTGCAAACAGAAAGAATTCATATATTGTATATATATATTTACGTACTTTGAAGATGTTTTCAGCTTTACGTTTTAAATTATGCACTCAACAGGCATGCATTCCTAATTTCCTAAATAATAACTACTCTATATCCTATACATGCTTTTCGCTTTCCTATTTGCAAAACATATATACATAAATAAATAATAGTATACGTCTACAGCTGTGTAAATCAAACTGCATGAGTACAGATCAAGCAATCGAATAAAGATAATTTCACTATTAGCCCATACTTTTTTGCAATATTATGGCGTGCAGCTGAAACATAATCATAAATATTCATCACAATGAAGATGTCATGCCATCGACGCTATTCAAGTGCTATAGATTCTTCAACCTTGAGTGTACAAGTCATAGGAATTCGTAAAAACTAGAAATATAAATGACGATACATTTGAGAATGAAAGTACACTTGATCGCCGTTTTGGATTTACGTGTTTCAATTGACTTAAGGAGTTTTTATTAATTGGGTCCAGACCTAAGGCAGAGAGAGAGAGAGAGAGAGAGAGAGAGAGAGAAAGTGTGTGTGTGTGTGTGTGTGTCAGAGAAACTAGATCACCATGGGAAGGACGCTTAGAATGTATGAGTGTGAGTTCAGCTATTGTATGCACACGTGACAATACTATGAATATCGTTGAGCATGGTTAGGAATAGGGTGAGTGAGTAGACATTTACTCTATGAATTCAGATATTTTAAATATCTCTCTATTTGAATATGTTCCTGAGAAGTAGCTAACTACGTTCATGTTTCGATTAGCTCAGGTTGCATGCTGAACTACAAAGCTGGAAATTATAACAAACTCGGGAGAATACTGTCTTTAGTCCAATCGTGTCCATTGAATGGGAAAAAATATCAGCAATGCATGGTAACCTTTGAAAAGATGCGTAATAGAGGCAGTATCTGAATGTGTCCCCTCCCTCGCTAGAGTTCGAAGAACAAATAGGGGATAGTCCAACTTTATTATGAACGAATTTCAGAAGATGATGTGTTAGAATATCGTGAGAATAAGAGTGACAGCAGTTATGAAATATACAAATCGCAGGCCAGAGGTGTTCGAAGTATTATGCTGAAATGTTGAAAGCTAAATCGGAGCGAACCCAAAAGAAATTTATCGCCATTCTGCAACTTTGGAATATAAACTCAAAAACTAGGATGTACGTAATGGTGCACAGTGCTACCATTACAGTGGATGATGAGATAGGTGCATGAGAATGAGACTGAAGAGCTATTGCATAACCTGGATAAAGCTATACATTAATCATAATGGGATGAAGCTGACAGGATATGCTCCATTGTTTGATGAGAATGCAAAGATAGGCAGCGTAATCAAGGACGCCACTGATATACAGAGCTAACAGAATGAATTGAATAAGTTGGAGCGGTGATCAAATGATAATAGCTATCGGTTTAATGTGAGTAAGTGTAAGGTTATGCGCTTTGACGTGCTGAGGCTATTCATTGGCATATTACGCCGTTCCGTAAATTAAGAAACGAGAGAAAAATCACAACTCAAAACCTGTATGATGAATTTTGATGCAATTCGCCAATAAAAATTGTAAATAAATAGTTTAATTGAGTAATTAATGGGTACATGAAGACAACGGTCAAAATAAAGAGGTCAAAATGAGTTTGTCAAAGTGCCTCAATAAGGAATGCGGTCACCCTTCACGGCAATACGGTGCTGACAGCGATATTATAATCGCTGTCAGCACCGTATTGTAATAGCAACCATCGCTTCTGCAAAGTTCTCGTAATTCCCTCGAGGTTTATTCGGCTCGGGGGGAGGGGGGAGGGATGAGAGCCGCAACGCGACTACTTGGAGCATCCCATACATGCTCAATAAGATAAGGCCTGGTGATTTGGCCAAGTCCATACGTATGATATTCTCTTCTTGACGATATTGGTCCACGAGCTTCCTTCGATGAGGACGACCGGTATAGAATACAGAGACAAGGTCCTGTGCCCTTTTCGTACCCGCATACGGACGAACATGGGGGATGGGTACAGGACCTCGTCTCTGTAAGATGCAGCATCCATGATTCCACTAGTAATGCTACAGTCCGTGCGTCCAATTAATGGCACCCACGCGTCAGTGCGTGTCCCTGATTCTCTCTGATCTGAGCACCACTGGTGTCGCTTTGGAAGCAAATCAGAACCCGTTTGTGAACAACACAGACTCGAATTGGTCGTTGAAAGAGTTGAAGTGGAGTCTGTTCCGCGTCATTGCAAACATTATCTCCTTCTGCGTGGCGATTGTATTTGATGCGTGGTCAGGTCGTAGCTAATTTGACGAGCATCTAATCGGAGATATAGGGATGCAGTTTGTAATTGGTTCCACTTTGACCATGAAACACCTCACGTGCAACCATCTGGCTATCTCCGCCTGACTTTGGCCGGCCTTTAGTCTTGCGATGGCTCGCCTCCTGAATTCATCGGTTCCATGATGCCCTTCAGAAATATCAGTGAATTTTGCTGTCACTACTCGAGACACGAAATAGAAAATCACTCCAAAGCGCCCTCTTTCAGGAATGCGATAACTCGAAAGGAAAAGGGAAAAATACATGAAGATCATGTACATTACATAAGAAGTGATGCTATGTGTCATATAAAAGGGTCTCGTGATTGCATATAAATCAGTGGCGCTGCCGGGAGTATTGAGTGGTTCTAATTTGTATATATGCTGAGAGCGCCACTGATTTGTATACATTCACGAGACTCTTTCATAAGATATGTAGCATCACATTTTTATATAACGTACATGACTTTCATGTGTTTTTCCCTTTTTCTCCCGAATTATCGCAATTTGTCTTTGTTCCGTAATTTATGGAAGTCCGTGTTATTGATGAGATTATGTTTCAAGAAATTAACGAGGCTAGGAATCTTAGTGGATAGGAAACTGACGTTCAAAGCTCTCATTACAAACATTGTAAATACAATTCAGAGAACATTTGCAATGTTGAAACGAAAATTGACTTGCGAGGATAAGAAAGTAATTTTGCTTCCTTAAGAAGCCTTGATACGACCGACTCTGATCGTACGTAACGCAGATTTGGTCTCCTGTGCTCTGAGAAGTGGTAGAAAGGATGTCCAAAAGAGTAACAAAGATGACACTAGGATTACGGAATGTAGATTATGGGGTATGTGGACTCCAAATACTTAAAACGGAGAACCAGAGGTTCTCCTTTTTAAGTATTTGGAGTCAGTTAAATCCGATAGTTCGGATTTAACTAAAGGAAATTAAAATGGCTTTTGGTCTTTTATGTTTGAATATATCCGTTGCCTCGTAGGCTACAGCTTACTCAACTAGATCATTGGGATGTATGGACGTTTGTAGGAAAAACTTTGTTGCTAAAGATTGTAAGAAAGAGAAGAGATAAGGAACATTTGTATCTCGATGAAGTTGATTATTTCTGATGAACCACGGGGCGTTTAGAATCATTCGCAGGCCCTTGTTTTGTACACGTTGCAGTTTGAGAATGTTAGAATTGGAGGTATCGCTCCAGGCTGGAGATGCGTAAGTGAGTATAGGACGAAGCAACCGCTGGTATAAAAGCAATATGATTCTGATGTTTAGCTTGCTGTTCCTGTTGATTAGGGGTAGATCTGGGCGAGGGCTTTAGATGCCTTTGCACACGTATTCTTGATGTGCTGGTTAAAAGTTAATTTTTTGTCACACCAAGGTATTTTGTTTCTGTCTGACAGGAAATTTTAGTATTGAATAGTAAGATGTCTCCTGCAGGAGATATCGATATTTTCGTGAAGAGAATGGCTGAGCTTTTTGGGGGATTTACTTGCAGTCTCCATTTCGAGAACCATCTCTCTCTCTCTCTCTCTCTCTCTCTAACTTTAGAAGGTTTTGTTGAAACTTTTTACAACGGAAACATTTATAATTTATAAGGATTGACTTCTTAAAGTGGCGAAGCAAGAATGCTTTTCATCTTCCCCGTTATCTGTAGAGGACAGTGTATGGATAAGGTGTTATTGAGCTATTAAAGCTCTGATCATGGCAGGAGGGTAACAGCAACAGCCAAGTCTCAGTTAGAACTTTATTGGCTACAGCATTGCCATCCATTACTCTCCAAGGGTATTGGATTGAATGAATCAATCACCGACTATTTAAGTAAAGGTGAAATCTCATCTCAAAAAATCGGACGATCTCTAGGCCACTCCATAGTGGGCGAAAGACCGTCCATATCTCAGTGTTGGTTCCACTCAGTAACGGGCTCCCCGACCTAGCACCCCGTCGGGCTCCCCGTCCTAGCAGAACAGCTCAGCGTTGGTTCCACTCAGTGATGGCCGCCACGTCCTAGCACCCCGACCGGCTCCCCGACCACTGAGCAGAACCGCTCAAATTCCGAGGAAAATAATTCACTGACAAAGCCCCTCAGCGGGCCGTCCCGGAGAACACTTTCCTCGGAGACTCAAATTGCTCTCTTAAAGCAAAATCCCTAAGAGAGCGAACTCAAAACTCTCGAATCTCAGCGCCCAAGGGGATAACAGCAACAGCCGAACCTCAGTTAAACTTCATTGGTTCAGCATTGCCATCCGTTACCCTCCAAGGATATTAATCAATCACCGCATCTCACGGTCGATTGATTCATCCAGGTATTGCCTGGAAACTGATAACTGATAACTTTTGTGGCTTGATGGATATCAATCCCATGGATTCTGATCCCTTCATCGCTATGAATAGACTTATATTAGAGGTTAGCGAGCACTTGGCTCACCCTGTTTAGGGCAAGGAAGCGCCTGAGCCGAAAGGCAGTGCAGCTTTCGGGCGCTTAGAAAACTCCTGAATGGGTTGCTTGGAATGAAAAGTTGCTTACGTGAAAAAGTAGCGGTAGTTTTACGAAGCAATGTAGGGATATCTGGGATATCAGCATCGAGATGCAGGAGAGCATGTCATTTGTTGATCATGGAGAAGATGACTTGAGTATTCCTGAGGAATTTCTTAGTGTCGGCTTGGCTGGGGTTCATCTTGCTAAAGGCCATTAGCATCTCCCCTAGTGAGGCAGCAAGAATTAGTGTAGAGTTTTCGCTGTAAGCTGTCGAGGCTACGGGTAAAATCCGCGGAGAGACTGCAGAAGCGTATGTTTTATCGTGCGGGAACACTCCGCACTGTGACTTCCGGCGAAGGTTTCGTGGCTTGAATCTGAGTGGGCGGAGCCAACGCCGCTCTTGTCTACAGTAGGTTAGAAGGGCAGCCTTTATAATTGGATGGATGGGGGCCGCCACAATTCGCACATTTAGCAGGTGTAGACCGTGATTTTGTGCAAGTGTGCGAGGGATGACTGTCACCACACTTTACGCACTTGTAATCTGCTTTGCATAACTTTTGTGCGTGCCCAAATTTTTGGCAGCGGTGGCATTGACCGGCGGATGCTTTTCTTCTGAGTGGTTCGGTCTTGATGACTAAGTCGCAGACTGTAGTAAGGTCGTAAATTTCCCTCTGATATTTACTGATCTCCAGTAAGACCAGAGGCATGGGGCGCTTGTCTGCGCGAGATCTTAATTGGTTCAAGACCTTGTGATCTGAGGTCAGTGGCTATTTCATCAGCTGTTATGGTTTCTGCCAGACCTCGGATGACTACCTTAAGGTTTTTTTCACTTTTCAGTTGATATGTGTGATATGGGACATTCTGTTCATCCATAAGTCTGGTGAGCTGGCGGTAGTCCGTTGCTCCTTGAGGCTGTATGCGGATTCCATCGTCGGTGTTTTTAGCTGATGAGAACTTGATATTATTGTTCTTCATCATCTCTGCAAGTGACGACCAGTTTTCTTTAGCTCTCAAGATTACTGGTGGAATCTTCTCTTTGGGCTGTGTCGATGTATCTGTCTCTGTTCTTTCATCAGCTAGTGCTGATGTGTCCACTGCAGCTGTAGATTCCAACGTCTGAGGTATTATTTCAGGATCTGCTGCATGGGATTTTTTCCTTCTCTTCTTCCGTCTGACCTCCTGAAAGCCACTGGAGTTTGAAAGAGAGATGTCTTCAGTTGTTATTGCTGGCTCGCTGGCGTTGTCATGTGAAGGGTGAGGAAGTTGAGAGGGATGGGTATCCTCTGTCTCCACTTCAAGGATCTAGTGTGCTCCGATTTTATCTGGCCATTTTTTATGTAGCAAGTTGCCTAAATCCCTGAATAGCGTCAAAAGTTCCTGAAAATTGAGATCGTCGAAAGATTTGTGCATGGCTAGGCTTACGAAAACGAAACAGAAACTAAAAAGTCTTACCTGCTCTGCTGATCGAGCACGAATGCCTTATCGAGAGTCTCGATCTCTAATCATCAGTATTAAATCAAAACTTTATGTAATAACTAGAGCGCTGAGAAACACGTCTGTCAATAGTAATCAAAAATCAAGATCACTCCTTCAATCTTAATGAATCGAGATGCCGGGATCAGAATTCGATCAGGGATCAGTAACTTATCCTTATAGGCCTTATAAGGACTGGCTTAAAGGGGCGAAGCAAGAATGCTTTTCATCTTCCCCGCTATCTGTAGAGGACAGTGTATGGATAAGATGTTATTGAGCTATTAAAGCTCTGATCATGTCATGGCAGGAGGGTAACAGCAATAGCCGAGCCTCAGTTAGAACTTCATTGGCTACAGCATTGCCATCCAAGGATATTGGATTAAATTGGATTAAATGAATCAATCACCGCATTGCACGGTCGATTGATTCCCCGGATCAGTAACTGTCCTTATCCTTATAAGGACTGGCTTAAAGGGGCGAAGCAAGAATGCTTTTCATCTTCCCCGTTATCTGTAGAGGACAGTGTAGGGATAAGGTGTTATTGAGCTTATTAAATTAAAGCTCTGATCATGGCAGGAGGGTAACAGCAATAGCCGAGCCTCAGTTAGAACTTCATTGGCTACAGCATTGTTATCCATTATCCTCCAAGGGTATTAATCACCGCATCTAACGGTCGATTAAATTTCCATCTTGCCTGTTGAAGTAGTTACTGTACAGTATGAATTACATTAAGAGGTGTATTATTAAGTATGAGTGATCTGAGGCCTTTCTGTTGAATTCTTGACTCTTTCAAAGTATTAAATATAGTAATAATTGTTGTCATCTGATTATAATAATAGTTTATCATAATAATGATATTTTTACCATAATAATAATATTTTATAATAATAATAATAATATTTTATTGATCTCTAAAATATTTACATAAACTTTAGATTTAACGCCATTAATAGAAGGTTCTCATATCACCCGCATGCAGCATGGATCCCAGGATCGTGTTTTCTTTATATTGCCACAAAGCAACAGTCATTCATAGTACACTCATACCTATATTCTTCATATTAAATAATATGAATCCTTACTTGTGATCTTTCGTATGACTTCGTTTTTTTTCTGTTTTTTTTCAGTCGATGGAAACAACAAAGATGGATTAGATATTCAAAGGACAATTTGGAAAGAAAAATTTAGAATGGTTACCGCCTTAAAGAGATTTATTGTTAGATATAACCATCTTACAGAGATAGTATTGGTATATGCGAATAAAGAAGGTAGGTCACATTGAATTTACTTGCTATATCTTATACGTAATCATTGAGAGGCTTTTCTATCATCAAGTTTTTTTACTGCGTAATTTGCGAAATATTCAAAGGGATAAGCTAACTGTAATTTTTTATTGATCAGCCTTAAACTCTTCATCTCTCCTGTTTTCTGTTTTTACCCCTTTCGGCTTGATAAGTAAATCAAATATGGGATTATGCTATGAATAAATTATTTGCAACCGAAGGTGAGGGACTAGGTCTCGTACGGTGTTTAGAGATTTTACCTTAGAACTTATGTGAGAACACACGCAATCTAACAGACATACTTATACTAGGATCTTAGGTGTTACATTTTTTATATACACACAGGCAGGAAAAAATAGAGTAGTTCTATTTTAACAAAGAAAAAATATTAATGTTTAATATTATTATGTGCGCCTCCAAGGATCCACGGACTCATCGCTAGAGGGCACTCTTTACCAATCCACTGCTTACAGTACTTCAATCACCACCTACATACCATGCAACTATCTATGATCGTCAGACAACGCCATCTATCGGTTACTAAAAGTATATATTTACTTACTAATATACGAGTAATATATTTGTTTCAAAACTTTCTTTAAAAGAAGAAATAATATAGGTAGCTTTTATTGACCTTTCTAGAATATGATTTCGTGGAAATTCTTGCTAGCGAACTGCATCAGAATGACGTGAAGACACTCCTGTTTGATCACGACACCTTCCAGAACGTTTTCAAAAGAGCAAGCAAACATGACTATCGATCCATTGGACGAACGAATATCTTTTATCTGGCTGGTGACCCACAACAAGCAATTAAAATCTCCCGTGAGGTAAACAATTGACAACTAGTATTAATATAAAACTTTATTTAATATAGTTTCTTAAGATATTATCATTTCTCTTGATGTGCATAAAGAAATATGTTCTGTGTCCTATTAATACTAGTTTACGATAAGACCACAAGATGGCGGCCGTTGACTTCCATATTCACGTTATCTTCTTACCCAAAAAGGTAAGTAGAAAATAATTCATTTGAACTGAACTCTAGGTTGAACTATTATTAAGAAATATGAAATATCAAGAAATATGAAATATTTCTTAATATTTCATATTTGCGACGTAACACTCCTCATTTTAATTACAAAACTTTGTAATACAATAAATATGTTACTGAAGTAACTCAACCCATTTCAACTAAGTCAAAATGAACTTACATATATTTAGTAGAACGCAGAACATTACTTGTTTGATGGGTGAAGCCGAAATGCTTTTCATATTCCCCTTTGGCTGTGAGGGAAGTTCTTTGAGTGGAATGTTATTGAGTTCTAGGCTCCCTCTGTGAGGGCGTTGAGATCAGCTGTGTTCAGCTATGCATAAGATAGATTTGGGTCTTTTATATTTGCAGTATTCCGCTTCATCGTAGTCCGAAGCGTGTTTGATGAGCTGGTTTGAATGCTTACTTGCCTTGATGAAGAACGTTTCTGTTAGATCGTGGAGAAAGGAGGCAATATAAGACATATTGACTTCTGTGTGAATCCGAGAGTTTTGTATGAACCATGGGACATCCAGAATCATTCTCAGGCATTTGTTCTGTATCCTGTGCAGTTTTTGAATATTTGTATTCGAGGTATGATCTCATGCAGGAGATGCGTAAATGATGACTGGGCGTATTGCCATCTTACAAGTAGCTTCTTACGTACATCCAGCTTGCTTCTGCTGTTGATCATGGAATAGAGCTGAGCGATTGATTGCTTTAGATGTCTTCGAGCCAATGTGTTTTATGTGATTGCTGAATTCAAGTTTTTTGTCAAGCAGCACGTCGAGATATTTAACTTCAGTATGCCATGGAATCTTGACTCCTAATAGGTGAATGTACTTCTTTCTCTGGATCTTCTTTTTGATACACATTATAGCTGAACTTTTTTGAGGGTTTACTTGGATCCTCCAGTCCATCAGCCACTTTTCTAATATATAAATACTGCTTTGAAGTCTAGAGTTTGCCAGTCTATGGCTGAGTGATCTTGCTAGTAGAATGGTTTTATCTGCATATAATGCAGTGATGGTTATACTAGGGTTTTGTGGGATGTAAGCTGCGTAGATTGAAAATAAAAAAGGGGGAAGAGAGCCCTGAGGCACACCAGCCAATATTTTGCGTCTACTTAATGTAACTTCATTTATTCTGACTTGCATATATCTGTCTTTCAGGTATCATCGATTATTTTTATTAGCTTAATTGTTAGGTTCAATTCTATGAATTTATAAAACATGCCCTGATGCCACACATTTTCAAAAGCCTTTGCAATATCTATGAAGACTGACTGCAGATGTATGCAGGTTCCAATTGTAGCCTTTTTTGATTTGCTCAATCTGTTGTACAGTATTATGGTCTTTACGGAATGCAAATTGCTCGTTTGGAATGATTCCTAACTTGTCCATTTCAGATTGAAGACTTGTAAGTATAACTTTTTCTGCGACCGTATCAAGACAGGGTGGAAGACTGGTAGGTCTGTAGCTTTCTGGGAGTTGGGAGTTCTTTCCAGTCTTTTTAATAGGGATGATGTCGGCAGCCTTCCATGCAGGTCGTCGGAAAATGCTGAAATCGAAGAGTAGCCTTGATTATGTTGACTAAATGAATTATAGCTTTTCTGGGTAGTAATTTGATTATTCTCTTGGTGATGCCATCTGGACCTTGAGCCTTTTTGATATTCAGATGCCTGCAATGAAGCCAAATCCGCAATTGTCCAGCTCTTCTCAACCGGAGAAGCCAATTCAGCACTGTAAACAAGCTTTGGATTTAGAAATCAATCATCAGACCCACTCTAACATACGGATCATCGACTTGGGGTCACACTTCCCCCAGCAACATCAAAAAACTACAAGTGATTCAAAATAAGTGTCTCCGTATGATATTTGATGCTCCGTGGTTTGTCAGGAATGCTCTCCTTCATCGTGATGCTAACATACCGGATATACCCACGTTACTTCGCGAGACTGCCTAGATACTTCGGTAAGGCGGCTCTCCACCCGAATCAACTCATTCAAGAGTCATCCAACTACTATGAGAACGACAGAGGGAAACATAAGCGCCCGAAGGCAGCTCTGCTCATAAGCGCTTTCACACAGCCCTAAATTGGGTGAGCCAGGTGCTCGATAATCTTTCTTCATTTCTCAACTCCTTAAAGATGACGGGATAAAAATCCAAGGGATTGTCATCCATCTCGCCATAAAAGTTAATAATAATTACTTGTCACTAATTAAAGATATACTTATATATACTTATTGCATTTATTACACTTTTTTATTCTAATTGTTTGTAATGCAGTTATTCATTATAAATAAGAATAGAACATTTTTTCTTTAAAAAATTTGTTGAAAACGCTATTGCGTGGAAGCCAAATAAACAGTAAGAAAAAATGTATCCCAGAAATACAAAATTTCGAAATTATAGATCAATACGCTTACTGTCACATATATAAAAAGTGTTCATAAAAATAACGACAGAATCATGAAATTATTGTACGAAGCTCAGCCTAATGAACAAACTCAATTCAGAAATGGATCGAGAACAATGCTCCATCTGCAGACATCGAATGAACTAAGAGAAAAATGCAGAGAATGTAACTTGTCATTGTACTTAGGTTTTATAAGTATAAAAAATCTTCGATTCGGTTCAAGAAAAAGAAATCCTATTAGCAATGAAGAAATATGGAATAAGATAAAATTATACACAGCTCATAAATAAAATATATGAAAAACAACTGCTGGTATCGTTATATATCAACACAGCAGCTTATTCCAAATAAATAAGTAGAACACGTCGAGAATACGCTCTTAGCGAACTAAACTGGAGGGACAAAGGGATCAACGTCAATTAAGACAACGGGATCAACATCAACGTAAAAAACTCAATCATTTACGATATCCTGATCATATTGTAGTAATAGCAAACAACAAAAGAGAACTAGAAGAAATGATGAATGAATTAAATACAGTATCAACTAAAGTAGGATTATGCATAAACGAAGAAATAGAAATACATTAGACAACAGAAGATCTAGCAATCATGGAAAAACTTTGAAAGAACGTTTTTACATTACGAAAAAAGAAACATTCATGAAGAAATAAAGAGAAGATTTCAGTTAGGCCTGGGGGCTTTTGACAAACTGAAGATTCTTGTCCAAAAAAATGAAACCAGAAAATAGAACGAAACTTTTCAATCAGTGTAACATCCCGGTTATGATCTATGGAAAAGACATGGCGAAAAATCAATCAAATACTGGAGAGAATGAGGAAACTTGATCTTAGAATGCAGAAAGATATGCTAGACATCAGATTTCAGGACAAAATAAGGAATGGAGATATCAAAAAATAAATTTTAAAACTGAAATGGAGTTCAGCAGGACATATTGTACGAATGTGAAGCGACAGATAAATAGAGATAATCACCTACTGGCATCCATGAAGCAAAACGAATGCTGGATGACCAGACAGAAGATCAAAGGACGGCCTAGTGGAGATGGCTGAACGATGATGGCATAGGTGTTCCTTCAACCGAGAAAGATGGCGACAAATTGGGGGGCTGTAACTAAAAATTGTTATAAAAAGGCTTAGAAGAAGATTCGAATTAGTGCTCAATTTTCCTCAGTCAGCCAGCAGACTTTGTTATTCATATATGACCTTTTCACAGAATGGCTAGTTTCAAAATATGAAGTATTATCATTATTATCAAATTTTGAAAACAAGGACCGCAAAACTCGCTTTTGAGGGGGAGGGGAATATGAAGTATTCTCTACAGTTTGTTAACAAGTTTAGGACATTGAATTGGCAGGTTTCTTTACTATATACAATAATATAATTGCTTATAATGTATGTTATACGGTGAGGTTTGATTTGGCATGGGATAGTTATTTGTTTTCTGTATTGTTTTTAGAAAAATAACGTTTAGTTATGAAAGCATTGTGTCTTTGAGATTTAGTGTATTAAGGAATCGATTGTTGGAAATGTGACGCTATTTTGTGTGTGTGTGTGTGTGTGTGTGTGTGTGTGTGTGTGTGTGTGTGTGTGTGTGTGTGTGTGTGTGTGTGTGTGTGTGTGTGTGTGTGTGTGTGTGTGTGTGTGTGCGTGCGTGCGCGTGTGTGTGTTGGGCACGGACAGGTGTGTATATATATATATATATATGTATATATATATAGTTGCATGAATGAATTTATGAAGGTGAAAGATAATCACAAACATTCAAGCCCACAGCAAGATTTGAATCCGCAGCCTTTGGGCTGGAGACCGGACACGCTAACCACTCGGCCAACTAGGCCATCTGCCTTCTGTTAGATGTGATTCTAACTGCAGTTTGGTTTGCTAAAATGTTATAAAGGGATGATGATAGAATTGCCTCAGTTATTATAAGTGTCATTTATTTTTGTAATGTTAGTTCTGTTTTACCAGTTGTAAAGATTTGCCACCCGCTTTGAGTTTTTAATTTTTTTCAATAAAAAATTGTTTGCTGTATGGTGTCAAACGCTTTAGAGAAATCAAGAGAGAGGGCAAACACAAAGCGGTTTTGTCCAGAGATACGTTCATTATGTCTAAAAATCATCGAATAAGAGACTAATATTTTTTTACGAAATCCGTATTGAGTATTGGACATTACATTATACAGGAGTATAAACGCATATATTATGACTTAGGATTAGTCGTAATCTTAAGTGATTATGCGAAATGCAATTCATAGGGGATAATGAAACGACAGAGCAATTTGGTTTTAAGTATTAATCATGATTTTTCTAATGACTCCATGTGCCAAAGAAGAATTATTATATCGTAAGAAATTTTTCCTCTTTTAGAATCTTCCTCTCGAAGACCAGCTGATGGTAGTGGTTGCCAATGTGACTGAAGAAGAAAGCAGAAAGACAGCATTCGATCCAGTAAGGATTCGAGGTTGTTCTGTTCATTTGTGTGGTATCCAGTTTTCTAATGTAAGTATTCCGAATTATTTTAGCCAATTATTCATTGAAAGTGAATCACCATGTGTATAATCATTTGGGGTATAAGTAACTTAATTTTAAAGCAATGATTTCAATGTCTTTTGCAGGCGTCTGCCACTTGGTTTTCGGTTTATAATGTTGAAGGACTTCAAAACGGATCAAAATGCTCCCTTAAAATGTCTTTGTTCAATCAAAAGTCTAGATTTAAGAAATGGCTTCGAACTACCACTGTTGAACCAATCGAACCAACTTTAAACTTAAATGGATTGGAGTTAATATTTGGAGTGTTGCCGGTAAGATTGCACGTTTTCCATTTAGAACACTTGCACGAAATTTTATATAAAAATTAAATATAAAAGTAACAGGTGTTTTTGAAAAATAAAAAAGAATTCGAAAACTTTAGGTTATACGTAAATTATTTTAGTTTATTTTTATTAGTATTTTACATAAAAGTATGTTCAATAGGAAAAGATTATTTTTTGCTGAAAATAATAGTACTCCCTTCACTATAACAGCATTTTGACACTTTTCTGAACTTGATTTTTATCTGAGCATGCTTTTCAGAAAGGTTTTTGCCGTGTTCGTTGTCCTAAATGACGCTAGGTGGATAAAAATTATAAAATGTACGGAAAATATTCCTAAAACGCATGGTAATTGTATTCTATATATATATTAGCTATTGTATCGAACATAAATGGGAAAAATGATTTATGTTTTTCAGAGGAAGCCCTTTTTCAAGTGGGATCAATCAGAGGGTGGATATTTGGAAAATAAACTAATTCGTCTTCTGTCTCAGGAGATGAATTTTAAGTAAGTTATTATTTCTCCCTCGAAAACATGCAACAGAATTATTATTAGTGCACGTAATAAATAAATAATAGTAAAAGAAATTAACTAGAAATTTGAAAACAAAAAACAAAACTCTGTAGTGCAATAAATCACATGGCAATTCGCCAGACCAAAATCATACTTAGCAGAACAGTAAATAATATTTAACAGAAATATTATGAATTTTAATCATAGTAAAATAAGTTACTATAACTTGTTGGCAACAGTATGATCCCATATTAAAATAAAATTGTAATAACCTGAATTTGTCACATGAACATAAAGAAACCTATTTGTAAGGATTTTTTAATTCATTTCAAGTACACTCGGTTTTCTTATATTGTTTAGTTTTTATATTATCTCCTTCAGTTCAATGAGAAGATGACAATCTCATAAAAAATTGAAGATTGTTTAGTATCCTTCCAGAAATAATGATATCCCTTGTTAGTCCATTCACGTGTTTTGAACATGTGTACAAGAATAGTTGTAAAATGTCTAGGAGCTATTGGGTAACTTTGTTTAAATCTCTTTTATGGATTGAGAACAATCTTCCTTTCTGTATTTACAGAAACCCATTTCCAACAAACGCTAAGCAAACAGATGCTCGACTTTTACTGTAAACAGCTTCGATTATAATAAATTTAGTTTAATCCTTTATCCAAGTGTAAGCAAACAAAGTTTGCGCCTGAAAATATCTTCAGGACTGAGGTAAGGTGGTGCAACACCAGGCAACTCCGAGCAAAGGTGGTCCAAGCTCTCATCACTCCTTGTCTCAGTATCTCCCATAATGCAAAGCACATCTCCTTGCAGACATGTATACTGCTATACATTAAGGGAAGGGCCACTAACCAGACCGGTTTCCCTTTGTATAAGTTCGGGGATACCATTCCAAAAATTCGTAAAATCCCCCAGATCTTAAACTAAATTAAACTAACTTTATTATAATCTAACCAAGTGAAAATTAACTTCCAACATCTTTCTCTAAATGCAGAGTAATTCAATAATAAGATTGTACACCTGTTGGCAACTCTTATAGGCAAATATGACCTCTCCTATTGCTTCTGCCTTAGTATCTCGAGAGGAGTTAATCTCGAGAGGAGTTAATCGACCATGAGATGCGGTGATTAATACCCTTGGAGGGTAATGGATGGTAATGCTGTAGCCAATGAAGTTCTAACTGAGGCTCGGCTATTGCTGTTGCCCTCCTGCCATGATCAGAGCTTTAATAGTGTTGACGGTAAGATTGCACGTTTTCCATTTTGAACACTTGCACGAAATTTTATTATATAAAAATTAAATATAAAAGTAATAGGTGTTTTTGAAAAGTAAAAAAGAAATTCGAAAACTTTAGGTTACACGTAAATTATTTTAGTTTATTTTTATTAGTATCCCTACACTGTCCTCTACAGATAACGGGGAAGATGAAAAGCATTCTTGCTTCGCCCCCTTTAAGGCAGTCCTTATAAGGATAAGGACCTTAGTATCTCCACGTTTAGGTCCGTCTCCCACTGACGAGACCTCAATAAAGGTTGAAACCAGTCTGGGTAGTGGCCCTTCCCTTAATGCATAGCAGTATACATATCCGCAAGGAGATGTGCTTTGCATTATGGGAGATACTGAGACAAGGAGTGATGAGAACTTGGTCCATCTTTGCTCGGAGTTGCCTGGTGTTGCACTACCTTACCTCAGTCCTGAGATATTTTCAGGCGCAAACTTCGTTTGCTTACACTTGGATAAAGGATTAAACTAAATTTATTATAATCTAACCAAGTCAAAAATAAAATTTCAACATCTTTCTCTAAATCCAGAGTAATTTAATAAAAAGGTGGCACACCGTTTGGCAACTCCCATAGGTAAAGATGACCTGCCATTGCTTCTGCCTGGAAGGATGGATTAAATCCAATCCAATACTCTTGGAGGGTAATGGATGGCAATTCTGTAGCCAATGAAGTTCTAACTGAGGCTCGGCTATTGCTGTTACCCTCCTGCCATGATCAGAGCTTTAATTTAATAGCTCAATAACATCTTATCCATACACTGTCCGCTACAGATAACGGGGAAGATGAAAAGCATTCTTGCTTCGCCCCTTTAAGCCAGTCCTTATAAGGACTATAAGGACTGGAAGGATGAATTTGAGAATGTCAAGTGACATATATTTTTGTTTAGCTGTTGAATGGCGTCCTTGATATCGTTTACATCCTCCATTCTTGTGTACGAAATATTAAGATATATTTCGGAAAGGTATGATGGCGTATAGAACCGGCTAGGGCCAGAAAATTGTATCAAAAGTTAAATTCTTACCTTGTATTCCGTAAACAAAGCAGATTCACAATATCTAAAACTCACTAATCACCACTGATACCTGTGGGGATGGCTCCCACTGAAGAGACCTCAATAAAGGTCGAAACTAGTCTGGGTAGTGGCCTTTCCCTTAATGCATAACATTATACATATCCGCAAGGAGATGTGTTTTGCATTATGGGAGATACTGAGATAGGAGTGATGTTAGCTTGATCCACCTTTGATACGAGTTTCCCAGTGTTGCACCACCTTACCTCAGTCCTGAAGATATTTTCAGGCGCAAACTTCGTTTGCTTACACTTGGATAAAGGATTAAACTAAATTTATTATAATCTAACCAAGTGAAAAATAAACTTCCAATAGCTTCGATTAGTTTGATATATTTAACCTTGTTCCACTGGATTATATAAAAGTTAATCATGGATTACCAAGTGAGATGCTTTAATTTAGACGATAAAAGCATGCATTGTGAAAGATTCGTTATATTTTTCAATAGTTTATCAATAATTTATAGTATGAAATGGATGTATTGGAATTTTGTCCCCTAAATCCGGTTTGTTCATTCGGCTGATTTGCTTTATTGGAGTGTTTTCAATCTCTAATGAAGAAGTCGTAGTTATCAGAAGTAAAGCTGATTGGTTCAATTATTCTGAGTTACATTTTTTTTCTTCTGTAAAAGGAATAAAAGGGATGGATTCCCCGATAAATGACATTATTACGAGTTCACCAGAATAGGTGACATTTCTCCACTTATTTACAAAGCACTGTGGAAAATATTGTGAATCTCATCCATAAAAGGCTGTAAACGTGCATGGGTGATCAAAGAGCCAGATATCGGGAAGCAATACTCTAGCGACCAATAATGAAAAATCTTCAAGGCACTTTAGGTTACTAATAAGCAGAGAATTGACCTTATAGAGAACCTAAACTTTGCCCACTCTCGGACTGGAACTTACAACATGTGTATGCTTTATAGAAGCTAAAACTCTTTCATATACAAAGAAAGGATATCCAGTCGAAACAAGTCCTATAGTATTAAAAATTATTTTTTTTAAAAAAAGGAACAATTTTATAATGCACATAAAAAGTACATCAGAAACAAACTTCAGGGTAGATTGAGATAAAATAATCTGGTCTTTGAGATGCTTGACGCACATAAAAGCAAACTCTTCTGGACCCATGAAACGCACCTCTGAAACACACATTAATACCCTATTAATGTGTGTTTTCCCCTTAACGTAGTGGTTGTTGGTGGTGTTGTAGTAATGCTATTCTACTAGAGAATTCTCATAAAACAATGTGGTTCCCTGTTGCCTTCCTTGTCCAACAATATTCCATGTCTGTAGATATATGCTTTCACCAGGCCAGTTTTCCAGGCATAAAAAACTCGAGTATCCGTTGAAAACAACCTCCACCACCATACGAACCGACTCAACTAAATAACCTTTGAAAACCTCTGATACAGGTTGCTAGAGTCATAGCATTATTTTTTGCTTATTCCGATAGATTCCACATCATCCGAAAAACACCAAGAGAGAGGAAAAAAAGGAACAACAATTTTGAAATATTTTTCTCAAGCATATGATCAGCTAAACAGTGTCCAATGTTTTTGTGATTACTGCATTAAAATCATTACTTCATGGTACCCAAATCATACGTTTGAATAACTCCCAAGCACAAACAGTGTTTATAATAATAATGCATTATTATTATAAAAACCGCTAACGCCTTTCATTCTCGCATAGGAAGTAGACGAGGCCGTTTTAACTTTTCGAGACTGAGGGTGCAATTTAATCCCCATCCGAGGTCAATTAGAGATAGCTAGCCCAAGACTATCACTAACAATATCAGGTATACGGTAAAGAGAGGCGGCTGTCAAGCGCTGCCATCTCGTGGTCCCTAATCCTAACACTAATCTGAGATAGTTTGAGTTCTACGGTCGATTTCCTTGAGTTTACGCCACGAAAAACCTGCGTTTCCGAGAGGAACATGCTACCTGTGCCAGAGATTGACTAACTCGTGAACCGGTCGAAGAAAGGCTTAGAAAAAGTTCCTACAGTCGGCGACTGAATTTGAACCTAGGTCTTCCTTCAGGCGATCAAGCGTCTTAGAGTGCAAAATGACACTTCCACTAAGTTACACAGGCTCTTTACTACTACTAGTAGTATTATTATTATTGCCACTAATCAATAATATTAAGAACCCGTAAAATGTTTTCATTAAATTAATTGCAATTATTGTTATCAACTGCTAATTTACTGTAGGTATAAGGCTATCGAATCGGATGATGGTGAATTAGGAAGAAAGTTACCGGCTGGAAACTGGACTGGGATAATGGGACTCGTCTGTAGTGAGGTCAGAAATCGAATAATCAAATATCATTAAATAATTAAAATCTATTATTTTCTTTTTGTGTGTGTGTGTGATTGTAAGGTCTGCAATCAATATTTATCTTGATTAATCCTTTTCGATCCATGTTTACTGTTTTAGAAGGTAGACATTGGACTTGGTCCTCAGCTATTATACAAGTATTGGATCGAAGTGGACTTTTCTCAATTCTACCACATTCAAACAGTTACGTACATGACTCGAGCTCCAAGAGAACTACCGGTCACGTTTATCCTATTGAAACCTTTCCAGCCTCAGGTAATTTGCTTATAGATGACCAGATTTTTAAAAAAAATCGTTAGACCTTGAAAAATTTATTTTAAAAAATAATACATTCTTTAATTGTTGCATTCCCAAAGGCGTAGAAAAATGTCCAAGAAAAGCTCCTAAGTGGATGGTTCGAGATCGTGATTGTTGCAAACAGATTTAGTAGCCGATCAAGCGTAACAGCCTACTAAACTCGTATAAATTTATTGTTCCAGGGTTTAAAAAGATTGACTTTCATTCCTTTATTTCTGTACACTGTTTTGTAAAACATATAATGATATAAATAACAATTGACAAATATTAAAAATAAATTGCATACATAAATGGGTAATCTCGATATTGCGTACATGTTTCTTCAACCTGAGCTATTACCAATCTGCAGTTACCAAAACAGATGTTCTAAAATGGTTAACTTCCTTCTCTTAAAAACAATTTTGGTAACTGTGATGCTGTCTTTTTCAATAAACCTGGTTTAAAACTATGGCTTTGTATTCGATTTTCTCAAAGATATTTGTTTGCATATATATTAGATGTTTACGAATAATATTTGTTTATTGATTCTAATAGATATTTTAAAATTGCTGGTATTAATACGTTGGATTCATCGTGAATGCAAGAATTAGTTGTTTTACGGAGTTGGCGGTATTTTCCTTCCAGATTACACAGTAGTACAAAAAAAAAAAAACGAATGCTGCTTGACTTCTTAAACTTAACTGACACCATGGCAACAAAAGTTGAAATATATCTGGTTAAGTATCATACAAACTTTGAAATACAGCTGTGTTATTTTGACAGAATTCCTAGAGCGGCATGTTTGATATTTGCAGATATGGTACCTCATTCTAGCGTCCCTTGCTGTTGGAGGATTTGCACTCACCATAATCGGATGGTTGGCTTCGAAATTTCTTCGGAGTGGTGAACCACCCAACCCAAGTTCTGTTTATTGGCATCTGTTTGCTTCGCTAACTGGAAAAGGTATGTGAAAGCTTACGCGAAAATATATCTTGTAGATTATTGTGCACCAGACTTAGAATTTGATTATGAGTGATTGTTTTATATATATATATATATATATATATATATATATATATATATATATATATATATATATATATATATATATATATATATATATATATATATATATATATAGAAAGTTTTTTAACTTGGGTATATTATGTATTCAAGATACTAAGTAATTTTATATAAACTTGGTTTTTAATCCTATTTCCCAAGTGAATAAACAGACAAGTAAGTCAAGTTTGCGACTGCACGTAGTGCAAGTCTGAGGCAAGTCGTGGTAAAGGTGATTTAAGATCTGATCACTTTCCTTAGTATTTTTCCCTTAATGTAAAGCACATCCCCTTGTGGAGATATATGATGCCATGCATTAAAGGCCCATACCGGTTTCCCTTTGTTTAAATGCAGGGATACCTTTCCAAAAACTCGTAAAATCCCCCGGATCACCCAATAATGAGCGACCCACAGGATCAGAAACTCAGTTGGCTCTACACCGTGCCACCGAGCAGAGTCGCTCCTTTCCTCATCTGGAAGGGAAACAGCCGTGCCTCAGTTAAAACTTAATGGGCTACAGCATTACCATTCATCACCCAAGCTTCCAACCGGTTTCGACCTTTATTGAGGTCTCCTCAGTGGGAGCCAGACCTGACAATGCTAAGGTTGAAGTAATGTAGAGCTTATGAATTTTACCTAAGCAAGTTGCCACAAGGTCAAAGTCTTTGACCAAGGTCTTTTATCAAGTTCTTCGACCTTAATTAGATCAACGCACCTTGTGGCAACTTCTTTAGGTAAAATTCATAAGCCCTATATTACTTCCACCTTAGCATTGTCAGGTCCGGCTCCCACTGACGAGACCTCAATAAAGGTCGAAACCGGTATGGGTAATGACCATTGCCGTTAATGCATAGCATCATACATGTCCGCAAGGGGATGTGCTTTACATTAAGGGAAAAATACTAAGGAAAGTGATCAGATCTTATCCACCTTTACCACGAGTTGCCTAGAGTGGCACTACCATGAGTTGCCTCAGACTTCCACTTCGTGCAGGCGCAAACTTGACTTACTTGTCTCTGAAACCAAGTTTACATAAAATTACTTGGTATCTTGAATATATATATATATATATATATATATATGTGTAATTAATTTTTTTTAAACTTAGAGATACTGTATATTAGGGTTACCAAGTAATTTTATAAGCTTGGTCATTTAACTCCTAATCCCAAGTATGCAAACAATTAAGTCTGAAACATAGTTCAAGTCTAAAGATGGTACAACACCAGGGCAACTCATTGTAAAGGTGGGTAAAGATCTGATCACTATTCTTAGTATTTTCCCATAATGTAAAGCACATCTCACTAGAAGAAGGATATACTGCAATACATTATGGGTGGGGTCACTACCCAGACCGATTTCAACCTTATATATACAGTATCCCCAAGTTAAAAAAAATTAATTACATCTATATCTCCTCCAGAGATTCTTATTAAAAATAAAATCACCTTGCAACAACATCTATAGGTAAAGTTGATAAGGCTCTGTATTACTAAAACCTTGGTATTTAGGGCCTAGCTACTCACTGAGGAGACCTCAAAAAAAGGTTGAAACCGGTCTGGGTAGTGACCCCCACCCATAATGTATTGCAGTATATCCTTCTTCTAGTGAGATGTGCTTTACATTATGGGAAAATACTAAGAATAGTGATTAGAGCTTTACCCACCTTTATAATAAGTTGCCCTGGTGTTGTAACATCTTTAGACTTGAACTATGTTTTAGGCGCAAACTTAATTGTTTGCATACTTGGGATTAGGAGTTAAATAACCAAGCTTATAAAATTACTTGGTAACCCTAATATATATATATATTATATAATACCCCATATTATATATTATATATTACCCCATCCATACAATCGTACACACGACAAGAGACAGTCGGAAATACAACTCATCCTGTATTGACCATATAAATATACGGGCCCCTCCAAATAGCCACACAGTAGCCGTCATAATATGCCAACTGGCAGAACACTATTTCACAGCACTACAGTTACATACTGAACCAGGACCCATCAAACTCACTGAGACTACAAAACAGTGTTATAAACGAAACAATTCGAAACATTCTAAACGAAACAATAGTAAACGACGAAATCAGAAAAACAGACTGGATGTAGATAGCATCTTTAGACTCTGCTGAAGCTGTATATAATAATCTTAAACTTGCATTTAAAAATATATATAACAAAAATAAAAAATACGATCCCAAACAATAGAGAATCCATGGATAACAGACAGCATATTAACAGACATACAGAGAAAAGATGCCCTATGGAAACAACTTAAGAAATCGCCGAACAATATCGCTTTACAAGCTGAATACAAAAGAAAACGAAATCTGCTCACAACACGGAGTAGAACGGCAAAACGAAACTACTACAGCAACAAATTAACAACAGCTCAGAACGATATAAAGGAAACCTGTCACCTGATTAATGAAATGCTGGACAATACGCACAGAACCACTGCCTCAGAAACAATAAAACACAGCTTTGCCTGCGATCCCAAATCCTGCAAACTGTTGGCAAACAACTTTAATCAGCATTTCGTGAACTCTGTCCAAAAACTACAAGAAACAACCTTTCTTCACACAAACGAACATTCTCCACTAGATCCACGAGCAACCCAGTCAATGTGGTTCCACACAGTAACAAAAGAAAAACTATCACTTGCAATTCAACAAATTAACCCTACCAAAGGACCAGGGATAGACGGAATCAGACCAAAAGACATCAAGAAGCAAAATAAATAAAATCTTCGAAACGGGATACATACCTGAAACACTAAAGACTGCATTAATCACACTCATACAAGGAAAAAGAAACATTATAAATAATTACATACCATCGCCACGTTGTCTGTAATCAACCAAATCATGGAGCGCATCGTGCACTGCAAACTCTCCACATATGGAAAAATTTCAAATCATACTCAAAACACAATATGGCTTTCAAAAAAATAAAGGAACAGCAACTCTCCTGGATGACTTCATAGATCTAATAAACGCTGCATTGGATAAAAACAGAATAGCATTAGTAGTATTCATTGACCTAACAAAAGCATTTGACACACTGACACACAAAACCTTATTAACTAAACAGACGCATATCGGAATCGGAGGTCGTCTACTCCAGTGGTTTAAAGCATACATGGAAACCAGGAAGCACATCACACGTATAGGATCAGCGTACAGCAAAGAGGTACATGTAACCTGTGGAGTACCGCAAGGAGCTATCCTATCTCCCATTCTATTTAACATATACACACAACAGAACAGGAATAAGAGTCATAGGAGACCTCCTAACCCACACCCTAAAGTGGAAAGCATTCACAAGCCTACCAATGAAGAACCCAAAAACTGAAAAGCAATACCAACAGCTGCAAGCCTCCATTATAAAAGCCTATCCAGATATCGCTACACCTCAGGAAATCCGTATTCCTTCTAGAAACTGTTCGGGGCCAATATTTCATCTTGTACAATCTGAAGCCTCACTTCCAATTCTCCCCTCCAAATACAAGAAATTATACCACTTCCTCATGTCAGTGTCCCCATCCTCGCCCTTCTTATACTCAGCCTTAACACTCTCATCTACAAGGCTGCATATACCACACAGTTTTCAGTGGGATCTGCCATATAAATCAAAATGTGCCAAACCAGATTCCGATATACAGTAGAGACTATGGCACAACATCTTGCCAACTCCTTCTAAGCTCTACAAATTTCAGCTAAGAGAAACGGATCTGTGTCTATTCTGTGACGTTTCAGGTACCTTGGAACACACATATCTGACCTGTCCTGCAAACAAAATGATAATCACCTATGCCTTGAATACATTTTGAGATACGCAATCACATCATACGCATTCTGCGCAGACCACAGATTACAATGGTTGCAAGATAAAATGGTAAAACTGATATTCTGGGAACAACCAGCACTCATACAGCAGCACGGACACAACACAAAATATTTAAGGTGAAACACTTATGCAACTACACAGTCATGTTAAAACATTACTACATCCCAACCTATAGAGTAACCAGAACAACATATCAAATAACAAGACCACAGTCAACAAATAATATAACATATAAGTACAACAATCACAGTCATGTTAAAACATTACTACATCCCAACCTATAGAGTAACCAGAACAACATATCAAATAACAAGACCACAGTCAACAAATAATATAACATATAAGTACAACAATCACCACGGCAAAGCCACCCGAAACTTCAATGTACCAGACATGATAAACAAACTGCCATTCGACAACAGAAACCTAGGAACATACAGAGAGCTGAAACAGGCACTATATAAATATTATAGCGAGAATGAAAATTAGAGCAATTCCTGTTTCTCTCTCTCTCTCCCTCCCTCTCTCTCTCTCTCTCTCTCTCTCCCACACACACACACACACACACACACACACCTGTGACAAACCCCTCTCAAAAAACACTACTACAAGCACACAAACAAACACACCATGTCCAAATCCAAAAATCGAACCCTACTTGCTAAACCCCCCCCCATTAAAACTGTGTAACAGCCGTTGAAGCCTTCCAAGTACGCACCAACAAACAGTAAAATCAACACCTGGCTTGCGACCAGTACAGAAACATAACCACAAAACCACCACCATCTATTATCTTCCTCAGATAAGCTCTGCAAAGCTTTGAGGAAGAAATCATAAATGCCTCCCAAACTATTATTATTATATTAGTTATTCACTCAGAAAAACAAGAAAAACATCTGTATAATCATCATGTTAATATTAGAACATGCATTGTAAATTCACAATTCAGAGGCAAAGAGTGTCATTAAAATTTTAACTGAAATCCAATGTAGAAAAATTTTGTAAAATTATACTCAAGATAACGCGTGTAAATATTTTAGCAATGAACAAAAATATTATTTATTAAAAAATAATAATTATTATTATTATTTAAAAATATTATTAACTGCAAGTATCTGTTATTCACAATTGTAATGTATTATAAATATTATATCTATATACGTGTATATATAATTATTATTGTATCTATGTATGTAATTTATATGAGACATAATAGAATGTTTAAAAAAATATATTATTATTATTATTAAGAGAGACCTCCGAGGAGTCAGCGACTCACTGGGGAAGGAAACATACTACAAACATATCCTCCATCCCAGGATTTTTCAGGAGAAAATCCTGGGATGGAGGATTTTTCAGATTGAATTATTATTATTAATACACATCGCCCATCAGAGGGCACAGTGTATTAATAACTGCAGTAACTGCAGAGAGAACAAAGAAATGTTGCCACCCACGGCGCAACAACTGATTACACCACAGGCAGAATCGGACGATGAACTGAGTGGACAAAAAAAATACTGATAAGTCTTATCATTTGAATTCCGTAAATTTATTACTAGAAAAAGGTTTAGAGAATATAAAAGCCACTTAGTAGATCTTGTCCAAGAACTCTTTGATGAGCAGAATAAACGAATAAAAAAAAAAAAAAATTAGCGAACATGAAGAGTTATTTAAAAATAATAACTCAACAGTCGAAGAAGTCTTACAAACGGTAAAAGACATTAAAATCAGCATTAACATACTAACTGACAGGCAACACAAATTGGTGAAAGACACATCCGAACTCCGTCAAGAACTTGATTCTCTAAAACAACAATACGAACTTTTTAATCAACAACAACAACAACAACAACTTAAAGAAGATCTCATCATAAACGGTCTTCCAGAAACTGTATCCACAGAAAATCTCAGACACGTAGTTTTAAAGTTAGGCCGACATCCCCTACAACAGAATGACATTCAGACCATAAATGGGATTCCTAGGAAGAACAAAAAACAAGGCTTGCTACAACCTATAAGGACTTAAACGCATCGCAAGACAACACGCCAATCTTTCTATCTAAGTATTTAACACCATTCAATCAGAATCTGTTGCGCTAAGATTAAAGACGACAAGATATTCTTGAGAAAGTCACAAATTTCAAAGTCTATACAAATAAAAAGCTCGGAAGATATAGATAGGCTGCCAGAGTGAAATAAATTACTCCAATTTAGTTCAAAAAGACGACCTCAACACAACAAAAATGAATATTAACCATCAGATAGATGTAATCACACCAGAATACAACAGCAATTGTACTTTTGACTGGCTTAATGCATGGGAAACAACACACAGTACAAACGAGAGGCCTCTCAATCTTGCATATTAACATCAGAAGCATCCGAAAACATTGGTTATTGTTACAGGCTTATCTGAGGAATTACACCGGAGTTATTGAGATATTGGTCCTAACAGAAGTATCCATAACTAACGACGAAGCGATTGCTTTCACAATTTCAGGCTTTTAACAACATAGATCATGCCACAAAACAAAACGAGGGGTGGAATATTAATATTTATCGAACATATATTAATAGCAAATGAAACTGTCAATCAGTTTGAGCATGCTAAAACCCTTTGCATCGAAATCATTAATACCACTAATAGTGTTATTATATAGTAAGTTCTATTTACAGGACACCAAACTTAAACATGATAAAATTCTTGCACGAACTCAATTGCTGGCTTTCACGCCAAGAAATATGCTCAACCGAATACCTAATGATAATTGGCGACATAAACATAAACATTGCAAACGAAAACCAGAACAACGCTGTGTACAATACCGAGACACGCTGCCCATGTACAACCTAAGACCAACAATAACAGCATGTACTGGAGAAGAAATATTCCAAAATACTATCACTGCTTCCTGCTTAAATCATATAAAGATCCACGCACCACCAAACACTTACACTGCATCAGTCATAAAGTGCAAAGTAACAGATCATTATTTCATGCTCTAAACCTCTACACTAAGACAATATCCATGCAATGCTCCACAACTGTAAATCAACACAAAACAGTAATAGACGAAGAAATAGTCAACTTCGAAATAAGAAAAACCATCTGGGAACACCTGGCATCAGATTCAGCAGATATCGTATACAACAACATTCAACTGACGCTGGAAGAAATATATATGAAAGCTGCAAAGAAAGTCAGAATTCGTTCAAGAACATTGCCAAATCTTTGGAAAACACAATTCTTAATCCTAGAAATACACAGAAAGGACGCTCTGTGGAAAGAAATAAAGCGATATACAAATAACACAGCTTTAAAAACTGAATATAAGATACTACGAATCACCGTAAATCACAAATAGGAAATGCAAAAAAAGCTACTACAGAGACAAATTAACCTCTGCACAAAACAACATGAAACAAACATGGCATCTGATTAATGAGATGCTAGATTTTGTTCCCAACACCACCGCCTCCGAAACCATAAAACACTGCTTCATGAAAGACGCAAAACCTATCCAACAACTAGCAAATGACTTTAACCAATACTTTGCAGACTCCATCCAAGAAATGCACAGAAATATTCCCCCAATCACAAAACGTGATCCTCCACTTGAACCACAATCAAATCAGATATCAGACATTATGGTTCCCAACCATAAAAGAAGCGGAACTTCTCTATTTGCAGTACATCAAATCAAACCAAACAAAGGCCCAGGAATTGATGGTATCAGACCTAAAGATATAAAGCAACATGCCACTAGTTTAAGTCCTATCCTACTAAAATTAATACACAAAATATTTAAAACAGGACAGATACCAAGTATGCTAAAGACCGCATCATCATACCCATATACAAACATGGAAAAAGAAATTTAATCAGCAATTACAGATCGATAGCAACAATACCAATTATCAATCAAATTATGGAGCGGATCGTACTGAAGAAACTCACAGCATACACCGAGACCTTTCATATTATCCCCAAAACACAATATGGTTTTCAGAAAAATAAGGGAACAACATCTCTCTCTTGGAAGACTTTACAAACGTAATTAATACCGCCTTAGACAAAAACAAAATTGCCACGGTAGTCTTTATTGATCTAATTAAAGCATTCGACATACTTAAACATCAAACCTTGTTAGAAAAGCTGAGGCATGTTGGAATAGATGGGCCTCTGCACAGGTGATTTACAAACTACCTCCAAAATAGAAAACATATCACACGTATCGGGTCAAGCCGAAGTAGATCTACCAGTAACCTGTGGAGTGCCACAGGGAGCTGTACTTTCCCCAACTCTATTCAACATTTACATGCACGATATTAATCAGCTATCACTTAAAGGTAAGACCTTCCAATACGCAGATGATGCAGCTATAATATCCATCCATATTAACGCAAGGAGAGCCCAAACAAAAATGCAATATGACAAACATCTGCTCATAGACTGGCTCACCATACTCCTAAACTCAGATAAGACAAAATTAATGATATTCAGAAATCCACTGACTCGACCAGTTGATAACAAATATATAACCATCCAACATCCACTTTCCAACATAAAAAACACACAGAACAGCAAAACCACTACAATCACTCAGGTTGAAACAATACGATACCTTGAAATTTACTTCGATGCAGATATGAATTGAAATAGCCACATAAACCATCTACACAACAAACTCCGAACAATAACTGGCAAGGTCTACAGGTTAAAAGACATAGTTCCCACACGTCTAAAAACACTAATATAGAAAGCACTATGCCAAAATATAGCCAAATTTTAATGAGATATGATCGCTTTGGTAGTTTCTGATATTATTAATGAATTTTATGGTGGCAAATGTTTGTCTGTCCTCCAGCAAGTCAGGCCCACATTCCTATTGGGCTTTGATGTTGTTAGTGGATGAGACTGCACCAATGATAATCTTAGATGCTTTTGCTTGCATTTTGTCTAATTTTACTTTAACGATGAGGCTGAAGGTGACCAGATAGGTGCTGCATATTCCATTATTGGCCTTATTAGTGTAGTGTAAGTAGTTTTGAGGATTTTTGGCTTTGCGCCCCAGTTTGTTCCACAAAGCCTTTTCAGTACATTTAATTTTTTAGAGCTCTGTTGGAAGTGTTAGAGGTATGTTATGCAAAACGTACCTGATCAAGCGTAATACCAAGGTTTGGATTTGTGACTTTTTCAATTAGCTAGTTGTTGATCATGACTTTGGGATTGTAGGAATGTCTATTTTTCCTGTCTGTACTAAAGGTGCCTAGTTTTTTTTTCTGGGTTGATTTTGAGTTTAAGTTCATCTGACCATTTTTCTAATCCTCTCATGGATTTATTTAGAATCTCCTCGGATTCTCTGATTTTAGCACTAGTGTGCCAGATGGCTATATCATCTGCGTAACAAGTTACTTTTGTGTCTTCTGTAAGGTAAGGATGAATGTTATTGACATATAGAAGGAATAGTAAGGGACTGAGTACTGAGCCCTGGGGAACACTAGCCCAGATTCTCTGCTCTCGTGATATTGCTGCATTGATTCTAACTTTGATCTTTCTTCTTCTAATGAAATCAGCAATCCAGATTAAAGAGTTTCCTCTAATTCCAATATCATGTACTGTTTGTATTAATTTTTTGATCCAAACACGATCGAAAGCAGCAGTCATATCAAGGAATATGGAAGTTGTATTTTTTGTTGGCTTTTCCTGAAATGAGTCTATTATTGTTTGGCAGAAGTGGAATAATTGATCTGTTGTCGAATGACGGCTTCTATAGGCAGCTTGGTAGTAGTTGATTTTCTTATTTTTTGTCAGCCAGTGCATGAGCCTGAGTGTATGATTCTTTCAGTAATTTTACAAAGTATGCTAGTTAATGCGATAGATCTATAGCTTTGACATTCTGTTGCATTTTTGTCAGGTTTCCAGATGGGTACAATAACTGATTTTTCCATTCTTTTGAAAGTTTGCCTGTTCGCCAAGAGGTATTGAGAATATCCAGAAGTTGTTCTTTGGCATTTTTGCCAACGTGTTTGACCATATGACCAAAGATAAGATCATTACCAGGAGATTTATTAGGTGCAGTTTTCTCGATTGATGAATTTAGTTCACGTAGTGTAAATTCTTCGGGGAAGATGTCATTAGTTTGGTATATTCTTGCTTGTTTTAGTATTTTACTTGTGAGTTTATTGAAGGTTTTGTCCTCTCTGTTATACTGAAGTTTGGAGTTGTTTGAATAGGTTTTTGCCAGTGTGTTTGCAATTTCTTGATCTGTAATAGCTTGTTTCCCAGCATTTATGATGAAGTTTGTTTTCTGTTGGTTCTCTTTTTTGATATTGTTGTCTAGGATTCTAATAATGTTCCAGTGTTGGCTGTCTTTTCTTGGATCGAGGTTACTGCAAAGCTCTGCCCATTTCTCTGGTTTGCACTTCCAAATTTCCTGCTCTATTTTGTGTGATATGTCCATTAATTTCTTTCTGTATTCTGAGGGAGATTGTAGAAGAGGATTGAGGATGAAGCACTTGGATGTGGTTACAGCTCAAGACAGGATGATGTGGAGGAGACTCATCATTAACAGCCACCCCACTTAAGTGGGACAAGCTGCAGAAGAAGAAGAAGAAAAAGAAGTTACAGCGATTAAATATACTAAAAAATAAAATAAAAAATAAAAATTGTAAATATATATATATATATATATATATATATATATATATATATATATATATATATATATATATAACTCATTGTTAAATAAATAAATGCTGTATTATCCGCCAAGAATTTAATTCCCTAAAACTGCAATACGAACTTTTAAATCACCAACAACATAAAGAACACTTTGTCATAAACGGTCTTCCACAAAGTGAATCCACAAAAAATCTCAGAGACGTAGTTATAAAGTTAGGTCATGCAATTTACATCCCCATACAGCATAATGATATTCAGACCATAAATCGGATTCCCAGCAAGAACAATAAACAAGTCATAGTTCATCTGACAAGCAAGGCTACAAGAGACAATCTCATAAAAGCCAGCAGACTGAAAAAAGCAAGTTGTCAAGGACTTAAACGCAACGCAAGACAATACACCACTCTTTCTATCTGAGTATTTAACACCATTCAATCAGAATCTGATGTACCAAGCAAGAATAGCAAAAACATAAAAACGTTATTAATTTTTGTGGATCAACGACGGCACGATACCTTGAGAAAGTCACAAACTTCAAAGTCTATACAAATAAAAAGCTCGGAAAACATAGATAGGCTGCCAGAGTGAAATAAATGACTCCACTTTAGTTCAAAAAGAAGACCTCAACACAACAAAAATGAATGTTAGCCATCAGATAGTTGTAATCACACCAGAATACAACAGCAATTGTACTTTCGACTCGCTTGGTTCATGGAAACAAAACACACTACAAGCAAGAGGTTTCTCAATCTTGCATATTAACATCAGAAGCATCCGAAAACATTGGTTATTGTTACAGGCTTATCTGAGGATTTACACTGATATTATTGATATATTGATTCTAACAGAAGTATCCATAACTAATGACGAAGCGATTGCTTTCCAAATTCCAGGCTTCCAACAACATAGATCATGCCACAAAACAAATAAAGGGGGTGGAATATTAATATTTATCGAACATAAATTAATACCAGAAGAAACTGTCTATCAGTTTGAGCATGCTGAAATCCTTTGCCTCGAAATCATTAATACCACCAATAGACAGCATCCCATAATACTAAATGCTATTTACAGGCCACCACACTTAAACATGATAAAATTTTTGGACGAACTCAATTACTGGCTTTCAAGCCAAGGAATATGCTCAACCGAATACCCAATGATAATTGGCGACATAAACATAAATATTGCAAACGAAAACCAGAACAATACTGTACAATACCTAGACACGCTATCCATGTATAATCTAATACCAACAATTACATCATGTACTGGAGAAGAAATATTCGGGAATACTATCACTGCCTCCTGTCTAGAACGTTCGAGCACCACCAAATAGTTACACTGCATCAGTCATAAAGTGCAAAGTAGCAGAGCATTACTTCATGACTCTAAACCTGCACACCAAGACAATATCCATGCACTGCTCCACAACTGAAAATCAACACAAATCAGTAATAGACGAAGAAATAGTCAACCACGAAATAAGAAAAACAGACCGGGAACACTTGGCATCAGATTCAGCAGATATCTTATACAACACCATTAAACTCACACTGGAGGAAATATATACGAAAGCTATAAAGAAAGTCTGAATTCGCTCAAACACAACCCAAGCTCCTTGGATAACACAAAACTTAATCCTAGAAATACACAGAAAGAATGCTCTATGAAAAAAAATTAAAGCGATATCCAAATAACACAGCTTTAAAAACTGAATACAAGATACAACGAATCGCCGTAAATCACAAATAGGAAATGCAAAAAGAAACTACTACAGAGGCAAATTAACATCTGCACAAAACAACATGAAACAAACCTTGCGCCTGATCAACGAGATGCTAGATTGTGCTCCCAACACCACCGCCTCCGAAACCATGAAACACAGCTTCATGAAAGACACGAAACCTATCCAACAACTAGCAAATGACTTTAACCAATACTTTGCAGACTCCATCCAAGAACTGCACAGAAATATTCCCCCAATCACAAAACGTGATCCTCCACCTGGACCACAATCAAAACAGACATTATGGTTCCCAACTGTAAAAGAAGCAGAACTTCTCTCTGCAATATCTCAAAATAAACCAAAGAAAGGCCCAGGAATTGATGGTATAAGACCTTAGTATATTAAGCAACATGCAACTAGCTTAGGTCCTATCCTACTAAAAGTAATAAACAAAATATTTAAAACAGGACAGATACCAAGTATGCTAAAGACCGCCATCATCATACCCATATACAAACATGGAAAAAGAAATTTAATCAGCAATTACAGACCGATAGCAACAATACAATTATCAATCAAATTATGGAGTGGATCGTACTGAAGAAACTCACAGCATATACAGAGACCTTTCATATTATCCCCAAAACACAATATGGTTTTCAGAAAAATAAGGGAACAACATCTCTCTTGGAAGACTTTACAAACGTAATTAATACCGCCTTAGACAAAAACAAAATTGCCACGGTAGTCTTTATTGATCTAATTAAAGCATTCGACATACTTAAACATCAAACCTTGTTAGAAAAGCTGAGGCATGTTAGAATCGATGGGCCTCTGCACAGGTGGTTTACAAACTACCTCCAAAATAGAAAGCATATCACACGTATCGGGTCAAGCTGAAGTAGATCTACCAGTAACCTGTGGAGTGCCACAGGGAGCTGTACTTTCCCCAACTCTATTCAACATTTACACGCACAATATTAATCATAATCAGCTACCTCTGAAAGGTAAGATATTCTAATACGCAGACGATACAGCAATAATATCCATCCATAATAACGCAAACATAGCGCAAGCAAATATGCAACATGACATAAATCTGTTCATAGACTGGCTCACGAAAACCTCCATACACCTAAATTCAGATAAGACAAAATTAATGATATTCAAAAATCCACTGACCCGACCAGTTGATAACAAATATATAACCATCCAACATACACAGAACAGCGAAACCACTATAATCATTCAGATTGAAACATTACGATACCTTGGAATTTACTTCGATGCAGATATGAACTGAAATAGCCACATAAACCATCTACACAACAAACTCCGAACAATAACTGGCAAAGTCTACAGGTTAAAAGACATAGTTCCCATACGCCTAAAAACACTAATATACAAAGCACTATGCCAAAATATACTATGATACGCTATACCAACGTATGCTTTCGGTGCACCCTACAAACTAAATAGATTAATCTCGTTACAGTACAAAATGATAAAACCGATCTTTTGGGAACAAAGAGATAATAACGACTTTATATACACTGCAAAGTCAGAACACAAAATACTGACAGCAAGACATTTATGTGACTATGCAGCTTTGCTATAACATTATTTCGATCCTAACTACATGACAGTCAGAAACATATATCGCATAACAAGACCTCAGACAACTAATTATATCACATATAATTACAATAATCACTACGGAAAAGCCACACACGAAACTTCTACATCCCAGACATGATAAACAAATTACCTTTTGAATAGAGAAATCTTACAAACTACAATATCCTGAAAAGAGCTCTAAGGACATACTATGAACAAGAAACACACACCCAAAATACCATACTACAAACTTTATGAAACACAATATATTCGTTCAGGCATCCAGTGTTCAACGGCGCATCAACGATGTGTGTGTGTGTGTGTGTGTGTGTGTGCGTGCGTGCGTGCGTGCGTGTGTGTGTGTGCGTGCGTGCGAGCGCGCGCATGCGATTTCTCAATCAGATTTTGTAGCTCCGCAACACAGAAAAAAATCCAATAAATAACAACCAACTGGTGTTATCCTCAGATAAGCTTACATATAAGATTCGAGGATGAAAGCAGAGAAATTAGTTCTCATCCAAGATGTATCAATTGTAACCAAATGCATGTAATGTACGTATCACATGTAAACCAATATATGTAATGTATGTATAATATGTAAACAAATGTAAGTAATGTATCGTATGTAATCAAATGTATGTAATATTGCATCATATGTAATTATAAAAAAATTATAATAATCCGGTTAACTCATCTTTTGTTGAAAGATTACCAGGTGAAGGTTATTCACGAGAATCGAACTCAGATCTTTCTGACCATAGGGCTTCGTCTATACTGACTGGGTTACGCCGACTCCCCGTTATTCTTGAATTCATTCGCATTGCTTGCACACACACAACATCCAATGGCAGTCCATTCCAATCACGCACCATCCTATGAGATTAAAATCTAGCCTTAATCCCCT
Organism: Typopeltis vanoorti; assembly: GCF_054136105.1. Taxonomy (NCBI): domain Eukaryota; kingdom Metazoa; phylum Arthropoda; class Arachnida; order Uropygi; family Thelyphonidae; genus Typopeltis; species Typopeltis vanoorti. The sequence continues at coordinate 29,272,484 of NC_143558.1, forward strand.
CCCCCTTCTTAGCGGCATTCATTCTCAGCTTCCAAGGATGTCCTCTTGTCCGTTCCCAACTCTCCATAAATTGAAAAATTCTATCAGCTGAAATCCTGTTCCACCCTTTCAGAAGTTTGAAAGTCTCGATCATATCTCCCCTCTTTCTCCTGTTCGCTAATTTCTGCAGTCTACAAATTCTCAATCTGTCTTCATCAAACAGTATCCCACAATCCTGATATCGTTTTAACACTCTCCTTTGCACTCTCTCTCCAATATATCAGAATCACAACAGAAACCATGAAGACCAGACCTGCGCACAATAGCCCAAGTGAGGTCTTATCAAGGCCTTGTAAAGAGGCAAAATAACATCCTTATCTTTACAGGTGAACGTTCGTTTCAGCATTGCAATTGTCTTTTGAGTTGTATTTGCAATCTTTATTACATGACTCCTGAACTTGAACTTTCTATCTACTAACACTCGAAGATCCCTAGCCTCATCAGTTCTTCTAGCATAATCCTCCCCCCAACATAATACGACACTTGATATCTAATCACACCAAAATGCATGGCCTTACGTTTATTAAAATTGAACTAATAGCCATTTTCCCATGCCGTACTATATGTGTGTGTGTGTGTGTGTGTGTGTGTGTGTGTGTGTGTGTGTGTGTGTGTGTGTGTGTGTGTGTGTGTGTGTGTGTGTGTGTGTGTGTGTGTGTGTGTGTGTGTGTGTGTGTGTGATTTAAAACAATTTATAATGTATGAATAGATCAACATCTTCAGGTATCCCAATCAAAGAAATATATAAAGAATTACAGAGACTTAAAATTGTAATAACAGAACAAGTACAAAAAAGACAGTAGCGTGTTTGAAAACAAAATGCGAGTTTGAGTTCCAAACAAACGTATACTACGCGCTGTCGCGAGTGCGCCAGTACTGAACAGAGGCTTTTAAAAGAAAAGTATTAACTGAAATGAGAACGTAGCTAGAGAGAGCGCTGGCTCTAGTTCTTTTATAGGAGATATCTGTACTGTGTTCTTCCAAACGTAGAAGGATGGATTTAGCAGTCTGGCCATAGTATGGTTTTCCACAATCACATAAAATCTTGTACACTCCTGGAAACTATTCGAAACTGGAAATGACATTAACGTCAACGTTAATGTCATTTCCAGTTCCTATTATTAAAAATCAAATTTCGCTAAGCATATATAAAAACAAAAGTCCCATCGTGTTCATCTTGGTGTATTCTTAAAAGCTATGCACGGATTATTTGAAAACGTGGCTGTTAGTAATGTCTTACCTGAGTATGATACATTGAAAAAGTGGGACGTAATATTGAGAGCTGAAAACACACAATGCATTGACTGAATACCTGCAGTCAAAGGGTGCCCTCTTGCTCAGTGTTAGCTTTAAGAGGTTATTCAGTTTAAACAACCTCTTGCTCAGTGTTAACTTTAAGAAGTTGTTTACACTGAATAGATATTAACTGTTGGCCAGTTATAAAATTATTAAACCATCGTGAAAAGAACAAAAACTAAAAAATTAATGAAGATATGATTTGCTATTAATTAATGCCAATAAACGAATATTGATAATTTTGATTAATTCAATTTATGTGCCTTCATAACAGGTGTTAAATCTACTTTACCTTCGACACTATCCTGTACCTTGGCGGATGGAGTGTGGATGATAGCAATGGTCGTTCTCATCACTGGTTACAGCGGCACCTTGATGTCATTCATGATGGTTCCTCAAATGGAGACGCCGATACAGACGATAGATGAATTAGCAAGGTTGGTTTCAGCAGGAGAGTTCTTCGTAGGTATACCATTCTGGGGAACATTACCGGTAGGTTTCTTAAATAGTTATTAATTAGAAATAAATACCAGTTTAAAAATACACACATCTAACACGAAAGCACAATGAACAACTAACTGGATACAGGTAATCTACTGAGTAGAACTAAGTTAACTGTGATATTAACACGCCTTAAATTCCCACGAACTGAAATTATGATTGCCAATTATGATTTCTCCTTCCTTGATTGTACTCGGAACTGAAGGGGTCTTTCTTTTGCTGTATTAGAGGAGGTGGACGGGTTTTATAAATTATCGCACCTATCGGCGGACGAGGTACCTGTAGTTGGGGAAGCTCTTCCACGCAGGTAGATTCTGTCTTGTCTGGTTATCGTTCTGATTTTGTATTTTCGTCCTCTGGTTGATCTCTTTGTCGTTTAATTGTTGCAGTTGTTCCTTCCATTTCCTCTGCTGTCCTCTCCCCTTCATGGGCAGATGTTGATGGTGTTGCCAGGAAGAATTCTCGGATTCTATTTAACGATTTTCGTTTGTCCAAGTGAAGTCTTTGTGAATTCGACCCGTTTCACCTCCTCAGAAGCTGCTGTTTTTGTTGGTAACCGATGAGGGGAGTTGAGATAGTTCGATAGCACTCCCCACCCCCCGCCGTTCTGCCGCTGTTCAATACAGAGACATCATGGCATTTGACCTTTTATGCATTTCCGTTTGAGATGGTCACAGGAACCACACTTAAAGTACTGCTTCTGACGCCAGACTAATTAATCATAACCTTTGCACAGCCAATTAGTACGAAATTAAAATTAGGCCTCTTCATTCCCATAATAAAGCTAATCTCTCCAGATTTCCACTCCGGTTTATCGTTGTTGGTACCTTTCTTGAAGTCTTTAACAGTTCACCATTTCGAGAAGATCTTATGCATGACATCGTCGCTGTTCTCAACGTATTCAAAAGAATCTATTTTGATTGGTCTAAGGGAGGTTCCAATCATGATCGTAGTTATTTTGACTCCAGGGCATTTAAAATCTTGCAGTAATTTGTCTCTTCTTTCTACATTCTTGACGACTATCTGAAATCTTCCCCCACCACCGGGGTGAATCCATAAATATTGTTAGATTCTGCTGCCTCACATAAACTTGGCATACTACTCTTTTTTCTATCTTTGGGTCTGTTTCAAAGCCTAAAGTTCTTACCCTACAAAAGAGCAAAGCCATAACTAATTTTTAACTGTTATAATTTTCAAGAAAAAGGGGAAGAAAGTAAGTGTAGTGGTTAATTAACTACTACAGTGTAACCCATAGGAACAAGTCCTACCAGCCAAAATCATTTTGGCTGGTAGGACTTTTGACAGTTCGGATTTGTCTATCAGCAAAATCCGTAGGTCAGAAGACCTAAATGGAGTGTTATTGAGCTAAAACGCTGTTGTCATGGCTGGGTAACAGCAATAGCCGAGCCTCAGTTAAAACTTCATTGGCTACAGCATTGCCATTTGTTATCCTGGAAGTTCTAAAAAGGACATTTTCCCTCAAAACAAAAATAAATAAATAAAAATAAAAATAACAATTAAAGCGATTTTAATTATTTGTAATGTTTATTTATAAAAAATTACAGTGTATAAGAAATATTGATTTGAATTAAAAAATGTGAATAATGATTAAATAAAGTTAAAATGTTCAAAATAAAATTAAATTTGACGTAATATTTTAAAGAAAATTTAAAACTAAAAACAAAACATGAAAAAAATGTTTTTTGTAATTTATTTTCACTCTAGTTTTCGTTACAACTTAGTCCACGTTTCTCTATGTTCTGCGTAGGCTCTTCAATATTCTCAATTTAAATTAACTTCCAGGATACCAGCAGTGGAGTTTATAAAATATTCAACGACGCCATGATGAAGGACCCGAAACGATTTCTGTTCCCGGATGCACAAGCGGGGGTACGTGAATTACTGAAACAAGATCTTGCTTTGATTTTTGCATACACAGATCTTCAGGCTGAATCTTACGAAATCGACCCAGACATGTTTTATTTGCCAAAAGACCAGTTCTCCTCTTTGTATCATTCAGCACTTACCAAGAAAGGCAACCCTTTGCGAAAGAGCATCACAAAAATGTAAGTCCAGGAATGTAAGATATCCATTTCGTAATAGATGTGCTATAGTTCTATAGTTTTAACTTGAAAATATCATCGTTCCCCAATTTAGTTAATTATTTATTCTTTATCCGTTTAGAATAACGAGAATAGTGGAAACTGGTGTGACTAATAAATGGCTAAGCGACATATTCACCATAAAAAAGCTAAAAGTTCGTCATCAAGATGAAAAAAGCAAAGTCCTTACTATTGTCAAACTGCAAAGTCCTTTCTACTTACTGATCGCTGGATATTTATTGTCGGTAGTGTTTTTATTTCTTGAAATAATGAACCATCGGTTTTGTGGGTATCATACAAGTAGGCATAATACAGAACCAAATACAAGAATCACTCACAGAGATCGTCATGGTGTATCTTCGATGAACTAGACTGTAATGTAGCGTAGCGGATACCGTAGAAAGAAATTTGAATGTCCAGAATGTAATAATGGAAATATAATAACTAAAATTGGTTTGTTTGTTAAATATTTAGAAAACCAATTAGGGTTTAAGTACGTAAATCATAATAATACAGAATTAAAAGTGGGCTTCGTATTTTGGCTGGTAACAATACTTTCATTTTCATATGAATAACTATAGGAAGTTTTAAAAAAATTAATGTGACCAACTGGATTGTTATAACTAAATGAAGCACATGAAGGAATGTTGCAGGTAACTGAGAGAAATTAAATATTTTTTGTGAATCTTGCAATGATTCATTCATAGATGAAAGAATGGTTACCGCTGTATAAAAAGCGGAACTTAACAGTTTTGAATATGAAACCATATTAAGGACAATATAAACAGGTTTTTTTCAAAAGGGAGTTATTGGTAAGTACACACTCAATACGTTCCCAGAAACGTTAATCTGATAAACCTGAACTCACTTTAATTTGTCATTCAGTAGTAATATCTACATGAAGAATTGTGAAATACTATTGATAAGGTGAATAATTTAGAAAAACACAAATTTCAGTAGCACAACGTTAATAATTAACAACACCAAAATTTAGTCAAGAATGCTTTGCATCTTCCCTGTTTTCTGTAGAGGACAGTGTAGGGATAAGGTGTTATTGAGCTATTAAAGCTCTGATCATGGCAGGAGAGTAACAGCAATAGCCGAGCCTCAGTTAGAACTTCATTGGATACATACAGCATTACCATCCAAGAGTGTTAATCACCGCATCTCACTGTCAATTTTATTTTTCGAAGTCTTCTCCACCAAATGTTTTTTCAAATAGTTTAATTTTAATTTTAATAAGGTTTAGTATAAAAATAATAATAATGGTGTCTTTGTTTATTTTATTTTTATTTTAATATATTTTATTATTTTATAATATTTTTAAGAAATTTTCATGTATAATAATAGTTACTATTTTTATGTTTACCAAACTCTCAATAAATTTACAAATACAAAAATGTATTATATTTTATTCATTGAGCTCAAAATAATCTGAGCTATTAAGATAAAGGTTTAGAACAAAAATATGAAATTGATGAATATCAAAATAGTAATTCAAAACGTTTTTTTCACCATACTTATGAAATTTCAATTAATACACCAGGTGTCGTCGTGGTGTACTAATTGTGAGTGCGACCCAAATCTTAGGATCTGTCATTGCAACACCCCTGTATATGCTTTTCTTTAGATCATCCAAGTATAAAAAAAAATATAAAAAAATTTAAAACATAACACTTAAAAAAAAAAAGCATCCTCTCCACACGTAATTCTTCCTTTCACTAAACGTAAATCATAATAATATGATTTACGTCGTGCCCTCTAGCGGTAACAGATGAGCAGTTCTTGTCTGCGTACGCATTCTTTGAGCTCATATTTGAAATTATGCATGCAGGCTATGTCACACTATGTAGCATGCAGAGTACACACACACACACACACACACACACACACACGTGTGTGTGTGTGTGTGTGTGTGTGTGTGTTTATTTTCCTCCTAATAGTGACCCTACCAGGAGGTAATTTATTCCTACATGCTCCTTTGAATTCAATGCTTCTATTACATAGCTTACAAGTACTGATTAACATTTCAATTTCTAATTTTGTATCAATATTCATATTTACATTTATATTTTTAAATATTCCGACTTTTACATCCATATTTATATTTATATTTATTACATATATTTACACTATATAATTCATACAATATCAATAATTTATGTTACTTTACAACGACTGGTAGTTGATCTTATTGCCAAATTTAATTAGTTCTGAGTAATACTTTTCGATAAGTCTCTGTTTTGACACTGGCCACTTGTCTCCAGAAGTAATGAGGTGCTGCATTAGGAGCATCTGTATCAGTAGCTGGCAGTCGTAAAGTGTATGGTCAACAGTCTGTTGAAGTTGTGAACTACAAATACTTGATGGTGATTCCAGGATATGGAATCTGTGTAAGTAGCGTCAATTATGGGCAATTGTGGAAGTCAATATATAATATACATTTTGCAACCATTTCTCACAGTCAAAATTCACTAAATTGTTGAAAAATTCACTAAATTCGCATTAAAATAGTTGATAAAAAGACTATGTTAAGAATGTTTACTCCTAAATATTGCGCGTGTGAATGTTAACAAAAAATCATGAACTGAATCTCAAATGACAAACATATCGTTAACAATGCGCTGTAAATATGATGAGGTCTGACCTTATGGAAAATATAAAAAATACAGTTGCTTTCGAAAATATTTCATTGAATAATTAAAGAATAGGAGAGAATCGAACTGAAAATAGGAAACTTCTACCTAATAAATACTTCAGAGGAAAGAACAGAAAATAATAATAAATAAAGAAAATAAATAAATAAAATCAGAGGGGGGAAGAGAGAAAAAATTCTAAGTAAGTCATTTTCGCTGTTTATAATGCCTCACTACACCTACTTATTCTGAAAAAAACTTATACAAAGTAGGACAGAACAGCCTACATGCACGATCGAGTATGAAAACTAAAATTATCACTGAATATGCATGAACGTCAGACGCAGCTGCTGGAATAGTATCATGGGACAAAATACGAACTGATTTGTCTGTATTACACCCACCCACACACACACACACGCACACACACATAGAAATATTTCAGAAGTAAGAAATCAAAAGAATGGCGTTTTCTTTGAGTAATGACAACAGAACCATTAAAGTTCAAAAATGGTGGGGATTTAATTATGGTAACTTTGACAAGAAAACAGAGAACATGACTGCCATTTGGATACGATGCACATTTCCTAGTTTTAGCACTTTCAAAACCATTTTGGAATGTGTAATTAGTTTACGTGAAATGATTTCGGGCTTTGATATAAGCAAAAGCAGAAAATGAAGATTTCAATGAATTACAACTGAGTCTGTTGTACAACGTTGGAGCACTTCTAGGAGAACAAAGGCTTAGATAAAGGATCAGAATTTAACTGGAATAGGGAATAAATATTTCAGGCCCATAAGAATTGATTCAATGATAAGTTTGCAAACGTTTATATCAGAAGGTGGAAATCAATAATCCAATCAACTAAGTAAGACAGAAGTTTACAAAGATGATTCCATTTAGCATTCTGATAATACCAAACTAGGCGTGCACGAGTGTGCTTGAGTTCCCCTTAGTTGAATAACTGGTTGCTTAGAATTTCGGCCAAAGGTCCAAAGGCAGAGTATCATGATTGAAAATTTCTTCTTAACGGTTTGCCTATGCAATCACCAAATTTGGAATTTCTGTATGAAATTCAAAGTATGTCTTGTTCCATCGGAGAAGAAATGATTATGGTATGCACTGTGTAGAAGACAAACAACCACTCCGTATATTAAAAGAATTTAGTCTTTAGAGAGATATATGGATTGCTGGAAGAGTGGTTAAAGTTATCTGATATTTTGTTAAGCTGGTAAGCAATTTGAATAAAATTATTGATAATACCATTATGTTGGTGTCGTCGCAATGAGTATTCAGTTGTTGTTTTGAATATTACAGTTTCCATGGCGGATGACTTTGCTATTAGGAAACTAGGACTGGAGAAAATCAACATTGAGACAGCAAAGAAATATCAAATAGTTAATCAATATAAAATACAGGTCATTGTAAGTTGAAAACTCTCTTACATGGTACATCAGAGCAGAGCAAACATGTGCACATATATCATCTATAAACGGAAACAGTCAAAAGGTGTAATAGAGAAAACTGAGCTCAGCTGTACTTGAAGTAACTGAGTTTCTCTTAGGAAACGTGTGAGTACGTTTCTATACTGGAAGTGGAAACGAACAAGTTGGAATCAAAACCACGAATATTTGAACAAACCCTTGCCGCAAAGGCCAACATTGTGGCAGTATTGAGATGTTTTAGAGCGAGATAGGCCAGGTCAGTCCAATTTGCCCACTTGTTTTTTATCCATTTGGTGTGCAAAAGTTTATATTTTATTTGTTTTAACGTAATCCGGAAACAACTTTAGCAGAGGCCGTCTAAGAGATTCCTTTTAAATATGACTACACTAAAGGCTTCTACTTACACCTATACTGACTTATAAAAATGAATTATTTGGATAAAATGGCTTCTTGAATATCTTCTGTAGTAGGATAATGGCCATGCATCTTAAATATTTAAGATGCATGGCCATGTACTGCATGCAGGTATATAGTTATTATGTTTCCATTATTTGCTGTCACTGTTGCCGAGCAACGATATTTTTCTTCCTTATAATATGCAGATGGCTCTATCACGTTTACTGAAAACCAGCCGTATAAAAATGTGAAGTATAGATTGCACAAGGCTGGCCACTAAATTTCTTTGTTGACTATTGCTACTAAATAAAGACCTGGAAATTATAATGTTCAGTATTTAGGACTCTGGGAATGAAGCAATAGTTATCCATAATAACTATTGCTTCATTGCGAAAATGTCACGTGTTAATTTTCGATTAAATAAATAATGAATAACTTTGTGCAGTTTATGACAGTAAATGGCAAAAGTATCCCCGCACAAGTATCGCAGATATTGTAGCTGTGCTAACGACTTCGTGCACGACAGTGTGTAGCATGTACAGACAATGATCCAAGAAACAGAAGATATCCACTCAAAGCACTGTTTTATGGTTGGATACAATTTGTTGACGAGTAACAGAGGCAGAGGATCACAAGAACAAATAGGCATAAGCCACAGGAAGAATAGACCAAATAGGATACAGTAAACAATAATCTGCAAAAGAACGCGAGTTGGTTCCCCCCTGTTGGTTGAAAGAACGCCTGTTTCTTATTAACTAAAACCAACCAGTTAGAGATACGGCGGAGTTGAAGGTGATATAACAAAAAAAAATGAATCTTTCACGGCTTTTCTATGAGTTTTCAATTATCTGGATTCGCATTAGGTGCATGCAAAATTGAGTCTCTACAAGCGTGATGATATAAAAAAACTGTTTAGGAATCGAGTTCTGTCCAATGCAGAAAATTTTCAAGTCGTTCCTCTAAGAAACCATTATAAGGGATTTTTAGCAGAAAAGACGTTATCTGGTCTCGTACGAAGGTAGTGGTGTTGTTAACCCAAAATACTCGTTTTATGCTTTAATAATAAAGGACAAACTGCCGTACAGCACATGCAATTAGCAGACATATTGGCCTCTTCAGCCATAACACCAACCGAACCCAAAGTCAAGTTTAAATTCACATTCTCCAAAATTTCATTAACACTGTTTGCGTTTACTTTTTTTCTTTATTGAGGTTTGAGGTTTGATAGAATTCTGTCAAAAGGATTAATTTGAATTTGAAAATACAGCAACGTATTAAAAACTTTGTAATCTTATCTTTTATTCTGTGTAATTAGATATTATTTTTCATTCTCTATCCCGTCGTTTAAATATTTGGCGAAATCAATGTTATTTATGGGAATAGTTCTTGAATTTGGTTTAAAAGATTTACGCCTCAAACAAAGGACAAATGCGAGGCTAGTGTATAATGTCTGTCAAATGCACGGATTCTATTTTACGCATTCAAAAACTGAAGAAGTACTATGAGGAGTTTGAAAACTTAGTTCCAGTCTAAAGAATGTTCTTTATTAAAAGAATTATTAGACAATGTTCTTTAATAATTTTAAAATATATTATTTTTAAATCAGCTCATTTAATTTAAAACATTTTGCGAAGTCTTATTTTTACACATATTAAAACAAAACTCATGTAATGGTTTTACATAAGTTTGATCACAATTTCTACAAGCTTTGTAGACCAAATCAACGTTACAGGCATTTATTTACCAGTGGACTTTTAAGATTTATGTGAGATTTTAGGATTTAAGAGAATTTAAGGTTGATATTTACAAATATTTCTCAGATGTGAATTTTGAATTTAGATTATATAAAAATAAATATCCAAGATAAAATGAATCTTTCTTAAAAAAAATGAAAGTTATCCTGAGTTTATATTATCCAAAAGTTAAAATTTCTTCCCACACAAATTAAAAACTTTATAGCCATTATTTATATAGCTGGAATTGATAAGCGTTGTATTAATATATTAATAGGGTAGAGTGGTTGAAAGACGGGAAAGATATAAGTCCTTATAGGACTTCCAGAGTAACAAAGTAACAAATGGTAATGCTGTAGCCAATGAAGTTTTAACTGAGGCTCGGCTATTGCCGTTACCCAGCCATGACTAAAGCTTTTTAGCTCAATAACACCCCATCCACACAGATTTACTTCATTCAGATGACGGGATAAAGAGTCAAGGACTCAGTCCATCGCCCAGTTCTTTTAAGAACGTTGTATTAATATTATATTATATTAATATTAATAAAATCGTGTGGCTAAACGCTATTTACTTTTCAGAATTAAATTATCGCATTTGAACACCAAAGCTACTACCTGAGTTTTAGATTAGTAATGATGTTTTTGAGTCACTCAGTGAGATTTATAGTGATTTTCCAGATCACTCAGAGTTTTTGGTGAGGTAACCACCACATTTTACTGAATTATAAACAACTTACCAACTCATAAAAGTGACTGCTTATGATACATGGTATGTACAAAATAGCCAGCGAATTTTTTTCAACAATGTTTTTCAAAAAAGTTTTCTTAATGTTTTAGGCGTGTCTAGCATCAGATGGTTTTGCGGAATTAAAAAAAAAAACCTCCAGTTTCGAGGAACTAAAACTGTTCTACCTTCACATGTCCTGCTACTCACTTTCAGGCGAAAATCCATTACTCGTACAGAAGTAATGTATTTTCTTCTTCTTCTTATTATTATTATTATTATTATTATATGAGTCGTACATTCATCTAAGCTAAAGCTTTTCAAATGAAGGTGAGTTAGCAGATCGCATACGAAGGTAGATGGTTTTTCCAGCTGGAAACTGGAGTTTTTTTTGTTCCTATGAACACATACAATTAACGCACAAAACACACTGGACTCACAGTCCGAGTTGCTTCGGCCGTAAATCTAAATAAACCAAAAGTAAACCTAAGCTGAGAAAGGTACGAACTGTAGAATTACCCAAATTCCTGTATTTATGATACTGAAATATTTTCAGAAAAATCTTGATGTTCCTAAACTTGTTTAAAGTTGAAAAAACTAAACTATCTTGCCAATGGAGTTTTGTAATAACTAGGCTAAACATTATAATTGAATGAGCTTCTGATAAAAGGGTATTAATTTTCATGCCTGTGTGAAACGTTTTCATGATAAAGATGCTAAAATCTTTGATCAAGACTTGATCCTATCCGAGACGATACAAGTGGCGAGCACAAGATGGCGAAAACTGGGTAGAGAAATACAGTAAGATAAACGGAAAACGTGAAATCAATGACAAAAATTATAAACTCCAAAAGATGAATTACACATTTAGATATGAAAGATCTGAGAACGTGGTCATGATGAGACAAGTAAACCCACGTCTCCTCACACTAATGTGGTGAGACGTGGGTTTACTTGTCTCATCATGACTCGGTCCATCTTGGAAGGGTACTTATGTCATATGTATGAGTGTGTATGAATAAATGAAAGGCATGGCAAGCACCCATTCCCCTGAAGGGGGGGGGGCTCGAACCGGCGACATTGTAGCTGGAAAGTGGAAACGCTAAACAGTTAACCAACCTTTATGCACATAATATTTAACTTTTATTATATTAACGATTGTAATGTCACTCTTATCTTCCGTTATTATTAACACAATCAATAAAAAGGGATTTCCTCCTCCGTATGATGATTCATAATGTGATATTTCGAAAGTTGACCACGCCGAAATTTGACTATTGTTCGCTTCTGCAATGCGTCATGGCATCCAACGATTCCTCTACCTTCTAATAATTTTAGTGTGTTTACTGTCATTTAACCCTAACCCTAACTGTTTCTAACCCTATTTTATTGCTATTTGAATATCACGTGCTTATTTTGAGTATTCTGGTATTTTTATACATGTAGGGAGTCAGTATTTGAAATCGTATGCACTCATCATTGCATTCTAGCCACGTAAAAGGGCAAAACTCCCTTTGGGATTGATAGCATATCAGTAATAAAATACTGCATAGCTTGTTCGACTTGAGTAGCAATTTTTTCAATTGATCATTGTATATCCACGCGAAAAAATATTTTATTATATTAAACATCATACGTATTTTAATGATAGAATAGAGTTAATAAAAAAAAAGGAAAATCGATTGTGATAAATATTAACAGTATCCATTCGTCATAGACACCTCTGTTATTATTGGATAAAACAGCATTAAATTTATGCTTCTATAAATGCAGTAAACAAATTTGTGGTAGATACTTCGTTCCATAATTTCTTGGATGGATATAAGTCCGCATTTTGATGTTATGTAATTGATCATACATATACCGACCACTGAATTAGAAACATTTATGCATATGTACGAAAATATCACCTACCCAGTTTACATGCAGAATACTTGGTTAGATGAGTCACCACGTGTTCTAGGCAACTATGTAAGAATGTTGCTGGTCAATAATCGTCAAGTGTTGATCACAATGGAGAAAACAAAGGATCTATGAAAGTTCAATAAAGAGCTTATTGTGGGTGCCCGTCTGGAGGGGGCCACGATTTTGAAACCGTAGAGCTCATTGGTTTCTCAAAAGGTGAGATATCTTGCGGTGTTTAATCGGTGAAAAAATAACCTAGAGCTATTTTAAGAGGTATAACTGTGATTCTAAGACAGTCTGTCGACCGAGAAGGCTTGTACGGACAAACAGAAGTTCTGGAGTGCAGCAATTGACCTAATCATTTAATGAAGGCTGTTGCCGACCGAAATCTCACTAACTATGTGCAGCGAATTGAAGAGGATCGGTATTGGCAGTCGCATGCATATACGGAAACCACTGATTTCTGTGAAGAATCGTAAATTTCGTCTTGAATGTTGTCAATAACATCAAGATTGGACACTGGAAGACTGGAAAAAGTCATGTAGTTCGACCCGTCAGCCAACACCTTGTACTGACCTGCCTTGTAAACACAACTGAAGATTGTGGATGTTTTGTTGTTGTTACGGAATGGTCCCCTGATATTGTCAGTAAATCGGGTGTTCTCCAAGGAATATATGAACATTGTTGCCGATCAAGTCCATCCTGCAATGTTGACTTTTTATCCAGCAGGTGACGGTTGTTTCGTGCACGACAATGCTACTGTCCATCTCGCAAGAATTATTCACAGAGGTTCAGCACATCACAGCGACTTCCACTACAAAGCCCGAATCTGAACCCCATTGATAATGTATCGGACTAGTTAAAAAAAAAAAACAGATCCGAGAGCAATCCTCTTCCGTCAAATCTGAGCCAGTTAAACAACTGTCGTGAAGGCCTGGTATGTTGTAGACGTAGATAGAATCCAGCACGTTGTGGAATCTATGCAAAACACATGTGTGCTGTAATTAGGACAAAAGGAGGTTCAACACGATATTAAATAAAATGTTTCTATTTCAGTGGCCGGTATGTTTAGCTATGGTGACATTCTCATGTCCGTTTTCACAGTTCCTGAACTGGAGAAGCCAATTAGCCAAAAGGTGTCGGCAGGAGACTGCTGCCGACACCTTTTGGCTAATACAGCAGCTCTGCGGGCTGCTGTATTGGTCCGTTTCTTACTCAAGTGTGCCCTCATATTCTGTTTGTTTTTAGTTCTGAGAATATTTTCTGAAAACTAAATATTCAATGCAACTGTACATTATAAATTATTATCTCGAAGTTACCGATTTCAAAATCAAAATTTCTAAACGAGATGGTAGACTGTGTGCAATATTAAAACGTATTCGTCTGCCACTTTCCCAAAGTCTGTTCAACCAAAGCCAGACCACTCTTGACCATTGACTCATCACACATCGTCCATTGTTAATGTAATGTTAAGTATCCTAATCCAAGGCGTTGATAGGAACGTGTGACTACATCAATAAATAGTTATTAACTTGAATGAATTAATAATTACATCTCTGTTAGCAATCCAAAAGTCTCCTTATTATATTGCAACCAACGAGCAGTTTGCTCACTTGTGAGTTAAGATCGTAGCTATAAAAACCTTATTTCTTCACACGGATATTTATGTAATTATACTTTTACACAAAAACATAAATTACGTAAATCACTCACGTTCTCATTACAGCTTCTGTTTGTATAGTTTTAAATGTTTTTTTTTTCATGTTAATTAATCTGAAAATGTCATACCTAAGCAGTTAAGACGTTCGTCTAGAAATTATCGAAATCTGTAAAATAGTTTTCAAATGACGTGCTTTTCAAAACTCAGGTGTACAGTCGTCAACGACCATAGAAGAACAAAGACCGTCCCCATTTAACAATGGGGACGGTCTTTGTTCTTCTATGGTCGTATACGTCGTAGCAGCAGCAGTTGAATGAACCAATGGAAATATTTCTACTACAGCGAGAATAAAGAAATACTGCCGTCAACAACTGGAGACGCAAACATATTAATGAAAAAGTCACAAACTCAAAGCCAATACAAATCAGGAGCTCCGAAGAATAAATTGACTACCTCAGTGAAAGCGAAGTACTTTTCACCACAGCAAAGGACAGGTCTACTACTTTAAACCGAAATGAATTGTCAAGCAGACTTAATAACATCTGGGCACGGTAGCTGACATATCCTTAACTCACTCATCGAATGGAAGCGCAATGCACTAATGAGCGAAATGGATCTCTAGTCTACACGTAAATAGTATTCGAAAATATTGGCTTGTGCTACAAGCTAATAATAATAATACGTGCTCTCATTAAAATCAAATTTTTTCAGTGATATGTTTTTAAGGTGCAACAGATATGTTTGTTGAAAAAGAAAGAGTACATCTTTCTTTGTAATCATATATTTCTATAACTAACATCTAGTATTAAGTGAACTAGCTACATTTTGGAGCCTCAGTCGGTATAAATGAAGCGCTTTGGTCAGAACGATCTGAGTTAGATTCCCGTCAGTGACGGGAGGAACCTTTATCTGGTCTCTTTCGACTAATGTTGAGTTAACCGGTCTCGTATGGAGGTGGAGGATTTTTCTTCCCGTAACGCAGTTTTTTCATCCTTCAAAACAAGCAAGCGGTCTTGTGAACACACGCGGTTACAGTCATGAAAATATACTACAGCAAGGAAGGAAACGGGAAACCACCTTGCTCATAATTATTTCCCTAGTAGGGTAGCATACGTGTAGCTACCCTCACCAGCCGTATGGGTGAGGGAGGATAGCTACACGTATGCTACAACAGGCAGAAGGAGACCCACGGAGCCAAGTTCACTACTCGCCGTGTCCTGCAAACAGGTACAGTGTGTGTGTGTCGAAGGGTACGACACACACACACACACACACACACCTCTGGCTAGGGAGCGACGACTACACTGCTAGTGAGGGCTCTGGTATATTGTAAAGGAACGTGAAAAGCAAAGGGAACACCCAAACGTATAGAATAACGCTATCCTAAAAGCCGCGAAAAAAATGAAGAACAAGAAACACTCGCCAAGCAAAAGCAATGACAATCAACAATGTATGTCCCTTACTGATCGTACGATTACTGACAGTTTAGATTCATCCGAATTCAAGGTTAAAGATCTGCTTAACATTCGCAGACCAGAATAACAAAACATTCCCGGAGTACGAACATTACCGACCGTATAATAATAATAGCATAAAAGAGTGCTTGGAGAAGTTCGGGACTCCGTATTTTTTTATGTTTGTTTTTGTCGCGTATTTGTCCTTTCTGTAGGGTCGTAATCATAACTACTATAGTTTGTAAAGAGGTTTTTCATGAGTTGCTCGCTTCTCTCGTATTGCCATCGATGTGAGCAAGAAACCCATTAGTAGATAGTATATTTTTATATTCCTCAGTTTTAATATTATTCTTATTAAGGTGCAGATTTATATCCCCCACTAGTATGATATAGTTGTGCTTTAAGGATTTTAGGACATTATTTAGCTCTGATAGAAAGATATCAACTGGGCCATCGTGTGCACGCTATATAGCAAATATACGTATATTCATTGTCGTGTCGTAAATCATTAGTTTCAGCGTTTTGCATTTTTGATTTCAATCTATGAAATTTATAAATATTTTTCCGCGCGTATAGAATTAATCCACCTGAACGATTATAGTTGCGACAATCGTAATACGTATCGTAATTTTCGAGAGAATAATGATCAAACCTCAATTTGTTTGATCCATATTTCACTTAGTACCAGTACATCTATATATGATTCAATCTCCGTGAAAAGTAACATTAAATTATCAACATTTGACTTTTTCGACCTGATATTGACATGATACATGTTGAAATTTTTGGATGAGTTTGTAGTGGTGCGAAAAAACATTTTTACAGAGGTTAGATTATACAATTTTTTACAGTTTACAGTTGCAACAGAATCTAAGCTATTCATGTGTAATCTTAAATCCATTTAGGTTTTCATTGTTCCAGTTATTCATAGACAACATTTACATTTACTCCATTCTTTGACTGTGTTCGTTGAGGTCGTCCGGTGTTTTTATCCGTATCGCTTTTGTGTTGTCGTTCTTTCTCATGAATAGTTTACCATCTCTTACCCATACATACTTAATTGAACCACTTGCTTTCTTTTGCTTTGCTTCATAAAGGAGTTGCTTATTGAGTTGGGTCAAATGTTCGATTATGTAGACGGGCACTGGTTTGAACTGTTCATCAAATTGTTGAGCTGTAATGTTGGGTTTTCTTGCCTCCGTCATCCATTTAGTTTTAATATTCTTGCTTTCTAGTTGAATAATAACTGGCGTGATGTCTGTTTTTCTGCTGGTGGGTATTCTGTGGGCGTGCAAGATGTCTTCCCTTTTTACTCGAAGTAGATTCACCAGTTTTTCAGTTATAGTATGCAAGTTTTTATTCCGAGCTTCTGGTAGACCGTTCAATTCGATATTATTTAACCCGGTAGTATTAATACAACCATGGCATTTCCTTTTTAATTTTTTGTCCTTAGACATTTTTTGAAAGTTAGATTCTGTTACACCGATACATGCAGGATGATAATATTCGCGACATACTAAAGAACGTTAAAGTGCTTCAGATTGGTCTATCTTACCTTTGCAGCTTTTGCAGTTGGCGACAGGCATCACTCGGTTGTTGACCCTGAAGGAAGATTAATAGGCATCGTCTAGGTGAAAATGGCGGTCGACGCAGCACTTGAGTCGAGGGATTATATGGCGTCTGTGATTATGGTCTTTGTTCTTCTGCTGCAGCTTGAATATTTGAAGAACGAGTCTTCCAGGAACCACTGGATCGATTTCGATGATTAATGCGTCTACTTTTTCAGATTCCTGAGACGATTCATTTGAGCACATTTTAAAGGGTGATTATATTAAGGCAATTACTTACATTTAAGTATGAGACTTCTACCACAATTCAATTATAATGAACAACACGAAAACTCAGCTGCAAAACCCAACAGTTCCTATATCACGGTATTTGCGAATCAATACTCAAGCACGGCATACGTCTACCCAAATATCTTAAACAGCCATTTAATCAAATTAGAAAAATAACTTAGGAAAATTGTTACATCAGTGCTTTGGAGACCCCCATATACACCAGTCAGTAATTGAATCCCTTATGGCGAAACACAAAATCCTGAGCATTAAAAATCTGAAACACCACTTAATGTTACTAAGGAATTACTTCAACGACACCTTTCGTAACCAAAAAGAAACAGATCGTCTAAATCGACGAAGTCTGAATCAACGATTACAGGAGTCTAAAAGACGAACTGTGGACGAACTTATTAACACAGTTAACATAGCAATTAGCATAAAAACCTACGTACTTCACAAATCACAGAATGCCTACATTCCATCCATAAAAACTACCAAACAACATAAATAGTTAATAATGAACTTTATAATCCATCGTCTTCAACATAATCGATATTTAATCAAAAGGAGACTTCTTTCTTTAAACAAATATGCAGCTGGTGTTCAAAAAGAGTTGGTAATTTTGAACATTTACGATCTTTTTCCTTCGGCTTCATGTGATGATTCATAATGTGATAATTCTGAAGTCGACCACCTCAGGAATTTGTAGGTTATCCACATGTGTCGCGAGGCATGACAATTATTCCATCTTGTTAAAAGCTGAGCTACATTGCGTGTAATCACATTTATATACCTCAATAACGTATTTTTATGTATTACCACTGGGATCCCACGTGTTTGTTTTGAGCGCCCTAATACGGTTACAGACGTAGTACATAATTATAAATATTTGTAATCCAATCTACTTATTTGGAAAATTAGAAAAATTCCTCGGGGATTGATAGCATGCTGGCAACAAAACACGCATCCAACTTGTTTACTTCCGCTATTTTTTTTAATAAATCATTTTGTAGACACGAGGAAAAAAATTTCATTATTTCAAAATTCGATGTGGCACTAACCAACTGCAAATCCTGTCACTATTCATAAAACTTTTACGTGGATAATTCATTTTACAATCCAATTAGTCCTATTCACAGTCATATGGGTCTAGTCATATTTATTTTAACAATTTATATTCTTTGCAATAAAAATAGCAGTTCAATGTAATGTTTGTACTATAAGTTCTTATATTATATCCAAGGTTTAAATTGTAAACTTATTGCTAGGGTGTATATTATTTAGGTGTTCTTGAAAGTTCCTGAGGATATCAGCCATGTTAATGGTCTTGATACCCTCTAAGTGGTCGATATAACAATGTTATATCGACCACTTTGGCGACCACTGCATTAACTGTAACAATTAATATGATTTTCTATTAAGAAAAAATAAAACAGTATTAATAATTTTGTATTCATTAAATTTGTGTATGTTCTTAACAGATGTCAAATCCACTTTACCGCCGACATTCTCCTGTAGCTTGGTAGGTGGAGTGTGGAGTAGCAACGGTCGTTCTCATCACTGGTTACAGCAGCACATTGATGTCATTCATGATGATACCAGAAATGGGGACTCCGATACAGACGATAGATGAATTAGAAAGACAGGTTGCAGCGCGAACTTTCTTCGTAGGAATGCCATTGTGGGGAACATTACCGGTAGGAAGATTTGTTACATGCTTTTAAAAGTTTATTTATAATGAAACAATGAAACGCACACTCGCACACGCACACATTGGCACCACCGAATTTATTTTCCGTATTTATTATCCGTACTTGATTATTTGGCTACAAACCATTGGAAGACTCGGGACTGTGGGAATAAATTATCTCAACTCTACCCACTTAAGTATCCTAAAGCTATGGTTATAAGGTGGATTTTTTTTTTCAGATATACGAGGTTAAAACTCGAGTCTTGGGGGAGAAAAATACTTTCTTAGCTAAGCCAAAAGTTGATCATCTCATAGAAAAATAAAAATGAATTATTATTATTATTATTATTATTCTCAAGCGCATACTTGTTTACGTATTCTCAACAATACAGTATTTCAAGCTAACTGAGAGTCTTTGAGCTCGTGTATGTTTCTTGTTCAAAATGGCTGCCATTCTACTGATTCATTTGCAAGCGGCAGATCGATCTAAATCGAAAAATCTACACTCTGTTGCTGATGATTTTCATATACATCGATGATTATCTTTCAGTGCAATATTGTTATTAAATTTGATTAAATCGATCTTAATTTAATCTGAAACGAGAAAGCTAAACCTAATTCATCTAATTGCTTAATTAAGACTTCCAACTTCCTCGTGTATTTTAAATTAGCTAACACCATTCTCGTAAATGCTTTATTTGCAAATATCGAGTTATAAACTACAAACGACAACATGCGCTGTTGTATACATCATAGTGTTTCTATACACAACTTTATTTGAATTTTTTTAAAAAAAAAATTACTATTGATATGAATAGGATTTAGGATTATTTCTTTTGACTCTAAAATCTTCCTTTCTATCTCGTCATAACAACGATGAAGTTTTCCTAGACTTTTCCCAGAGGATCGGATAAGGGAGGCCCTCCTCCATGTCTTGAAAACAGGACATGGCTAGAAAAGCGCTGACTCGAGTTCTCTTGTAGTTGGTGTCTCTTTGGTGTTCTTCGATACAAAGTTCGATTGATTTTTCCATCTGTCCAAAGTGAGATTTGCCACAATTGAAGAAAATTTGATAAACACCAGAGGATATTTGAGACCGTTATGATTAGACTTTGGTCGACTGAGAAGGGAACGTACCTTAGGCAGCGTTGTGAAGAAGGTCCGAATATTAAATTTTGTTAAACGTTTTGCTAAAAACTGTAGCATCTTCATTACAGCGTATGGGAGGACTGAAAAGGAGTTTGTTGATAATTTTATTTGAATAGCCATTTAACTGAAATGTGCTTTAAAGTAGATTAAGTTGGTTGCTAAGATCTTTCATCCGAAAGAAGTGAGAGACAGCGGTGCGGGAGCGAGATTGCAACACGTGCGTGGTTGTTTATTTACTTATACTTACACGTATTCGATTCCAGTCTCATTTTTGCGCATCGACATACAAGTGAGCGTTAATGTTCTAAAATTCATCAACATACACATAACTCAATCGTTATTCATTCACGAACTAAACTTCTCTATGTTGAAGAGTTGAGCAGGGCTGGTAGTTTTGTACATCCTATATATACCTATAGGAAGATTGTATTATTGTTATTTTGTTATCTAAATTAAATTTTATATTTTATATATTATTTATCCCTCCTATCAAATATGTAATGTTAATAAGGACGTCAAAAACGTATCCCTTTGACGTTAAGCCAATATAATAATATATACTATATTATACATACAAGATTACTATAAAATAAACAATCTAAAAACTCACATAAGCGTCTTTTTTGCTTGTCCTATTAGAATTACGTAATAGTAAAATAAAGGGGGTCGATAAAAAGTCAAGAAACTCTTGAAGAGGTCGACGGTCAAAGAAGTTTGGCGACCCCCTAGTTAATGTATTAATGAGTTCTGTAGTTCTAACAATAGTCCTGCGGGGGTTCTTATTTTGTACGTATATAAGTCAAAGTTGCTATGGATGCAAAGTGCATCTAATAATATAAGTGCATATAATACATTTTGCGATGAATGTTTTTACGTATGTTTTTACGCATGGTTCTTCTTTAACGACAGCTGTTCTAATAAGAAAGTGACAGGTCAGGCGAGTCAATTCTCTCTAATTTCTTTCTATCCTCCTATCTACATTGTTCCTTCGCTTCGTTCTTCATTTTTCTAGATATTCTCTTCTCTAGTGTCTACACCCAATCCATGGTCTTCCTCTTGATCTCTTCCCGTCAAATATCCATGCATTTTCTTGGTATTCTTTCTAAGTTCATTCCAAATAGATGTCCAAGCCACTTAAAGCGAGAGTTCTCAATTTATATTTAGGGTTAAGCTAATCAAATTTATACTTACTAGCCATGAAATAGGTCATTAATATTTCTGAATTTCGGTGCATCATATCATCGATTACAACGCAGTAATATTAATAAGATTATTTTATGTTACACAATAAAATAATCTAAAAGCAAGTTGAAAATATTTTACAAACCTTTTCCTATTAGGGCAACAAACAAGTGCCAATAAACAGAGCATGGGTTGGGTGGTTTACCACTGGGAAGTGGTAAACCACCCAATTTCGAAGCCATCCATCCGATTATCATGAGTGCACATCGTCCAACAGCCAGTGAAGCTAGAATTAGGTACCATATCGGCAAATATCAACCATGCCACTCTAAGAATTCTGTATAAATAACACAATTATAGTAAAGGTTTGTATGTTATTTAAGCAGGTACATTTTCATATTTGTTGCCATGGCTTCAATAAAATTGAAGAGAGCAAACACTGAATGTTAATATGTTTAGACAAGCAATTAGAGTGTGCTGGAGAACACATTACGTTGAAGCGAATCCAAATTACTTAGCAGTAATCTTGGATTATTCTCATTCCCTCAGCATGTGCTGAGGATTGAGAAGAGAGGAAAGATATCTATTCTTGGATCATTTGTAGTGTTAACAATAATATTTTAATAATGACCACCACTCTTCACACTGTCATAGTCAAATTCACTTCCACGTTGACTTTCGCCCAACATTTGCACATAAACAAACATAATTTAAAAAAAAAATCAAAGTTACATAAATTGGTAGACTTACTCTGGCCAGCTAAAGATGAAATCATCTACAACTTTGAATTATCGGAAAAACAGCTCTTTCAGAATTCTATACAAAGATATTCGTGATAATCTTTAAGAACGATCGTTTTCTGATTCTGAATTTCTTGTAGAAAATGAACGAGAATTACCATTTTTTCAAGACTATACTATGTCGTTTGGTGGAAATGTCGTTTCATTCCACAGCGCTAGGCTGCCAGTAGAAAGACCGTTCGATTCTAGTCACCGACTACACGAAATTTGCTATGCGTGTTTTTCGGATTGTTCTCAGATTAGTCGATCTCTGGCACAGACAATTGTTTCTTTTTTTTTTTCACCTTCTTTTCAGGAAAACTTCGATTATTGAGCTACGTAAACTTACACTGCAGTATTTCAGATGCAATAAATACTAGGCAGCGTTTAGGACTCAGCGAAAATCGGCAGGTGTCTGTTTTAGTTGCACTCCTGAAAGTGTTATTTCACTGATAGCTTTGAACTCCGCTTTTAGTGATGGATGAATTATAGAGACGGCGGCTAACGATCTTTACCAAGTTAGGGATAAAAAAAGATCCAGTATCCCTTTGCGAAAAACAAACGTAAGAGTATTTTTTTTAAATAAGATTTAACTCCGAACGATGATGTAGGATTTAAAACCAATCTAAATGAAAAAGTTTTTAAGAAAGATAGCAACAATATTTTTTTAATTATGATTATATTGGTGCTCGAATCATAAATGTATCTCTTTGAATGTGGTAAAACTGCGAAAAGTCCACTTCGATCCAACACTAGTATAATAGCTGAGGTTCGAGTCCAACATCTACTTTCTGAAATAATAAGCCATTGAGAGATTGAAAAATTCTCCACGAGGACGAAAAACTTGCCATATAAATCATAGCCTAAAAATAATTCTGTAAAAGAATGAAACTCATGACTCTTATCTGATCCCATTAATAATGACTTACTAATGCTGATTATTCTATCTGTAACTTCGATAGACGAGTCCCATTATCCCAGTCCAGTTTCCATTTGGCAGTTTTTCTCTTAATTCGCCATCATCCCATTCATTAGAGCCTTATACCTAAAATAAATTCGCAATTGATAACAAATATTGCAATTAATATAATGATATCATTTTAACGGTTCTTAATACTGATTAATGATAAAAAATATGATTAAATGATTTTTAAATAGTAGTACATGAAATATTTTTATACTAAGAGATATTAATACTGTACTGCAGTGATATAATGTAAAGATATTAACTTTGTTCATAGTTAGTAGGAATGCATATAATGTTATTAAATGGTTTCTCAATAATAACTTCGAAATTAATAATAATAATAATAATAATAATAATAATAATAATAATCACAGCACGTCCAGAGTAGTTTAATTTCATACCAACATAGTTAGTCGAATTGCTTTGAGGTTCAATTTTGTCCTTAAAAGGTCCTGGCTAGATGGGCAAAGCAAGAATGCTTTTCATCTTCCCCGTTATCTGTAGAGGACAGTGTAGGGATAAGATGTTATTGAGCTATTAAAGCTCTGATCATGGCAAGAGGGTAACTGCAATAGCCGAGCCTCAGTTAGAACTTCATTGGCTACAGCATTGCCATCCATTACCCTCCAAGGGTATCAATCACCGCATCTCACGGTCGATTCCTCCCAAATTTTAGTCGCCTCGTCCTTATCCTTATAAGGACTGGCTTAAAGGGGCGAAGCAAGAATGCTTTTCATCTTCCCCGTTATCTGTAGAGGACAGTGTAGGGATAAGGTGTTATTGAGCAATTAAAGCTCTGATCATGGCAGGAGGGTAACAGCAATAGCCGAGCCTCAGTTAGAACTTCTTTAGCTACAGCATTGCCATCCATTACCCTCCAAAGGTATTGGATTGAATGAATCAATCACCGCATCCCACGGTCGATTGATTCCCAACTTGCAACCAGTCGCCTCGTACGATATGCATTAGCTACATTAGGTCTGGAATTTGAGAATAATTTTGGTTTACTTACCTTAAACAGAAATTTCTTTCAATTAAAATTTATATGTAAGTGATATTTATTTAATTTTTATAATTTATTAAATTATATTATTATTATTATTATTGTTGTTGTTATTGTTGTTGTTATTTTAAATTTATTTATTTTATAATTTTATTTAAATTTATTTAAAAGAAGTAATAGTATATCTTAATGCTGTCATTTTAATGTCTATTAATTCTGATGCTGTGTAGATGAAGAAATGTAACTTACTTAAAATTCATCTCCTGAGACAGAAGACGAATTTGTTTATTTTCCAAATACCCGCCCTCTGGTGATATTTGGAAAATTGATCCCACTTTAAAAAGGACTTCCTCTCAAAATAAAAATAAAATAAAATAATAATAAACCTTCAGCATTTTCCTCCAATGTCTTTCATTCTACACTATATCGGTAAGATATAAAATGAAATTTTCGCATTTAGGAATATTTATTAAACTTTTAAGTAAAAAATAACTTTTTTACTATAAAACATTTTGTTTTATAGAATATTTATAAGAATGCAATAAAATATTTTCATAAAATTTTAATGAAATATTAATATTTTTAATGTATTCAAAACACCCGTTGGATTTATATCTAATATTTATATAAAATATGTGTAAGTGTTATTTTTGAATATCTTCCACATTATAAACTGGAAATGAACTGGAAATGTACGATTTCTCTGCAAAATGCAATGCAATGTTGAATTTAAAATCAAATGGTTTACACTCCTGATGATTATGCTCATTTTTGTTAGAGTTATTAAGAGTAGTTAGTTTCATAATAATATAGAAAAATGTATTTCAATCAACTGTAAGGGTATAAAATTTTTTATGATTCACTGAAAATGGTGTCTTATACTTCCAAAGAAAAATTAAATTACAAACTTGAAATGTTTCTATCGTAGAAATTAACTAAAACACTTGTTAACATCAGTTTTGGTTTTAAAAAAAGTTCAATAACTTGGCCTAAAATAATTGCGAATACTAACATTAGACAACTTGGTGCTGCATAAATGAAGAGAACAGCCGCGAATCCTTATTGGATCGAATGCTGTCATTCTTTATTCTTCTTCAATCACATTGGCAAAGCTACCATCAACTGATCTTCGAGAGGAAGATTCTAAATGAGGAAAAAAGTTCTTAAGCAGCCATCTTTATATTTGATATTGATTCACTTATTGGAACAAATGCAGCAGACAAATGCCGCCACCTTGTGGTTCTAATTGTAAACTAGTGTTATAATTGGAATGTATATAAAATATGCTTTTATATACAGGTCGAAAGAAATATTCATATATTACGAGATTTTTAGATAGAATTTTATATTTGAAAGTTATAACACCAATGGCCGACTGTTTACCTCACGGGAGATTCTTATAGCTTGTTGTAAATCACGAGCCACAAAAAAGATATTCGTTCGACAGTGATCGATAAATCTCTCGGCCTAACAATGAAAGAAAAACGAATGTATAATTTCAAAATTATTTTTATTGTTCAACATAATCTCTCTTAAGACTAATGCATTTATTCCATCAATTCTTCAGCGCTTATCGCGTCCCTGTAGTGGTTCTCAGTAAGATCTGCAAAATATCCCTCTACAGCTGTCACCTCTTGATTTGAAAAAAAATCGCTGACCAATGAGGAACAGTTTTAGTTTTGGGAAGCGATAGAAGTTCCATTTGAAAACAAATAGGGGCTTTTTTCGAAATTAAAGGAAAAAGGATCTGTAAAAAGCGAAAAAACTTCTTCTTGCTCCTTAAAATCTTTATGTCGCCTCTCAAATTCTTTGATTTTGATTCTTATTGTTCAACTGTTCACACATAGAAAAGTAATTTAGAATATTCTCTTTTAAATTATTTTGAAATAAACCCAATTTATATCTAAAACTTGTTATTGCATCATACATGTGTGTTATTAACTGATCTTTCCCCTGAAGTCTGACATTTAAATCATTCAAATGTCCTGTAACATCAATTAAGAATGCTAGATCTTGTATCCATGTCTGATCATTAAGAAATACAACATCGTGATTTTTTATTTCTAGGAACAATTTGGTCTACTCTAAATGTAAAAAAAAAATCTTTTTAGAACCTTATGACAAGATAACCAACTAATCTCTGTGTAATAAGGTAGCCCTTAAAATTCACTCTCCGAGTCTTTAAGAAATTGTGCAAACTGGCGGTGATTGAGGCCTCTGGATCGGATGAAGTTCACAGCATTCGCAACTTGAGTACGCTGCTCGTTTCCAATACTTTTGAGCACAGGACCTGCTGATGAATAAAGCAGTGGAAAGATTGTAGTTTTGGAATGTCTGGATATATTTCCTTTAACTTTGCTGCAAGTCTTGATACAAAACTTTTACTTTTGCCTGTCATTGCTGGAGCACCATCGATTGTTACACAGACGGGCCTGTTCAGAAGTTGTTATTTTTCCATAATTCTCCACACAGCGTCAAAATGTCTTCCCCTGTAGTGGTTCCATGGATGGGAATCATTTCCAAGAACTCTTCAGTAATATTCATGTTGTCGTTGCAAGCCCGAAGAAATAGCAACTTGAGCCATCGATATATCGAAACTTTCGTCAAGTGCAATTGAAAAGCATTGTACGTTTGCGGATATTTCTTGCAGCAGATCATGCAGATTATCTGCCATTTCAGTCATTCTTTCGATCACAGTATTTCTGGACAAAGGAATATCGCGAAATACTTGTACATTTTTTGGGACAGACGTTTTTGGCTGGTTTTATCATACACTCCTTAACCAAGGAACTGTACTAAAAGGAATGTACTTGGAATTTTTCGCCAATAAATAGCTGATTTCTTAATTGGGTCTCACTGCTGATTCATTAGCTTTCATAATTATTCAAAATATTTGTTGTTGACTTTGAAGTGAGTTCCTCATACTTTATAATTGTTCTTCTCTCAGTTTACCTTCAAAGCATGAATATTGTTCTTTGTGAATTTTATCGTAGTGGCTTTTTATATTATGTTCTTTGACGACTGTTCACACATAGAAAACTAATTTAGAATATTCTCTTTTAAATGTTTATTTTACTAATTGTGTCGTTACATATAATGCACCCAATTTTGTCCTTTGTTTCACGCAGAAGTAATTCAATTCTCATTTTTCTTGAAATTTTCTCCCTGCATCAGCAATTTTTCTTTTTCTTGTTGTCTTAGAAAGCGACAATGGCTGGGTGAATAAATATATTATTAATAACAATTTTTATAAAAATTATTAATAATATACTGTATTTATTATTCCTTGTGTGCATCGTCAAAGTCATCTACCCAAATATCGTCATCTTCTTTCCCATTATATCAAGTAAAAATTACAAGTAATTTACAAGACTTGAGATACGTAATGAACAACCCTTCACGAATGACTAATGAGATGTGAAAGCAGAGCATGAAATAGACAGCAATGATAGGCCAGTAGATATAGAGCAGCTATGAAGATGTGCATATGATTGGTGAGTATTAACAAAAGATCATGAGACCAAACTACAAAGGCAAGCCGACAATATTTGAGTTGAAATGCAATTCTCTGGAACCGAATTCCATAATATCTGAAACTACCATAACAACATTCACTATATATGTCTTAGTTTTAACACGTTTACGAATTTTATTGCTGCTTTGCTTTTGAGCAGTCGGGAGGACTCACACACATCTAACTAAAAACAATAGTTTTTAGTTACATACTGTGTTTGCCGGTGCAACATATGGTTCTGATTAAGTCTAAACAGCATGGTTAAAGTGGGAGGGGACATGAGATTCATTAGTTAGTGCTGATGTTATCCCAGTTGTCTCTAATTGCACTGTTTGTTGGGAAATATATTACACAGACAGCAAATTTCTGTACTTTATTCAGTGATAATATTTGTTTTTCTTGCATCTGCAGTATAACGGCTGTTGGGGAGGGTGTGTTTGTTACTCAGGGCGCAAGCTACTATCGCTTCGACGTGAATGTATTTAAGCTTTTTTTCACATGCGATGTTTATGCGAAGCTTTTCACTTTCTTTTTTCGTCAAGTAAAATCAGGGGTGCGAGTCATACGTGAGAGCTTGTTATATCTGAGTAAATATGGTATTTCTGTTTTATTATAAAAAGCAGCCATGCTTTTTTAAATCTTTCCTTGAGGCATCGGGGGCCACCAGTTTGACATCCCTGGTTTAATGGAACTAACCTTCGTCCATTTTAACACAACACAGTTGCGGTATCTCTATCAAAAGCATGAAGAGGATTGTAATAATTAATTATTATTTCACCACATGCGAGTACACCCCACGCCACTGTGTCTCTTCTGAAAATAGAAGGATGGTACCGCATTCCTCGTTGTCTGCAGATCAAACAATGTCTAGCTTTCGTTTCGAGGCTAAAATACGACTCATCAGAGAACCAAGCTGTCCCATTTGTCAAGAGTCCAAGTCGTTAGGAATAACGAATTGCCAACACTGCCTTTGTATCGGATGTGCAAGTACATCTGATACAAAAGATTATACATTGGGATTATACACTTTTTTTCCCCAAAGTGTATAATCCTGATTATGATTTGGTGTTGGTCAGGTGCAATCCCCGGAATTGTTTCTTTTAATGGACTTTGATTTTTTTGGTTACATTGCCTGTTGTTAATTAACACTGCGACAGTTTAATGGAACAGTCCTTCGTTGATTTTAATATCCCAACATGCTATGTTGTATTGCACTTCTGTTGTAACATAGTTTTATGAAAATGATGTGAGAAAACTCAGTTTGCATGAACAGAGTCCGAATTCCAATCTAGGTAGTAGGAAACACCTTTGGGAAGAATTGCAAATTCCAGTCTAGTCCAGGCATAGACCATCGTGTTCAATAATATTACACCGACTAGCATTCGTCGTTGAAGGAAAAATAGTCCAAAATACGTAATGCATATAATTACTAACTGGTGGTACTAATACATAATAATATATGACTAATCGATATTATCGCAAACATATTATCAGTACCTATATAACATAGTTGTTTATTCTCAAATAATCATTTGAGTAAGCCATAGTGGTTTTTTTTTTTTTTTTTTTTTTTTTTGTTGTCAGAGAGAAATCATAGCAACATATTAATGCCGAAAAATAAAAACGTTGACGTTACTGAATAATCTCTCTGGGGAACGAATACACTCCCAGAGAGAGAGAACAAACCTAGTTTTTCAACCTTTTCAGGCTTCTAGTAAGCAAGACGACACCTTATTATAAACCACAATGGGTATTTTATGATTATAGCTTGTTAACTTCGTCTAAATACGTAGGCTGTTCAATAAGTAATAAGACTATATTTATACAGAAAACAGATTACCTTTAATCGTCATCATTTACATGGTCTTTTTCGAAGTAACTACCGTGAGACGCGATGCATTTGTCCCAACGTTGCGTCCACTTCTTAAACACATGCGAGAGTCCGTTTTTTGAGAGTTCTTTCAAAACCGCCTCCGCAGCTTTTACACATGCTTTGTTGCTTTCAAAATGGCGGCCTCTTAGTGGTTTCTTGAGCTGAGGAAACAGCCAGAAATCGCACGGTGCGAGATCAGGACTGTATGGAGGGTGTGGTAGGATATCTGTCTTGTTCTTCTGCGAAACGTCCACTACACAACCAGCAATATGTGGCTTTGCATTATCGTGGTGCAATCAGAAGCCATTCTTCAGCAATGGACGCTTCCTTTTGACGTGCTTGATGATAATCGCTGCTGTGTTGATCATTGTCTCTTGGACGTTGAAGGTCTTCCCTCACGTTCAAGATCTTCCACATTTTGCCTTCCTTCCGTAAAAGTTTTATGCCAGCGAAAAACACTTGCCCTCGACATTGCTTCATCGTGGAAAGCTTCGCTTATCACGTTAAAAGTGTCCGATGCCGATTTTTGCAAACGCACCCAAAATTTAATCGCATAACGCTGTTCCAAGGACGCTTCCATTTCGAAGACTGGTCGCGCCTCGCAGGTGCGCCGAAACAAGCTTGCGTTTACTCACGTGACACTCTGGCACATCAGCCAGTATACGCCATCTATCAACCTCTTTTGTTAATACATACAGCAACATTTCTTTATTCCACAGAAATTAATATTGTGATGAGTGGTTTCGCCACAGTAAAATTAGTCTTATTACTTATTGAACAGCCCACGTGTGTGAAATATAGTTTAAATTTATCGAATATAACCTAATGATTTTAAATTGACTTCTCAAATTGCATAGGATCTGCTAGCTATTTTTGTCAGAATCCGTTTCGCATATAATAACTTCACTCTCTCTTTCAGGATTTATTCTAATTTACAATTTATAGAGCCGCGTCAAAATTTCAGTCGGATCGCTCTGTGAGAAACCATTTGATAAATTTTGAATATTCGAAGATATGCTATTATATAGATTAATATTATATAGACTTGTGGTATTAATTCGAGTTATTGGGGTGTATGGACATTTTTAGGAAAAATTTTGTTGCTAAAGATTAAGAAAGAGAACATATAAGGAATGTTTGTATCTCGATGCAGTTGATTGTTTCTGACGAACCATTGGGCGTTTAGATTCATTCGCAAGCACTTGTTTTGTACACGTTGCAGTTTGAGAATGTCGCAGGCTGGAGAAGCATAAGTGACTATGGGACGAATCTTCAGATGGTATAAAAGCAATTAGGGGATAGATATGGGCGATGCCTTTGCACACGTAGTCTTGATGTGCTGGTTAAAAGTTAATTTTTTGTCGAGCACGACACCAAGGTATTTTTTTTCCTGTCTGCCAGGGAATTTTAGTATTGAATAGTAAGATGTTTGCTGCAGGAGATATCGATCTTTTCGTGAAGAGAATGGCTGAACTCTTTTGGGGATTTACTTGTAGTCTCCATTTGAAGAACCATTTCTCTAACTTTAGAAGGTTTTCATGAAGCTTTTTAGTAGTGAGGTGTGGCCGAAGAGATTTGGTTAATAATGCTGTATTATCCGCATATAGGGCTATGATAGATGACACTGGGTTGTGCAGAATATCTGACATGTATATAGAGAATAGCAATGGAGCCAGTAGGGAACCCTACGGTACTCCGGCCAAGATTTGCCGCTAGGATGAGGTAATACTATTGATCTTGACTTGCATGCTTCTATTCTGCAGATACGATCTAACTGGATGTACCATTTTCAGTGAGATACCGGCTGAGATAAGTTTATGTAGCAATCCGAAATGCCACATTTTGTCAAATGCTTTGAATAGATCACGGAAACACAGCTCCAGTGTATTGACGCCAGTTGTAGCTGATGGTAATATATTCCACTATTCTGAGGATTTGCTGGGTAGTAGTATGGTGTTGCCGAAAACCGAATTTCTCTTTAAGAAGGATGTTTAGTTCATTTACTGAAGCTTGAAGTCGTGAGAGGATGACCTTCTCTGCAAGCTTTGCCAGGTTGGAGATGAGACTGATTGGACGATACTTTTAAGTGAGGTGTGGGTCCTTTTGCCTGGCCTATGTATAGGGATTGCATCAGCCAGTTTCCAAGTGATAGGAAAATAGTGAAATCTCAAGATTGCATTTATGATTATGGTCAGGTGTACTACAGATTTGCAGGGCAGCAGATTGATCAATTTATTTGTGATGCCATCTGGACCAGGAGCTTTTTTGTTCTTTAAAGTTTTTATAATATCATATATTTCAGCAGGTGATGTGGGAGCAATATGGTCAGCACCGGTATCAGGTTATTTTAATGAGTCTCTGACCTGTCTGTGAATTTTATACAAGTGATCGAAGTCTAAGTTTTCATATGAAGGTTTGCACTGCTCTTCTTAATTTTTTTGCTATGGCTTCTACATTTTCTACGTCTGTGTGAACAAGACCCTGGGCAGAAGATATAGGGGAAGGACCTGCCTTTGTTTTGGATATTCCTCAGTAGTCCCCAGATAGCACTGCTCTTCTAAATTTTGATTAGTAGGTGAGATAAAAGCTGACGTTTCTTCCCATATTGATCTCTGTAAGCTTAGAGTGCATCTCTCACTGCACCATTGGTCTGTTAAGAACTGTTTTGTCTTTTGGTGCACAGGTATTGTGAAATCTTCTCCTTGCTCTGTTTTTCTCTCTGATCAAGTTCATAATGTCCTCGGGCAGACGACCAGGCTTTGGGAACAGATTTGTAGTAGGTGGCTGCCATTATAGCGGAGTTAATTTGTTGGGTGAGGCTTGTGACTGCGGTTTCAACATCTTCTTTTGAACTTATATGAGGAACAGGTCCAATGTATTCGCGGAGTCCTTTTGACAATTTTTTCCGCGATATAAATGAGTGAGAAGGAGGAGACAGGAATTCTTGTTTTTTTCCCAGCTGTAGCAGAATTGGGTTATGGTCAGATGACAACTCATTCAACGATTTTAGACTGTACTGAAGTTTAATATTTTGAAGGATAGCTATATCCAGGATGTCAGCAGTGCCGAACGTACTGAGATGAGTTGATTCCGTGGGGCCTCCCACAACAGCATAGTTTGATCGTATGTAGTTGGAAAGGATGCAGCCATTCTTGTTGGTGGTTCTGGAATTCCAGGCAGGGTGCTTGGAATTTAACTCTCCGACAATAATGATGGACTCTCTAATGCCTAAGATGGCATTTAGATCAGAATGCAGTAGAGTTTTTAAGGGTGGGTTGTACGCTGAGTAGATTTTCAGCCTGCCAGCCGAGCTAGTGAATACTTCCACGCCTGTGACCTCAAGGTTAGTGGTTGGAGGGTTGTTTACAAAATGATGTTTGATAAAATTTTTAATGAAGATGGCAGTGCTTCTGCCTCTGTAATTTAACCTGTCCTTTCTATATAGGAGATAGCCCTTTATTTTAGGGTTGTCTGAGGGTCTTAGATGCGTCTCGCTTGTTAATATAACATCTGGTTAATATCTGTGGGTAAAATCGTGGAGCTCCAAAATTTTGTTTCTGTGACCATTTGCATTCCATGCAACGATCTGAAGAGAGGTTGGAATACGTTTGTTTCTATTCATCTATAAGTGCTTTGAGGATGGCCTATGTTTCGCGTAAGAATCTTTTAGTGGAGGTTGCTGAAGTCTTGTAGCATGTTTGCTAGAGAGGTATTAATAACAGCGGTCAGGTTTGTATATTCTGCTGGCTGATTCTGTTCTTGTGTTGACTTGTTGGAACGGGTCACATCTACATAAGTTCTTGTCATCCATTGGTGGTCTCTTTGCTTAAAGTCCTCTGATTGTTGCCGATGGGTTTCTGGCTGTGGTGCAGGAACATATGGTATTCGTGAACTAGAGGAGGAGGAAGACTGTTTGGCTGTCTCCGACCGTCTGTTCTTCAGGTGTTGAATACATCTCTTATAGTTGGCTACATGAAACCACCCCAGCTAAATGTGCCACCGCAGTTGGCACATTTAGCCGGGGTGGTTTTCGGCGTTGTGCAGTATTGGTTGGGTGGCTGTTTCCATATTTTAGACATTTAAACTCAGCCTTACACATTTTCTGGCATGGCCAAAGTTTTGACATCTGTGGCACTGACATGTTGAAGCCCTTTTCCTTAAGGGTTCTGGGCTGAGTTTATGTCCATAGATTGAAGTCAGGTCATAAATTTCTTTGTAAGCTTGATGGATCTCAACTAATACTAGTGGCATCGGAGTCTTGTCTTTTTGGTGATTCTGCTGACCTTGATAGGTGGCAGGTCCTGATGGTGTATATCAGTAGTCACTTCTTCTGTGGATACGTCTTCAGACACTTTTTGGAGACACCTTCAGATTATTCTCTGAGCCGAGCGAGAAGGTGTGATATTGAATGCCTCTGGCATTCATTTCTTTTGTCATTTTTCGGTAGTCCATTACTGTGGTGGGCTGTATATGGATGCCGTCGGTGACATTTTTGGCAGTGATATAAGAGATCTTTAGATTGAACATTGTAGCTCTAAAAGTCATCCATCTTTGTTTCTCGCATAGTATGATCAGAGGTACCTTCTCTCTAGTGCAGGCAGAGGGGTTCCGAAATTGGACCATCTTCTTCCATTCCACCCTCTTTTGGTGGTTCAGAGGTCGTGGATTTTCGCTTCTTATGAGCTTGGACCTCTGTGAAGTCTGAGATCACCAAGTCCAGCTTCTCTTCTGTTGAAGCATTGTCGTCACCCTCTTCGTCGTTTATATCGATTCTTATTTTTTTTTATTGTACAATGGTTGTATTTTATTCAATCTTTTCTAACCTAAACCCTTTTCTATCTTAACCTTATTCTATTAATATCCTATTGCCATTTATGTTGTGCCGCCAATTTCTTATCACAACTATTTTAAACCTTTGTTGCTTTATCTCCGTAATACGCTCTATCGGGTAACACGTGGTACCTCTGAGGGACAATGGAATTTCCTCGAGATCGAGGCAGTACCAGAGTATCTGAGATTTACCTCTCATAAAACGCCAAGAAATTTATTTGTTTCGCTGCTCCACTTAGCGCTATTAGATTAATTAATATTAACAACCAAGAGCTAATCTCAGGACAGTACTTAATGATACCCATTAACTCTGCAGACGTGGCCAAAATATACCCTTTTCAAATATCCCGCATAGGTTCGCATTAATATTTTATAAGCGGTGCATCGGATTCCAGAAATCACAGAAAGTCTTTGTTAGAATCAAAAGCAAGGTTTATTATAATCGAAAGTTGATACACATAATAACACTAAATTAAATCCCATCTTAAGGGAGTTTCAGACAAGGTATATAAAATTCAAACACTACTATTACACTTATAAAATATTATACAGTAGCTTCCTAAAGTAAGAATTACATTAACCTTCGCTAATGCATTAATCATGTACTATTATCACAATCAATCTAAAACTCCGTAGCTCTTTCAGACTACACAAGATAACATTCATATCTTTCACAATCTCTTTATATTATGCCAATTCTTTACTCTAACATATCCTTAACTTCATTCAATATAAAAGCGAACTTAAACACAATGACAGATAGTAAGATTAAATTCAATATCCCTCTAAACTGATAGCAATACAATCTTATCCTATAACATTAATGTTCCTTTTCCATAACATATTAACATGGCACATATTCTGTTAAACACAAACAAAGTTTATTTATCTTCCTTTTTTGGCCTTTTAGTGCTTCATAGGTTCACAGGAAACTGGCCTTGTGTGGACAGCCAGACTTGCTTCTTTTCGCGGAGAATACGGCCGCCAAGACCGTAGCTGCCTATCGGGATTTCTCAGATACCGGGGAACCGTCCGACATCGAGGGCACTCGCACCCTCCGCCAACACGAGGGACGAACACACAGGAAATCTAGGGAAAAAAGCCTTGTTACAGGGTCACATGACCCTTATATTACCCTCTATTCTTCTCGGCGATTCTCGCCCTTTTCGGTGTCCTCCCGATTCACACATGCTACTACGTCATGGCGTCCATTCTCTGCCCTGCTTATTTCACGTACGCTGACGTCATTGTTTACTAGGGGCGAGCCGCTCCCTCGCGTCACGACTCCATAAACCTTTGAACTTAACTCCACCCCAACTGTTGAATTTGTGCTTACATTTTATAATTATTTTATACATATTTTATAATGCTCTGCTAATGTTTTACACTTTCAATATTAAATTAACCACATTCGTGAATGGCACAAAATACATACTTATTTAACCTTTTCATAACAGAACACACTTGATTTATATATACATAATACTTATTCTACACTTAGAGGCAATTTATTGTATTTATCTTATTCTTTTGTTTGGAAAAGCGTGTCAGACTGTGATAAGATAGGAATACATAAATTTCCACTCTATCACAATCTAACATCGTCCCTCGACATAGAGTAAAAATTGATTTCAAATGTTTTTAGAATCTTTTTAAGTATTTTTATGGCTAGTCCTCTGTTTAGTGACTACCAGGGTGCCAATGTCAACTTCGCACATTTTGAGAAAATGAGGTGTACAAATTATAATTATTTAAGTCCACGAAAACGTCCCATAAACCTAATCAATGGTCTACCCGCAGCCGCAAAGGACTGCCAGCAAAACCGAGCGTTGGCAAAACGTTCGAAGTAGCAGCAATGATTTAAATTAAATCGACCGGTGATTTAATGGGGCTGTATGATTCAGGACCTTCCTTATCCCTTCTTTCCACCAAGTGTAGACGCCAGTCAGAATCCCCTACTAGAGGAAGAGGAGCATAAAATTATATATATATACACATATATGTATTTTTCTAAATTAACTGACTTAAAACCAGAGAATTATAACACAATGACATTTATTTGAAAAAACGCAACATGTTTCGTCAAGAATGACTTCATCAGGCGATAAGAACATAGAAAGATATTAAAAGACACTTAAATTAATATTGACATACTCTAAAACTATACAATTATAAAGTCATAATATTTGACTGTAAATTACGGTTATTATGAGCTTGAACTACAGTCCGAGTTAAAGTTCTATTGTTGTACACCTGTGCATGTGTGGAATCACGCGATCTCCACAACAACGAAAGCCACCAACATGAAATAAATTGGACTTCAACTTCAAACCTACACATTTGCCATGATGAGGTAGAGCGCCGCCTTGTCTAGTCAAAAGAAATCACCTTGGACCCTTTTCATATGAACAATAATCTTAGCTATAATTTGTCTGACTCTTTCAACTCTACTATCAGATACTGGAGATCGCGTGATTCCACACACGCACAGGTGTACAACAATAGAACTTTAACTCGGACTGTTGTTCAAGCTCAT
Source organism: Typopeltis vanoorti (assembly GCF_054136105.1). Lineage (NCBI taxonomy): Eukaryota > Metazoa > Arthropoda > Arachnida > Uropygi > Thelyphonidae > Typopeltis > Typopeltis vanoorti. The sequence continues at coordinate 29,309,742 of NC_143558.1, forward strand.
AATAACCGTAATTTACAGTCGAATATTATGGCTTTATAATTGTATAGCTTTAGAGTGTGCCAATGTTAATTTAAGTGTCTTTTAATATCTTTCTATGTTCTTATCACCTGATGAAGTCATTCTTGACGAAACATGTTGCGTTTTTTCAAATAAATGTCATTGTGTTATAATTCTAGGGTTTTAAGTCAGTTAATTTAGAAAAATGAACATATCCCAACCCCGAGTTAATAGTACTAATCATATATATGTGTATATATATATATATATATATATATATATATATGTAACTTATCCTTATAAGGACTGGCTTAAAGGGGCGAAGCAAGAATGCTTTTCATATTCCCCGTTATCTATAGAGGACAGTGTAGGGATAAGGTGTTATCGAGCTATTAAATTAAATTATTAAAGCTCTGATCATGGCAGGAGGGTAACAGCAATAGCCAAGCCTCAGTTAGAACTTCACTGGCTACAGCATTGCCATCCATTACCCTCCAAGAGTAGTGGATTGAATGAATCAATCACCGCATCTCACGGTCGATTGATTCAATTTCATTTCTGATATATGTAACTTATCCTATTAAGGACTGGCTTAAAGGGGCGAAGCAAGAATGCTTTTCATATTCCCCGTTATCTGTAAAGGACAGTGTATGGATAAGGTGTTATTGAACTATTAAATTAAATTATTAAAGCTCTGATCATGGCAGGAGGGTAACAGCAATAGCCAAGCCTCAGTTAGAACTTCATTGGCTAAAGCATTGTATCCATTACCCTCCAAGGGTATTGGATTTTGGATTGAATGAATCAATCACCGCATCTCACGGTCGATTGATCCTTTTCTTGTCCAATTCATTATTCATTGGAATCAATCCACTCTATTTTATACTTTTATTATGAAAATATATAAAAGGTGTATTTCATATAACTGTAGTTTTAATGAATACTTCAGAGAAATTAGTCATAAATATTTAAATAATTATATTATTTAATATATAATTTGTTTTATTAGAAGAAATGCGATGAGAGATTATAAAAGAAATATTATAAAATATTTCCTAAAAACCAGATGATTTGACATAAGTGAAGTTAGCAAGGATGCGAGATCAAATTTATTTTCTTTGATTAATAGCGATAAAGTGAATCTTATATCAAGATAGTTTAATGAGTGAGTAGGTTTCTAGAGATGTCACAGGCCTTGTGTGAACATTATGTAATGTGGGACTCCCAGCGAATAATATCAGACAAACATGGAGATGCTGCACTAATCACAATAATTATAACAATATATTTTATTCAAACGGTTAAATTCTATTTAAAATGAAATCAGAAAGAAATGTCACAGTTAATGTGAATTAGTTACCATAATCATTTCGTCGTTGATAACATTAAAAATATTGAAACAGGATAGTAAACGAATTTTCAATATACAACCTCAAAATATCATCCAACATCGATTGGAGTACAACAAATCGATTATTAACGGTTTACAAATCAGAACAGAACATCGCTGGTTTCGTAGGTGAAGCAAAAATGCTTTTCATATTCCCCTTTGTCTGTGCGAGAGGTTCTTTGAGTGGTGTGTTATTGAGCTCTAAGCTCTCCCTGTGATGGCGTTGAGATTAGCTACATTCAGTTGGGCACAAGATTGATTTGGGGCTTTTATATTTGTAGTATTCCACTTCATTGTAGTCCGAAGCTTGTTTGATCAGTGGGTTTCGATGATTACTTGCCTTGATGAAGAATTTTTCTGCTATATCGTGGAGAAAGGAGGATATATAAGGAATATTGACTGCTGTGTGAATCCGGGAGTTTCTTATGAACCATGGAGCATCCAGAATCATTGAGGCGTTTGTTCTGTATCCTCTGCAGTTTTTGAATATTTGTATTCGAGGTATGGCTCCATGCAGGAGATGCGTAAGTGATGATTGGGCGTATTACCATCTTATATATAGGTACTTTTACGTACATCCAGCTTGCTGCTTCTGTTGATCATGAGGTAGAGTTGCGCGATGGCTTTACATGTCTTCGAGATAATGTGTTTTATATGATTGTTGAATTTAAGTTTTTTCTCAAGTATCACGCCTAAGTATTTAACTTCAGTCTGCCATGAAATCTTGACTCCTAATAGGTGCATGTACTTCTTGCTCTGGAGGTTCTTTTTTGGAAAACTTTATATCTGTACTTTTGGGGGGATTTACTTGAATCTTCCAGTCCATCAGCCACTTTTCTAGTATATGAATACTGCTTTGGAGTCTACTGATTGCAAGTCTGCGGCTGAGTGATCTTGCTATTAGAGCGGTGTTATCTGCATATAAGGCAGTGATGGATGGTAGTACTAAGGTTTTGGGGAATGTCAGCTACGTAAATTGAAAATAACGGGGGGGGGGGAGAGACCTGAGGCACACCAGCCAGGATTTGTGCCTAGTTGATGCACTTTCATTCATTTTGACTTGCATAAATCTGTCTTTGAGGTATGAATCTATTATTTTCATTAACTTAATTGGTAGGTTGGATTCTATCAGTTTATAAAGCAGGCCCCAATGCCACACCTTGTCAAAAGCCTTTGCATCATCTATGAAGACTGCAGCTGTATGGAGGTTCCAGTTGTAGACTTTTGTGATTTGCTCAACCAGTCTGTGTATCTGTTGCACAGTATTACGTTCTCTACGGAGTGCGAATTGCTCTTTGGAATGATTCCTAACTTGTCTGTTTCAGTATAACTTGTGGGTATAACTTTTTCAGCGACCTTATCAAGACAGGCTAAAAGGCTAATAGGTCTGTAGCTTTCTGATAGTTGGGGGTTCTTTCCAATCTCTTTGATAGGGATGATATCGGCAGTCTTCCAGTTTGTGGGAAAGTGCTGAAATCTGAGAGTAGCGTTGATTATGTTGACTAAATGAATTAAAGCTTTTCTGGGTAGTACTTTGATTATTCTGTTGATGATGCCAACTGGACCTGGAGCCTTTTTGTTGTTCAGATGGTCTATAATATTTGTTATTTCCGCTGGAGAAGTAGGTGCGATAGGTTTAGAATTGTCCTGTTGTTGTTGTCTTAAGACTTGCTTGACTCGGCGGTGAATTTTGTAGATAAGGTTGATGTTTAAATTTTAATAAGAGGGGGTTCCTTGTGTTTACAAGTTGTCTATTAAAACTTTTGCTATTTCTTTGTCTGTGTGGGCTATTCCTTTCTTGGTCTGTATTGGCGGTATAAGTTTCCTTTTAGTGCGAAGAGATCGCAAGCATTTCCAGATAGAGTTGTCCTCTGGGTTTAGGGTAGTCAGTTTGGTTTCCTAATCAATACTTTGGAGCTTTTGAACAGATTAAATCGCGGACTTGCCGATTTAATCTGTTCAGTGTGGTTTTATCTTGTAGGGCTCTTGTGTTGTAGTATCTTTTGGAGCATGGTTTTTGCTCTTATCAGGGCACGATTTCCTTGGGGATCCGACTGATCGGGTAAAAGACTGTAGATTTGGTAACTGAATTTATTGCTTTTTTGATTTGACTGGTTAGGTTGTTTACAGCAAAGTATCTCCTCTTTATTGTGAATAACAGGGGCTGGGCCGATGTGCTCTGGGAGAATTCTTTTGTTTCTCCCAAGGCATAAATGAGTGCGGAGGAGTGACTTGCCCGAGCGTACTGAGCTTACGCAGGATGAAGGTTGTGGTCGAAAAAGTTTATTTAGTGTTTCTAGCTGATACTGGTATTAGCTGGACATAGTCATCCTCGGAAACATTAGTTTTTGAGGATGACTATGTCAAGTACATCTGAGCTTCCAACCGGGCTATGATGAGTGGGCTCTGTAGGTTCGGCTATAACTATTGCGTTTTGGGTTGAGTAATTGTTTAGTGAATACGATCTTTATTATTGATTGTGGAGCTGAACCAAGCTTTGTGTTTGGCATTAAAATCTCCATCCATAATAATGAAGACAGTAGAGCTGAGAATGGAATCCAAATCCGATGCCAACAGTGGGATGCTAGGTGGGTTGTATGCGGCATAAATTTTGATGCTGCCGATATTGTTGGTGTGAACTTCAATAACTGTTATCTCAAAGTTTTTGGTCTGTGGATTGGTCAGGACGTAATGGCTTAATTAGTTTTTGATGTATACGGCTGTGTCTCCTCCACCGGCGGTATGTCTGTCTGTTTTATACATTTTAAAGCCTCGTAAGTTTGGACTATTAGTTGGCCTAAGGCGCGTTTTGTTAACTAAGACTATATCAGGATTGTATCTGTGAGTGAACTCTTGCAGTTCGAGGATTTTGTTTAACAGATCATTAGAATTCCATGCTATTATCAAGAGTGAGCTCGGTTTGAATTTTTTATACATTTTATAGAGTTGTCAGTATGGTCTGGGCTTCTAGATAGAATCTCTTTCTGGAAGATACAGAAGAGCTTGCTTTGCTGAATTCCTGCACTGGCAATAGAAGCAGTTAGAACTGATGTTAAGTTGGAGCATGCTTTCTCATGAAATGAGGAATCTGAGTTCGAGCCTCCTCTTTTTTTTTTATCGTGGATGAAGATCGCGTGCCTTCCTGTGCTGCTGAAGGTGAGGTATTTCGAACAGGAGGGCAACCTGCTCGGTTGTTTATGGTGTCATTACGTGGGGGAGCAGGATTCACTGTTGCTGACCCACGATGTTTTGGGTAGAAAAGGCACCCCTTGTAATTTGTGGGTGAGGTCCTCTACAATTAGCACAACAGGCAGGTGTAGTTCTTGGCTTGGTGCAGGAGGGATCTAGTGTCATTCACCACAATTTAGACATCTGTAGCCTGCTCTACACAAATATTGGGCATCCCCAAACTTCGGGCATCTGTGGCATTGGCCTGCCGATGCCCTTTTCCTTAGATTCTCAGTAGTAATTTTGAACCTGCATATATTTGTCACTTCGTATATCCTTTTCTTCGTGTTGCAGATTTCTACTAGTACTAAAGGCATTGGCCTTTTGTTGGATCTCATCATTCTGATAACTTCTATTGGGGAAAGTTCTTAATTGATGAGGTCTGCAGTGACACTTTAAGATTTTTATCGCTTGCTAGTGGGAAGGTGTCGAAGGGCAATTTGGAATTGTCCAGCATTTTTGTCATTTTGCGGTAATCTGAGGCAGTAGCTTGATGAAGTTTAATCCCCTTCATCTGTATTACTGGCCCTGGAGAAGTTGAAGTTTTGTTCACCGAGAATCCTTGAAACTGATATCCACTTTTCTTTGTCACGGAGGATCACTGGTGGGACCTTTTCCTTTTTGTCTTCTGAAACTTGTGGTGATAAATCTTCTTCCATAAGATCCTCAGATGTCATCCGTCTTTTGGTTGCCTGTGCACCCTGGGAGTTGATCTGTCGAGGGTTCGTGACCGTTGTGAATTCGCCATCTGTATTCTCACCCTCTCCTTCTTGATCATTGACCTGGGCGTATATGTTTATAAATCCCGGGAATTCTGTATCAAACCTTTTAAATATCTTCTTGAACAGGTCAAGCAACTGCTCGTTGTTAAAGGCTTGAACAATATCGACTGTGATGTCCATACCGGGATAAAGAGTGCCTTGGTAGATATACTGTACCTCTTGTTCAGTTATGCCTGTTTAGGCAATCCTGTAGGATTATAGCCTACTATCAGATCCTGTAGACTCACGCGGAAATCTACTAGCTAAGTAAAACAAGTTTGTAATCCTACTGAAAGGGGAAAAGAGTGTAAGAACTCACGTGGCCACAGAGTGAAAATCGACATCCCTAAACTACCATAAATCCACCACTGGTCCACATTTCGGGTGGGACCTACACAGCCATCAGACTTCGTGCATTTTTCATGCAGACGGGGAGACAGTAGTAATCAAACTGTGTCAGTCAGCGCCAGAGCAATGTGAGATTCCTGAAAAATCTTGTATGCAGTCTAAGTAGGCTCAATACAAAATAACATCTGTTCTCGTCAAAAGTCCAAGCAAAATCAATTACGTTTTACAAGTCCTTAAAAGGACTGGGTAGATGGGCGAAGCAAGAATGCTTTTCATATCCCCCGGTATCTGTAGAGGACAGTGTAAGGATAAGGTGTTATTGTGCTATATAAAGCACTGATTATGGCAGGAGCGTAAGAGCAATAGCCGAGCCTCAGTTAGATCTTCGGCTACAGCATAGCCATCAGGGTGACCACTCAGCAAAAATATTTCGAACCAACTAATGCAAGAAAAAAGTACTAAATCTGAAAAAAATACTAGATTTTTATTTGCTTTCGTTTCACTCTGTTTTGGGAATTTTACGATATCACTACCATTAGCATAGATGAACTCAATGTAAAACCTCTAAATTAACATATGTACGACAAAAATAAAAATTCAAAAAAGTCAGAACTCATCTCACTGTAGTCATCTATGAGTCCAAGGTCTGCAGTTGTCATTCATCATAACAGAAGTCCCATTTGTAACTCTAGCACTTCACATGTGTATTAATTTAATATATAATTTTTAGTGTTTAAAATAACGTAACATTAAATTTTCAGTTATTTAATATGCTATCTATATATATACATGGGGTGTCCACTCACAAGAAAAACACTGGAAGTATTTATCATTATTTTTATCAGATTTCGCTAAATTAATTAACTCTTCAGAAATAGTAAAATCTGTAGCTGGTGAAAGTTTTCTTTTGTCAAAAGGAGTCCATTCATTAAAGGAGTTTGTAGTTGTGTTATTTTATTCTTATTTATTTTCCCTGCTGAAAATATGCTAATGTTGTTAAATTAGGAAAGATTTGTTCTCCTATAGCATTTTTCATTTCAAAAACGTTATTCCAAAAAAAACTTTTTTCAAATGCTTCTAGTCTTCAATAGTTGCCATTCTCTATCAAGCTCTTCGTATCGCCCTAGATATACATTTCTATCTCTAAAAACTGGACATTGTCGGCTGGATTTATCTTTTCAATGGGGTCCAATTTACGCTGTGCATCAATAAAAAGTGGTTACTCATATTAAAATATTTAATGTTTCCACTTGTTTTTATTGCTGTAGTGATCTTATTTAAGATTAGTGATCTTAACGCGCGTGAAGTGTTTGAATAGAAAAGAATATATTTTCATTGGGTAATATTAGTCGGATTGCATGAGTATGGGTTCGGGAAGAGAAGGTTAGTTAACAGTGAGAGAGAAAAAAGAGAACTCATCCTTGTATCACTGAATGTGACATATGGGGAGGTGGGAGAAGGGGAAAATATTAAACTTAAATGTCTAACTCTCATGTTGTTATTATTATTATTCGGAAGGAAGAAAGTACTAGATCTGTTAGTGAACGTACTAGAACACTAAAAATTTATAAAAAGTACTAGATGTGGTCAGCCTGATTGCCATCCATTACCCTCCCTGGAAACCCATTTCAGTCGCCTCGTACGACGTGTTATTCTTATCCCGGGTATCCCGGGTAGAATAACTCCTATGTTATTCTACATCGGAGTTATTCTTATCCCGGCCACCACACGGGAAAACACGTTTTGAAATAAGTGCATAGCTCCAATTAATCCGCATGGATCGATAACACTAATAGGTGTGCTTACAAGCAAATAATACTTATGTATAATATGCCTTATACTAACAATTAATGTAGAAATAACTTTTAACTATTTAATTCACAATCGTTTTTCTTAGAAGAAATACTAAAGTACTTTAACATTAACTTCCATATCTCTTATTTTCCCATATTTGTAGTCCCTTCGGTAGATGTTTTTATTGTCAGTTGTATTCTAATATATTCCCTCTTTACTATTACAAATAGAATATTTACGAAGTTGTCAAATATACTTCACATCTACAATTTCAGACGTTATCTGCCCACGATTCTTGCATTATTATGTATATCAAGCAAATATGCATACTCTATTTTCTTTTATCTTGCATCTTAAATAAAATAAATAACATAGATTAGAAACAATTTCTTTACATGGAATATTATCTATTTATCTTAGTAAAAGTGAGGAATGTTTTAGCGTCATTTATGATGACTACAGGTCTTAATAATGGTTTTCATCCACGTTACAAATTACGCATCGATTTCTTGAGTATATAGCCCATTGCATGATATAGTCTGTACAAATATACGAATGTACAATTGTAGTACGAGTTGAATGTTATGCATTCTATACAACATGTACCTTAGTTTATCTGTAACATCTTAGATTGGTTGTCCATTTCAGATTATGATCCACGTGTATGCTCAGACACTTGTGGGATCGGGCATGCATCATTCCTGATCTCTTGTTTGGAATCTTTATCGTACGTACCAGTAGAGATATAAAGCTATCTGGAGAGTTTTCAGGGCATTCTCGGATTCGTCAAATCCGTGATAATATAAATAAAAAAAAAATAGGACTCCGACAGACGCACCGGGAACAACAAAGTGAAAAAGGGGATATCCTGACGGTGCACAATATGGGACCAATACTATTAAATATTTAAGAGACACGGCTATGTACTACATACTCGTATAGTACCATTGCCTTGCCTCGTTCTCAGTATCTCGATGTGCCGACCAATGCTTTTCTCCTTGATTATAATACGTAGCTGCGTCAATGTTATTTACTGAAAACCAGCCGCATGTAAATGCAATGTACAGATTGCACACGACCTGCCACTTAAAGTATTTGTTGATTATTCGCACTAAATAAAGACCAGGAAATTCAATATTGGAACTGGGTAGGGAAACTGTACCGGAAAATAGAAATTAATCTAATACTGCTATTCCCTATTTTTTTTTTTTTAATTTGTGAACGAATAAGGTTCTGAATAATGATTCAATAATACTAAATGAATTGTTGCTAAATTCTCTTTTTAATTTGATTTAAGATTTCATTTTATTTCTGAAGACACCTGGAAGAAACATCAGTTTTGACTTCATTATAAGCAGTCTAAATTTGAAAAGAACATTTCCTTAGCAATAATGATATAAATTTAGATGTAGTTTATCTAGAGCAGTGTTTTTAAAGTGTGGTACGTGCATCCCCTGGGATATGTGAAAGATCTTCATGGGGTACGTGGCAATTTTCGGCTATGCATCATTAACGCATGGAATCATTAATTTCATAGTCATTTTTCAATCATGTTCATTAACATTAGCAACTCACCGAAACAAGTCCTATAGGTGTAATGGTAGGGGGAAAATCTGCAGGTATCTTTACATACCAGTCACCGAATTAGAAACCTTTATGCACATAGAGGTAAACGTCACCTACCCAGCGCATATGCAGACTACTTGGTCACATGAGTCACCACGTGTTCTAAGCAACTAATTAAGAATGCTGTTGGTCAGTAATCAAAATAAAAGGTTTGTTGTGGGTGCCAGTCTGGCTGGAACCACGAATTTGAAAACATCAGAGCTGACTGGTTTCTCATAAGGTGAGATATCCCCAGTGTTTAATCAGTTGGAAAATAACCCACATTGCTTGTCTTAGAGGAATAACTATGGTCCTAAGATAGTCTGTCTGGAACTAGATTGCCGTCGTCTGAGAAGGCTTTGTACAGACAAACAGAACTTCCTGTGTGCAGCAATCAACCTAAGCATTTAATGAAGCTGCTCCTGACTCTTATCTCACCGAAATATGCACAGCGATCGATATCGGCAGTCGCATGATATACATAAAATAAAAGAGTTTCTAATTCAGCGGGTGGTATGTGCAGATAACGAATAAGCTACAGATCGCGCCCTGTGTCTTTTCCATCCTAAACGCTGTAAATTTTCCTAATTCACTAACTGGCGTAAAAAATGAGAAAATGGAATATTTAATGTCCATAATATAACGTGCACTTCTTATTCATATATTTCTATAAGTTTTCTAACTGAAAATCTTCTACTTTGAATTTTTTACCATAATAAACCATAAACCATAATAAGTTACTTTTTGAATATTTGGAGAACAAACAGGTTTAAGCATATCGCCGATATTAAGTTCGCGAAAAATCTTCACCTTAAGTCTTAAGATGAACAGGAAACCCTCTCAAATGAAAGAAATATAGGCACTGTCGTATAGCTTACTAAATTTGTCTGTTAGGAGGAAATATAAACCATGAAAGAAACGGAGAAACCTACGTCTATGTCTTTATCTTACCTTTGTCAATACACCTGTTGGAATCTGTAAAATCTCCTAATAATATTGAATTAACAGACGAAAAGCGATCATTTTGCATTTACTTCGTTCGTTTCTTCATAGAACACAATCAGAGATCAGAATGATGCTACCTGCCTTTTGTACCGGCTAACGAACTTTGGTCCGATGGCACCGACAGAATTCATTTAACTCTTAAGTACACAAATACTAATAAATCATTACATGAATCATTTATGTACAAGCAAAGCTGCTTTTATTGAGTAATTTTAACAGTAGAATTTCACTTAGAAGTAAACAAAGCCTTACTTCGGTTTTCAACACGTTATAAATAAATTTAGTTATATTAAGAGAGCAGCACATCTTCCCTAACTCATTATTCTTGCAATACAATAGTAGTGATGTTCAGTGAACAAGAATACGTCTTGTCCTGTTCCATCTATCTATCTATAGTTGCCTAGGTCAATTGCTTTTGGAATAGAGAAGAATATTAATATCTAGTAAGGTGTGTTCTTACTAAGATGAAAAGCCAAACGGCTATTTTTTTCTGGCGAGGTCGATAAGTTAAGGGGATAAAAATACCTTATTGTTTTTCACTTACGCTTGGATCCGCCGACAGTTCGTCGGCATGAAACGTTCAGATCGTAGTTTTCGATCTTAGTTTCGCTTACTGGCTGAAAAACAATAAGGGATTTTTAGCCCCCTTAACTTAAGGTGTGTTCTTGTTTGAGTGAATATAAAATATTCAGAGTTCACCGTGTGCATCACATAAAAGAAAAGAAAAAAGTTGTTTGAATTCAATAGGAATTGTGCCGTATTTGATATACTTTTTTATGGGGTGCATATTTTCATCAAGTAGTTTTGGGAAACTATATCAACAATACCCTAGCTTTGCATAATTATCCGGAAGTATAAATCTAAAACAATTCATTGTTTGTATTGATCCGCCTTCAATCTCTCACCAATTTGGTTTTAATTCCAGTACAAATGCATGGATATAGACAGTTTATCAGACAACATATGACTTTTACTCTTTGGATCTCTAGCGATTGTAAGCAGGTTAGACGTCGTTGTAGAACCAATGGAATTTCACTGTAGTTCAATATTTGAGAACCTACCTCCAAATTCTTCGAAATACATTACGTGAAGAAAAAAAAACTGAATGGACACCATAGTGTGATCAACAAACAGCCATGGCGCCCGCATTAATAAGATGCAGGACCTCCTTTCGTTGCGATGACTGCAGCAATCATACGCAGCATATTTCCACAGGGTACGATAGCGATCAATGGGAATTTTGGACCATTCCTGTAGGCAGCATGTAACGAGGTCCTGGACTGTTGCGGTGTGTACGTCCCTTGACCTCACTTTACGCTCCAGTTCATTCCACAGATGTTTCAATAGAGTTGAGGTCATGAGTCCAGTGGGGTGACGTTCGTGTGATCAGTTACAATAGTAGCCGTATGCGGTGCATTGTATTGCACAGGACACACTGGAGAAAGTAGAAAGTATTGCATCGTCCAGAATGATTAGATATCTCTCGGAGTTCAGTGTTTTGCCATCACAAACAGAGATCCAAGACCAAAACAAGACCGTCCCTTCACACGTCCACCTCCGAATTACATAGTTGAGTTTATGCATTCTATTACAGACATTCGGCTCAAGGGCTCACTTTAGTGAGTAGTGGCATGACAAACCCAAGGTACCTGATGCTGGACCATGCCTTACTTCATGTAATATACATCTGTTATATCTGTAGACTGGTCCCTTTCTTTCTTTTCTTCTTGCTCCTTCTCCCAATGCTATTAGAATATTTCTAGGGCTAGGGGTAAATCTTTCCTATTTGGCTATTTCATCTCATCTTAACTAGAAAGGGCCTCTGCAACCCTACCACTTTCTTCTTGCACTGACTTCACGCCAAAATGCTAATATGGTTTTGTCTTATAACACATCTCATGCTGCATCGGTTGTCGTGCAGAATAATCATTGCTGCGTTCAGGGCTTAGGCAGTGGGTCCTGTTCGAGAAGTATATGACAGTCTCCATCAAAAGCCAGTGATATTGTGTATGAGCAACACGGAAGATATAAGATTAATCTTAAAAGGGAATTTTACATAGCCACATGGAATGTTCCGGATCTACAATGGGTACTGTTGAGATTGTCTGTAAAGAGATGGAGAGGTTTAAAATGGAGGTCACTTCAAACGACAGGATGGTAAGATAGTTATTTACTCAGGTGGTGACTCAAAAAATCATTGGGTAGCTGTGATTCTGAAGATAGCTCAGGCACGAAGCCTTCTTGGTTACAACCCCGTTAATAATAGGATACTTTCTATTAGACTTAATGGCTCAGCCTACCAATATATCAATCGCGGTAGTTTATGCACCCCCACACGGATAGGCTTGAAGAAAAAAGTTAGGAATTCTATGAAAACTGACAAAGGGTTTTGGACTGCCTACTAAGGAGAGATATACTTTACAATTTAGGAGACTTAAAGGCAAAAGTGGGAAAGAATATGAGAGTCAGGCTAGTGTGTGGCATGTTTAGTTAACATGCCACACACTAGTCTGACGTCTTGGACATCTAACATTGATAAGTCAAGGCACCATATTGATTACATCCTGACTCTCCTGCGGTCGAAGACAAGCATCTCTGTTGTGCCAAAGAACGTCCCAGTCTAGTGGGAAGTTCCAGAGGCACGTCCCACTAGAGTGGATGTTAGAGTAATTCCTAGTGGATTCACAGAAGAAACATCAACTCCGTTGGATGATTTTTGGAGACCAATGAGGAGAACCCACCAGAAATGTTTTGGGAAGGAGTCAAGGTGATAATACAGGATACAGCGAAGAAGTATCTCGGTCCAATAAGAAGACCAAGATTCCCATGGATATTCGATTCAATATGGGAACTAATCAAAAGAAGGCGGTTGGGAAAACAAAGAGACACAGGGACTGTAGAATATAAGAGATAACACAGAGAAGTCAGAAGTGCTATCATGCAGGACAAGGAAAAGTTCTTTACTAATAAATGTGAAGAGATAGAGTTAGTTCGTGACTTAAAGCAAAAGTTTAAGCCCATATTGAAAGGAGCATTACTAACAGAAGAGTTACAAATCAAATACAGATGGAAAGAATAATGTGAGGAACTGTACAGCAGAGTGGATAAAGAAAATGTGGAGCTCTCTCACCAGGATAATTTTGATTTAAAACCTCCTCCACTTAGGCATGAAGTTGAAAGAGCAGTTGAGTAGTTTAATAGCAATAAGGCCCCAGGTGCAGATGAAATCCCACCAGAGTTAATTAAGACCACAGGGGATCGAAGGATAAGAGTGTTTCATAGATTGATTACAAGGATATGGGAGACAGGATCATTGCCCAGAGACTGGAAGAAGTCAGTTTTCATACCACTGCATAAGAAAGGTGATATGAAGTCGTGCAAAAACTATAAAAGTATTAGTTTAATATCTCATGCAAGCAAACGTTTATTGTCAAAGTTGAGGCAGAAATGCCCGAATTACAAGCAGGTTTTAGGAAAGGTAAGGACAGCAGAGATCAGATCCTTTGCCTTAGATAGATAATAGAAAAATATAAAGAATTCAAATTCCCTCTGGTAATGTGTTTCCTAGACTACTCTAAAGCTTTTGACGGTGTTGAGCATGTGAAACTGTGGGAAGTAATGAAAAGAATGGGTTTTCCTCAACACACTATCAGGTTCATAGCCAACTTGCACAGGGAGAAAGAAGCCACGGTAAGAACTGGTGTTGGATTGACTGACTGGCTTCAAGTTGGAAAAGGAGTTCGACAAGGATGTTTTCTTTCTCCTCACTTGTTTAGTATATATGCTGAGAACATCATGCGTGAAGCATTGGATAGCCTCAAAACAGAATTAGGATAGGAGGTAGATTGATCAGTAATCTGAGGTATGCTGATGATACAGTGCTCCTTTGTAATGACATAGAAGAACTAGGACTAATTCTTGACAAAGTTAACAAGATCAGTAATAACAGAGGACTTCAACTTAATCCTAGCAGGGCAAAGATTATGGTTCTCAAAGGAAATACAAACAGAGAAGCTCTTGAGAAACAATTGTACCTTAATGCAGAAGGAACGGAGGTAGTCAGCAAGTTTGACTACCTGGGATCCATTAATAATGTGAAGAACTGCGAAGAATTCGCTATTTAGAAGACGTCAGAAGAAGTTTAGGAATGGCTGAAACAACAGTTAGAGACTTGTTAAAAATCTGGAATGATGATCTGTCTCGATGGGATAGATTTGAGGATTCTGGATGCAGTTGGTTTTCCAACAGCGACTTATGGATGTGAGACTTGGAAAATAAAGAAGTCACATAAGAAACGGATATCTGCTTTTGAGATGTGGTGTTACAGAAGGCTGTTGAGGATATCATATTCTGAAAGGCAGACAAATGAATGAGTGTTAGAAAAGATCAGTAGAACTTTAAGGCTCCTTAAGGATATTGACAGAAGAAAATTAAAATGTTTTGGACACATTCAAAGGATGGAAGGAGGACTTCTCGGAACAGCAATAGAAGGTAAAGTTCCTGGAAATAGAGGAAGGGGCAGATTATCAGTGAGATGGATGGATGGCGTGTATGGCGAGACTAATCTTCAGAGAGTTGAGGCCTCCAGAAAAGCATACAACAGGACTACATGGTGAGGCCTGGCGTGGTATATCAACGAGCATCGGAGTGACCATACGGCATCTGTGAATGCCCGGTGAACATACAGGTTATTCTAATTTGCTCGAATTAGAAAAAGACGTTCTATTTTCGGGTTTTAGATTTTAAAATTACTAGAATTGTAATAATTACTTGTATTTAGTCTTTTTTCTACTTTGTTTACAAGTGTAACTGACCATGATTACGTGTCGCCGTTTGTTGGTTAACCTCTTGGATCGAATCCCATCTGGGAGGTGAGCAACCTTTATAAGGATCTTTTCCACTGAAAAGGACACATCTAGTGTCTCACAATGTAGCACTAAATAATGATGATCTTAACCAATTATTATTGGTGAAGATGATATCAGGAGGAGTTAAGATCATCTGATGTTCTACTAGGTAATTTTAAGACAATCTTGTGGAGATGAAAAGTTCAAAACTATTATATTAATGCCCATAAGTGCGATAATCTAGAAACTTCTCTAAAGGAAAAACAAAAGATTTGCTTCCTCTCCAAAAAACGGGTGAAATTCTCACACCTAGCGTTGAAAATCATCTGCCACTGGATTGTCTATGAGATCATCCATGATAGTAAATGGGATATTAGTTTAGGAGTTTCAATGGATGAATGGTTTTCATTTATTTCATTTTCTATGGAGAACAAAGTAAGTACAGTACATAGTAAGTACAGTATGCAGTAAGTACATAGTAAGTGGCTGGATCGTATTGATCCAGCCACTTACTATGTACTTACTGCATACTGTACTTACTTTGTTCTCCATGAATAGTTTTCAATGTTCTCTCTCTCTCTCTCTCTCTCCCTTGAGATGTGTCGGAAACATCTGAGAATTCTTCCCTGCACAATGTTACAGAGACTCATTTCAAGATTTAAGTGATCCCTGATCTCATGTTCTCTCTTTTCTCTGTTCACAGAACTCGAAACATTTTTCTCCAGGCTCACATTTCAAAAGCACTGGTCTTCTTAATTGGCTTGTTCAGTATCCAAGACTCGGAGTCGTTCAAAGCCACCAAGAAGACTAAGGAATTGACCAGTCTGATCTTTGTATTGATAGATATTTTTATCAACACAAAGGTATTGCATCATCTTTGTTGTCGTATTATATATATATATATATATATTTTTTTTTATTTTTATTTATTTATTTATTTATTTTTATTTATTTATTTTTTTTTAATTTTTTTGAATTCGGGGAATAACTGAAATAACTGGACTACATCGTAAGTCAAATGCGCCAGATTTTAATTTTCGAATATAATAAAAGGAATATTCAAATTTTCTCTTAGCTTATACGATGACCTGCTTCGCACAATCAATAGTAATATATAGGGATTTATAGCAAGAGAGAGAGAGAGAGAGAGAGAGAGAGAGAGAGAATAGAGAAATCCCTATGTTCTTTTGGCATAGTGTTTTGGCATTAGCCTGGTGTCGTTTAGAATGCTTTGTAATAACTGGACATGCTTCTAACTTCTATCCGTGTAGTACGTACGTTGTTCTCCTTACAAATATTTCATCAGCATTCTATTCTAATCTCTCTCTCTCTCTCTCTCTCTCTGGTGCCTTTGCACTAACTGAAATTATCGATGGAATTAAAGGTGTGCGGGCTCTCCACAGCACAGGTAGTTTAGTTTTACTCGGACGATTACGTGCAACCAAGATTATTGTAGTCATTTGGTGGTTTCCTGTTAGATAACTGGTGTCTATTTTCATTTTTATCTTTCCCGACAATGGGAAACAATATTGAAAATGTTTCATGTACATCTTTTTCATACCAAGAAAACGGAGGTCAATTTAAAATTTGTTATAGACCGCAAACCAAGTCCACTTCTTTAAAATTTACATATGAGAAACGAAAGATTAAAGCAGTGTATAAAAAAAAAGTTTTTTCTTAATAAAGTAAGTGTTTAATAAACATTCAGTGATTTTTAATAATTTTATTACCACGGCAAGCTCACTGGAATAACCAATGTACACCACTGTCTGAAATATTGTTTCATCTTGTGTAGATATATAAACATTCGTTATCAAGAACGAGCTACAACCTACAATCCTAAACCACATACGAGCTGACTTTCACTTCTTTATTAAATAGCTGCAGACTAAAACAGAATTGTTGGTATTATTGTCATTATAGTACGAATAAAACATACGAAAAACTTTAACAATGAAATTCGAAACAAAAAAAGACTAGAAAGGAATAGCATTATTTGATTGAGCAGATACTTTCTATGAACATTAATGTCACACTGGAAAATATATATATACATTAGAGTGAAACAAAAAAAGAAGAAAATTAAAATCCATCAGGATTCGAACTGTTGTCTTCACAACTACAAAGCCCCCACAACAATTTCTGCAGACTGGGGGAGATATAATTTGTAATGTAATGTCGTCGTACTGAAACCTCCAGAATCCTTAGAGAAGCGTTATAGTCATTTAATAAAATATTCTAATATATTTTCATATTTATTTAATTATTTAAATCAGTATATAAAATCAATAAGCATACATTACAATAGTAAATGTTATTATATAAAGTAAGTTTTCATTAATATGAGAAAAATTCTGAATTAAAATAAATTGTATAACTAACAAGAACACCTTTATTATTTTTTAATACTCATTAAATTTTAGGATCTCTCGGAGCTCTCGGTTTCTATGCAGGTAGAATAAGAGATTACAAAGATCCAGTCCTTTTTAGGACTTCCAGGGTAGCGGATAACAATGCTGTAGCCAATGAAGCTTTAACTGAGGCTCGGCTATTGCCGTTACTCTATTGCCATGACTAGAGCTTTTAGCTCAATACCACCCCATCCACACAGATTTTCTTCATTCAGATGACGGGATAAAGAGTCAAGGACTCAGTCCATCGCTCTAATAGTTCTTATTAGAACTATTAGAACTCGGTTTCTATGATGGAAAAGGCGGTGATTGATTTTCAATCCAATACCCTTGGAGGGTAATGGATAGCAATGCTGTAGCCAATGAAGTTCTAACTGAGGCTCGGCTATTGCTGTTACCCTCCTGCCATGATCAGAGCTTTAATTAATAGCTCAATAACACCTTATCCCTACACTGCCCTCTACAGATAACGGGGAATATGAAAAGCATTCTTGCTTCGCCCCTTTAAGCCAGTCCTTATAAGGATAATAGCTCGGTTTCTATGATCAGTGCTTTAATAGATCGATCTTTTTCTCATTCGAGGTGTATAGGTTGGAGGAAGGAGGATGAATAATCGACCGTGAGATGCGGTGATTAATACCCTTGGAGGGTAATGGATGGCAATGCTGTAGCCAATGAAGTTCTAACGGAGGCTCGGCTGTTGCTGTTACCCTCCTGCCATGATCAGAGCTTTAATAGCTCAATCATACCTTATTCCTACATTGTCCTCTACATATAACGGGGAATATGAAAAGCATTTTTGCTTCGCCCCTTTAAGCCAGTCCTTATTATAAGGATTGTTTGTATAGATTTTGGATCTGTCTTTTCTGCTTTTCTTTAATTCTGATCTTGATTTTTGGATTTCTTTATGATGTATGATATATGATATGATATATAGAGGTAAGTGTTCTTCATTTTGTGAAATATCAAGGTAAGACTTTGATTTGATATTCTACAAAATTTCTGCTGGCAGGTCTTTAGACCTGCGGGATTGATAATAGCGCTCACACGCAGTTAAATCGATATGAGCGTGTCTGATCTAGATGTAATCACTGATTTGCTCGATAAAGAGTCGGCTCTTGTACTTATTGATAAACTCCAAAAGAAGTTCAAGCTGACATGGCCTACTAGCATGATCGACCCCGACATCATTATCGAGTCATTCGACAAAAGTCGTCTACAACTCACTTTTATTAAAAAGCTTCTCAAGAAATTTGAACGGGATTGACCCTGCTACTTAAATCTATATTCTTCACCCGAAGTCGACGTTCAGGAAAATGAAGACTCTCCTCAAATGGAGGAAAAACTCAATCTAGTTGTCTCTACCTCTAATCCTTCTGATCAAGGAGAGATCCACGCTCGTAAGAAGCGAAAAACACTCGCTGCTGAGCCAAGAAATGATGTTGGTATGGATGAGGACGCTCCCATATCGGATCCCTCTGCCTCCACCAATGAAAAGGTGCCACCGATTATCCTAAGGGAAAAGCAGAGATGGACAACACTAAGAACCATCATGGCTAACTTATTTATAGATTAGTTATAGATCTGTTAAAAATGTAGACGAGGACATAAACTTTCAGACCGCAACGGTGCTGATTATAGAAATCTTACAAAGGAACTGGACGCAAGAGGAACTCAATATCACACATTTTCACTTGCCTCCGAAAAAAATCTGAAAGTGGTCCTACGAGGAGTCTTCGAGGATATTGACACGGATGAAATACTTACTGACCTCAACTTACAGGAACTACCTCCCATAAAGGTCATTAGAATGTTTAGATCAAATAAGACACCTATGCCTCTAGTCTTAGTAGAAATTCATAATATTTACAATCTAAAATCAATCTGTGGACTCAAAATCACCCCCGAACCATTGAGAAAGAAAGCATCTGCGGGGCAGTGCCACAGATGCCAAAAATTTGGCCATTCCCAGAAGCTATGCAAAGCTCAGTTCAGATTCCTAAAATGTGGCAAGAATCACCCCACAAATAACTTCGCCAAGCCATTATCTACCCCGACTAAGTGCGCTAATTGTGGGGGTCCTCACCCTGCTAATTATAGAAGATGTATACATTACCCCAAAAACAGATGGAACAATCCAAATAATCAATCTACCTCGCCGTCTAGTGCGACAGTTCCTGACGCTCAGGTTCCTCAGTCCTTCAAGAGTGAGAACATGACAACAGGTGCTCACCCTTCATTAACTGAGTCCCTTAAGAAAATGAATCTTCAACATCAAGCGTGAACATATGCTGATGTTGCCCGCTCAAAACAGATAGTACAAACCCAGAACCTAACTAATCCACATTCAAATCTATCAGCTATTATCACCACTTCTCTTGCAAACATGCTGCATGATTTCAGCAACTCAAATCCATCACTACGTTTTACAAAAAGATTCTTACAGCAAACCTAATCCATATTATCTGCACTCTCTGATGCTTAGGAAACGAATGGCCCCATATTCACTTAGGATTATCGCTTGGAATGCCAACGCTATCAAAACTAAATTGTTAGAAATCCAGGAATTCAATAATAGATATAATAGATGCAATCCAGATATATTTCTAATCAATCAAACTCACCTAAGTCCTGCTGACACCCTAAACATCAGAGGGTATCAGATTTACAGAAAGGACAGACTTGGGTATAGAGGTGGAGGTACAGCCACCCTTATCAAAAATTATATCAACCATCATTCAATAACCAACCCTACAACCACCAACCTCGAAATCACAGGAATTAATGTCCTCACAATCACAATTGGAAACCTTAAACTTTTTTCTGCTTACAACCCTCCATTAAAGACATTATTAACCTCAGATCTCGATGCCATCCTTGGAGTAAAAGGCCCGGTCATCATCGCTGGAGATTTGAATGCAAAACATCTTGCTTGGAACAGTAAAACTATCAATAAAAATGGTCGCATCTTTTCAACTACATAGCATCAAACAATGCGTTGTGGCTGGACATATCGAACCAACTCATCTCAGTACGTCTGGCACTGCTGACATCCTGGATATAGCTATCCTGCAAGACTGTGCAGAGATGCTGTTTTCCTAGACCTTTCCAAAGCATTTGACCAAATCTGGCATTTCAGACTCCTACACAAACTTATCTCAGCCGGTAACTCAATAACAATGGTTCCTCTAATCCATTCATATCTTCAGAATAGATCAATGCAAGTCAAAACCAACGGTTCTACGTCATCCCAGCGCCATATCTTTGCTGTAGTGCCGCAGGGATCCCTACTAGCTCCATTGCTGTTTTCTGTATATATGTCGGACATCCCGCACAATCCGATGTCTTCAATTTTAGCCCTGTATGCGACGATACAGCATATTAACCAGATATCTCCGACAACATCTCGTTACCAGAAAGCTTCAAGAAAACCTTCTAAAGCTGGAGGGTTGGTTCTCAAAATGGAGAATGGAAGTGAACCCACAAAAAACTCAGTCATTATTTTCTCGAAAAGGCCAATGTCTCCTGCAAGAGATGTGTTACTATTCAATACTAAACTTCCCTGGCAGACAGAAACAAAATATCTGGGTGTAATTCTCGACAAAAAGCCTTCTTTCAACCAACACATCAAGTCTACGTGCACAAAGGCACCTAAGACCATAGCCCAGATCTATCCGCTGATTAATAGAAATAGCAAGCTCAGCAACAGAATCGAATTGCAGCTATATCAGTTGATAATTCGTCCTATAATCACCTATGCCTCTCCAGCCTGGAGCCACACCTCTAATACTAACATTATTAAAATACAACGAGTGCAGATCAAGTGCTTGAAAAAGAGAAAATATAGGGAATATTTGTATCTCTATGAAGTTGATTGTTTCTAACAATCAACTTCATAGAGATACAAATATTCCCTATATTTTCTCTTTTCTACAATCCTTAGCATCCATGTTTTTCCTAAAGATGTCCACACACCCAAATGATGTGGTTCAAAAAGCTGCGAGACAACGGACATATTCAAACATAGAAGACCAAAAGCTATATTAACCTCCTATAGCGATGCATAAAATTCATGCCATTCAGGGCGAGCAAACTGCTCATAGATTTTACCCTCACTGTAACCACAACAGATAGCGGGGAATATGAAAATCATCTTGCTTCACCCCTAAAGACATAAATGTCAATTATCAAATGTCAATTGTTCGTATAAGATTAAGAGTTAGTGATCGCGGTGTAGTGAAAATGATCTCGATGTCTGATGTTGTAGTTTTAAATTTTTCGCGAGTGTTGGAGTGGTTTTGTTGATAGTGATCTTCAACACAGCGTTCTTTCAATTTGTTTAAGGTAAGATCTTATCTCACTGAAATTTTCTCCGGCCCTCTCCTTTTCCCTGCCCAGTGCCAGGCAGTAGTCTTCCGCCTTTAAAAAGGAGATTTCCACTGTCGGTGTACACTCGGTGGTAGGAAGGGACAAGGCAGGTCCTGTTCCACGCGAAAATCCCATCAAATTTCAGATTAGACGTAATCATGAACACTCCATATGATCACCTAAACTTTAAGGTTCTCGTTGCAGTTTTCAAACATGTTGGATACCTCCTTAAATCCAAATGGGCCGGTAGAGTAGAGATACACCAGATTACTGAATTCGAATCAGACGACTACCAACCCCTGATCCACTTTCCAGTACTTCTCAAGATAACACTAGGGAGTTTACGTCGCCAGCTATCGGTCAACCCCTAGTGGACTCAGATGACTCTACAGACTATCAGAGGTCAGTAGAAAAAAGCGTAAGAATGAGTCTCTAGTTACAGAAACTGAAATAACAGCGGAAGCAGAGGCTCAACCCAAAGATAGGATAGCACAGATGGACACATCGGTAGAGCCCGTTATAAGAGCAGCTTCAGAGAACAGAGCGGCTCAGCCCAAAGAAAGACTTCCACCAGTTATTCTAAGATCTAAAGACAAATGTACGACAGTAGTGGAGGCGATGAAGAACACAGAAATCAAATTAACCTCTACTAAAAATTCAGATGAAGGTGTCCGCATTCAACCAGAAGGAGCATCGGACTACTGTCGACTCACTAAATTTATGGACGAGCTGAAAATTCAATATCATACATTCCAGCTAAAGAGCGAGAAAAATTTAAAGGTAGTAATTAGAGGTCTAGTGGAAACAGTATCATCAGAGGAGATAGCCGCTGACTTCAAGGCTTAAAACCTATAAACGTTTCGCGCATATACTGTGCAGACAAACGTCCCATGCCCCTAGTTTTAGTTGAAATTAGTAAAGACCAAAGAGAAATATATGACCTAAAAATTGTCTGCAACCTAGTGATTAAGACAGAGCTTCTCTGAAGGAACACATCTGCAGGCTAATGCCAATGCTGCCAGAAGTATGGACATGCGCAGAAGCTTTGCAGAGCAGAGTGCAAGTGCGTTAAATGTGGATGCAATCACCCCTCTCACACATGTTATAAACCACGCACTACTCCCGCCAAATGCGCAAATTTTGCTGGGCTGTACCCGGCGAATTACAAAGGTTGCTCATCCTATCCATCTAATATGTCTAAAGCTAGAGAAACAGGAGTTCCATCAACTCAGAAGCATGCTACACCTCTTACCCCTGAAAACCCTTTGCGAGCTTCTACAAGTAACAGATCGTACGCCTCAGTGGTTTCCTTACACACCAAATCAGCAGAAACTATACCAAGCAGTCAAAACTGCGCTGCGACGATGCTTGCCGCCACTTGAGGAGAAATGCTAACAGATTTTAGTAAATCAAATCCCAACCAGGCTGATACAAACAGAGTTCTTAAAAATACCTAAGTCATATTCTCAATCATTAATGGATAATCCGGCCATCACAATATATTCCATACAGATCGCATTTTGGAATGTTAATGGGCTCAGTAACAACATTATAGAACTTCATGAATTTGCTAATCATTTCAAATTTGATATCCTATTAATCAGTGAGATTCATCTACGGCCCTGTGATAATCCCAAGCTGGGGAATTACTTTTTAATTAGAAATGACAGGCCCAATGCCAAAGGTGGAGGTACTGCAATCTTTATCAAGAAAAACATCCGTTACAATGAAATAAAAGAGATCCCTACAACTAATCTGGAAAAAAACTGGCCTAGAAATTCACACCATTAATGCAGGCAATTTAAAAACATATTCCGTTTATAACCCTCCAGACAGAACTCTGCTATCCTCTGATCTTTCTCAGCTGCTTGACACTACGGAAGCAACAATAGTCGCAGGAGATCTAAATTCAAAGCATCCCTTATGGAATAGCAGGTGTGCCAATTACAACGGAAAAATCCTTCACTATTTTGCTAAGCTGAGAAATATTATCATCGCAGGTTCGATTGAACCAACACACTATGGAACACACGGAAGGCCCGATGTATTAGATATAGCCATATTCAAAAACACATCTCATCAATACCAGCTGCAAGTGGTTAACGACCTCAGTTCGGACCACAACCCAGTATTTCTAAAACTGGGAGAGGATCCGAAATTCATTCCCAGTCAGTCATTTACTAATTTCACAAAATCAAGGCTACAATCAACACTATCATAGATTTAGTACCAAACATCTCCTCCCGTGAAGAAATTGACGCAGCCGTCAACAACCTAGAAAGCAAAATTCAAACTGGTTTAGCCGCAGCTTTTCTATTTCCACTCCATCTCAAGTAAACCTACTTCCAGAAGAAATCCTTGCTATAATCAGAAGCAATACCAAAATTAGACGCCGCTTTCATAACACGTTATCTCCTCAAGACCGCCAAGAGCTGAACAGAGCATCAAACTTACTTCGTTGTGTACTAAAAGACTACAGAAATCAGCAATTGGAAAGAAAACTCTGTTCCCTGAAAGCTGAAGATAACTCTTTATGTAAATTTAAATTGGCAAACGCTCTCCGTACTGATCGTTCCAATATCCAGCCCATTCACGGAGAAAGAGGTATAGTTTATAGGGAAGATGAAAAGGCAGAAGCTCTCGCTGACGCTCTTTAACTTCAGTGCAGTCCTAATTATGCGCATGCGGATTTGGTCTTCATAAGAGAAAATTCACTGTCGAGTCCGTACTGCGCTCCAGCAGCCTAACAACCTTAAAAATATCTGTCCCACCTCGCCTAAAGAGGTCTACTCATAGGAAGCTTAACAACAAAAAAGCCCCTGGCCCAGATGAAATTACCAACAAAACAATCAAAGCCCTTCCGCACAAAGCTGTAATGCATTTGGTAGCAATCATAAATGCAATGCTCAGACTAAACTATTTTCCAACCCAATAGAAACAAGCAGACATAATCCTCATTCATAAGCCAGAAAAAGCACCTCAATTACCTCAGAGTTACTGACCTATTATTCTCCTTTCATGCTTGTGGAAAATTGTATAAAAAATCATCCTCAATCGACTTCAAGATGTGCTGAACAAAAACCACATAATTCCGAAAGAGCAGTTTGGGTTTCGAATCGGGCACAGTACTACACAACACGTTCACAGGATAATAGAACTCATCGCAAATGGATTCAATTGACAACACACAGAGGAGCTTTTTATCCAGATGTTGCAAAAGCCTTTGATAAGGTTTCGCACAAAGGCCTTATCTATAAATTGTTTACAGTCAACGTTCCACTCTACATTACCAAACTTATTGACTCTTTTCTAAAAAACCGGAAACTTCAAGTCAAGTTGAGAAGACTCAAATCCTCTTCGAAAAGAATCACTGCAGGTGTTCCTCAAGGCTTGCTGCTTTCTCCGCCGATTTTTAACATCTTCGTTGCTGAAGTCCCTAGCACGACATCAACCACCACAGCTTCTTATGCGGACGACATGGCAATTCTGAGTAGATCTCTCAGGCCGGACATAGCTACGCAACGCTTACAAACCGCAGCAACAAACCTAGAAAAATGGCTCAGGAAATGGATAATAGCTGTGAATGCCGACAAAAGTACTGCCATTATTTTCACAAGACTGAAGGCATCCCACTACGGAGAAGTCAAGCTTTTCAACACAGCTATCCTATGGAAATCCAGCACCAAATATTTAGGTATTCGACTAGATAACCGTCTCAACTTTAACTCTCACATCGATTATGCCAGCAACAAAGCAAACTCAGCAATTATGCAACTTTACTCTCTTCTCAACTGAAGAAGCCGTGTCAGCACTGAAAACAAACTACGAATCTATAAAGCAATCATTAGACCCACATTGCCTTATGGATCACCGACTTGGGGTCACACCTCCCGTAGCAACATCAAAAAGCTACAGGTCATCCAGAACAAATGTCTCCGTATGATATTCAATGCTCCGTGGATTATCAGGAATACTCTCCTCCACCGAGACGCTGACATTTCTGACATTCGCATGTTTCTCCGTGATACTGCCATTACATATTTCACCAAAGCAGCTAGTTAACCCAATCAACTCATTCGAGAGTCATCTAACTGCGATGAAAACGATAGGTGGAAACACAAGCGTCCGAAAGCAGCTCTGCTCATCGGTACAAACGCTCCCACACTGCCCTACAATGGGTGAGCCAGGTGCTCGACAAATTCTCATTAATTTAAGCCATTTTTCATAGAGATGAAGGGATTATAATCCAAGGGATTGGGTTCCATCCAGCCATGAAGGTTATAATGTTGTTTCGTTTAATCTAGAAGCAGATTCTTTTCATTATTTTCATTAAAATAGTATTCAGTAGGTGAATTTTAATTTTTAAACATTGTCTTTAATATAATATAATCTAGAAGTAGATTATTTTCATTAAAAAAATATTGACTCGGTGATTATTAATTTGTTTAAAATTTTCTTTAATACAATCCATATACATTTTGATTTTTAATAGAAAAATATTTTGAAGAAACTCTAAAAAAGAAGAAAAAAAAAGATGGAAACTGTTTTTAAATTCCCATCAAGGTAATTTCATATATACAGATTAATTTTATAAAATTGATTCCAAAAAAATGTTTTTTTCAAATTCCCTATAAATCTGTATATTGTAAAATTTATTATATACGTGCATATTCTGACATCGATAAATAAAAAGGGTTAAGACGTAACGTTTGGCACAAACATCACGCTCTTAGAACTGTTTGTAGAATTTGCACTGAAATGTTCAATAGTTAATTCAGTTATTGAATATTCTCAAAAAGAATGTTTTCTTTAGCAAAGTGTTGGGAAAACTATCGGATAGAAAATAAAAAAAAAAATGCCTAACATCTTGATAATAGAAATAAATCCATATACGGCTTACAAGTTACAATAGAATAAAAATTAAAATATTTTGTAATCAAATTTATT
This sequence comes from Typopeltis vanoorti, assembly GCF_054136105.1. Classification (NCBI taxonomy): domain Eukaryota; kingdom Metazoa; phylum Arthropoda; class Arachnida; order Uropygi; family Thelyphonidae; genus Typopeltis; species Typopeltis vanoorti. The sequence continues at coordinate 29,336,443 of NC_143558.1, forward strand.
ATTAAAAATTTGAAATTTAATTTTTGGAAAGAGAAGCAAAACCTCCATACTAACTGGATGTTCATGTTCGAAATTAAACAACTAAGAATTTGGGGGTTTAGAATATTATGTCTGTCAGTTGCATGTTCTTCAACTTGCTTTTAAATCTTGAAAATCTTGCAGTCGCCTTACCAGACTAACTAGCCCAGATTCCGTTTTTGAGAGAAGTAATAAAAATAAGGACTATCCTTGAATATTTGTGGTAGTTTAAACGCAGTTGTTCTACTAATGATACACAAGAAAGATTTTAATGTATTGCAGCTTTTGATGCATTGCAGCTCTTTATGTTAACAGGGCCACAGGAGACGCACGAGACATTTTATTAAGAAAATGTGGGTTTTCACAAAAAAGATTTTACAACATGAAAATAAAATAAAAATATCTGGGTACTGATCATTTTATAATTTCCCTTCCGGAAATACTTATAACCCACCTGTTTTAATATCGTTTAGCCCTATCTAACTTTTGGAGACTGAGTGGGCAGTTCAATCTCCACTGGTAGCAAATCAGAGAAAATAGCTTGCCCAAGACTATCACTAATTAAGCATTATTTGAAGTCTTTTTTATTATTATTTGTTACTTTAAATTCAGGAATATGGTGAGGAGTAAATCGACATTTCCTCTGAAGCCTACCGCCTGGTCCACGAAATGCTGATTACAATGGAAATTGGCATCACGATGGTAATGGGAGGAGTTTGATTTATTAGAAATAAACTTCCTCATCACCGCTTTTGAACACATCTAAACAGTATGTTTAGCATCTACACAGGTGTATGTCACATATTTTTATTATGCTTCTTTATAATGGAGATCCCGTTGAAAATTTCTGTCCACTGTTTATGTTTTTTAATTCTCTTTTTTCCCTAAAATGGGTAAATGATGGTGAAAGTAATCCAGTCAAAACCAACAGACGAAGTAAAATAGCGAAAAAGATCCAAAATGGTTCTGAGTCCCTTCCATTGTACAATGTTCAAATTATGACTAAATGTGCTGGCACTGCATTACTAATAGGAATACTTGTGTTGGTTTGGACGAGGACACTTTGATGCAGTGCCCTTGAAAATGATTGCTAAAACGACTATTGAGAACAGCTCAGTGTTGCATACAAGCAGTGGTTCTATGCTTTCCTATATCCATCTGAAACTAGATATTTCTCTCCTTCAATTAAAAAAAAAAAAACATTGCAAAGAATATTCGTTTCCTAGACAGGATTCGAAGCCAGGTTCTTCCATCCAAAAGGTACATGTGATGTAAAGAAATGTGAAACAGTTCAGAGTTCTCAGCAGTTCTAGTAACGTTGAGGTCTGTGGACAGAATCGTTAACTGATATGTTCGTTGTGGTTGAAATATACCTCGAAAAAATCACAGAGAGGTTTGATATTTTTTGGTGTTTGTTAGCATTCGTCTACATTGGAGTTTTCATCTGCTCTGCAATGAGCGCTAACCCAAAGGGACTTGGAGATTAGTGAATGCAACTTTATAAAACTAACGTAAGATGATCCCTGGTGAGATCGTGTTTAATTTCTGAGACCGGTGGTCATATCGATATCGATACGTTTTACAAAAATTAATAAATTTACTTAATTTATCTCGTTTCGAAACTACAAGGATTTATGAATTTAATTTGGATTTTTATTAACGTTTCAAATTTTATTCCAAGTTAAACTTCGATGCTAGAAAAGTAGAAACTGTATCACACAAAATGAAAAATTCCAAAACAATACACTTTATATCAACTATCAACATTACTGACATAAGGGGTGAAGCAAAAGCTTTTCATATTCCCGGCTATCTTGAGAGAAACTGTGAGTGGAGAAAGTTTACGAGCTAATTGCTCGCCCTGAGTGGGCTAGGAGATTAGTCCTTCAGTGTTGAAGTTTAGGATGGCTTTAGGTCTTTTATGTTTGAAATAATCCATTGCGTCATAATCTGCAGCCAGTTGGATCAGTTTGCTAGGGTGCACAGATGCTTTTGAGAAGAATTTGATTGCTATAGTCTGCATGAAAGTATAAATATAGGTGACATCTGTGTCCCGATGTAGCTGGACAGTTCGGATGAACCACGGGGCACCCAGGATCATTCTGAGTCATTTATTCTGCATACGTTGTAATTTGAGAATATTAGAATTTGAAGTATGACTCCAGGACGGTGAAGCGTAGATGAGTATTGGACGAACCATCAGTTTGTATATGAGAAATTTGATTCTGGTGCTCAGCTTACTGTTTCTGTTAATTGGCGTATAGAGCTGGGCTATGGATTTTGATGTGTTTGTACAGAGAGTCTTGATATGGGAGCTGAATGTCAGTTTTCTGTCCAATATCACACCAACATATTTAATCTGTTTTCACGGAATTTTAATGTTGAAAAAGAGAATATCTTCTTTAGGAAGCACTGAGCTTCTAGAGAATAGGACGGCTACGCTCTTCAGGGGATTCACTTGGAGTTGCCATTTGGAGAAATACTGTTCGATTAGAAGTAGGTTTTCTTGCAGTTTCTTGATAGGTAGGTGAGGCTTTAAAGATCTGGCCAATATCGCTGTACCATCAGCGTATAGAGCTTTAATTGAAGATAATGGGTTGTGCGGTATATCATACAAGTATAAAGAGAATAGGATTGGTGCTAGTAAGGAACCTTGTGGAACTCCAGCCAAGAGGCGTTTTTGTGTCAAGACTACTCCACACAACCTGACTTGCATGCGCCTATCGTAGAGATATGCCTTCATAAGATGAACGATTCCGGTTGGTACACCAGATGATATCAGTTTGTATAGCAAACCATAATGTCAAGCCTTGTCAAATTCACTGGCTATGTCAAAGAAAACAGCCCCAGTGCATTGACGTCAGTTAAAACCAGTGATGATGATGTGTTCCACTAATCTGTGTATTTGTTGCGTGGTGCTATGTAATTGTCGGAAGCCAAACTGCTCCTCAGGCAGGATATTTAGTCGGAGAATTGAATCTTGGAGTCTGGTAAGAATTATTTTCCCGACAATTTTGCCGAGATTAGAGATGAGGCTGATTGGTCTGTAATTGTGAGACAATCTGGGATCTTTTCCAGGTTTATGGATCGGTATTATGTCCGCCAGTTTCCAGTAGGAAGGGAAATGTTTGTAGTGAAGGATGGAGTTAATTATATTTGTCAGATGGACAATAGCTCTACGTGGTAGAAGCTTTATTACTTTGTTAGAGATACCATCAGGTCCAGGAGCCTTTTTGTTCTTGAACTTCTTAATAATAGCATATATTTCAGCAGGTGAGGTGGGTGCAATTTGAGTGGAATATGTGACGGCAGAATTGAGTGAATATCTGACGTTACGGTGGATCTTGTATATATCGTTAAAATCGAGGTGATCGTATGCAGGTTTGCATTGTTTTTCAAGATGATTTGCTATTGCTTCAGCTTTATCAGCATCAGTGTGGATGAGACCTGAATCTGTTTGAAGAGGGGGAAGAGGTTTATTTCTGTTTTTAATCTTTCGGATGAGATTCCATATGGAGTGGTTATCAGTAGAGATGGAGGTCAGTTTTTCTTGCCAGAGTTACGTTCTGTGGGCTGCGAGGGCATCTCTCACTGCAGAGGAGTTGAACCTGTTAACGATCCTTTGGTTTGCGGCGCCCTGGTGTTGTGGGATCTTTTTCTTGCCTTATTGTTTTCTCTAATCAGATTCATAATATCTTCTGGGAAGTGGTTTGATTTGCAGGTAGTTGCAGGGGTAGTAACTACTGCACAGGCTGCTTTAATCTGTTCTGTTAGATTTTTAACAGCTGTTTCAATTTCCTCTTTTGATTTAATGATGAGAACAGGACCAATATATTTTGCCAATTTTCACCGTATTGGGTTATGGTCTGATGACAGATCGTTAATCGTCATTAAATTGCATTGGAGGCTGATGTGCTGCAATATGGATATGTCCAACACATCAGCCCGACCATAAGTGTTGTGATGAGCGGGGTCCGCGGGACCTATTACATGAAGGTTGTTGAAACCAGCATAGTTTTGTCTTATCTGTCCGTTTTTGTTGGCGGAACGGCTATTCCAGGTTGAATGCTTGGCATTTAAATCACGTGCCACAATGATAGGCTCTCCAGTATCGAATAAGGCGTTCAAATCCGAGAACAATAATGATTTTTGTGGAGGATGATATGCTGCGAAGATTTTTAATTTGCCGACAGAACTCGTGTGAATCTCAATGCCAGTGACCTCGAGGTTGGTGGTAGGAGGGATGTTTATGGAGTGATCAGAGATGAAATTTTTAATGAAAATTGCCGTGCCTCGTCATCTGTGGGATAGTCTATCAGCTCTGTACAGTTGGTATCCACAGATTTTGGGGTTGTCTGAAGGTCTTAGGTGCATCTCATTTAGTAAACGGACATCTGGCTGATGTCTTTGCACAAAATTTTGAAGTTACAAAACCTTACTCCTCAGGCCGTTCGCATTCCACGCAATGATCTCTAGAGATTCTGGTTTTAATTTGTTACTGTTCATTAGTGAGCGCTGAAATAATGGCTTGTGTGTCCTTTAGAAATCTGTTAGTAGAACTTTGTGAAGGGTTGGATCTGCTAAAATCCAACAGCGTATTTGGGAGAGAAGAGGTAATGATAGCTGTCAGATTTGTGTCTGGTGTTGTCTGTTCACGGGATGACTGTTTAGGACGAGTTACAGCCGCATATGTCCTAGATTGTTGTTGCGGAGTTACTCTTTAGGGAACCTCTGGCTTCGTCTGAAGGGCGTCTGACCTTTTATATTGAACTTCAGGAAACTGTGAAGTAATCTCTGACATAGGTGTGCTGAGTGAGGAAGAAAATGTTTCTGCTTCTGATTTTCTATTTCTTGGATTGTGAGCGCATCCTTTGTAATTGGCAATGTGAGGACCGCCACAAGTGGCACATTTAGCAGATTTTGGTTTAGTGCATGTATTTGTTGGGTGGGCGACCTCACATTTTAGACATCTGAATTCAGCCCTGCACATCTTCTGGGCATGGCCAAATCTTTGACATCTGTGGCACTGCCCTGTCGAAGCTCTTTTTCTTAGTTGTTCTATAGCAATTTGTAGTCCACAGATGGATGTCAGATCATATATGTGCTTATATGCTTGACTGATCTCAATTAGAACCAGTGGCACTGGAGTCTTGTCTTTTTTGGTCATTCTACTGACCTTAAAGGGTGGTAGGTCTTCTTGGTGTAGATCCGCAACCGCTTCTTCTATGGATACATCTTCCGAGACACTCTGATTACTACCTTGGGGTTTCTTTCTGATCCTAGTGAAAAGGTGTGATACTGTATACCTTTGGCATCCAATTCACCAGTCAACCTTCGATAATCTATCACTGAGCAGGGCTATATTTCAATACCTTCTGTGACATTCTTTGCTTGACTGGATGAAATCTTTAAATTGGACATCATAGTCCTTAGGGACATCCATTGTTCTTTTCTCGCAGAATAATCGGAGGTACCTTTTCCCTTGAGGAGGTAGGAGAGTCCGGGTCAGGATCCTCTTCTTCCATTCGATCCGTTTTGGGTGGTTCAGAGATTGCAGTTTTGCGTTTTTTGCGAGCGCGAACCTCCTGATAATCGCTGTGATGCGCAATGGAATTGTCATCAGCAGTTGTTTCTATTACGCTGGTGCTATCTTGATAGATACTGGGAAGAAGTTCAGAGAGTTGAGAGTCATCTGAATCAAACTCTTTTATTTGATTAATTACGACTTTACCTGGCCATTTAGTGTGCAGTAGATTGCCTGCATGCTTGAAGATAGACAGAAGTTCTTTGAAATTTAGTTCTTCATACGGTGCCTCCATGATTGACCCCAAAGTCTGTTCTGTGGGGTAGGACATGTCTTGCCCTTGTCACGATACCAAATAGACAGTTGCTTATGATTACAAGATATGAAACAATGGCGATACTAGCGGCAGTAGGCCTAGAGTATCGCCCTTGTAATTTCAATTAACTTACCTAGATAAACCACTATGGAAAAATAAAGTGTCTGTTTATGATAGCAAGTAATTAACTACTATTATTAATGAATAGGCATAAATCGCTAAAAAACATATCAATCAAATTCACAATTCACCATCAATAATATACGACACGAAACACAAACACGCGAGCCGCCATCACCGAAAATGTATCACAATACATTTCGATGACAATTGACATTTATGACTTTAGGGGTGAAGCAAGATGTTTTTCATATTCCCCGCTATCTGTTGTGGTTACAGTGAAGGTACTTTATGAGCAGATTGCTCGCCCTGAATGGGCATGGAGATTATGCATCACTAAAGGAGGCTAATATAGCTTTTGGTCTTCTATATTTGAATATGTCCGTTGGATCGTATGCTGCAGCTTGCTGAACCAAATCGTTGGGATGTGTGGACGTCTTTAGTAAAAATTGGATGCTAAGGATTGTAGAAAAGAGAAAATATAGGGAATATTTGTGTCTCTGTGGAGTTGATTATTTCTAACATACCACGGGGCGTTCAGAATCATTCTCAAGCACTTGTTCTGCACTCGCTGTATTTTGATAATGTTAGTATTAGAGGTGTGGCTCCAGGCCGGAGAGGCAGAGGTGATTATAGGACGAATCGTCATCTGGTATAGTTGCAATTTGATTCTGTTGCTGAGCTTGCTATTTCTATTAATTAGCGGATAGATCTGAGCTATGGCTTTAGATGCATTTGTGCATGCAGACTTAATGTGCTGATTGAAAGATAGCTTTTTGTCGAGAATCACACCCAGGTAATTTGTTTCTGTCTGCCAGGGAATTTTAGTATTGAATAGTAACACATCTCCTACAGGAGACATTGGCCTTTTTGAGAAAAGAACGGCTGAGCTTTTCTGGGGGTTGACTTCCAATCTCCACTTAGAGAACCAACCCTCCAGCTTTAGAATGTTTTCTTGAAACTTTCTGGTAATGAAATGGGGTTTGAGAGATTTGGTTAGTATTGCCGTATCATCTGCATACATGGCCAAAATGGAAGTTATCGGATTGTGTGGGATGTCTGACATGTATATAGAGAACAGCAATGGAGCCAGAAGAGATCCCTGCGGCACTCCAGCAAAGATGTGGCGCTGGGAGAGTGTAGAACCGTTGATTTTTACTTGCATTGATATATTCTGAAGATATGAATGGATTAAGTGAACCATTTTTAGTGAGGTACCGGCTGAGATAAGTTTGTGCAGGAGTCCAAAATGCCAGATTTTGTCAAATACTTTGGATCAGTCTAGGAAAACAGTGCCTGTGCACTGGTGCCAGTTGTAGCTGGTGGTGATTTATTCCACAGTTCTGTGGATTTGCTGGGTAGTACTATGGTGTTGCCTAAAACCAAACTGTTCTTTAGGGAGGATGTTTAAGTCATTTACTGAGGTTTGGAGTCGTGAGAGGATGACCTTTTCTGCAACCTTACCCAGATTTGAGATAAGACTGATTGGAACAATACATTTCATGTATAGGTTTATATATTATATATAAGTTTACATAATAAAAGTAAAAGGTGTATTGAATATAATTGGATTATTTGCACGGATTTTTTAATTATTAAGAAATATAAAAAATAGCAAATATAATTTCATCATATTTATATAAGTATAAAGTAACGCTCTGATCATGGCAGGAGGGGAACAGCAATAGTCGAGTCTCAGTTAGAACTTCATTGGCTACAGCATTGCCATCCATTACTCTCCAAGAGTATTAGTCACCGCATCTCACGGTCGATGAACCCCTCTTATATTTATATCCTTATAAGAACTGGCTTAAAGGGGCGAAGCAGGAATGCTTTTCATCTTCCCCGTTATCTGTAGAACACAGTGTAGAGATAAGGTGTTATTGAGCAATTAAAGCTCTGATCACGGCAGGAGGGTAACAGCAATAGCCGAGCCTCAGTTAGAACATCACTGGCTACAGCATTGCCATCCATTACCCTCCAAGCGTATTGGATTGAATGAATCAAACACCGCATCTCACGGTCGATTGATTCCACCCACACCTCTCCAAACCCTATATATTATATATATTATATCCTTATAAGGACTGGCTTAAAGGGGCCAAGCAGGAATGCTTTTCATCTTCCCCGTTATCTGTACAGGACAGTGTAGGGATAAGGTTATTGAGCTATTAAAGCTCCGATCATGGCAGGAGGGTAACAGCAATAGCCGAGCCTCAGTTAGAACTTCACTGGCTACAGCATTGCCATCCATTACCCTCCAAGGATATTCATATTATATATTATATATATTATATTTATATATTATATATAAGTTTACATAATAAAAGTAAAGGTGTATTGAATATAATTGGATTGTTTGCATGGATTTTTTAATTATTAAGAAATATAAAAAAATAGCAAATATAATTTCATTTTATTTTACTTTTTAAAAATGATGTCATATTTTTTAAAATTAGATATTTTTCTGGATTTTAATGAAACTGCACCTGCTGCAGCTAATTATTTGAACTGTAGTTAGCAGAAGATATTCTTTGAAACTGTGTGTGTGTGTGTGTGTGTTCGAATAAAATAGTTCGAATTCACATTCCTTCTAGAATAAATGGTTAGTTTTTTTTATCGAAATTAAAGTTATCTATTTGCTTTCATAAAAAAAAAAATAAAAAGTAGGCAAAATTGCTGCTTCGGCATTTATGCATTTATAATAGCTTCTGAGATATTTTAATTCAAGTTTTGTTTTTTATAATTATAAGAAACTGTCAGAAATACCTGTATCAGTGGTGAGGACTGCGTTTGCGCGGTTAAGTGTAACACGAATTAGAAAAATACTAAAATACGGAACAGAGAATAATAAACAGAAGCGACGCCTCGTGTCGCATCTATATATTATTCTGTCAATTTGTTCATTTATCGATAAATAGTTTGCCGTTCTTGCAGCTTTCGTTGGATTGTAATGCTGCTCTTCGTTGGGCCTTTTTTTCTCTTTTTTTCCTTATATAACACTATGAACATTTTATAAGTTTAATCCCATAATATTATTAATCCTGAGAAGCTCAATTTTAAATCTATGATGTTCACTGCCCCCTCCCTAAACAAAACCTACGCCCCCAAGGGTGCCGCGGCCCATAGTTTGGGAAGAGCTGCAGTAGATGGAATATTTGATTTTCTGGATGCTGTGGAGAAAACAAGAAGGCATCCATGAAAGTTTAGAATGAATGAGGTCAAGAAAGAGGTAAGAGCTCGGCTTTATTCACGGATTCGTGCGTTATTAGAAGGCTTTGCCTTTAGAGGTCAATTTTCCGGTCTCATATAGAGATGGCAGTGTTTTGCCAGGATGCTCGGACGATTCATCCCCCAAACCGATCCCCATGAACACACATATCTGAGGATATAAAACACTTATCGAATAAAGAAGCTAATGGGAAACCATCATTTTCTTTATTTATTCCCAGTAAAATAGTATTGCTACCCCACCAACCATTCGGTTGGGGAGAGAGGAGGATAAGGGGGATATTTTTTTTTAATATTTATACGTACAATAAACATCTTGTGTGACATTGCACCTTATAATTTTACAGAGTTCAGCACTAAGTGCTGCAATTCTTCCTACATTGGATTTCAATTAAAATTTTTAATAATACTTTTTTGCCTTTATATTATGTATTTACAACACATGTTCTTCTAATATTAGCAATGAAGATTATACAGAATTTTTTGTATAATTTTTTTTTCAAAGTTTGAGAAAGAGTGATTATACAAACAAATTTCTGCATTTGTTTATAAAGATTACTTGTAGATGAGTGAGGCAAGTTAATCCCACCTACTTCGAAGATCGGGTTAGCTTTTATGAAGAGAATTTAGCTTTCACTATTTATGTTGTTGGTGCTGTTTATGTATGGGATGTAGGCATATAATAATAATAATAATAATAAAGATTTTTGCATAATCTTTTCCACATTGTGTAAAACACATAAAATACACGAAACGCATATACTGAGTGAAACGAATATTCCCCCCACACACACAAAAAAATGCCACCCATGTCTAGTTAAGATATATAAAGGGAATATCATGCTAAGTATCAGTTACATCACAAGTTAATCCATTACAAACTGCATTTCGTTTTGATAATTTCAGTTCATTTCACATCTTAGAATTCTTAGAATTTATTTTTCGGCGAAGTGCTCATTCGAAGATTTGTATTCGATGAATTGTTTATTTTTAGTGAACTGCCTTTCGATTAATTGCTTTTTTTATTGAATTTATTGAATCTTTAATTGAATATTTTTTCCCCTTTTTGGAGAGTGGTTAGAGGACAATTCTTTGCACGCTCTCTACTGCATCACTTCAGAAACTACAAGAACAAATACGTGTAGAATAGTCCACATGAGGGCGTATCAAAGCCTTCTACAAAGTTTTCAGAAAAGGTTTTCTGAATTCAGCAAGTATTATTTTCTAAATGGAACATTTATAAACTGAGTCACTTCCCAAGTGAGTTTGAATGATCACTGTCGCCAATTGGAGGAAGAATAGTTAGTCTTCAACTGAAGCACCTTTTGACACTCTTCGACTTCGAGTTCCGTCTGTCACAATCTTCTTAGAAATTTTTCTCGTAATAGCGTAAATAATTCCGTCTCATGAGATTTTATTGCTATCCAATCAATGGTCGGAAAATTAAAGTTCTCATTGATGATGACTTGTGTCAAATCCATTATATGTATTTCTTAATTCCTTTTTTCGTCACTCCACTACGTATTTGATCTTGTTAGACTCCACCTCTCATACTAGATGGCTTCAACCTCATTGCTACGTGAAAAACCGTTACTAATATTGCAGCCATAGCTTTTAACTTTCGTTTCATTATACTCAAATCATTCAGTATCATTAGTGGCACAGTTCATCCTCTACTCTCCGGACTACCTTCTTAAATAACTGTGTACTATTTACGCTCAATACCAGTTAATATATCTGCGTCTGACAGCTAGGTCTCACTAATGCCTATAATCTGAGGTCTAACGTATTCACCAATCGTCATCCCTTTGTTTCTGATACTCCTGGCATTCGTGTACAGACATGCGTTACCTGCATGCTTTTTCATACTCACTTCTGCAATTTGCGTGACACATTTTTCACAACGGGGAGACCTCTATTTTCATCGAATGCTTTATTTATGCAGATATCTTTCCATATGCTTAATACGTTGGATATGGACGAACACAAACTTGTTCTTTTCTCATAAATCCTTTCCACCATAATACGTATTCCCATCATTAACATAGTTACGTAACACTGTCAAGAATAGAATCTAATATCAACTAGAGTGATATGGACAAATATCAGAAGAGGGAAACTGTACAATTATTTGGCCTATGGTCCCACAGAAAGTTCTACTAAAAAAGAAGTGAAGACATTTTTGAGGCATTACAGAAAGCAACTTACACTAGGAAAAAAGAAAAAAGTTGGTCCTTGTTGGAGATCTTAACAGCAACTAGAAAATGATTACCAGATAAATAGAAATATTTTGGGAAATTTTCGAGAAAACAGAAAGCTAATAATAATGGTAAATGCCTGCTGTATTTCTGTTCAGGACATGGGTTAGTTGTTACGCATTACTAACGCCATGTTCCAACATAAAAGGTGTACAAATTCACATGGAGAAAAGATGCAAGAAATAAGAAAATTCTCATTGACTATGTTATTGTTGATATTGATGTTTCTTAACTGGTGCCGGACACTAGAGTGGAGAGAGCATTTAAAATATGAACTGATCACTATTTAGTGCTGCGCAGGATAAAATTGAAATTTCATATTGAAAAAAAACGAACATATAAAAAAGTCTGAAAACGATTCAAGGTTTGGCAGCTTACAGAGGTGAACTGTAGACTAAAATACACAAGCATTATTCAAAAAAAATGAAAGAGTTTGAGAACAGGAACCAAACCGTGGAGATTCAGTCGCAAGCCCTGATAAAAACATTGATTGATTCAGCCAGAGGCATGGGGATGAGGTTTTCTGCAAGGATAAAAAAATGAGAACTCCATGATGGACACAGGAAATTAAAGAGGCAGTGAAGGAAAAGAAGAAAGCATATCAAACGTTCCTGGCAAACAAGTCACCTTGTGTTCTTAGACAATACAGAGAAAAAGTAAGAAAGCGATGCACTGTGCAAAACATTTAAACAAACGACTTTGGTAAGAACATAGAAAATCAATATCAAGAAGATGGCAGAATATTCTGGAGGCTATGGAGAAAGCTTAGAAATGGAGATTTCGATATTCGAGATGGTCTAGAGTAATTACTTTGCCATATTTCTAAATAAACAAGTAGTGTCACCGTAGTGATAGAACGCTCCCAACAGAAATGTAGTCAGGAACATAAATCAATAATTGAAGTAGAAAAAGCCATCAAAAACCTGAAATGTGGAAAGGCAGCCGGAGTAGATGATATTCGACCAGAAATGCCCTCGTATCGAGGTATAAAACTCTTGCAGCAGCTGCACTGCATAATTTAGAAGGCCTGGGCAGAGGAACGAATTCCAGATGATTGAAGTAGAGCTCTCATAAAAGAGAAATAATACTTAATATGAGAATTGCAGAGGAATTTCTCTATTGAGTGTTCCTAGTAAGATTTATGAAAGTATATTTAACAAACTACTAAGAAAAATTACAATTGTGTAGGAGAAGCTTGGAGAAGAACAGGCTGGGTTTATGACAAACAAAGATTGTCAGGATCAGATTTTCGCTTTAAGACAAACAGTTGAGAAATCGTGGGAATACAACAAAGATCTGAATTTAAATTTTGTAGATTTGGAATACGCATATGACAAGATGTCAAGAGAAAAGCTGTTAAAAACTATTCAGTTATATGGTGTAAATGGATATTATATATGAGTAATATCCATTTACATATCCAATACATAGCCTATAATCGAGCTGTAAGTTAACAGTTATAATTGAAGGAGTAACTATGCATTATTAATGTTAGGTCAGGTGTGCAAGAAGGGTGCACATTATGGATCACGTTATGAATAAAAGTGATATTAAACCTGATATCAAAACTGGGGACGTTACTTTCACCGCTTTACTTTATGCAGGTGATGTTATACTTTTAAATAAATGCAGTTCAAGTCTACAAGATTCCCTAACTAAAGTGAATAACTGTTGTAATAGATGGTAAGGCAAAGACAATGCAAAGACAAAGAAAATAGGCAGAATCGTTGAAAATGTCCACTGTGTTTTGAATGGAGAACCGATAGAACAAGTAAAGCATTTCAGCTACTTAGGCACGATTTTTAGTAAAGATGGTAAATTAAATATGGAAATAGACAACAGAATTAGCAAAGCTGATATGGTAGAAAGTTAACTGAATAAATTTATATGAAATAAGAGTGAAATTAGTCGGAACACTAAATTAGCTATGTAGAAGAGTGTTCAAACCAATTTTAATTTACGGATCTGACAGTTGATTTAGAAATGAAACATTTGATCAGAGACTGGAGACTACATACAGGAGAGTCCTGAAAAAGATCAGGAGAGTGAACAGTTTGCATCAATGGCAGTGCTATTATTAAATATTAGAATATTAAGAAAGAACTTGGCGTTGTTAGCATCCAGTAATGTGTTAACAGAGCTAATCTCAGGTGGTGTGGACACTGAAACAAAGTGGGATACAAAACGTTAGTAGTTCTGTGCCAGAATGGCAGGAAGAAAGGAAAACAAGTGTTCTTTTCCAGGACACTTGTTTTGTCCCGAAAAATGACAAACGTCCCACAGCAAGAGAAAGGTGTAGGTGGTCTGATACAGTAAAACGTGCCGTAGAGGATACGATATGCTTTAATTGACATTATTTTGCAATATATTTTTAACCAACATTTCTGAAAATTAAAAGATTCAAAATATAATTACAGTTGCTTGTAACCATAATATTTTGCAACCATGGAATACGTGCAATGCGCATGTGCAGAATACAGATAGTAGTTGAACATTCAAAATAACAGCGCGAACGTCGATAATGGAAGATTGTCTAATGGCGATGGATTTAAACAACGAGGAAGGTGTAGGTGGTTCTTAGGGATTCCATCAGCAAGTCATTTTTCAAGATGATTAAAGAAAGAAAATACAGATAAAACATCATATTAACATGAATGACAACCGAAAAACAGCTCATTCGTGCTATCCCCTGTTATTTCTTAATTCACATGTAATTCTCCTGATAATCCCAATCCCAAGAGCGCCTTTCAAATTGATGTTTTTGCATATTTGGATAAGATGTACGGTACGCAGATGCATACGAATGTATATAGATCTTACCCAAATATGCATAAAAAAAATTTAAGATGGCAAACTTTCCAAGAGCGATTACCTTTATTGAAAACATGGGATGTTGATCCATGAGGTTCATCGTAGAGCAGCATCACACTCCTTGAAAGTCTTGGTTTGCTTTGAATTGCAGGACAAAAAACTAACTCAAGGCCAGTGTATTCACATCTGTGAATTGTTTATTGTCCTTGGACCTATTTGAGAGATTAAATATCAGAATTTCCTGTAGGATTGATTGTATCACTTTATATAAGGCTGGTTAACTCAACTTCAATTTGAGTCCAAGTCCAACTTGAAAGTCAAAGTCTAGGACTCTAACATCACCAAATGAAACCATGGAAGGTGCCCTGAAGTATTCTGCAACAGAATTACGTACCGGTGTCAGCTGACCTCAACATTGGAGGTCAACATGATCCCACAAATGTTTAATAGCATTCGAATCAAGAGAATTAAGCTGCCAGGAAGCACACAGAGTGCTTGGATATACTCTTCAAACCATGCTTGAACGGAATCAGCTTTGTGTCATGGGGCATTGTCTTGCTGGAAGAGTCCACATCCACTGAACCATAGGTCACAATGTACGGAAATACTTGGTCAAAATCCCTAGGTAATAATAAGCGGTTACGGTGTGTTCATTGGAGATACGAGGACTCAGTTATGTCCATGAGAAGAATCTTCGTTCCAGAATATGGCCATTACTAGCCTGTTTCTCTTCCAACTATACAATCTGGATAGCCAGAAAGAAGCTGTGCGGTAATAATGTCTTGGATCAATGGTGTGTGATAAAAATAGTATTGATTATTAGGATTATAAAGGAGGTTCAAAACTAAATTATTCAATAGAGTGAAGAGTTTTTCTATTAAAGCAAGTAACAATTATTGAAACAAATATAATCTTAACATCTACACAAATAATGCTTCGAAAATATCTGTTCTTGGCAAGCTAATGTATTGCTCCTAACATAGTTTTTTTGCAATCCATATGCTAAAAACATGCTCTTCACACAGAACGTGTATTATTCATGTCATATTTATTATTGAATTCAAAAAAAAATTTTTATATTCATTTCATGTGATATTCACCGATATTTGATATATCGGTGAGAGAGAGAGACAAAGTCTCTCTCTCTCTCTCTCTCACTCTCTCAGACACCGAGACGCGCACGCTCGCACGTACATTATTATACAGCAATCTCTTGCTCTGTTTGAGAAGTAATAACTGAGCTGATCCACTAGAGAAAGATTGAATACGACATGAAACCTTTTTATTCAATGGATGTCACGAATGATATATTGCAAGAATAATGAGTGAGGGAACGCGCACTGCTCTCTTGGTAAAAGCAAATTTCTACGTGACATGACATTGCAACCCAAACGAGGTCATGCTTTATTCTCGAAATGAAATTTCAATTGCAAAACTGCTGTAGCTGCAGGTCACTCATACTCAGTTATTTATTAGTATCTACATATCACCTACGTATTTAGCGAACTCAGTTATAGTGCTCTGGGATTCAATTTTATTACTTTTGTTACTACGAACTAAACTAACAGTATTAGTAAAGGCAGTTAGCATCGTTGTGGTCTCTGAGAGTGTTCCATGAAGAAATGAATGAAGTAAATATAAAATGATCGCTTTTCTTCTGTTAATTTGTACGATATTATTAGGAAATCTTACAGATTCGAAGACGCGTATTGAAAAAGGTAAGATAAACCTTTAGAATTGTGTTATTCTAATTTTCGTGGTTATATTTCTTTGGAATAGGTTTCTGAATAGTGAGTGTTTCGGATGGATGAGAAAGATTGTTGGATGTCACATAGGACGAACCTTCTGAATTTAACTTCCATATCCAAACATGTCTATCAGTCACCATGCTGATAGACATGTTTGGATACGGAAGATGAGAGAACAACGCTTTTACTTCAGATATTTATCCCAACAACGAAATTTGGAGGTGGGCATCATACAGTGCGGATTAGATCTGCTTTTAGATCTACTGGTTATTTTTCCTGGATGCTCTGCATGCTCTGCCTTATGAAGATTTGTAATAGTGCTTACACAGCGATAGCAATTGTGTTGTTCGAAGAGAATAATATTTTAAATTTTTGCAATGAACACAATCACCTGGAAAACAGCTACCTGTTCAGTTGAAAATATTCTTTTATAGACAAAGAGCCACAAAAATGTTCAGTATTCATTTTGTTTTTCAGTATTTGTCAATATTTTTGTCAATATCAAAATAAAATAAAGTACGATTAATAAAACATAATTTATTTGCAATAATGTACTTAAGAAAAATTTATTGCTATTGATTATTACAGTGTTTAATCCTTAGTGGGCACTAAATGTTGCACATTGCGTCTATGAATGATCGATCTCTTTAACTATTTAGACAGACATAGAAGATGAATGTACAAAATTAAAATGTACGTATGCTATAAAAATTTAAGGATGGTTTAGAAAGTATTACCCACAAATAAATGCCCAACATATGAAACCATTTGCTTTTTTTCAGGGATCTGAGTCGTTTCTAAGCGGAAATACTATCCTCTATTAAATCGAGATGGATTCTTATTGATAGATTCTTATAGAGACATCACTCCATATTTCGAAAGCTCGAAACAAATAACACCAAAATGAAAAGAATCATCTTCCCCTCTCCTTTTTTTTTACTTTGGCTGAAAAGATTGTTCACAAGTAATTTTCTCTGTAAAGTGAATATTTCGTTCAGACATTTCATTAAGGTGTTAAAGAGTTGCGAGATCACATGACAACAATGGGACCGAAGAAATGGAACTAGTTCACCACATGACAATTCTCCCGCTCACTTTTGCATATTCCACTCCCCCTGTAATTACAAAATATCATAAAAAAATTCCCACTCATCTCTACGTACTTGATCGATCTTCAAGCTTCTTTTGTTTGAAGAACACTGCTTTGTTGTCTTGTTCAATCTATAGGTTGTATTTCCATGCTGATTGGTTTTCAGTATACATATCAGATGCATCTACGTATTACAATGAAGGAGAATAACATTGATTAGCACAACGACATACAGAACAAGGAGAGCCAATGGAAATAGTGACTACACCTGCATGCAGTACATAGCCACGCTTCTTAAATATTTAAGATTATTGGTCCCATAAAAAAGCCTGTGTTATGTTCAATCAGAACATCCCTTTCTTCACTCGTTGTTTGATGTGTTGCTGTGGAGGAGTCTAACATTTTTTATTTATTTTATAACACATTTGGTGAATCAGAGAATATATAAATAGAAACTGGCTGCTTGTATTGGAAAGATATTTCAACACTGATGAATTTTTGTCACTTTTTTTGGAGAAAAAAACGAAACAAACACTAAAGCATGAACATTTGTTACAACTTAAAATGAAGACAATATGGAATGATATAGACAAACATCGAGTAATATACTCTTGCACATAATTAAAACACAATGGGAATTAACGTATTCTTTTTGTTCTTGATTTAGTTCTTACTTTAAAATTTCTCTTTGTTTTGGTATATCAAAAAGGACAAGTAAGGAAAAGAATTCACACACACACACACACACACACACACACACACACACACACACACACACACACACACACACACACACACACACACACACACACACACACACACACACACACACACACACACACCATGCGCAAATTCGTCAATATCCGACAGGATCAATGAAATATAAGTTGATAAAATCATAAAGTTGAATACGACTTTGCATCCTATTATAAGTGGCTCGTTTATGTATTCTTTGCAAGGACGTTTTTCTCTTTAGCGCAAAAAAAAAGAGCTTTCTTAAAGTAATCAATACCAGACTCAATAGACAAGCCGGTTTCTTTACGTTAATATCTTCATTTCACATTCAAATATTCAATAAACGAAACAAACATAATATTAAAAATGAATAAATGGCACTGAACTTTGTCTTTAACCTCTTTTACACTGTACGCAAGTCATTTCAAAAACACCAATAAACCATTTTCGAAGCGAGATTCGAAACTAATCATATCGTTATCAAGTCACAGTAAATATGATCAAGGCTGAAGTTACAGAAAATATGAAATATATTTGACAGTTTCGTTTTTGTATTTTTACAATAGAATTCAACTGCCAACACCAGACATCTCCCAGACAGAGTACGAAAATTAGAAAGAAATGGATACAGAAGTTCATATTAAATGTTTTAGAATTATTCTAAGAAAATGATGGGAACTTAAATATTTAAATTGTAGTTCTAATAATATTTTCATTAGAACTATATTCCACAAAGTTGTTAGTGGATTGGTTACACACCTCTGTTAAAATCTCATCGATTTACTTGAACTAACAAAAAAGTCAGATTTACTTGGATTGATTCATTCAATCCAATACCCTTGGAGGGTAATGGATAGCAATGCTGTAGCTAATGAAGCTCTAACTGAGGCTCGGCTATTGCTGTTACCCTCCTGCCATGATCAGAGCTTTACTAATAGCTCAATAACCTTATCCCTACACTGTCCACTACAGATAACGGGGAATATGAAAAGCATTATTGCTTCGACCCTTTAAGCCAGTCCTTATTATATATAAGGACTATAAGGATTTACTTGGAAGGGTGAGGAGGAATCAATCGTCCGTGAGATGCGGTGATTGATTTCATATGAGATGCCCATATATATATATATATAGGGTAACGGATGGCAATGCTGAACCAATGAAGTTTAAGTTTGCCCTCTTAGGTTTTGACCTAAGGGAGCACTTTGAGTTACCGGGGAAAGTGTTCTCCGGCACGGAGGGGTACTTGCCGGTGAATTATTTTCTTCGGAATGAGCGGTTCTGCTCGGTAGTCGAGGTTCACTGAGTAGAACCAACGCTGAGATTTGGACGGTCTTTCGCCCACGAATGAGTGGCCTAGAGATCGTCCGATATTTTTGAGATTATCACCTTTACTTACACATACGGTGATTGATTTTATTTTATATGAGATGCCCATATATAGGGTAACGGATGGCAATGCTGAACCAATGAAGTTTAACTGAGGTTCGGCTGTTGCTGTTATCCTGGGTAAATGAGTTCGCTCTCTTAGGTTTTGCCCTAAGGGAGCACTATGAGTCTCCGGGGAAAGTGTTCTCCGGCACGGCCCGCTGAGGGGTACTTGCCGGTGAATTATTATCCTCGGAACGTGAGCGGTTCTGCTCGGTACTCGAGTTTCACTGAGTAGAACCAACGCTGAGATTTGGACGGTCTTTCGCCCACGAATGAGTGGCCTAGAGATCGTCCGATATTTTTGAGATATCACCTTTACTTACACATACGGTGATTGATTTTATATGAGATGCCCATATAGGGTAACGGATGGCAATGCTGAACCAATGAAGTTTAACTGAGGTTCGGCTGTTGCTGTTATCCTGGGTAAATGAGTTCGCTCTCTTAGGTTTTGCCCTAAGGGAGCACTTTGAGTCTTCGGGGAAAGTGTTCTCCTCACGGCCCGCTGAGGGGTACTTGCCGGTGAATTATTTTCCTCGGAATGTGAGCGGTACTCGAGTTTCACTGAGTAGAACCAACGCTGAGATTTGGACGGTCTTTTGCCCACGAATGAGTGGCCTAGAGATCGTCCGATATTTTTGAGATTGAGATATCACCTTTACTTACACATACGGTGATTGATTTTATATGAGATGCCCGTATAGGGTAACGGATGGCAATGCTGAACCAATGAAGTTTAACTGAGGTTCGGCTGTTGCTGTTATCCTGGGTTAATGAGTTCGCTCTCTTAGGTTTTGCCCTAAGGGAGCACTTTGAGTTACCGGGGAAAGTGTTCTCCGTCGCGGCCCGCTGAGGGATACGTGCCGGTGAATTATTTTCTTCGGAATGAGCGGTTCTGCTTGGTACTCGAGTTTCACTGAGTAGAACCAACGCTGAGATTTGGACGGTCTTTCGCCCACGAATGAGTGGCCTAGAGATCGTCCGATATTTTTGAGATATCACCTTTACTTACACATTACGGTGATTGAGATTGATTCATTCAATCCAATACCCTCGGAGGGTAATGGATGGCAATGCTGTAGCCAGTGAAGTTCTAACTGAGGCTCGGCTATTGCTGTTACCCTCCTGCCATGATCAGAGCTTTAATAGCTCAATACCACCTTATTCCTACACGGTCCTCTACAGATAATGGGGAAGATGAAAAGCATTCTTGCTTCGCCCCTTTAAGCCAGTCCTTATAAGGATTTACTTGGAAGGAGAGGACGAACAAAAGTCCGTTTTAGGACTTCCAGGGTAAAAATGGCAATGCTGTAGCCAATGAAGTTTTAACTGAGGCTCGGCTATTGCCATTACCCAGCAATGACTAGAGCTTTTTAGCTCAATAGCACTCCATCCACACAGATTATCTTCATTCAGATGACGGGATAAAGAGTCAAGGACTCAGTCCATCGCCCAGTTCTTTTAAGAATTTATTTGGAAGATGCAAAATGTAGTCAATGAAGTTTTAACTGAGGCTCGGCTATTGCCGTTACCCAGCCATGACCAGAGCCTTTAGCTCAATAACACTCCATCCACACAAATTTTCTTCATTCAGATGACGGGATAAAGAGTCAAGGACTCAGTCCATCTCCCAGTTCTTTTTAGATTTATTTGGAAGATATGATTCATTCAATCCAATACCCTTGGAGGGTAATGGATGGCAATGCTGTAGCTAATAGCTAATGAAGTTCTAACTAAGGCTCGGCTATTGCTGTTACCCTCCTGCCATGATCAGAGCTTTAATAGCTCAATAACACCTTATCCATACACTGTCCTCTACAGATAACGGGGAAGATGAAAAGCATTCTTGCTTCGCCCCTTTAAGCCAGTCATTATAAGGACTTAAAAAAAAAAATTTATTTGGAAAATCGTGTGTCGGTATATATATATATATATATTATTATATATATCGAAATTACGTGTTGTTTATTTCTTAATACAGTCCTCAAAAATTTCGATACAACTATGGTACATATATAAATAAATGGCATATATATAATATGACACATACATATATGTATCCATATATCTCTCTCTATATATATATATCTGATACATATGTATATTACACACACACACACACACACACACACACACACACACACACACACACACACACACACACACACACATATGGATATATAGATAGATAGATAGATACATATATGTATCTATATATATATAGGATTCATATATATATATACATATATCTGAATCCTCCCCTCACTTCCTTATATCCAAGATAAAAAAGGCCACGAAATCAGGGAACATTAGGTCTAATGGCAGACGTATCTCTATGTGCATGGTACTGTATGATCGAAGTATGGAAACAGAAACGATTCTAGTTCGATGTATGAGGGTTGTCTGAAACGTTCTCGGCCTAGACCATAGATGGCAACACTATAGGCAAGATGTTTTTCAAAGTTGATACATCTGTCATAAGCATCCATATGAAACTGGAAGTCATTCTATCAAGTAGTTTGTTTTCTACAGCTGTCTGAAGCAAACGTTTTGCCTGTATCTCTTGAAATGGATAAAATTGAGTATCGTGCTGTTATAAAATTCTTTGTAAAAGAAGGTATAACCCAAAAGAAATTTATTCGAAGTTCATAAGCGTTTATGGGCACTTTTCTCCTCCGTTTTTGACAAGTAAAAAATCGGCTGCCGAGTTTATACGTGGCCGTACCAGCCTTGAATATGATCCACGTGAAAGACGTCCAAAAAGAGATTATAGGCATTTCAAAAGAATGAATAGGATATATTTTGCATGAAGCATTGCAAATGAGAAAGCTTTGCGAAAGTTGGTGCAGCGTTTGCTCATAGATCAAAAACGCATTCGCTTGAAAGTTCCTGAACGGTGCTTGGAGCGTTTTAACAAGAATAAAACCGATTTATTACTATGGATGAGACTTGGATTCAGCATAACACACCAGAATCCAAACCAGTCAACACAGTAACCGGTTGTTCAGCGCCAAAGAAGACAAAGTCGGTTCCATCAGCAGAAAAGGTAATGACACCGGTGTTTTGGGATGCTAAAGGCATTTTGTTTATTAATTATCTTGAAAAGGGTAAAACAATAATCTGGAAATGTTATTCAGATCTTTTAACCAGACTAGACGAAAAACATCGTAGGAAAAGACCAGGTTTGCAGAAGGGAAAAAAAATCATCTTTCGTCAGGACCTGCCCACAAAGGTGGTTTGGCAATGGGAAAATTAAGGGATCTGCACTATGAATTGTTGGAAATCTACCCTATTCCCCAGAAAGCTGGGGAATAGGGTAGATTTCTGACTTCTGACTCTTTCCAAAACTAAAACTCTTCCTCGCTGGTGAGCATTTTTCTTCCAATCAAGTGCTGATTGCAGCTGTAGAGGATATTTTGCAGATCTTACTGAGAACCGCTACAGGGACAGGATAATGGCGGTGCAATAAACGTATTAGTCTTAAGGGAGATTATGTTGAAAATAAAAATAATTTTGAAATTATAATTCGCTTTTTCATTCTTAGGCCGAGAACATTTCAGACTACCCTCGTAAATATAACTAGATTCAGGGGATCCTGAAGTGAGTACACGTTCTTAAAGTATGCGGTGTCTCCTTCGGACCTGATCACACCAACCACTCTTTTAAACATATTCACGTACGATACACCAGTTAGCGATGATATGTATTAGATATTTTGGACTATTTTCCTGCAGCATGAACAACAATATGTTCAACAAAAATATGTTCAACAATACTGGAAGGTAATCCTTCCAGTATTGTTGAACATATTGCTCCAGTCCTGTGTATTCTACATTTCATCTACAAGTTATTTCTTCTACGTTTAGGATTCTGAAATTTACTGAACTCTCAATATTCTTATACAGTTCAGATACGCTCTGGTCACATCCCTATGTTCTTATTTATATTGGCCGGCGTGGTTTCTTATTAAAGAAGAATAAACTATTAAAGATATTGTAGCAGGTGTAAGGTTATAAAAGTACTATTATTAGGTTTTGATAGCATTTATATATTATTTTTTTTGTGCTTTTGTGGCTACATATTCCAAGCGACTTTCCTGCAGAAGTGCGTATCTTGTCTAATATTTACATACTGATTAATCTGTAATTAATCAGCTTTATTCTTTTGGAAATACCTATTTCAAAACATGCTGCTAGATGGTACTGCCAGCTGACCTTACACTGCTCACAATCCTACAGAGATATAATCGATGCTGAAGGTGGTGAATAAATAACAGTTAAATAAAAAATGTTAGACCACTAAACGGCATTCTCTACCTTCAATTAAACTCTCTACCCTGCACGGTCACCAACATTGATGTATTACATGGTAGATGTAACTACTGCTGCTACCACCTACACTCCACACGCATAATCTCAGATTGTGAACACTGGCGATTTATGATAATATCTATTACGATTCCCTTAATTACTCCCCTAATTATTGCTACCAATTAGCTTTGGAAAGAACTTAGGAATGCGATAAAAAATTTGCAGATAATCCAAACTTGGAATTCCAGGTGCTGTGACCGTATGTGAAGAACAAATATAGATATTTTACTTTCTTACTACAAATTAGGTATTTCCTTTCAACACTTACGCACATTTTTCATCATTCCAATGGAAAAACATTCGATTTCAGGACAATGTATGCGTAGGATCTTATTACGTGTATCGAAGCAGTAATAAGATTTATTTTTTACAGTATGAACTCAAAAAACATGCATTCCTAGTAATTTCCTAAATAATAACTATGCTATACAAGCTTTATATAATTTATGTATAATTTAAAAGTACCTCTACAGCGGCGTAAATCAAACTGCGCTGTAGAGGCTAATAGTAAAAAAGATAATTTTACTATTAGCCCATAATGCACCTTTCTTTTGCAATATTATCGCGTGCAGCTGACAAATAACTCATAAATATTCGTGACAATGAAAATGTCATACCATTCATGCTATTCAAGTGCTATAGATTCTTCAAATTTGCAAGTCATAGGAATTCGTAGAAACTAGAAATATAAATGGAGATACAGTTGACAATCGAGGGACACTTGATCACCATTTTGGGTTTGCATAGTTGACTTACAGTGTTATTATTAATTGGATCGAATCCTAAGGCAAAAAGGGTCAGGGAAACTAGATCACCTTGGGAAGAATGGTGAGAATGTACGCATGTAAGTTCAGCTGTTGTATGCACATGTGACAATACTATAAATATCGTTAAGCATGGTTAGGAATCAGGTGGTGAATTGAAATTTACGCTATCAATTCAGATATTTTGAATATGTCTCTATTTGAATATATCCCTGAGATGTAGCTAACTGCATTAATGTTTCAATTAGCTCAGGTTGCATGCGGAACTACAAAGCTGGAAATTATAACAAACTCGAGAGAATACTGTCTTTAGTCCAATCGTGTCCATTGAATGGGAAAAAATATCAGCAATGCATGGTAACCTTCTAAAAGGTGCGTAATAGAGGCAGTATCTGACTGTGACCCTACCTCCCTAGAGTTCGAAGAACAAATAGGGAGTAGTCCAACTTTATTATGCAAGAAATTCAGAAGAAGACGGTATGGAAGAATATCGTGAGAATAAGAGTGACAGCAGTTATGAAATATACAAATCACAGGCCACAGGTGTTCCAAGTATGGTGCTCAAAAGAATAAAATAAAAAAATAAATCAATCAACTATCGCCTTTTATTCCCTTATAGAGAGTAGACGAGGCATTTATACCCTATCTAGCTTCTGGAGGCTGAGAGGGCAGTTCAATCTCCACCGGTAGCCAATCAGAGATACTTGGCCCATGTCTATCACTAATTATAGTAGCCACCGATGAAGAGGCTGGCAAACAAGTGCTGCCATCTCTTGGTACCTAACCCTAACAAGATATGTTATTGTCAGAAATAATGTAGGTATTACGGTCGATTTTCTTGAGTTCACGGGATAAAAAAACCCGAGTTTCCGGGAGGAAAGACCCGCTTGCCCGTGCCAGAAAAACTAAGTCTGACTTCGAGCGACCAAGCGCAGAGGACGCAAGCGCCACTTCCACTAAGCTACACCGGGTGCTGAAAAGTTCAAAGCTAAATCGGAGCCAACCCAAAAGAAATTTATCGCCATTCTGTAACTTTGGAATATAAACTCAAAAACTAGGATGTATGTAATGGTGCACAGTGCTACCACTTTTATTTAAATTGATGAAACAGATTCATGAGAAAGAGACTGAAGAACTATTGCATAACCTGGATAAGGATTCAGAAGTAGGACGAGATGAATATCGGCACGTGCGCTGAAGGAATGTTCAGCCGAAATGGCCTTTTACATGTTTGTATAATGTGAGTCTCAGCTGTGGAAAGATCTCATAGGAAGGAAAGAATGTATGATTGTATGAATGTACGAGAGTGGCGAAACAACTGATGTCTCTAACTTCTGACCTATCAAAATTTTTTTAGTGGTGGTGAGGATTTTATAGAAGTTAGTAATAGCTGGCATACAGAAATGGGTTGAGAGACAAGCTATGCTCTGCAAGGAGCAGCATGGGTTTACTAAAGGAAGGGCATGTTTTAGCAATTTGCTCATATTTTATAACAATGTTACGGCCGAGTTGGATAAAGGGAATGGATACACTATGAGAATGTTTGATTTTTCTAAAACATTTGATAGGATATCACACGAAAGCTGTTGCATAAACTGGAGAATGTGGGATTGGAATATAAACTCTTGACTTGGATTCGTGGGCGGCTACGGATTGGTAATAAAAATTGGTATAAGTGGATGCGAATCCACCAGATATAAGGTGACTAGTGGTTTATCAGTGGATCACTCTTTGAACCACTGTTGTTCAGTCTATACATTAATCATAATGGGAAGAACCTGACAGGATATACTTCACTGTTTGCTGGGGATGCAAAGATAGGCAGTGCAATCAAGGATACCACTGATATACGGAGCTTGCAAAATGAATTTAATAAGTTGGAGCAGTGTTCATATAATAACGACTATTGGGTAGTAAGCGTAGGGTTTTACGCTTTGACGTGATGAGCTATTCAATGGCATATTACACGATTCCATAAATTAAGGAACGAGAAAAAAAATCACAATTCAAAAACTGTATGATGAATTTTGATGCAATTCGGTGAAAAGCAGTATGAGATGAGATGCGAAAGAAACGCCAACAAACATTGTAAATAAATAGTTTAATTGAGTAATTAATGGGTACATGAATACAATAGACAAAACAAAGAGGGCAGAATGAGATTGATAAAATGCTTCAATAAGGAACGCCGTCACCCTTCACAGCAATACGGCGTTCACAGCGATGTTTCATACTGTTTAGAATAACATCCATCAGCTCAGTTAGTAATAACAATCAATGCTCCTGCAAAGTTCTCCTAATTCCCTTGATATTTGCGCTGGGGGGGGGGGGGATTAGAGTCGCAACACGACTACCTGGAACATCCCAGACATGCTCAATAGGGTTAAGGCCAGGTGACTTGGCCACGTCCATACGTATGACAATCCTTTCTTGAAGATAATGGTCCACAAGCTTTCTTCGATGAGCACGTGCATCATAGAATACAGAGACGTGTACCCTTATTGCTACCCGCATACGGACTAACATAGAGCTAGAGGAGCACGTCTCTGTAAGTTGCAACATTCATGGTTCGGCTAGGAAACACATATAGTCAGTGCGTTCACTCAACAAGGTCTCCCCAAACCCCCTTTTCACGTATATTAGAGGGATAATAACGTGTCCCTGATTGTCTCTTATCAGAGCACTGGTATCGCTTTGGAGAGCAAATCACGACCCGTTTGTAAAGCATACCGGACCACCTTTGGTCTTCTTGGAGGTAGCTGATGTGGAGTCTGATTCAGGGTCATTGCAAAGGTTATCTCCTGTTACGTGAGGATAGTATCCGACGTATAGTCAGAGTGTAACTAATTCGAGGAGCATATAATCGGAGATATGAGGATGCTGTTTGTGAATGCTGCAATTGGTTCTACAAGGATAAGAAAGTCATTTTGCTTGCTTACAAAGCCTTGATACGACCGGACCTGATCTACGTTCCGCAGATTTGGTCTCCTGTGCTCTGAAGTTTATATGATAATATATATTTATATATATATATATATATATTATCATATAAAACTTCTCAAATGATGGTAAGTTATCAACCTATGAAACTGAATTCAAATTTCTGTTATTTGGAAAGTGGGGAGAGAACAAAAGCTTCCGTGGAAATGAAATTTTTGTGCACTTAAGAAATGGATGAGAGCTAGATCTTTCTCTCACAGATCAGTGAGTGAATGGAACAGTTCGTTTTCCATTCACTACTACCTCTGAATGGAACGAACTTTTTACTGTTGAAGTAGTAACTGTCCAGTATGAATTACTTTAAGAGGAGGTGTGACATCTGGTGTGAGTGATCTACGACCACTCTCGTGTGTCCTTGACACTTTGCAGGGATTTGGTTAAAATAATAATTGGAGGCATCTGATTATAATATTTTTATTGATGTCTAAAATATTTACATATATACAATAATCCTTTTGAGTCATATCCCAACCTTATTTTACCAAGTTAAGCACTTAGTGCTGCATCTGATAATAATAACTTTAGATTTAACGTCATTAATAGAAGGCTCTAATATCACCCGCATCCATCATGAATTCCAGGATCGTGCTGCAATATTGCACGAAGCACGAGTACATCCATACCTGCATTCTTCATATTAAATAATATGAATCCTTACTAGTGATCGTTCGAATGACTTTGTGTTTTTTTTCTTTGTTTTTTTTTTCAGTCGATGTAAACAACAAAGATGGATTAGATATTCAAAAGACAACTTGGAAAGAAAAACTTAGCATGGTGACCTCGTTAAAGAGACTTATTATTAGATATAACCATCTTACAGAGATAGTACTGGTATATTCGAATAAAGAAGGTAGGTCACAGTGAATTTACTTGCTATATCTTATACATAATCATTGAGAGGCTTTTCTACCATTATGCTTCTACTGCGCATAATTCGCGAAATATTCAAAGGAATAAGCTGACTGTAATGTTTTTATTGATCAGCCTAAAACTGTTCATCCCTCCTGTTTCTGTTTTCTTCGATGTGAAAAGTAAATGTAATATGAGATTATGCTATGAATAAAAAATTATCTCTTCAAAATAAAACACTAAAAACAACGATCTATTAAAGCAACATATGAATGGCAAAACCTTCAGTCTTAAAATCGGATTTTTTTTGTTCCTGATCCAACTCCGGTAGTCCAATTCATCCTCATTCATTATTAATTAAAATACGACCAGCTATAACTGGAGTTATTGCTGGTCTAATAATTATTGTAATAATTGTCGTTTGTGACTCTTCATTTCGTTAAGAGATGACACATTTCACCCTAATTTTGAAAAAATAGAGTAGTACTTCTATTTTTAAAAAGAAAAAATATATTAATGTTTAATATTATTATGTGCGCCTCCAAGGTTCCACGAACTCATCGCGAGAGGCACTCTATACCAATCTACTGCCTACAGTACCTAATTCACCACCTACATACAATGCAACTATCCATCTTCCTCAGAAAACGCCATCTATCGGCCACTATGAGCATTGATATGTATGATATTTACTTGCTAATATATATGTATTTGTTTCAAAAATTTCATTACTTTCTTTAAAAGAATAAATAATATAGGCAACTTTCATTCACCTTTCTAGAATATGCTTTCGTGGAAATTCTGGCTAGTGAATTGCACCAGAATTACGTGAAGACACTCCTCTTTGATCACGACACCTTCCAGAACGTTTCGAAAAGAGCAAGCAGACATGACTATCGATCACTTGGACGAACGAATAT
Organism: Typopeltis vanoorti; assembly: GCF_054136105.1. Lineage (NCBI taxonomy): Eukaryota > Metazoa > Arthropoda > Arachnida > Uropygi > Thelyphonidae > Typopeltis > Typopeltis vanoorti. The sequence continues at coordinate 29,365,628 of NC_143558.1, forward strand.
CTTTTATCTGGCTGGTGATCTACAACAAGCTATAAACATCTCCCGTGAGGTAAACAATTGACAACTGTATTAATAAAGTTTCTCAATATATATTTTTTTTTTCTTGACGTGCATAGAGAAATATGTTCTGTGTGTGTGTGTGTGTGTGTGTGTGTGTGTGTGTGTGTGTGTGTGTGTGTGTGTGTGTGTGTGTGTGTGTGTGTGTGTGTGTGTGTGTGTGTGTGTGTGTGTGTGTGTGTGTGTGTGTGTGTGTGTGTGTGTGTGTGTGTGTAATGATTCATCGAGTCATTTCCGACTCCTTGCGACTCCACGAACATACACTCTCCATTCCGATCTGTCCCTGGCCATGTCTTTCAGAACCTCCAAGCGCACCCAGTTGCTTCTTTCAATCCATCCACCCATCTAATTCTTGGTCTTCCTCTTCTCCTGCTTCCATCAACTTTAGCAAGCATCCTCATCTTCTCCAGACTGTCATTTGCTCGGATGTCCGAAGCATGACAATTTTTGCTTGATGATCATAGCTTCAAGGGATCAATCAATTCTTTATTCTGTTTATCACTGATTTGTTGGTTTACTTTGCAGTCCATGGTATTCTCCAAACCCATAATTCAAATGCATCTATCTTCCTTCTTTCGCTCTTTCTTAAGGTCCAACTTTTACATCCATACAGCACCACAGGGAATCCATTGCTTTCACGATTCTGATTTTTGTTGCGAGGCTAACATCTTTATCTTTAAAGATCTTGTTTAAATTTGTCATTGGTTTTTTTTTTTCGAGTAATATTCTTCTAACTTCTTTGGTACCATCTTTATCAATTCGGTATCCTAGGAACACAAACTTGTGTTCAAAATCATTAAGTTCACATGTTGCCATAACTTTTTTTGAGTTTAAGTTTAAGACCATATTTAGTACTTTCTTCTTTAACTTTCATAATAAGTACCTTCAAGTCTTCTTTGCATTCTGCTAGCAAGGTGGTATCATCTGCTTACCTCAAATTATTAATATTTTTTCGACCAATTTTAATTCCAACTGAAGACTCCTCCAGCCCTTCCATTCTTAAAATGTATTCGCTGTGCAAGTTAAACAGGTACGGAGATAAAATGCATCCTTGTCGCACCCCTTTACCTATTGTGAAATACTCAGTTTCTCCAAGATCTGTTCGGACAGTAGCTTCTTGTTCATAATAAAGATTCCTTAGAAGGATAATGAAAGGCTCTGGGACTCCCATTGTTCTTAAAACATTCCACAGTTTCACATGATCTACAGAGTCAAAAGCCTTGCTATAGTCAAGGAAACAAAAGTAGACATTCTTGTGATATTCCTGTAATCTTTCTACTCCATCTAACATTGGCGATTTGATCTCTTGTTTCTCTGCCTTTTCGAAATCCTGCCTGTTCATCTGGCATTTCTCTCTTCATGAATGGTTCCAGTCTTTTCTGAATGATCTTAAGTAAGCTTTACTTGCATGAGAAATCAATGCTATAGTGCTGTCATTTTCGCACTCTCTTGCATCGCCTTTCTTCAATAAAGGTATATAAACTGATTTTTTCCATTCCCTAGGCCATGTAGTTGTGATCCAAATTTGCTGACATAGAGCTGTTAAAAATTTAACTGCCTCTTCTCTCAAGGCTTTGAGCAGCTCAATGGGTATTCCATCTCCTCCTGGTACTTTCTTACTGGATATCTGTTGCAGTGCTCACCTCACTTCACTCTCCACTGGTACTGGTTCCTGTGTATAATTCTGCTCTTCAAATTTCTCAGTAATTTTGGAGTCCTTTCTGTAAAGGGCTTCTGTATACGCTTACCATCTTTTTTTTTATGTGTGCAGCTTCTGTAAGATATACTTTGTGTTTGCTTTTCAATATTATCACCTTGGCACTAAACTTCCCTGTTAGTTTTCTGATCTTTTTGAAAAAATCTCTTGTTTTTCCTTTCTTGTTTTGGACTTCTATTTGTTGGCATTTCTGGTTAAAGTATTTTTCCTTCTCTCTCCTGGCTTGTCGTTGAAACTCTGCATTCAAATGCCGTACTTCCTGCAAATATCCTGTGGCCTTCATTTTCCTCCTTTCCTTAGCAGTTTTGATGGCATCTTCTGACAGCCATTTGGACTTTTTCTTCTTACAAACTGTTGGAATATTCTTTTTTGCTTCTGTTTTAATTATATCTTTAATCTCTTCCTATAGTTCATCTGGTTCTCTTTCACACAAACTGAGTGCGTTGAATCTGTTCTGTATACTAATGTTGTATTCAGTTGGTATGTTTCCAAGATCATATCTGATAGAGATTTGTGTTGTTTTCAGTTTCTGTAGTTACACATGCATCGTAGCCACTAATAACTCATGGTCTGTTCCACAGTCTGCACCTGGAAAAGTCTTGACAGGCTGAATTACACTTCTCCATCATGTTTGTCCAAGTATATAGTCAATTTGAAGTCTGCGTTGACCATCAGGTGATACCCATGTCTACAATCTTCTTTTTGTGCTGTTTAATGCAGGTGGTAGCAACAAACAAAAAAATTCTCTGCACAAAACTCAACTAGTCTCTTCCCTGCAGCGTTACGAATACCTAAACCAAAACGACCTGTTATTCCTTGTTCCTCAGTCTCTCCCACTTTTGCATTCCAATCTCCGATAAGTAGCTATAAATCTAGCTTTGGTGCTTCATCTATCACTTCTTGTAACTTGCCATAAATTTCTTCAATGTCTTCTGATGCTTCTGTAGTGGGTGCATGAACCTGAATGATGGTCATATTCATTCGATGTCCACTTACTCTGAGAGAAATAATTCTGTCACTCACTGGATTATAACCTAATACATACCTAGCCATCTTTTTCCTGAGTAAGAAAGATACTCCATTTTTACGTATTATGTATTACTCAGGACATGAGACACCATATAGCCCTCTGACTGAAAATGGCCCATTAATGTCCATCTAAGTTCATTTATTCCCAATATATTCGCCAAGCTTCTTGCGCTCCATTTCCATCTTTATTATTTCCAGCTTAGCTTGATTCATACTTCTAACATTCCAAGTTCCAATCCTGTGGTTTCTTGTGAAATAGAGAGCCAATTAGCAACATCCATGACCAAGCTTCATTCCGGGATTGACCTGGACACATCATAAAAACTAGTTCTACTTGTCGAAGCCCTTTGTTCTTCCCCAGTTGCATGTTGGATGCCTTCAGGCTCAGGGGGTCTTATCGTCCAGCACCATATCGTACTTTCTCATTTTTGGCATGTTCATGAAATGTTCTTGGCAAGGTACAGAGGTAGTTTGCCATTGCCTTCCTCTGGAATATTTTTCGACTTTTCAGTCTAGATCCGCACTGTTCTGTAAAAACAGGGGCATCTCTGGAAGGATATGACTCTTCGCCACGCAGTGCGGTTTTGGTAAAGAAGAGGCTGGGTCTCTGTAATAGAGATGTATTGCGCATATCTTTACCCTGGAATAATTCCCTGTAAGGAAAATTATGCTTTATCCCCTGTATATGTTCTGTACATCCTATTAATACTAGTTTACGATAATCACCACAAGATGGCGGCAGCTGTCTTCCAAAATCACGTTATCTTTATATCTGAAAAATAGATAGAAAATAACTCAATTGCATTCCAGGTTGAAGATCTGTTGGTTACTGATTTCATATTACGTGTAACGACGTAACACTTCTCATTTCAACTAACTTTATTCTACAATAATTATGTTACAGAAGTAACACTCCTCATTTCACTTCCGGAAGTCAAAAGGAACTAAAATATATTCAATGTTTAAACTAAATAACAGATCATGTTATACTGAAAGAGGTGTGTAATGGTAATCATTCCGAAACTGCGTTTTATAATAAATTTATGTATCCGTCATCAGCCTAGTTATTTATTAAGTAATTAAGTTGTATTATTTATTAATTATTTATCAATATCTAATTAATTTTAATTATTGCTGTTGTTATTATAACTTCACTATGAACCGAATTGTACGAACACTACGAACACTATGCGCATGCGCGGCTAATAGAAAGCATCCAATCACACCAAAGGCTCTAAATATTCTACACCGTAATACTATGGTAATAATACTAACTATTACAAAGAAAAATACAAAGCAATACGAGAATTAACTATTTACTTTCGTCAAGACAATAATACATTTCCTGTTTAGGTTATCCTGTAGCAAAGAAATACACCAAAGAGTACCATCTTATGCAAATTATTCAATGCATTATTAGAATAAGCTCTTAGCGAACTAGACTGGAGAGACAAAGGGATCAACATCGATAGTAAAAAAATAAATTGCTTATGATATGGTGAGTGATGATATTGTAGTAGTAGCAAACAACATGGCCAAAAACCAAACAAATATTGAACTGAATAAGGAAAGCTTAACGCAGAATGGAGAGTCATGCTAAACATCAATCATTGCGAAACAAAATAAGGAATGGCGACATCAAGAAAGAAAGAAAAGTATTGAACATAGGGGAAGAGATTTTAAAACTGAAATGGAGGTCAGCAGGACATGTCGTACGGATGAAAAGTGATAGATGGACAAATACATCACCAAGTGGATTCATACGAAGGAGGACAAATGTCGGGACGAAGAAAGAGAGACAGAAGATGGAAGGACGAACTAGTGGAGATGGCTGAAGGATGTTGGCATAGACGTTCCTTCAATAGACAAAGATGGAGACAAATTGGGGAAGCCTGTAACCAAAAATTGTTATAAAAAGGCTTAGAGAGATTAGAATTAGTGTTTATTTTTCCTCATGCATGACCTCTTTTCACACAATGGCTAGTTTTACAATATGAAGTATTATTATTATTATTAAATTTTGAAAACAAGGACCGCAAAGCTCGCTTTAGGCGTGGAGGGGGCTGCATATGAAGTATTTTCTATAGTGCGCAGACGTTTATTAACAAGTGCAGAACATTGAACGCTGCTTTACTATATGCAATAATATAACTGCTTATAATGTATGTTATACACTGAGGTTTGGTTTGAGATGATATACTTATCTGTTTTCTGTATTTATTAGAAAAATAACGTCTTGTTATGAACGTATTGTGTCTTTGAGATTTTGTGTATTAATTTTTATTTATTATTAATTATTAATTATTAATTTTAAAAGTAAAACCCACAGCTCTTTGCATATAATCAGTGTGTGTGTGTGTGTGTGTGTGTGTGTGTGTGTGTGTGTGTGTGTGTGTGTGTGTGTGTGTGTGTGTGTGTGTTCCTAGCACATTGATTTTTGAATCATTCACGTAAACATGATTTGTCTGATGACTCCATTTGTCAAAGAAGAATTATTATATCAAAGTGTATGCGTAAAAACTTTCTCCTCTTTTAGAATCTTCTTCTCGAAGATCAGCTAATGGTGGTGGTTGCCAATGTGACTGAGGAAGAGAGTAGAAAGACAGCATTCGATCCAGTAAGGATTCGTGGTTGTTCTGTTCATTTGTGTGGTACCCTGTTGTCTAATGTAAGTATTCCCAATAATGTTAGCCAATTATTCATTGAAAGCGAATTAGCATCGTGTATGATCGTTTGGGGTATAAGTAACTTGCTTTTAAAGCAATGATGGCAATATCTTTTGCAGGCCTCTGCCAACTTTCAAGTTTATAATGTGGAAGGAATTCAAAACGAATCAAAATGCTCCCTTAAAATGTCATCGTACAATCAGAATATTAGATTTCAGAAATGGCTTCGAACTACAACTATTGAATCAATCCCACCAACGTTAAACCTAAATGGAATGCAGTTAATATTTGGAGTGTTGCCGGTAAGATTGCATTTTTTTTCTATGAGTAATTACTTCCAAAACGTTCACAAATTTTTGTATTAATTCTAAATTACAATATTAGACTATCCATGCCCATATGTTTTGCTTCCTATTCGTTCACTTAATATATTATATTACATTATTTATTATATTACATTATTATTATTACACATTTTACACCATCACATAGTTCTTATAAGGACTTGCTTAATTATATCATAACAAACTAGTAACTAGTAACATTACTGGCTTAACGGGTGAAGCAAAAGCTTTTCGTATTCCCTGGAGACTGTGAGTAGAAAGAGTTTATGAGCTATATTGCTCGCCCTGAGTGGGCTGGGAGATTAATCCTCAGTGAGGGGGTTGAGGATGGCTTTCGGTCTTTTGTGCTTAGAATAATCCATTGCATCATAGTCAGCGGCCAGTTGGATCAGTCTGTTAGGATGCACAGTTGCCTTTGAAAAGAATTTGGTCGCTATAGTCTGCATAAAGGTGTAGATATAGGGGACCTCCGTGTCGCGGTGCAGTTGGACAGTTCGGATGAACCATGGAGCGCCCAGGATCATTCTAAGACACTTGTTCTGAATGCATTGTAATTTAATGATATTTGAGTTTGAAGTATGGCTCCAGGCCGGTGAGGCATAGGTGAGTATTGGACGGACCATCAGTTTGTATATGAGAAGTTTGATTCTGGTGCTCAGTTTACTGTTTCTGTTTATTAGCGGATAGAGCTGGGCTATGGTTTTGGATGTGTTTGCACAGAGAGTCTTGATATGGGAGTTGAAAGTCAGTTTACTGTCCATTACTACACCGAGATACTTGATCTCTGTTTTCCACTGAATTTTTGTGTTAAAGAGGAGAATATCTTCTTTGGGAAGCACTGATCTTCTAGAGAATAAGACGGTTATGCTCTTCTGAGGATTCACCTGGAGACGCCATTTGGCAAAATATTGCTCTATTTGCAGTAGGTTTTCTTGCAGTTTCTTGATGGCTAAGTGAGGCTTTAATGATCTGGCCAATATCGCTGTGTCATCAGCGTAAAGAGCTTTAATTGAAGATAATGGGTTGTGTGGTATATCATGCAGGTATAAGGAGAATAGGATTGGTGCTAGTAAGGACCCTTGTGGAACTCCAGCCAAGATGTGTTTCTGTGAGGACACTACTCCACTTAATCTCACTTGCATGCGCCTATCGCAGAGGTACGTCTTGATGAGTTGAATGATTCCGAATGGGACACCGGATGATATAAGCTTGTATAGTAAACCATAATGCCAAACCTTGTCAAATGCACTGGCTAAGTCTAGGAAAACAGCCAAAGTGCATTGACACCAGTTAAAACCTGTAATGATATGTTCCACCAATCTGTGTATTTGTTGTGTGGTACTATGCAACTGTCTGAAACCAAACTGCTCCTAAGGCAGGATGTTTAACCGGAGTACAGAATCTTGAAGCCTAGTAAGAATTACCTTCGCAGCAATTTTTCCGAGATTAGAGATGAGACTGATTGGTCTGTAATTCTGTGGCAAAGTGGGATCCTTTCCAGTTTTATGAATTGGAACAATGTACGCCAATTTCCAGTAGGAAGGGAAATACTTGTAGTGAAGTATGGAGTTGATTATGTTTGCCAAATGAACAATAGCTTTGCGAGGTAGAAGTTTTATAACTTTGTTGGAGATACCGTCGGGTCCAGGAACCTTTTTATTTTTGAATTTCTGAATGATAGCATATATTTCAGCAGGTGAGGTGGGTGTAATTTGAATAGAATATGTGGGAGCAGACTTGAGCGAATATCTGACATTACGGTGTATCTTGTAGATATGACTAATGTCAAGGTGACCGTATGCGGGTTTGCATTGATTTTCAAGATGATTCGCTATTGCCTCAGCTTTATTAGCATCAGTGTGGATGAGACCTGAATCTGTTTGCAGAGGGGGAAGAGGTTTAATTTTGTTCTTGATCTTTCGGATAAGATTTCATACAGAATGGCTGTAAGTGGAGATGGAGGTCAGTTTTTCTTCCCAGAGTTGAGTTCTATGAGCTGCGAGTGCATCTCTCACTGCAGAGTTTAACCTATTTAAGATCCGTTTATCTTGTGGCGCCCTAGTGTTATGGTATCTTTTTCTAGCCTTATTTTTTCCCTAATCAGATTCATAGTATCTTCAGGCAGGTGGTTGGATTTGTGGGTGGTTGCAGAGGTAGTAACTGCTGCACAGGCTGCTGTAATCTGCTCTGTTAGATTTTTGACAGCTATGTCAGTTTCCTCTTTTGATTTAATGATGGGAACAGGACCAATATATTTTGGAAGCACCTTGGAGAGCCTTTCCCAAGGAATAAATGAGTGAGGGATAGGGGATAATTTTTCAAGATTTCCTAATTTTAACCGTATTGGATTATGATCTGATGATAAATCATTGATTGTCATTAAATTGTATTGGAGTCTGATGTGCTGCAGTATGGCTATGTCCAATACATCGACCCTACCATAGGTGTTGTGATGGGTGGGATCAGCAGGGCCTATTACGTGAAGGTTGTTGAAATCAGCATAGTTCTGTAGTATCTGTCCATTTTTGTTAGTGGAGTGGCTATTCCAGGTAGAATGCTTGGCATTTTAATCACCTGCCACAATGGTAGGCTCTCCAGTATCAAATATGGCGTTCAAATCAGAAGGTAGTAATGCTTTTTGAGGTGGATGGTATGCTTCAAAAATTTTTAATTTGCGTACTGAGTTCGTGAGAATCTCGATGCCAGTGATCTCAAGATTGGAGGTAGTAGGAATGTTTATGGAGTGATGAGAGATAAAATTTTTGATGAAAATTGCCGTGCCTCCACCTCTGTGGGTTGATCTGTCAGTTCTATACGACTGATATCCATAAATTTTGGGATTGTCTGCTGGTCTTAGATGCGTTTCATTTATTAATAGAAGATCTGGCCGATGTCTGTGGGCAAAATTTTGGAGTTCTATCTTATTTCTTAAGCCGTTTGCATTCCAGGCTATTATCTCTAGGGCTTCCGGTTTTAATTTTTTACCGTTCATTAGTGAGCGCTGAAATGATGACTTGAGTGTCTTTTAGAAATATGTTAGTAGAACTTTGTGAAGGATTATATCTGCTGAAATCTAATAGCATATTTGCCAGGGACGCGGTAATGATAGCTGTCAGATTTGGGCGTAATGATGACTGTTCTAGTGATGTCTGTTTAGGGCGGGTTACATCCGCATATGTCCTGGACTGCCAATTTAGAGTCGTTTTTTGAGGGACCTCAGTTTTCATCAGATGGGCTTCTGAGTCTTTATTCTGAACTTTAGGAGGCTGTGAAGTAGGCGAGCTGATGGAAGGAGAGAATGTTCTCTCTTCAGATTTCCTGTTACGTGGATTGTACAAACATCCTCTGTAGTTGGATGTGTGAGGACCGCCACAATTGGCACATTTGGTCGGGGTAGATTTTGGTTTAGAACAGGTGTTCGTTGGATGACCAACCCCACACTTCAAACATTTAAATTCGGCCCTACCTACACATAACAAAATAGTTGTAGTGAATTTTATACAGAAATTAAATATAAAAGAAAGAGGTGTATTTAAAGATTAAAATAATAAGAAAACTTTAGGGCATTTTAAAAGTACTTTAATGTATATTTTATTAGTATTTTACATACAAATATATTCAATAGGCAAAATTTATGTTTTTGCTGAAAAAAAAGTAATCCTTTCATTTTAGCAGCATTTTGACAACTTTTCCGAACTTGATTCTTATCTGAGCATGCTTTTCAGAAAGTTTTGTGCTCTTTTCCTTTTCCTAAATGAAGCTAGGTGGATAAGGTAGATAAAATGTATGAAAAATATTCCTAAAAAGCAAGACAATTGTATTCTCTATATATTAGCTTTTGTATCGAACAAAAAAATGGGGAAAATAATTGATTTTTTTTTTCAGAGGAAGCCCTTTTTCAAGTGGGATCAATCAGAGGGCGGATATTTGGAAAATAAACTAATTCGTCTTCTGTCTCAGGAGATGAATTTTAAGTAAGTTATTATTTTCCCCTCGGTGTTCATACAGCCATTTATATAATTTATAATTTATTTATAATTTATAATTGAAGGTTCAGAAAATTATTAAGGTCCATGAAAGGTAGGGGAGATCTTTCTAAGTCCTTTTTAGGACTTCCAGCGTAACAAATGGCAATGCTGTTGCCAATCAAGTTTTAACTGAGGCTCGGCTATTGCCGTTACCCAGCCATTACTAGAGCTTTTTAGCTCAATAACACTCCATCCAATACAGATTTTCTTCATTCAGATGACGGGATAAAGAGTCAAGGACTCAGTCCATCGCCCAGTTCTTTTAAGAACTTTAAGAACTTAAGAAAATTATTAAGCTCATTAAAAGTAATCAAGTTTGAAAAATATCTGCGCGTGATACAAAGTTATACGGATTACACAGTAATAAAATGGATCAATTAGTGTTAACTAAACATTATGTTAATGATTCTGAAATACCAGACTTCTAAATACATGGGCAACTTTGTACAAGCGATACAAGGCAAAAGACTGCGGAAAATATTGTGAATGTCATTATTTTTAATTTATTATTTATATTATAAAATGTATTATTTAAATAATTCAACATATGAGCCACATGCCATGTAAATGTGGTCAACCTTTTATGGGCCGCCAAAAATGTACGTTTGGGCAGCATGCGGCCCGCGGGTTGCCGGTTGCCTACCGCTGCTCTAGAGGCCAATAATGAAAAATCTTCAAGCCACTTTAAGCTACTAATAAGCACAGTGTTGAGCTTAAAGCGAACCAAAACTCTATCCACTCGAGGACTGGAACTTACAACAGATCGGCTAAAAAGTGTATGCTTTATCGGAATTAAAACCATTTGATATACCAAGAAAGGATATCCAGTAGAAACAACTCTAAAGAATAAGGTATGAAAAATTAATATTTTTTAAAAAAAAAGGAACATCTTTATAATGCACATAAAAAAGTACAGTAGAAACAAATTTCAGGGCAGAGATAGAGATAAAATTGTGTGTGTGTGTGTGTGTGTGTGTGTGTGTGTGTGTGTGTGTGTGTGTGTGTGTGTGTGTGTGTGTGTGTGTGTGTGTGTGTGTGTGTGTGTGTGTGTGTGTGTGTGTGTGTGTGTGTGTGAGACCGTACGAGACCGATTCAACTAAGTAACCTTTGAAAAATCTTGATGCTTGTGTCACAGACGAGATTTCAATCCCAATCTTTCCAACCAAAAGGCTCCATCCAATCCATATGAGCTAAGGTAGCTCTCCCTAATTAATAACGCCTATTTATAACAAAAAAGTGAAATACTCGTAGAATAGGCAACTTCAAACTTATGTCGAAATTACCATTTATAAAGCGAATTGTGTAATTAATTTCTTCACAAACTTTTGACTTATTCTGATAAATTCCATTTCATCTGAAAAACACATTATGGCTTCCAAACACATGATCAGTTAAACAAATGCCCAATGTTTTTTTGTGACTACTACTGCACGAAAATCATTACTTCGTGGTACCGAAATCATTCTAAAATAAGCGTTGAAGATTGTGTTAATACCTCCCAAGCACAAATAGCTGCATTATATTATTATTATTATTATTATTACAAAAATCACTAACTATTTCCACATAGGAAGTAGGCGAGACCGTTTTAACCTTTTGGAGACTGAGGGGGAAGTTCAATCTCCACCAGAAGTCAATTAGAGATAGCTGGCCCAAGAATATCACTAACATTATCAACGATTGCAATTATTATTATCGGTAAAGAGAGGCGGCTGACCTCCATCTCGTTGTCCCTAATCCTATGACTATATATTTATTGTCTGAGATAGTGTGGGTTCTACTGTCGATTTTTTTTTAAGTTTATAGGACAAAAAATCCGAGTTTCCGGGAGGAAAAAACCGTTTGTCCATGCTAGAGATCGACTAACTCGGGAATATGTCGAAGAAAGTCTAGAAAAAGTTCCTGCAGTTGCGACTAGATTTGAACCTAAGTCTTCCTTCAAGCGATCGAGCGCCATACAGTGAAAATGCCACTTCCACTGAGTCACATTCTTCTTCTTCTTCTTCATTACTGTAAAAAGTTACCTGTGCTCTTACATGTGCTACATTCTTTATATAAAAAAGTTAATCAAATTATTGCCACTAATCAATAATATTAAGAACCCGTAAAATGTTTTCATTAAATTAATTGCAATTATTGTTATCAACTGCTAATTTACTGTAGGTATAAGGCTATCGAATCGGATGATGGTGAATTAGGAAGAAAGCTACCGACTGGAAACTGGACTGGGATAATGGGACTCGTCTGTAGCGAGGTTAGAAATCGAATACTCAAAGATCATTAAATAACTATAAATGTTCTATATATTAGGCGATTTCTTTTCTTTTCTTGTGATTTTCGTGTTTTAGTGATGTCCTTTTTTTTTTTTGGGGGGGGGGGGATTTTCTTTGCTGGTGATTGTGGAGAACGAGTCTGAGATCATTGATTATATTTAATTTGTTAATCAGGTTCAATTCATGTTTCCTGTTTTAGAAGGTAGACATTGGACTTGGTCCTCAGCTATTATACAAGTATTGGATCGAAGTGGACTTTTCTGAATTCTACCACATTCAAACAGTCACATACATGACTCGAGCACCACGAGAATTACCGATGACGTTTATCCTGCTGAAACCTTTCCAGCCTCAGGTAATAGTTATATGCATGCATATAACCATGTTTTTTAATAAAAAAAAAATAGCAAGGATTCATGTCATTACGATGGCAATAGGAAAAGGTCATCAAAAATGGGAAGTGTATTACTAACACGATGATCCTTTGCAATTGCCATTCGTATTGTCAATGCCTGTGGTGACAAGTATTGCCCTGACCGGAAGATAGGCTAGGCTGCTTGACAACACATTTAAAATATGTTGTCAAGAATAACTGCCTACTATTTTAATATAAATATCTTGTTCTAAGATTTTAAGACACTGATTTTTATTCCTTTATTTCTATACACCCTTTTGTAAAACATATAACTGTATAAATAAGAATGAAAAAAATGTTAAAAATAAATTGCTTACGTATTTCTTAACGAAATTTAAGCTATTTGCAAACCGAAATTGCCAAAACGGATGTTCTAAATGGTTAACTTCTTTTTCTTTAAAACAATTTTGGTAACTGCGATGCTGTCGTTTTCAGAAAATCTGGTTTAAAAGTATTTTTATTCGATTTTCTTAAAGCTATTTTTATGCGTATACATTAGAGATATTTGCCCATAATATTTGCTTAGTGGTTCTAATAGATATTTGAAAATTGTTGACATTAACAAGTTGGATTCATCGTAGATGCAAGAATTAGTTAGGTTACGGAGTTGGCGATATTTGTTCTCCTGCAAAGCATACCATTCAAAGAACATGAAGTTTATATTAATCCAGATTACATGGCAGTACAAAAAAAAAAAAAAATTCTATGCCGTACTATAATTTCTTGTCTAGACCTGTTCACACCTGCTGCTTGCTCACTCAACTGAAACCATGGCAACAAAAGTTGAAATATATCTGGTTAAGTATCATACAAACTTTGAAATACAACTGTGTTATTTTGACAGAATTCCTGGAGCGGTATGTTTGATATTTGCAGATATGGTACCTCATTCTAGCGTCCCTGGCTGTTGGAGGATTTACACTCATCATAATCGGATGGTTGGCTTCGAAATTTCTTCGGCGTGGTGAACCACCCAACCCAATTTCTGTTTATTGGCATCTGTTTGCTGCGCTAACAGGAAAAGGTACGTGGAAGCTTACGCGAAAATATATCTTGTAGATTATTTTGCACCAGTCAGTATAGACGAAACCCGACCAAAGGGTTTCGTCTATACTGACTGAGCTACGAAGGCTCCCAGCTATCATACTTATTCTTGAATTCATTCACTGCTTGTACACACATCCAATGGTAATCCATTCCAATCACCATCGCCCTATGAGAGAAAAATCTAGCCCTCACTCCCCTTCTTAGCTGGATTCATTCCCAGCTTCTTCATCGTCAAAAGTAGAAGAACGTTCTTTGTGAAGTATTATTACTACTATTAATGGAGATATGATTTGTTATTAATTAATGCCATTAAAATAATATTAATAATTTTGATTAATTCAGTTTGTGTACATTTATGACAGGTGTTAAATCTACTTTGCCTTCGACATTATCCTGCACCTTGGTGGATGCAGGGTGGATGATAGCAACGGTCGTTCTCATCACTGGTTACAGCAGCACATTGATGTCGTTCACGATGGTTCCTCAAATGGAAACGCCGATACGAACGATTTATGAATTAGAAAGCTTGGTTGCTGCAGGAAAGTTCTTCGTTGGAATACCATTTTGGGGAACTCTACCGGTAGGTTTCTGAAATAATTCTTAATTAGAAATAAATACTTGTTTAAAAATACACACATCTAACTCGAAACCACAAGGAATAACTAACTGACTGTAAATAATCTACTGAAAAATCTACTCTCGTACCCTAGACAAGAGCGAAGCCATAACTAATTTTAAATTGTTATAAGAGAAAACAGAGACGAAGAATGTAAGTATAAGTGGCTACGAATACTACAATGTAACCCGTAGGAACAACGTAACCCACAGGATCTGTGGCTGACAAGTCTTGTCAGCCACAGATCCTGTAGATCCGCTACCAAGCAAAATCCCGTAGATCAGAAGACCTACCACAAAAAAAAAAAAAAAAAAAAAAAAAAAATCCTGTAGACCCGAAGGTCTAGCAAATCTCTAAAAGCAAAATTCTACTAGCAAGAATAATCCTATAAGCCCAAAAGTTTACTACCGAAAAAAATCAGCGTAGGAGAGAAATCAGTTACGACCTTATAACTACGACCACCCTCTATACATCAAAGTTCTATTACTATTGACAAAGTATAACAGCTTTCTAATGTTTATTTAAAAAATTAAATAAAACTTAACGGATAACGATACTGATGCCAAGGGTGAAGCTAATGCTTTTAATGTTCCCTGCTATCTGATAGGGATTCAGTGAGGGAAACATTTATAAGCTGTTTGCTCGTCCTGAAGTGTCATTGAGATTATGCATCATTACAGGAAATTAAAACAGTTCATTGTGGGGGGGGGGGGGGTATGGCGTGGAGTATAGTAGTAGTATAGTAGACGTGGAGGTAGGGCTCCAGGCTGGGGTGGCGTAAGTGATTAATGGACGAATCATCAGCTGGTATAGAAGCACTTTGATTCTGATGTTTAGCTTGCTGTTGCTGTTAATTGAGGGGGTAGAGCTGGCATTAGATGCCTTTGCACACGTAGTCTTGATGTGCTGGTTAAAAGTTAATTTTTTGTCCAGCACTATACCAAGATATTTTGTTTCTGTCTGCCAAGGAATTTTGGTAGACGTCCCCTGAAGGAGAAATCGATCTTTTCGTGAAGAGAATGGCTGAGCTCTTTTGGGGATTTACTTGTAATCTCCATGTGGAGAACCATTGCTCTAACTTTAGGAGGTTTTCTTGAAGCGTTTTTGTAACAAGGTGTGACCGAAGAGATCTGGCTAATATTTCTGTATCGTCTGCACAGAGGGCCATCATGGACGACATTGGGTTGTGCGGAATATCTGACATATATATATATATATATAGAGAGAGAGAGAACAGTATCGGAGGTCAATAGTGATCCTTGCGGAACTCCGGACAAGATATGGCGCTGGGTTGAGATTGTCCCATTTATCTTGACTTGCATGCGTCTATCCTGCAGTTATGATTTAATGAGGTGTACCATTTTCGATGAGATGCCGGCTGAGATAAGTTTCTGCAGCAATCCAAAGTGCCATATCTCGTCAACTACTTTGGCTACGTCAAGAACAACAGCTCCCCAGTTGTAGCCGATAATGATGTATTCAACTAATCTGAGGATTTGTTGAGTATAACTATGGAATTGTCGAAAAACAAAACGTTCTTTTGGAAAGATGCTTAGTTCATTTACTGAAGCTTGAAGTCTAGAGAGGATGAGTTTCTCTGCAATTTTACCAAGGTTGAAGATGAGACTAATGGGATGATAATTTTGGGGCAGGTGTGGGTCTTTGCTTGGCTTGTGTATTGGGATTACATCCGGAAGTTTCCAAATGGCAGGAAAATAGAGAAACTTTAAGATTGCGTTTATTATTGTGGTCAGGTACACTAGCTTTTCTGGGCAACTTAATCACTTTATTTTTGATACCATCAGGACCAGGAGCTTTTTTGTTCTTTAAAATCTTTATAATATCATGTATTTCAGCTGATGATTTGGGTGCGATTTCGTCAACACCTGTATCAAGGAGTTTTAATGAGTGTCTGACCTGTCTATAAATTTTATACAAGTGGTTGAAGTTTAAGGGTTCATATGTGGGCTTGCACTACTCTTCTAAATTCTTTATAATATCATGTATTTCATGGCTTCTGCCTTTTCTGCAAATGTGTGAACAAGCCCGGGGTCTGAAACTACAGGAGGAGGGATCTGCTTTTGTTTCTGATATTCCTCAGTAGTCCCCAGATAAAGTGATCAGTACGTGAGATAGGCGCTAACTGTTCTTCCCATAGTTGGTCTCTGTGAGCTTTGAGCACTCTCTCACTTTACCATTTAGTCTGTTAGGAACTTTTGTATCTTGTGGGCTGCGGGTGTTGTGAAATCTTTTTCTTGCTTTGTTTTTTTTCTCTGATTAGGTTCATAATGTCTTCCGAACAGAAAATCGGGCTTGGAAACAGTCGTGGAAGAGAAATAGGACCAATGTAGCGTGAGAGTACTTTTAATAATTTCTCCCAAGATACGAATGAGTGAGAGGGAGGAGACAGATGTTGTTGTTTTCCCAGTTGGAGCAGAATTGGGTTATTATGATCATAACCCTATTCAGCTCATTCAGTGATTTTAGGCCATACTGGAATTTAATATTTTGCAGAATAGATAAATCCAGGATGTCAGCAGTGCCAAATATACTGTGATGGGTTGGTTCAGAGGGACCTGCCACAACTGGGATGTTGGAGCCTGCGTAGCTGAAGAGGATTTGGCCGTTCTTGTTGGTGGTTATAACGTTCCATATAGGATGCTTCGAATTTAGATCCCCGCAATGATGATTTGTTCTCTAGTGTCCAGGACAGCATTTAGATCTGAATGTAGCAGGGTGTTTAACAATGGGTTGTAGGCTGCGTAGATTTTCAGTCTGGCAGCCGAGCTTGTGAAAACCTTCACGCCTATGACCTCAAGGTTATTGGATTGGAGGGTTATTTATAGAATGGTGTTTGATATAATTTTAATAATGATGGCAGTGCCACCGCCTGTGTAATTTATATATATACACAGCGATATCATATATATATACATATATATATACACAGGATATCATATATATACAGATATCATATATATATACATTATATATATACACAGGATATCTTATATATACAGAGCGGACAGGCTAAAGCCTGTCCGCTCTGTATATATATATGATATCCCCTAATTTTATGGCTCTCCGAGGGTCTCAGATGTGTCTCGCTAATTAGAATAACATCTGGCTGATATCTCTGAGTAAAGGCGTGGAGTTTCTAAAATTTTGTTTCTGGGGCCATTTGCATTCCATGCAACAATCTGTAGAGAGTCTGGAATAAGATTGTTTCTATTCATCTATAAGTGCTGTGAGGATGGATTGTGTTTCACTTAGGAATCTTTTCGTGGAGGTTAATGAAAGGTTAGACATGCTGAAATCTTGTAGCATGTTACAACAGAGGAAGTAATAACAGCGGTCAGGTTTGTAGGTGCTGCTGGCTGATTCTTTTGTGTTGTCCTGTTGGAACGGGCCAGATCGGCATAAGTTCTTAAATGCCGTTGGTGATCTCTTTTCTTCTCTGATTACAGGCCTCTTATTGCAGCAGATAAGCCTCTGGCTGTGGTGCAGGAACATCTGGTATTCGTGTACTAGACCAGGAAGACCGCATGGCTGTCTCCGACCGTCTGTTCTTCGGGTGTTGTATACATCCTCCATAGTTGGCTGGGTGAGGGCCACCACAGTTGGCACATTTAGCCGGGATGGTTTTCGGCTTGGTGCAGGTGTTGGCGGGCTGGCTGTCCCCGCACTTAAGGCATCTGAGCTCTGCACTGCACAGTTTCTGAGCAAGGCAAATTTCTGGCATCTGTGGCACTGTCCTGTTGAAGCCCTTTTCTTAAGAGGTTCAGGACTGATCTTAAGTCCACAGATCGATGTTAAATCATAAATGTTTTTATAGGCTTGATGGATTTCAACCAATACCAGAGGCAACAGGCTCTTGTCAGCTCTGATCATTCTGCTGACCTTGATAGGTGGCAGGTTTTGATAGCGGAGATTTCAACTGTAGGTATGTCCTCAGAAACACGAAGAACCACCTTCAGGTTTTTCTCCGAGCTGAGGGAGAAGGTGTGATATTGTGCACCTTTCGAGTCCAACTCTTTGGTTAATCTTCTGTAGTCCATTACTGACGGGCTGAATCTTTATGCCGTCATCTATGTTTTTGGCTATTTTATATGATATTTGCAGATCGGGCATGGTGATCCTTATGGGCTTCCATCTACGCTCTTCACGGAGAATGATCGGGGGGACTTTCTCTTTGAGAGAGGCAGAGGAATCCATGATGGGACCATCTTCATCCATTCCTTAATCTGTGGTTGTTGCTTTGCGCTTCTTACGCCCACTGACCTCTTCGAAATCTGAGGGAGCAGAGACCACCAAGTACAGCTTCTCTTCCATATGCGCAGTGTCTTCGCCTTCCTCAACTTCTCCTGGCAAGCAGTAGAATTGAAGGATATCGGTCACTCGTGTTCGAACTTTTTTATAAGTTTTGTAAAAATGCTGAGCGCCCGCCCGCTAGCGAGCGATTCTATGTAAGTCCTTCCCACTCATGGCGATGATGGCACTATTCCTCGCAGTTGAAAAAAAAAAAAAAATCCCGCAAGTCCGGGCACCTGCCAACAAGATTCTGTAGACTGGGGGAGTCGAGTAGCAAAAGGAAGTGTTTTTGTTTGCCTTCGACTTCAAAAAACCCTAAAGAAAAAAGTCCAACGGCGTTAATTCACATGATCTGGGCGGCCAATTCTGATAGCTAAAACGGGTAATTACACGACCAGGAAATGACTCATGGAGTAATTGAATTGTTTCTCGGGCTGTATGGCATGTGGCACCGTCTTGTTGAAACCACATGTCGTCCACATCCATAGCTTGCAATTTAGGCACAAAAAACTGGATTATCATGTTGCGATAGCGAGCACCATTAACTGTTATTGCCTTACCAGCAGCATTTTCGAAGAAGAATGGACCGATGATGCCTCCAACCCAACATCCGCACCAAACAGTGACACGTTGTGGATGCATTTGTTTCTCAACAATCACGCGTGGATTTTCTGAACCCCAAATGCGACAATTTTGTCGATTAACGAAGCCATCAAGATGAAAATGAGCCTCATCGCTGAAGATGATTTTGTTCGACAAATAAGCATCCACTTGTTGTTGTTGTTCCATTCAACGAACTCTCTTCGCTGTGTGTGGTCAGTAGGCTTCAGTTCTTGAGTCAATTGTAAGGATAAAAATGCAAATCTTTCGTGAGAATACGCTGTAGCGAGCTTCTCGAAATGCCGAATTCAAGACCACGGTGCCGAATTGATGTTCCTGGACTCTCAGCAACACTCTCACGAACTGCTTCGATGTTTTCTGTTGAACGACTTAATGAAGGACGGCCACAGTGTATAAGATCACTAATTGATCCAGTTTCCTTGATTTTTTTTAATTAATATTTTGACGAAATTAAATCACTATTCCGACCATATTTTGTACGAAAATTGCGAACTGTAGCTGCCAAAACTTCATTATTTTTAAAATATTGCTCAACAATGAAAATGCGTTGTTCTTTCGTGTAGCGCTCAATTTTTAATAACCCTGAACTGTCAGCTGTCACGCTGTCTTTTTTTTCCTCGTTGGCAACACTTTATCGCACAAATGGCGCTAAACTTAAATCTTGCGTAAATTTTGGGACACCCTGTATATATCGACCACTGATCCTCGTAGGGAGTGGGGCCTACTAGGCCATTGACCTCGTACAAATTTCGCGTAGAGGGCGGAGACAGTAGAAATTTAAGCTGGGGTGAAGCCAGTTCAATGCAAGAATCACGAAATACCTCCGATAGTGGAATAGTAAAACCTAATATAGAGTGCAGTTATCTAGCAGAGAGAGGTGAATATGTCAATTGCCGTCAATCCAATCTCAATCACTCCAATCCTCCTCCTTCCTTAAAGCATAATGTTAAAAGAGATTTTTTTATTTGTAATGTTTATTTTAAAAAAATTATAGTGTGTAAGAAATATTAATTTAAATTAAAAAATATGCAAATTGTTTAAACAAAATAAAAAAAATAAAAAATTAAATTAAACTTGACATAATATTTTTTAAAAAAATTTCAAACTGTAAAAAGAACACAAACACATGAGAAAAAAAAAATTTTTATAATTAATTTTCACTCTAGTTTTCGTTACAAATTAGTCCATTTTTCTCTATGCTCTGCGTAGGCCCTTATATATTCTCAATTTAAATTAACTTCCAGGATGCCAGCAGTGGAGTTTATAAAATATTCAACGACGCCATGATGAAGGACCCGAAACGATTTCTGTTCCCGGATGCACAAGCGGGGGTACGTGAATTACTGAAACAAGATCTTGCTTTGATTTTTGCATACACAGATCTTCAGGCTGAATCTTACGAAATCGACCCAGACATGTTTTATTTGCCAAAAGACCAGTTCTACTCTTTGTATCATTCAGCACTTACCAAGAAAGGCAACCCTTTGCGAAAGAGCATCACAAAAATGTAAGTCCAGGAATGTAAAATATCCATTTCGTAATAGACGTTCTATAGTTCTATAGTTTTAACTTGAAAATATCATCGTTTCCCAATTTAGTTAATTATTTATTCTTTATCCGTTTAGAATAACGAGAATAGTGGAAACTGGTGTGACTAATAAATGGCTAAGCGACATATTCACCATAAAAAAGCTAAAAGTTCGTCGTCAAGATGAAAAAAGCAAAGTCCTTACTATTGTCAAACTGCAAAGTCCTTTCTACTTACTGATCGCTGGATATTTAATGTCGGTAGTGTTTTTACTTCTTGAAATAATGAATCATCAGTTTCGTGGGTATCGTCTAAGTAGGCATAATACAGAACCAAATAGACGAATCACCCACAGAGATCGTCATGGTGTATCTTCGATGAATTAGACAGTAATGTAGTGTAACAGATAACGTAGCAATAAATTTGAATGCCCAGAATATAATAATGGGAAATATAATACTAAAATTGGTTTCGTTATTAAATATTTACAAAAACCGGTAAGACGTCTATAGACGTCAAGGTTATCATGGATGCGAAGTGCATATTAAAATTGTAATACCATTACATTGAAATATATTTTGGTTACGAAGCGTATGAGGATGCGTATTTTATCCATAACGGCAGGTTATTGGTTAATTTTGATATCAATAACTACAGGCAATTTTTAAAATTTTACTATGTGACCCACGTGATTGTTATAACCAAATGAAATGCATGAAGAAATGTGGCAGGTAACTGAGAAATCAAATATTATTATGAAATTTTGGATTAAGGATCAAGGCATCAAACAAACATAAATAAATAAATGAAACAACATTTATTTTATCCCTTCCAAAAAAATTCTCTAAAAACACATGGAATTTTTCAAGTCAACTCAGGCCTCCAATGAGACCATGGTCTCTCTTATCCGGCCTACTGTCAGATCTGAATCGGAAGCCTATCGGTTGGAGATGGGATACGCTAACCACTCGACCAACCAGGGTTGGTCGAGTGGTTAGGCCTTGAGAGGACTCAATGTCCTCTCACAGCCTAAATAATTGGGTTTTCTTTAAAACAGGATTAATGCGCTCATGAGAATCCTATGGGGAATTAACCTCCAAACTGTATTCAACCTACGTCATTGTCCTTCCAATGAAGACGAATTAACCTCTTTCTTTCTAGTGGGAAAGTTCGGGAAAAGGTTCTCAAAATCCAAGATGGAATACAATAACACGGTCTGCCAACCCAAAGGATTTATCGAAGAAATACCGAAACACTGGAAATCTTGGAATTAATATTGTTTGAATATTCCTCAAATTTATTTTGGACTAGACTACTACAGGTAAAAATCAAAAAATTTTTGATAATTTTTTTTTTTTGGCGAGATGGGTTAAGGAAAAATGCTTTTCATATTCCCCGTTATCTGTAAAGGAAAATGTATGGATGGGGTAATATACGACTATAATCTCTGATCATGGCTGGAGGGTAACAGAAATAGCCGAGCCTCAGTTAAAACTTCATTGGTTACAGCATCGCCTTCCATTACCCACTCTGGGCACCCATTTTAGTCGCCTCGTACGACATGCATGGTCTACAGTGGCTTATATTTAAATAAACCCTTCTCTAAAAATTAAGACGGCCTCTAGACCACTCAATAGTGGCCGAAAGACCGTCTAACTCAGCGTTGGCTCCACTCAGTGACGGGCCCTCCCACCACCGAGCAGAACCGCTCATATTCCATGGAAAAGCAACCACCGACAAGGTCCTTCACGGGCCATGCCGGAGAACACCCTCCCCAGGGACTCAAAATGCTCTCCCAGGGCAAACCCCCGTAATCATCCCCTTCCCCTCACCGGGAGCAAAATTCCGGAAGAAACCTGAGAGAGCGAAACTCTCGAAACTCAGCGTCCATTTAGTCGCCTCTTAAGACATGCTTGGATTTGCACTGGGGCTGATACGTAAGTAAAGCCCTGTATAAAAATGTATAAATTAGAAGAATCCCTAGACCACTCAATAGTGGCCGAAAGATCGTCCAACTCAGCGTTAGTTGCACTCAGTGAGGGGGCCCCCACACTACCGAGCAGATTCCAGGGAGAACCCATTCACCGACAAAGCCCACTCACGGGCCACATCGGAGAACACCCACCCCAGAGACTCAAAATGCTCTCTCAGGGAAAAACCCCTGAAATCTAACCCCCCCCCTCACCGGGAGCAAACTTCCGGAAGAAACCTGAGAGGGCGAAACTCTGCGTCCATTTTAGTCGCCTTTTAGACACGCATGGATTTACGTCGGCGCTATTCTTATCCCGGCTACTACACGAGGTATCTTTGATAAATCCTTATCCTTATAAGGACTGGCTTGAAGGGGCGAAGCAAGAATGCTAACAGCAATAGCCGAGCCTCAGTTAGAACTGCATTGGCTACAGCATTGCCGATGTTTAACTAAGGCAACTCTAAAAATTCGGACTATCCCTACACCACTCGATAGTGGCCAAAAGACCGTCCAACTCAGCGTTGGCTCCACTCAGTGACAGGCTCCCCCACCACCGAGCAGAACAGCTCATATTCCAAGGAAACGCATCCACCGACAAATTCCAAGGAAACACAACCAC
Organism: Typopeltis vanoorti; assembly: GCF_054136105.1. Classification (NCBI taxonomy): domain Eukaryota; kingdom Metazoa; phylum Arthropoda; class Arachnida; order Uropygi; family Thelyphonidae; genus Typopeltis; species Typopeltis vanoorti. The sequence goes on from NC_143558.1 coordinate 29,388,871, forward strand.
CGACAAAGCCCCTCAACGGGCCGTGCCGGAGAACACCCTCCCCGGAGACTCAAATTTGCTCCCTCAAGGCAAAAAAGAGAGCGAAAATCAGCGCCCCAGGGGTAACAGCAATAGCCGAGCCTCGGTTAGAACTTCATTGGCCAGCATAGCCATATGTTAAGGTAAAGCCGTCTCTAAAAATTCGGACGATCCCTAGGCCACTCAATCGTGGCCGAAAGACCGTCCAACTCAGCGTTGGCTCCACTCAGTGATGGCCTTCCACCCACACACCACCACCGAGCGGAACCGCTTATATTCCGAAGAAAAGCATTTATCGACAAAGCCCCTCAGCGGGCCGTGCCGGAGAACACTTTCTCTGGAGACTCAAATTGCTCCCTTAAGGCAAAAACATTAAGAGAGCGAACTCAAACTCTCGAATCTCTTCCCCCTCAAGGGGTAACAGCAACAGCCCAGCCTCAGTTAAACTTTATTGGTACAGCATTGCCATCCATTACCCTCCAAGGGTATTAATCACCGCATCGTGCCATCCATTACCCTCCCACAGTTAATCAATCGTCGATCTTTCATTTGATAATAAATTTGACAATTGACATTTATGACTTTAGGGGTGAAGTAAGATGCTTTTCATATTCCCCGCTATCTGTTGCGGTTACAGTGAAGGTAAAATTTATGAGCAGATTGCTCCCCCTGAAAGGGCATGGAGATTATGCATCACTAAAGGAGACTAATATAACTTTTGGTCTTCTGTATTTGAATTTGTCCGTTGGATCGTATGCTGCAGCTTGCTGAACCAAATCGTTGGGATGTGTGGACGTCTTTAGGAAAAACTTGGATGCTAAGGATTGTAGAAAAGAGAAAATATAGGGAATATTTGTGTCTCTGTGGAGTTGATTGTTTCTAACATACCAAGGGAGGTTCAGAATCATTCTCAAGCACTTGTTCTGCACTCGCTGTATTTTGATAATGTTAGCATTAGAGGTGTGGCTCCAGGCCGGAGAGGCATAGGTGATTATAGGACGAATTGTCATCTGGTATAGTTGCAATTTGATTCTATTGCTGAGCTTGCTATTTCTATTAATTAGCGGATAAATCTGAGCTATGGCTTTAGATGCCTTTGCGCACGCAGACTTGATGTGTTAGTTGAAAGATAGCTTTTTGTCGAGAATCACACCCAGGTAATTTGTTTCTGTCTGCCAGGGAATTTTAGTATTGAATAGTAACACATCTCCTACAGGAGACATTGGCCTTTTTGAGAAAAGAACGGCTGAGCTTTTCTGGGGGTTGACTTCCAATCTCCACTTAGAGAACCAACCCTCCAGCTTTAGAATGTTTTCTTGAAGCTTTCTAGTAATGAAATGGGGTTTGAGAGATCTGGTTAGTATTGCCGTATCGTCCGCATACAGGGCCAAAATGGAAGTCATCGGACTGTGTGGGATGCCTGACATGTATATAGAGAACAGCAATGGAGCCTGTAGAGATCCCTGCGATATTCCAGCAAAGATGTGGCGCTTGAAGAATGTAGAACCGTTGATTTTTACTTGCATTGTTCTATTCTGAAGATATGAATGGATTAAGTGAACCATTTTTAGTGAGGTACCGGCTGAGATAGGTATGTGCAGGAGTCCAAAATACCAGATTTTGTCAAATGCTTTGGATAAGTCTAGGAAAACAGCGCCTGTGCACTGGTGCCAGTTGTAGCTGGTGGTGATGTATTCCACAATTCTGTGGATTTGCTGGTTAGTACTATGGTGTTGGCTAAAACCAAACTGTTCTTTAGGGAGGATGTTTAGGTCATTTGCTGAGGTTTGGAGTCGTGAGAGGATGACCTTCTCTGCAACCTTACCCAGATTTGGATGAGATTGATTGGACGATCATTTTGCGGTAGGTGTGGGTCTTTGCCTGGCTTATGTATAGGAATTACGTCAGCCAGTTTCCAGGTGGAAGGAAAATAGTAAAATCTTAAAATTGCATTTATTATACTGGTCAGGTGCACTACTGTTTTCGGGGCAGAAGTTTAATCACCCGATTAGTAATGCCGTCTGGCCCAGGAGCTTTTTTGTTCTTTAATTTTTTAATAATGTCATATAACTCAGCAGGTGAGGTTGGTGCAATATGGTCAGTACTGGAGACAGGAGGTTTGAGTGAGTGTCTGAACTTGCTGTGAATCTTATATATGTGGTCAAAGTCAAGGTTTGCATACGAAGGCCTACATTGCTCCTCTAAATTGTATGCCATAACTTCTGCTTTGTCTACATCTGTGTGAGCAAGGCCCTGGTCAGAGAATATTGGGGAAAGGGATCTGTCTTGGTTTTTGATATTTTTCAGTAGTCCCCAGATGGAGTGATCAGTAGGTGAAATGGAGGATAACTTTTCATCCCATACTTGGTCTCTATGGGCTTTGAGTGCATCTCTTACTGCCCCATTTAATCTGTTTAGATTTATTTTATCTTGTGGTGCACACGTGTTACGGTATCTTTTCCTAGCCCTGTTTTTGTCTCTGATCAAGTTGATCATGTCTTCAGGCAAACAATCTGGCTTGAGGGCATATTTGTAGGAGAAAGCTACCTTTATAGCAGAATTAATTTGTTGTGTGAGATTTGTAACTTGATAATAAAGTTCTTAAAAGAACTGGGCGATGGACTGAATCCTTGACTCTTTATCCCGTCATCTGAATGAAGACAATCTGTGTGGATGGAATGTTGTTGAGCTAAAAAGCTCTAGTCATGGCTGGGTAACGGCAATAGCCGAGCCTCAGTTAAAACTTCATTAGCTACAGCATTGCCATTTGTTACCCTGATTAGTAAGTAAAGGGTAAAATCTCCCAAAATCGGACGATCTCTAGGCCACTCCATATTGGGCGAAAGACTGTCCATATCTCAGCGTTGGTTCCACTCAGTGACGGGCTCCCCGACCACTGAGCAGAACCGCTCAAATTCCGAGGAAAATAATTCACCGGCAAAAACCCCTCAGCGGGCAGTGCCGGAGAACACCTTCCCCGGAGACTCAAAGTGCTCCCTTAAAGCAAAAACCTTAAGAGAGCGAACTCAAAAACTCATCACCCAAGATAACAGCAACAGCCGAACCTCAGTTAACTTCCTTGGTTCAGCATTGCCATTTGTTACCCTGAAATGTCACTCCCAATCAATCCTTAATAATAAAGTCCTTATAAGGACTGGCTTAAAGGGGCGAAGCAAGAATGCTTTTCATCTTCCCCGTTATCTGTAGAGGACAGTGTATGGATAAGGTGTTATTAAGCAATTAAAGCTCTGATCATGGCAGGAGAGTAACAGCAATAGCCGAGCCTCAGTTAGAACTTCATTAGCTACAGCATTGCCATCCATTACCCTCCAAGGATATTGGATTGAATGAATCAATCCCTACATCCTTAATAATAAAAATTCTCAAAGCGTTTATTAGTATTAATATTATGCAAAAATAAAGTTGGTGTCCTTATTAATGATTCCGGTATATCCACATTATTTATTCATTTCTTACGTGCCTCAGGAATATCACTCAACTACTATTATTGTTTTAAGTTAAATATATTAAATTTATCAATTCTCTTAAATCCATAGTGGATTATAAACCTGAGAAATAGGCTCAAATAGAGAAATAGTGCCTAATAATAGTATAATACAGTCAATTGACATATCATTAACATTCTGTAAGTACACAGCAATTTATGATAGATTTATTATATAGCAATATAAATCACAGTAATTTATTTTCAATTTATATTAATCTCATTTTTTGTTTGCATCTTCTTGCTGTTTTTAATTCCTCTTGCACTTTCTACTAACTGCTACTTTCGGCACCATCCCAAGACAGGAAATGACGTAGCCAGATACTAGAAGATAGAAAGCACTCTGGATATCATTGAGAGTAAAAACATTTTCTTCATTCTCAAATTGAACACGCTTTGCTGACTCTCGTTTCAAGTAATCCATGATATCCAACAACCATTTATCCACCAGACCTGCTTCTATTATTCGAACAATCCTATATTTGAGAGAAACATTGAGAATTAGTGTGTGTGTGTGTGTGTGTGTGTGTGTGTAAAATATATTTTTTTTTCAATAATATGTTTCGTGTCTCATCAATAAAATATGGCTTTTTTGAAAACAATTACTAAATATGTTCTAGAGTTTTCAAAATGATGTAATATTATTACACACACACACATACAGTGTATATATATATATATATATATATTATATATATATATAGATAGATAGATAGATAGATAGATAGATAGATAGAGAGCGAGAGAGAGAGATCACCACTGTCAAACAGATTGACAGCTGTCAAAGAAAAATTTTATTAACAGAAGATCAATAATCGGGAATGTATGAAAAGTAGTTTTATATAAGCATTTTCAACGCTTGTTTAATTCATGGAAATTGTAGAAAATATCACATCGTGCACCTGCAGGTCGTACCAGCATCTTTAAGTGCGGATGATTACAACTACGTAATTTGATTTTAATTTTAAACCTAAAATGTACTGTTGCAAGTTACAGGTTGCGAAATAGAGCAAAAACTCTACTGACTTGTTCTAGATTAGAAAACACAAAATATAATACTATAAATTGTTCAATGTGAACCATTACATAATTAAAAAACGAAACATAGAATCCGTTACACAAAAGTAAAAAAAAAAAAAAAAAACGTGGAACGTGGAAGCTGGTACAAGTCGATCATTGTTCAGAAAGTATGCTGAATAGTTGGCAAAAAGGTTAAAAGTCCGCAAAATGTGTGCAAAAATCTAATAAATAACTTCCAAATATTACACAAAATAATTTCTTGGTTCCTCTTGAAAGTGCTTTATGAGTGGATAGCAATCGTAACCTTTTTTATGTTGCTTGCATTCAAGTTGTCTTCTATGTATAAATCTAGGCGGAAAGCTGATTATTATATATAACTACGATATTCATCCAAAATTGTTTTAAATGCTATTTTTATTATTATAAATACCTCATAAAGACCAGAACGAATTCACATTAAAATTACATTGTAACATACAACTTTCAAATACAAATGTAAAAAATATAAATAAAGATGGAATATGTGTTAAACTCTTTAAATATGCAAACAATAGGTTAAAGGAAAACCTACTTAAACTCATTAATATCTGGAAATATCAAAATATACCAAAAGAATGAGAAACTGGAGCAGTAATAAATATTCGCAAAAAAAGATCCCAAGGAAAAATGTGGAAATTACAGAGGCATTACTCTCTTAATATCAGCAACTAAACTATAGGCAAACATCTTAAAGAACAGACTAATTAAATATACAGAAAATTATTTAGAAGGAGTAGTTTTAGAATAGGGTGGTTTAGAAGAGGGAGGAGATGCACAGATGACTCTTTCACAATGCAACAGATCATAGAAAGAAAGAAAAAAGAAAATAATTTAATATGCCCACTTTTTTTTCAATTTATTGACCACAAAATCTTCTCTGGAAAATATTAGAAGACTATAAAATATCTCCTCAATTAATTAAGGCAAACCTCCGTGCCCCCCCCAGGGCAAGCATATAACTCATAAATATTTCCTCTTCAATTCGTCCCTATAAGACAACGCGGAATAAAAAAAAAAAGCATCTTGCTTCAGCTTTCTGGCCAATGTTATGTTATGTTACGTCAAAGCAATAAAACGTCTATATAGAGAATCAAAAATTGCATCAAATTTTGCAGATATAACATGATTTGAACCTATAAATAAAGGTTCAATTTTCAAATTTCAAAACTTCATGAAGATGATCAAGCACTAATTTAAAATTCAGAAGATAAACTCCAAATTGCAACTAACCATCTAAAGGAAATAGCAAAAAATTTTAAATGAAAATCTCGGAACCAAAAACAAAAGCTAAGGCAATGCGTGCAAACACCATTCAAAGAGTTACAATTATGCTTAACAATAAAATAATAGAACAAGTTACAGAATTGAAATACTTAAGAAATATAATCTTACAATACAATACTGATTCCCAATTGGAATCAAGACTACAAATTTACAATAGAATGAATGGTGTAATTAAAAGAAATTTTGGAAAACAAATGACGAAAGAAACTCAATTAAGATTACACATGACCTCTCAAATTTGGAAGTGAAACTTCGATTCTAAAACAAAGCAACAGACAAAGATTGGAAGCAGCACAGATGAAGTTTCTAAAACCTCTCCAGGGACTCACAAGATTAGATAAAAAAAGAAACACAGAAATAAGAGGACAGTTAGATATATATATAAAAAAAACCTACAAGAAATAGAAGGAATAGAAAGGATGAATAACAATAGGATTCCTAAACTAGCACTGGAATATAAACCTACAGGAAGAAGACATCGTACAGGTCCAAAATTAAGATGGAAAGATCAACTTCATCTGCAGAGCAAGAACAGGACATAAAAGGCCCGAATTGCTCAGACGACAACGACGAAGAAATATATAAAGTAGTCAAAAGTATTTAAAATTCTTCATACACTTCATAGCACTAAGACTGTAGAAGTCGCTTTTCGAAATAAATAAATCCTTGGCATTTCTTTGGTACGCACTGCTGTGCAATGTGGTACGAAGGCTAATGTGCGCGTGCTTTCTTGTCTACGTCAGCTGTAAACCATCATTCTGTGATGCCACGAGGTTCGATGGTAATATTTCCATCGCTTTTCCGATCATCAGCATATCAGGAATAGTAGATTTCTGCGGAGAAATTAAAAAAAAAAACTTCTTTAGAAACATATATAATAATGTTAATATATAGATAACATATAAATAATAGTAGATATAAATAATAGAGATGACTCTAAAAACTGTAGAGGTATAAGCATACTAAATTCCTGTTACAAAATATATAGCAGAATTTAAAATAGCGAACTAATGAAATATTCCGAAAACTTTATTTTAGAAGTACAGAATGGTTTTAGAAAAGGACGATCATGTATAGGCCCAGCCTTTTGCCTAAAATTAATAATAGAGAAAAGAAGAGAATGTAATTTAGAAACACATATTGCATTTATTGACTTTGAAAACGCATTTGACAAAGTTAAAAGAAACATATTATTTAACATATTAAAAGAAAGACAAATACCAAATAATATCCTAAAAGCTATCACAAGTATATATGAAAATAATCAAATACAAATAAGATTAAATCATGAACCATCATATACGAGAGAGATAACCCAAGGAGTCCGACAGGGATGTCCCCTCTCAGCAACACTTTTTATCATTTATCTAAATGAAATAATAATAAAATGGAATAAAAATTTCCATCAAGGTATTGTACTTTCTCCTACAGTGAACTTAAACACTCTCCTCTTTGCCGACGACCAAATAATAATTAAAAATTCTGAAGATAAATTACAGAAAGCTATTTTAGATCTAAATAAGATAGCCAAAGATTATGGTATGATAATATCAACAGAAAAATCTAAAACTATGGCCTTTAAAGGACAAGATCCAGCAAGATAAATAGTAATAGATAACAACATCTTAGAACAGATGAATTCGTTTAACTACCTAGGATGTGTGATCACATATGAAAATGAAAAAGATATAAACGTAACAATTGCAAAATATTTAAACCTAACAGGTGTAATTAACTCTATATTTAAACCAAACCTAGTTCAAAAACAAACCAGACTAAAAGTATACAATAGATTAGCACTACCAGTCCTATTGTATGAGAACGAAATCTAGACAATAAAACAAAAAGACAAACAAAGATTAACAACAGCAGAAATGAAGTTTATGAGAAAAACTGCAAAGTACCCTATTTGATCACAAAAGAAACGAAGATATTATGAAAGAATTAAACCAGGAATCAGTAACAGAAAAAAATAAAAAATATAAACATAAATGGATGGAACAAGTTGAAAGAATGAAAACAGAAAGATTACCAAAACAAGCCTTAAAGTACAAGCCATTAGGAAAAAGAAAACCAGGACGTCCTCTTAAACGATGACTTCTAAGGCCGGAACAAGCTACGTTACGCCTAAATCCTTGATACGCATGATGATGATGATAATATAAATAATAGTGTTAAAAGTACGTTGAATGTACGGGGTCTACAGATATGTACTCTTCGTTGACTGTAGTGAGATGGACAGGTATAAAATTGACGTCTTGGGAATTACAGAAAATTAAATAAAACAATGTAGGATAATCTGCTATCGCTTAAGAGAAGATATCCTACATATTATCCTGGAATAGAACACCGATGGGTTATTTCTCAAGATTTATTGGGAAAATGGTTGATAAGCACTCTTACCACAAAAGCCATAAATGTTGAGGATCCTTTTAATGTGCCACATGTGTATCTTCTCTGGGCCACGGCAGAATATAATTCTTCGACTGTTTCAATCGGTTTCTCTAATTCAGGCATTGCCATGATGGACATCAAGACTCCGCTGTAACTAATGGTAAACACCATGTTACACAGGAACCATACAGTGTCTGCAATCTCACACGATACCGAAGAGAGTAGTCCAGAATGCATCCCTGAAATGGCACAGAAAAAATGATAAAATGGCTCAAGGACAATTATTAATATACATAACGAAATGTGAAGTTGAATCCATACAGTTAAGTACAATTCCTGTTGTAGTTAATCTTATATCGTTCTATACGTATTGGAGGAAAAACCTTGGGAAATTCCAACCTATTTAATTGTCACTGCTAATCAACAAATCAAGAATAGTGTCCATACGAAGAATGTTTCTTTCACTGACCTTGTGAGAGTAGAGATCCAAATAAATGCCAAAAGATATGAACCCCAGAGGGTTTGGGAAAAAGTCGTATCTTGGCTGCAATAGTTCCCAGTTTGTAGAAGATCAACGTGGCACACAACAATGATACTCCGATTGCAGTCCACATCTGTAATATATATATAAAATCGTTTTAAATATCCATAGAAGAAATAAAATAACAAAATACTGGCAATAAACTAATCAGGAGGAAACGGTACCATTCTCTACGAAAGTGGCCAGATTTTCTTCAAGGAGAGATTTCTCTAGTTTGCCACATTCTTATAAGAAGTCACCTGGGCTGAAAACGGACGTGGATGGAGTTCAGTATTTATCACGGAAGAAGGACCTTTTGGAGCATGATAATGAATGATGTACTTTTCGAAAAAGATTCAGAAACTACCTCATGGGACTAAATAATGTTGGCTATTATATTAACCATATAAGATATGCTTGTGGACGCACTGTAACGAATTTATCTTAGCAGTGATTTGCAAATAGGTTAAGACGATACTTTTGCCATTCAGGCAGTGAGGGAAATTTTGGGTAGGCTGCTAATATTTCAGAATTTTATGGTTGATCAAATTCCCTATATCGGTCTCTCACTCGGTGGTGATATGGCCTTCAATTCATCGATTAGACTCTTTTCAGTCTCGAGATTTCCTGTGTGTAATGTAGCTGTGAGCAATATTATGTCCATCTCTTTTTTCAGTGTTCATCAAAATGTTATCCTTTTTCTTAGTGTGGTGTTCACAACTCTGAACTGTATTTTTTGTTGATGTGTCTGATCATCTTTCATACTTCTTGATATCTATGCATTGTTTATTTAATCAATCTGCTTTTGTCTTTTCCTACCGCTTCCTTCACTTCATTTACAGTTCTTCCAACTCTAGGGAAATATCTATTCGAATCATTTATGTATCTTTCTTAAAATGCTTTCGACGTCTTTTGCGAGATCTACTCATTCTTTGATTACTTATCTGCCCCTGGAACCGTCCAGCAGATGATGGCTAATCCAAGATGTCGCATCGGCTTCGCTCCATCTCATTGCAAAGAAGTACATATTTCATTAAAATAAACTGTCAATTAATGCATTACTGTTTTTAGCCAAAAACTCTATATAAAATTAAAATATATTTTTAAAATGAAAATACATATTTATAATATTTTGAGAAAAGCCAAGATTACTTTGCTTTAGTAAAAGTTTAAAAATATAATTTAAATACATATAGAATCGTCCCTTGGTTCAATAATAATAAAAGAGGAGAGAGGATCAAACCAACTGAACGCAAATCGTTCAGTTGGTTTGCGCCTCCTGAATGCAAAATTTTGTGTCTCCCCCCCATTCCATTAAAAATTAAAGGATCCCAAAGTACAATAACACGTTACGAATCATTTTATTATACTGCACATTAAGAGGAATGTATATTAAAATAAAGAAAAAACACAAATAGTAAAAAAAAACTTATTTTTATATAATAAACAAACATACTCCTATAATGTAACATGGAACATGACAAGAAAAGAAGAGACTCTCAGAATAACTCGGCGTGCCCAATTAATTTCCCAGCTGTAGTAGAATAACCCAATTCTATTACAGCTGGGAAAACAAGAATACCTGTCTCCTCCTTCTCACTCCTACATAGCATGGAAAAGACTGTCAACAGCACTCAAGGATTATATTGGACCTGTTCCTCACATATGCACAAAAGAAGTAGAAACTGCAGTTACAAATCTCAGAAAACAAACTAATTCTGCTATAACGGTATCTACCTCCTACAAATCTGCCCGCAAGCTAGATCGTTTGCCTAAAGACATCATGAACTTGATCAGAAACAAAAACAGAGCTAGGAAAAGATTCGGTAACACGTGTATGCTACAATATAAAACAAATCTAAACAGATTAAATGGGGTAGTAAGAGATGCGCTCAAAGCTCATAGAGACCAAGAATGGAAGAAACGTTAGTCTCCATTTCACCTACTGATCACCCCATCTTGGGACTAATGAAAAATATCAAAAACCAAGACAGATCCCTTCCCCCAATATTCTCTGACCAGGGCCTTGCTCACACAGATGTAGACAAAGCAGAAGTTATGGCATACAGAGGAGCAATGCAGGCCTTCGTATGCAAACCTTGATTTTGACCACATATATAAGATTCACAGCAAGGTCAGACACTCACTCAAACTTCCTGACACCAGCACGGACCATATTGCACCAACATCACCTGCTGAGATATATGACATTATTACAAAATGAAAAAACAAAAACGCTCCTGGGCCAGACGGCTTTACTAATCGGGTGTCAAACTTCTGCCCCGAAAAGCAGTAGTGCACCTGACCAGTATAATAAATGCAACTTTAAGATTTCACTATTTTCTTCCACCTGGAAACTGGCTGACGTAATTCCTATACATAAGCCAGGCAAAGATCAACACCTACCGCAAAATTATCGTCCAATCAGTCTTATCTCCAACCTGGGTAAGGTTGCGAAGAAGGTCATCCTTTCACGACTCCAAACCTCAGTAAATGACCTAAACATCCTCCCTAAAGATGAGTTTGGTTTTCGGCAATACCATAATACTACTCAGCAAATCCAGAGAATTGTGAAATACATCACCACCAGCTACAACTGGCACCAGTGTACAGGAGCTGTTTTCCTAGACCTATCCAAAGCATTTGACAAAATCTGGCATTTCAGACTCCTACACAAACTTATCTCAGCCGGTATCTCACTACAAATGGTTCATCTAATCCATTCATAACTTCAGAATAGATCACTACAAATCAACATCAACGGTTCTACCTAATCCCAGCCATATCATGCGGCACTCCAGCGCCATATCTTTGCTGGAGTGCCGTAGGGATCTCTACTGGCTCCATTGCTGTTTTCTGCGTACATGTCAGACATCCCGCACAATCTGATGACTTTCATTTTGGCCCTGTATCCGGACGATACGGCAATACTAACCAGATCTCTCAGACCCCATTTCATTACTAGAAAGCTTCAAGAAAGCATTCTAAAGCTGGAAGGTTGGTTCTCTAAGTGGAGATTGGAAGTCAACCCCCCCCCCCAGAAAAGCTCAACCGTTCTTTTCTCAAAAAGGCCAATGTCTCCTGCAGGAGATGTGTTACTATTCAATACTAAAATTCCCTGGCAGACAGAAGCAAATTACCTGGGTGTGATTCTCGACAAAAGCTATCTTTCAACCAACATATCAAATCTTCGTGCACAAAGGCATCTAAAGCCATAGCTCATATCTATCCGCTAATTAATAGAAATAGCAAGCTCAGCAACAGAATCAAATTGCAACTATACCAGATGACGATTCGTCCTATAATCACCTATGCCTCTCCGGCCTGGAGCCACACCTCTAAGGCTAACATTATCAAAATGCAGCGAGCGCAGAACAAGTGCTTTTGAGAATGTTTCTGAACGCCCCGTGGTATGTTAGAAAATCAACTTCATAGAGACACAAACATTCCCTATATTTTCTCTTTTCTGCAATCCTTAGCATCCAAGTTTTTCCTAAAGACGTCCACACATCCCAACGATTTGGTTCAGCAAGCTGCAGCATACGAGGCAACGGACATATTCAAACATAGAAGACCAAAAGCTATATTATCCTCCTATAGCGATGCATAATCTCCATGCCCATTCAGGGCGAGCAAACTGCTCGTAAATTTTACCTTCACTGTAACCGCAACAGATAGCGGGGAATATGAAAAGCATCATGCTTCACCCCTAAAGACATAAATGTCAATTGTCAATAATAATAATGGGAATTGTGATGCGTTTATTATATTATGTGTCTTGAAGATCGTGCAATTTTGAATCAGTGCTCTTACCAAAACAGTTCAGAGTCCTGCAGTAGTGCCGGTAAGACTACAACTGCACGGTAAGCGTTTTTTTTTTTTCTTCCTTTCTTTCTTTCACATTGACAGATATGGAACAGCAGCCAAACGAGACAACATTTGAAGAAGTGTATCGGGAATTTATCAGACTGGGCGAGCTGCTCAACAAACATTGGCTAGGAAAGGTGAAACTTTATGATACGTTTCGCCCGGTAAGTGTCGCAGATGTTGACGCGGAGACTATGCAAGATCGGTCAGAATCGGCAAACCCCACTATTTCTGATTTTCAAGAAGTCCGCGTACGTAAAAAGCGGAGAACAACAGATGAACCACTCAAAGACAACATAATGGAACAACACGATCAAGTTTCGGACTCCACTGCTTCTCCTGGAGAAAAGGTGCCTCCGATTATATTACGAGAGAAGCAGAGATGGGCAGCTTTAAGATAACAATGTCCAACCTACACATTGGCTATGTAAAGGCCAAAACTATGGACGATGGAATAAAGATATATCCTACAACGGTGACAGATTATAGGAGACTAACAAAAGAAATGGACAATAGAGACATACAGTACCATACCTTTTCGCTCAGATCGGAGAAAAATTTAAAAGTGGTCCTCCGTGGCGTCTGTGAAGATATTGATATAGCAGATATAGTTTCTGATCTTAACTTGCAGGATCTACGTCCTGTTAAGGTCAACAGAATGTTCAGATCCAACAAATCTCCCATGCCGTTAGTCCTCGTAGGGATCCATAACATATATAAATATATCTACAACTTGAAAACAATCTGTGGGCTCATTGTCACACCAGAGCCACTCCGAAAAAGGGCATTTTCTAGGCAGTGCCATAGGTGTCAAACGTTTGGTCAAGCCCAGAAATTATGAAAAGCTGAATTTAAATGATTGAAATGTGGGGCAAGCCACCGCAACAATATCTGCACAAAGCCAAAAACAACCCCGGCTAAATGTGCCAACTGCGGTGGCCCCCACCCGGCCAACTACAAGGGATGCATTCAGCACCTAAAAAATAGACGGATGAGAACTGCCAAGCAGTCCTCTAGTATAAGAACACCAGAGGCCCCTGCACCACAGCCAGAGGCTCGACGTCCACAGTCCGAGACCTTCAAAGATAGAGTGAACCAAAAGCAAACAAGACGTTATTCTGATGTGGCCCGTACAAACAAATCAGCACCTACAAATCTAACAGCTGTTATTACAGCCTCTCTAGTCAACATGCTACAAGATTTCAGCTTATCAAAACCCTTCAGCAAACCTCCACCAAAAGATTTCTCCATAAAACCCAGGTCATCCTCACAGCACTAATTGATGAGTAGAAACAAACTTATTCCAGCCTCTTTGCAGATCATTGCATGGAATGTGAATGGCCTAAGAAACAAACTTCTGGAACTGCAAGAATTCACTAACAGATATCAACCAGATGTTATATTAATCAGCGAATCTTATCTAAGACCTTCATATAACCCTAAAATAAGGGGGTTTACTGTCTATACAGAAATGATAGACTGGTCTACAGAGGTGGTGGCACTGCCATCTTCATTAAAAACTACATCAAGCACAATTTTGTGATCAACCCTCCAACCACTAATCTTGAGATTACGAGCGTAGAGGTGTTCATGAGCTCGGCTGGCAGACTGAAAATCTACTCTGCTTACAACCCACCCCTAAAAACGTTATTACACTCCGACCTAAATGCCATCTTATGCGTCAGAGAACTCACCATTATAGCCGGGGATCTGAACTCCAAGGACCCTGCATGGAATTGCAGATCCACCAACAAGAACGGTCGCATCCTTTCTAACTTTATAGGATCACACAATGATGTTGTGGCAGGCCCCACTGAACCAACTCATCTTAGTACGTTTGGAACTGCAGACATCCTGGATATAGCTATCCTGCGGGACATTGATCTTCAATACAGTCTTAGATCATTAAATGAGTTGTCATCTGATCACAACCCAATACTACTTCAGATAGGAAGACAAGAATACCTGTCACCTCCCCCTCACTCTTGTGCGCCACAAGATAAAACAAATCTACATAGACTTACAGGGGTTATGAGAGATGCACTCAAGGCACACACTTTGGGAAGCAAAGTTAGCCTATATTCTCACCTATTGATCACTCTGTCTGTAAATTACTAAGAAACATCAAAAACAAAGTCAAATCTCTTCCCCCAATACTCTCTGACCAGGGCCTTCTACACACTGATGCGGACAAGGCGGAGGCATATGGCAAGATATGTGGAAGAGCAGTGCAATCCTGCATATGGAAATCTAGACTTCAATCATATATGCAAAATTCACAGCAGGTCAGACACTCACTCAAACTTCCTGATAGCAGTACTGACCACATTGCACCCACATCACCTGTTGAATTATATGATATTATTAAAAAACTTAAGAACAATAATGCTCCTGGACCAGACGGCATCTCAAACAGAGTGATCAAGCTGTTGCCACGAAAAGCTGTAGTGCACCTGACCATTATAATAAATACAAACTGAAGATTTCACTATTTTCCTTCCACCTGGAAACTCGCTGATGTAATTCCTATGCATAAGCCAGGCAAAGATCAACACCTACCGCAAAATTATCGTACAATCAGTCTTATCTCCAACCTGGGTAAGGTTGCGAAGAAGGTCATCCTTTCACGCGACTCCAAACCTCAGTAAATGACTTAAACATCCTCCCTAAAGAACAGTTTGGTTTTCGGCAATACCATAATACTACCCAGCAAATCCAGAGAATTGTGGAATACATCACCACCAGCTACAACTGGCACCAGTGTACAGGAGCTGTTTTCCTAGACCTATCCAAAGCATTTGACAAAATCTGGCATTTCAGACTCCTACACAAACTTATCTCAGCCAGTATCTCATTACAAATGGTTCATCTAATCCATTCATAACTTCAGAATAGATCACTACAAATCAACATCAACGGTTCTACTTCATCCCAGCGCCATATCTTTGCTGGAGTGTCCCAGGGATCCCTAATAGCTCCATTGCTGCTTTCTATATGCATGTCGGATATCACGCACAATCAGAAATCTTCCATCTTGGCCCTGTATGCGGACGATACAGCAATACTAACGAGATCTCTCCATCCCCACTTCATTACCAGAAAGATTCAAGAAAATCTTCTAAAGCTGGAGGGTTGGTTCTCCAAATGAAGATTGGAAGTCAACCCCCAGAAAAGCTCAGCCGTTCTTTTTTCGAAAAGGCCAATGTCTCATGCAGGAAATGTGTTACTATTCAGTACTAAAATTCCCTGGCAGACAGAAAAAAATTACCTGGGTGTAATTCTCGACAAAAGCTATCTTTCAACCAACACATCAAATCTGCGTGCACAAAGGCATCTAAAGCCATTGCTCAGATCTATCCGCTAATTAATAGAAATAGCAAGCTCAGCAACAGAATCAAATTGCAACTATACCAGATGACGATTCGTCCTATAATCACCTATGCCTCTCCGGCCTGGAGCCACACCTCTAATACTAACATTATCAAAATACAGCGAGTGCAGAATAAGTGCTTGAGAATGATTCTGAACGCCCCGTGGTATGTTAGAAACACTCAACTCCACAGAGACACAAATATTCCCTATATTTTCTCTTTCCTACAATCCTTAGCATCCAAGTTTTTCCTAAAGACGTCCACACATCCCAACGATTTAGTTCAGCAAGCTGCAGCATACGATCCAACGGACATATTCAAATACAGAAGACCAAAAGCTATATTAACCCCTTATAGCGATGCATAATCTCCATGCCCATTCAGGGCGAGCAAACTGTTCATAAATTTTACCCTCACTGTAACCTCAACAGATAGCGGGGAATATGAAAAGCAACTTGCTTCACCCCTAAAGACATAAATGTAATTTGTCAATTGTCAATAATAATATACTATCAGGTGCCGATAATATATTTATTCGTATATTTCTTCAGCAGTTGAGAAATATAAATTTGAGTAATGTGAATTTCAAAAATGTACCTGATTTTTTAATATAGATACTTTCAAGATTTTTAGTCGTACGTAACTGCATGTTTCGAAATAATAACGAAGATAATTCTTTGTGCAATCAAAGTTCACACAAAAGAGCACTTGCTGGCTGATCATTGAATAACTTCCCCATAGATCATGTTAAGTACCAATTGTAAGGTTTATGTGAGGAGCAAGCCAAAACAAATTTCGCTCCAGTGGTAGAAACATAGAACCAATATATGTTTCCATCTCAATGCCTCCGAACTCTGATATATTTTTCCATTTTAGAGAACTCAATGAAGGTAAATACAAAGGTGCAAACCTTAGTTTATTGACTACGTCTTGGTCGCTCAACTAAGGCGTAGTCCATCGTCTTTCGAAGCAAGTCTGTCGCATTCCTGATTATTCATTCAGGAATGAATTCATCATTAGAAGGTGTGATGAGAGACAGACAGTATAACGATATGAATGTCATCTGTCAAATACCTCACAATGTTATTAATGTAAAGATGAAATAACTAGGAAACAAGGATAGTTCCTTGCGGTACACCCAAGGTCATCTTAATTTTACAGCCTCACCTCCCCATACATCATTAAGTCTACCTTCACGTTATTATAAAATGTGAGCAAGTTACTGAGGCATGAATGACCTTCCCTTAGTAAACTCATGTTGCTCTTTCTAAAATATAGATTCCACTGTTATCCCATTCCTGTATGCAAGATCTTACCATCTTTTCCAAAATCTCCACAACCAATACACCAGTTCAGCTGAATAATCTTGTAGCGTCCGTAATGATATCCAATAAGCCCCTATTTCCGGATTTTTATTCCGTTTTTGCAACAGCCCCAATACCTTCTCCTCATTCAGCTGAGTTTCTTCATCCAGTGAAGAGGTGGCAGTGAGCTCAATGTTGCGTACACCAGGTCGATAGCTTTTAAGAAAATGGGCACTCATTAGTTAAATAATCTCTTCTGCATCTTTCACCTTCATACCATCTGCATTCAGTAGAATTATTTTGTCACATTAATTCATTTTTTACTTTCAGCATAAAGATAAAATTCTTTTAGATTGTATTTAGCTTGCATACTGAATTTCTTTTCATACTCAAACAACTTCTCGTGCAAGAGTTGGAAACTCTTTTGAACTGTTTCTTATAATTTTAATAATTGATGTCATCCTTATTAACATTCCTTCCATATCATTTTTTTTCTTAAGAAGTTCTAGCTTAGTAAATTCTTGTCCTTCCTCTCACTTCTCTTCTATTTATTCTTCGATCTCTTGGGACACATTCCAATATTGCATCAATTAAATATTTTAAACGCATTCTATGCACTGCAGATCTTCTTCCGTCTAGCAGCCGATACATAATCCCCAAGTACTCGTAAGTATACGCCTCAGTTGGT
Source organism: Typopeltis vanoorti (assembly GCF_054136105.1). Taxonomy (NCBI): domain Eukaryota; kingdom Metazoa; phylum Arthropoda; class Arachnida; order Uropygi; family Thelyphonidae; genus Typopeltis; species Typopeltis vanoorti. Next base: position 29,406,881 of record NC_143558.1, read on the forward strand.
CATAGTTATTTGCTTTGTACTTCAGCATGTCCTGAATAGATATACTTAAGTTCCTGTAATGTTTATTCCGTTGTTATTTGCCAACGACCTGTTGCTAAGTAATTACTTCATGGAATTCCACAGTAAGAAACATAAAAAATTACACATTAAAACAATGATCCTCATACAAAAATATTTTCTAATAAATATCAAATCGGGGTAATGGATTTCTGACTCCATGAAGATTATTTGTAATGCATAATAAGTGGAATTAATTACAGCAAAAGACGACTGTATATGGGGAAGTTAAGGAGAAATTAAACTGACTTAGATGTAATATAGGTTTATATGTGGATTCAAAGTGATTAACAAAAATACTCTTTCTATATATATATATATATATATATATATATATATATTCCAGAATGAAAACGAAATCAAGCACTAATTTCCCAAAATAAGAATCCTTAAATGCTAGAAAAACAACTTTGTCTAGCATCGGTTATTCTGAGCAAAATTAAATAAGGGAAGGCAGATGCCATCCTCAATAGTAATACATTTGCTTGGTGCGAGGTTTAAAAATGGGAGAATTAAAGGAACAGGAAGCGAACCCTAAAAATTTCTTATTAGCTATTAATAATTAAATTTGGGTTAATGAATAAAGAATTAGAGGCGAATTTTCATGCAAAAAGTGTGCAAATTAATTTTGTTAGTCTAACATTTAATTACGAAATTCACTTATTCAGAATAATGTAGCACTTTGGATTTTAATTAAAAACTACGTTCAAAGATTATGTCAAAGATTGACTGTGATGTTGAATGTAAGTTATTAATTGAAGATGATAACGTTGCATGTTGGAGATATTTCTAAAGTTTGGCGTAATGGCAAGGTTGTTGATAAGAAAGTCCATGATGGTATTCTAATGTTTTAAGCAGAGGGAACTACTAAGCTACTAAGAAAAAGAAACTGAAAGTTCTTAATTCTCATAAGAAAGAACGTAAACTATGGATCCAAATACTTCAGTGTTTCAAACTCATTTCCAACGATGTCCTTGGTTAAAAAGAACCGAGCTCGAATCTCGTCTAGGATACAAAGAATATTTATAAGGGTTTTTCAACTGAATCTAGGATAGTTGGCTCATAGGTTGGTGGAAGAGTATTTACTTCCGGAAAGTGGGATTTTCATCCCGAAAAACAGCAAACTGGTCAGATAATTATGCGTAATTGAGAGACAATAGATAGCAGACTATATAGATCCCTCTACAACCAAGGACTGAGGACACAATTATCTATCCTCGATCCTACAACCCATTGGACATGGTGTAATTGTTTTTTTTTTCAAGGTATATCATTTAAATAATACTTTTGCTCGATCGATTGCTGGTAATGAGGGTGAAAAAATCCTTAGAAACTTTGAGAATGATTATAATATATTGCATTATACAAAGAATGTGGCTGCCGCATGGAGCAAGGTGACAGTGGAGTGTATGAATGCTGTCTGATAAAAAAAAAACACTTGTTAAAAATGTTACCTCTATAATTCCATTCTCATTCTTGTGTCAACTCCTGTTCAGGAAATTAGTTACCATGATGTGGTGAGAATCCTATCTCTTCTACATATTGTCGTCAATATGGCTGTAAATCCGAATGTTCTAGAGGCCGTGTTGTCTGTTCTGAGGGACGAAAAAAACCCCTACTTCCGTATGAGACCGGCTAACTTACCTTTAGTCGAAAGAGACCAGATAAAGGTTCCTCCCATCAACCTCTACTACTCCGAAAAAAAACATAACTAAAAAAATTACTTACACGAAATTGAGCTTCTTAGATATGGTGTTTAACAAATAGTAATCAGTTCCTCCAACAAGCTTTTTCTTTCCCTTTTCGTCTTCTTTTAGAATCAAAAAGAAAATTAACAAAGAAAATTAAAGATTTCACAAAATAAATCGCCTGTATTCAATTAAATAATTCAATTAAAAATACAAGTCTGAATGCAGCGATGAATTTCTTACCGTTCATATCTTCAAAATAACTCACATCACGTAGTTTCGAAATATTCCCGTGAAGTAAACACTTCGTTAGTAGAATTTCTAGAGAATAAGTGAGATACTTGCATAGTCCTTATCCTTATGACTGGCTTAAAGGGGCGAGCAAGAATGCTTTTTATCTTCCCCGTTATCTGTAGAGGACAGTGTAGGGATAAGGTGTTATTGAGCTATTAAAGCTCTGATCATGGCAGGAGGATAACAGCAATAGCCGAGCCTCAGTTAGGACTTCATTAGCTACAGCACTGCCATCCATTACCCTCCAAGAGTATTAATCACATCATCTCACGGTCGATTAACCTCATTTCCGCTCCAGTGACCAACTTTTCGCCTCATTGCCAGAGATGTGTGAAGGTGAAAACTGTGAAAGATAAAATTAAGAAGATCTTAAAGTACTTTAAATTTTAATAAAATATTATTTAAAATTCAATTTTTTTTATTACTTTTCCTCACTTTTTCTTAGAAACTTTTCTTTATATATAAAGCTATTTTAGCATATGAATGTAAAAATTAACTTTGTTTATATAATATCGCAAATATTGATTCGCACTTCATTCATTGATTTTTTATTAATTTTATTTTATAAAAATTAAATGAAAGCAAAGATGTTACATTGGATTCATTTAAAATTCTTCTCGTTATTGTCTGTTGACCTTAGTTCTAAATGATCTACAGAAAAAAACAGTTAAAAACTGTAAAACAAACGAAGTATATAATGCATTACCGAAAAGGAATTTCTTAAAATGACATACAGATTAGTATCACATCACATCACATCACAGCTATAAAAATTAGTACGCTCGTACTTCTTTTCCAGGTTTTCAGGAATTGGTAAGATGATCAAAGATGATCACCAATCATCTAAGATGAAAGATGAAATAAATGATTGACATCATTTTCCCAGAACATTTTTATGGCAATTAATATATATGTATTAAACAAAAAATTTAAAAGTGTTTTTGATTTCCGTTTTGTTATTAACTAATTTCAGAAATAATCTAGACGAAAATATTTTCATCCATAAAATTATTAGTGTCCATAAATATTTTATAAGTATTAATCACTTAAATTTAAAACACTTTCTGCAAGGAACGAACCTTTGCTATTTTTAAAGCCATGCGGGCAGATTTGATAGATGCAAAGCATCTATCAAATGTTCCACTTGCTGATTCGCTGTAAATAAAATAAAATAAATAAATTTTCGCTCCGCTTGTTATAATGTAACTAAGGTATTCTTAATGGCATCAAAAAGTACCATAAATCTCTAAATTAGAAATCATATTTTTTCTAAACTATTTTATTTCAAACGTATCTATGGAATAGTTAATAGACTCCTGATTTAACAAAAGACAAATCTACGTATTTTCTAACCCATTGATTTTGAATACACTATTATGACCTCCTTTAAATGGAGAATCTTTGTTATAGAATCAGACAGAAACATTGAGTAATCTTCTCCTAAGTTCCAGGAATATTTCCAGCATTGAAAGGTTGTATTTTCTTTAAAGAATAATAAATAAATAATAAACGCATTGATAAAATATAAATAAAGTATATTTATGGAGATCATCTGATGAAATTAATCAAATGGCGCTCAGTTCAATTGAATAAATTTTATCATTTGGCTGTGTCCGGATTTTAGCTTAATTTCTTTACATTTATTTAATAATAATAATAACCAATTCGTACACATAATCAAGTACATATTTCAATATACTAAAACTAATAATTATTTCCGAATTCTTTATAAGAAAATTTATTTTTTGTTCATATAATTACCTTAATTTTAATGCACGATGAATGCGTAACCATCTTTAAATTATTACTTAATTATAAAAATCAAATAATTATAACAATAAAATTATTATAGTAATGTTTTATTTTTTTATTAGTTTTCATGAAGTATATATTAATGTATAAATACATACAATATTACAGACATTTATAGATTAACTATAATTGTAATTGCCATAATTTTTATTTTAATATTATAAATAAATGTTTTTAAATTATTTAAATATAATAAAAATAGATTATAATTATTTTATTTATTCTGAAAACCTTTCAAAAATTGAAGTTTTCCTTTAACACCTTTATTATTATTAGATGATCTTAATAGAGAATGAATTTATCTTTAAGCATTCAATGAATGACAAACATATTATATTATTATTGTCATAATTATTACAAGAATCGAAGCTGAGATTAGAAATCTGTTTTTCTAAACTCCGTTCTTAACTTTTCATATATATCAAATATAAACCGTAGATGAAGAGAAGTAAGTTTACCTTCCACGCTGAAAACACCCTGAAAACAAATAATACATACGACACATCTTAGAGCCATTCAGATGATTGTCTGACTTCACTCAGAGACATTAAACTCCCCTTGTGCAAACGCAGTTCTGTTACGCGATTTGGCCCTATGAAACGTTCATTCATAATTGACATCAAACTCGTGTTGATATGTATTTGAATGCACAATGGGAAAAATTCAACAGACAGAAATTTGCCTCACCTCTGAAATGAAAAGGAACAATATTTATTCAAAGTTTGATGATAAAAGTTTTATCTGAGCCTTGGACAAAAACCTTCATATGCCAGCATTCGGTTTTTATGTATATATATAATTTAAAACTAGCTACAACAAAATAAAGAATTTTGAAATAAAGGACCAAGTATTGTATTTCTGAATAACTTTAAATGACGGCTTCCTTGTATTTTAATCCTTTTGTTTCAGAAAATTATTCCCATTTTTTTCCTTAATTCTTTTCGTTAACAACAGGCGTTTTATTACAATTCAGATTATGCGCACTATAAATAAAAGCTCAGAATTTTAAAAAAATACAAAATATTTCAAACTTTTAAAACTATAAAAATTATTAAAGTTATATTAATTATGCTTATTTAGCCAAATGATATTTGCATAGTGATCTACTCAATATATTTTCACAATTATGTGCTGCTTAGTCTCCGCTCATCTTCTGGCTTTAACTCGTTGACACTCCTCAATTGCTGTTACCTCCCACCTTGTCATATTGTGTGTCTGTGATACAGTTTCAGTCCCCCCCCCCCACGCAATGATATACTGAATCCCATAAAAACCGGATTCTAGGGACGTGAAGAACCTAGATTGCTGATGGGTATTATTAGGGACATAGACAGTGAGGACGCAGATGGTTCTATCCCCAAACTTCCAGTCTATAGAAAGTAGACATCTTATATGATCTTTTTGTACAATGAAAAACCCGCCAAGAATAGACCAACAAAGATTCCTACCCACCTACCCTCGCGCAGTTCTCCCTAAAACACTAGACGCTTTGTAAAGGGAAGCTCCTGGTAGAATCTTCAGTATCCCAGACCCGACAGAAATGCGTCTTCTGCAGAAATAGTACATGAACCTGATGAAGTCAAAACAGTCTCCAAACAGCGCGCTGTGCAGAGATAGATCTCAAACCGTTGATATTCAGAGTGGAAACGCAAAATCGAGAATTGTTAGTCATGTTAAAACAATTTAGCATGGTAACCCGCCCTGTTTTACTGTTTCGATTAATGTCTCGTGTAAGTGTGTTATGTCCTATTCATGAAGCTATGTTTGAGGCTAAAATGGAGTTCTTAACTGAAAGAGTTATTACGAGTACATCGATTACGGAAAGACTGGACCATTCCACGATGACATACGCATCGGGCGAATCTCCCTTATTGAATATGTAAAATATGGTACTTGTTCGTCGAAATTGTCGATTGCGGCAAGGAGCATTTCCATTGCACTAGGCGGGTTTGTAAATTATGACACTTTTCTTAGGAAGGCGATGTAACTGTGGCAGAGGGAAACAACTCTTCCTCGTTGGTAGATACTGTGTTGGCTGGTTGTTTTTTTATTTTATATTTTCTTCCTCTGGTAGAGCTCTTTGTCGTTTAATTACTGTAGTTATTACTTCCATTTGCTCTACTGTGTCCCCCCTTTCTTGGGCAGATGCTGATGGTATTGCCAGGAAGAATTCTCGGATTCTATTTTATTGTTTTTCTTTTACTTCTTGGTTTTCCCAAGAAGTTCCTCAGAATCAGCTGTCGTTGTTATTAGCGATGGAAATTCAGGAGCCCTGTTTGTGTGCTCTGACGTGTCTGTGCTATCTGAATTTACCGATGGGAGAGTTCAGATAGTCTTATTGCAACCTCCAGCTGTTCTGCTGCTGTTCAGTACAGACACGTGTTGATCTTGTGGTCTTGTTTTGGCATTTTCTGCAAGAGCTATTGCACTGCTCTAGGATGTGTCCAGATTAGTTGATTGCAATTACGACATTTGGCGCTTATACATTCCGCTCCCAGATAGTTATGGGAGCCATAACCCTTGCAGAACCAGTTAGTACGAAATTGGGAACAGGGCTCTTCATTTCCATAGCAACTATTCTCTCCAGATTTCGACCCTGGTTTATCGTTGTTAGTAAGTCTTTCTTCAAGTTTTAACAGTTTCCCCCATTTCGGGAAGATCTTATGAGTGACATCGTCGCTGTTATCAACGTATTTAAAGGAAATCTATTTTGATTATTCTTTAAAGGCTTCCAATCAAGACTGAAGTTACTTTGACCACGGCGCATTTAAAACCTTGAAGCAATATGTCTTTCGTTTCTACTTTTCTTGATGACAATCTGGATTCACCCCACCACTGGGGTGAATCCATAAATATTGCTAGATCCTGCTGCCTCGCATAAAGCTTGGCATACTACTTTTTTTTCTACTTTATGGTCTTAGCTTTCTTAGACTAAACAAGAGAGAAACAATAACCAATTCTAATCTGTGAAGAGAGGGGGGGGTGAAGAAGAAGAACGTACGTATAGTGGTTAAACCTGCTACAGTGTAACCCGTAGGAACAAGTCCTTACAGCCAAAAATCCTGTAGACCCGGAGGTCTACTATCAAAATCCCGTGGGTCAGAAAACCTAAAAGCAAAATCCTGTAGACAGGAAGGTCTGCTAGCAAGAATAGTCCTATAAGCACAAAAGCTAAGCTCGCTACCATAAGAATCACTACTTTTTTAATTCACTACCGGTTTCTTTCACTACGAAAGAAATCAGTTACTGTACGCCCACAGATTCGAGACCCTTCGACACTTCTGCACATGTCAGAAGAAGGAGAATCCATTCCGATAATAGAGTAATCAATCCGTCTTGTGGGATGAGTTGTTTACTATTACAAGTCGGAAAATTAACTTCTCTTTTATGATCATTGTAGTTTTTAAAGTGGTAACTATTTTGCTTGTATAACAGTTGGAAAATATTATATAAAGCACGTGATTTTGAGTGTTGTGACTAATTCGTACATCAGCTTATTTCGTTTCCCCCTTCAACATGAATTGACTCTTCTTGGCAAGTTGCCAGACTAGGGTCTTAGACTAGGGTCGTACTGTGGTCGACAGTACGACCTTACCTCACGAGAGATCTTCTTATAACTACGATCTCCATCTATACATCAAAGTTCGATTACCTGCTATTGACAAAATACACCCTCTGTCCAAAAAGAAACCGAACGTTTCGAAAATAGAAGAAACTAGTGGTGCCACCTGTTGTATCTTTTTGCCGTCGAAAGCGGCAACCTTCATTAGTGTTGTGTCAATTGTTTATGACATTTGGATTATTATAAGTCGAGTTATAGTGCCCAAGAGTGACAGTGTGTTTTGACGAACGCTCGGTCGTCACGATATTCATGCCGTACGCGACGAATTCTCGCTATCAATCGCTTCAAAAAGTCGAGATAAAACACACCATTGACCGTTTGGCCAGGAGGAACAAATTCTTTGTGGATAATGCCCTTGGAATTGTAGAAAAAAATCAGCATTGTTTTTACTTTTGACTTCTCCAAGCGACTTTTTTTCGAATGATTCTCTTCTGGTGGTCTCCACTCAGCATTCCAGCGCTTTGTTTCGGGCTCATACTCAAAACACCATGTTTCCTCACCAGTAACGATCGTTTGAAAGAGATCTTATGAATGACATCGTCGCTGTTCCCAACGTATTCAAAGGAAATCTATTTTGATTATTCTTAAAAGGCTTCCAATCACGACCGGAGTTACTTTGACTTCTCCAAGCGACTATTTTTGGATGCCCGCCCCTCTTCTGGTTGTCTCCACTCAGCACTCCATTTTGCATAATTATTATATAAAACTATGCATAATAATTACATAAAATTACAAATATAAAAAAATTAAATTCCGGCATAATATTTTTAAAGAAAATTTAAAAGAGAAAAAAGAACACATGAGAAAAAAAAATATTATAATTTCTTCTCACGATAGTTTTCGTTACAAATTAGTCTACTTTTCTCCGTGTTCTACGTAGGCTCTTCAATATTATCAATTTAAATTAACTTCCAGGATACCAGCGGTGGAGTTTATAAAATATTCAACGACGCCATGATGAAGGACCCGAAACGATTTCTGTTCCCGGATGCACAAGCGGGGGTACGCGAATTACTGAATCAAGATCTTGCTTTGATTTTTGCGTACACAGATCTTCAGGTTGAATCTTACGAAATCGGCCCAGATATGTTTTTTTGCCAAAAGACCAGTTCTCCTCTTTGTATCATTCGGCACTTACCAAGAAAGGCAACCCTTTGCAAAAGAGCATCACAAAAATGTAAGTATCAGTCCAGGAATGCAGGATATCCATTTCGTAATAGATGTTCTAACTATAGTTTTAACTTGAAAATATCATCGTTCTCCAATTTAGTTAATTATTTATTCTTTATCCGTTTAGAATAACGAGAATAGTGGAAACTGGTGTGACTAATAAATGGCTAAGCGACATATTCACCATAAATAAGCTAAAAGTTCGTCGTCAAGATGAAAAAAGCAGTCCTTACTGTTGTCAAACTGCAAAGTCCTTTCTACTTACTGATCGCTGGATATTTAATGTCGGTAGTGTTTTTACTTCTTGAAATAATGAATCATCAGTTTCGTGGGTATCGTCTAAGTAGGCATAATACAGAACCAAATAGAAGAATCACCCACAGAGATCATCATGGGTATCTTTGATGAATTAGGCAGTAATGTAGTGTAACAGATAACGTAGCAATAAATTTGAATTCCCAGAATATAATAATGGGAAATATAATACTAAAATTAGTTTCATTATTAAATATTTACAAAATCAATTAGGGTGTAAGTACGTAAATCATAATAATACAGAATTAAAAGTGACTTTTCGTATTTTGGTTGGTAAAAATACTTTAATTTTTATATGAATAACTATAGGAAGTTTTAAAAAAATTAATGTGACCAACTTGATCATTCTAACGAAATAAAACGCATGAAGGAATGTTGCAGGTAACTGAGAGAAATTAAATCTTATTATGAAATCTTGCATATTATTTATTTATTCATTCATATATAGATGAAACGAATCATTACTGTTGCATAAACCAGCGCAACATAACAGGTTTGCATATAATACGATATTAAGGACAATATGAACAGATTTTTAGAAGGATTTATTGATAAGTACACAGGCAATACGTTAACAGAAATGTTAATCTCATGAATCTAAAAACTCACGCACAAAGCGCGTTAATTTGTTATTCCCTGACAATATCTGTATGAAGAATTTCGTGCCGTACAGAAATGCTACATGTAGTTTTTTTTCCCAGTAACTTATTACTATTGATAAGGAATACTTTTTTTGAAAAAAACGCAAATTCTAGTAGTACAGCGTACATAATTAATATGTAATATTTTTAATAGTCCTTATAAGGACTGGCTTAAAGGGGCGAAGCAATAATGCTTTTCATATTCCCTGTTATCTGTAGAGGACAGTGTAGGGATAAGGTGTTATTGAGCTATTAAAGCTCTGATCATGATAAGAGGGAAACAGCAATAGCCTAGCCTCAGTTAGAACTTCATTGGTTACAGCACTGCCATCTATTACCCTCCTTAGGTACCCATTTTAGTCGCCTTTTACGACACTCATGGGCTACATTGGTGCTATTCTTATCCCGGCAACCACATGGGAAATTTTCAGATCGTGATAATTTAGATAATATTATGTAATATGAACTTTGAACTTTGAACTTAATTGGTTGATGGACTGAGTCCTTGACTCTTTATCCCTTCATCTGGATTTTAGATTGCGGGTGATGAGATTATTGTGGGTAATTTACCCGCTCATTGTGAGCATTGAGGCTGTATCAGCTTTCTCTTGCGATGGAGGATTTCGGTTTTTTATGTTTGAAACGATCTGAGGGCTTGTAGTCCGCTGCCTGTCGAACTAGCTGATTTGGGTGATTATCCGCGATTGTGAAGAATTTCTCTGCAATGTTTGTCATGTAGGTCTTAATATCGGGAAGATTGGCTTCTTGATGTAACTGGATGTTTCTGATGAACCATGGGGCATTAAATGCCATTCTTAGGCATTTATTCTGTATTATCTGAAGTCTGTTGATGTTACTTTTAGTCGTGTGATCCCAGGTTGGAGAGGCGTAAGTTAGTTGCGGTCTGATTACCGATTTGAAAAGAAGGATTTTGTTTTTTATGCTTAGAATGCTGTTCCTATTCAAAAGTGGATATAGCTGTGCTATAGTCTGACTTGCCTTAGTGGAGACACTATCCATATATGACTTGAAGTTTAGACGTCTATCAAGATGAACTCCCAGATATTTGGTAGAATTGCACCAAATGATGATTTTACCAAACATTTGTATGCTTGTATTCGGTTCGGCTTTACGTCTGGTGAAACGTACTGCAGAGCTTTTGTTTGGATTAATTGCGATACGCCACTTGGTGTACAAATCCTCCAATTCATTGACTGCTCTCTGCAGCTTGATTGTGGCCAGGTGCGGACGGAGGGATCTGGCTATAATGATTGTGTCATCGACATAAAGAGCAGTGATAGCTGGGGACAATTTGGGGAGATCTGCCATGTATATGGAGAAGAGTAGGGGAGACAGCAGAGAGCCTTGAGGGACTCCGGCCGTGATTCTCCACTCTGTGGATCTGATACCGTTGAGTTTTATTTTAAATTTTCTCTTATTTAGATATGATTTGATAAGTAAAACTAGTGGTAATTGAATACCAACTTTGTGTAGTTTAAAAATTAGTCCGTGATGCCACACTCTATCAAATGCCTGAGTGATGTCCAGGAATACTGCGCCAGAGTGTTGGTGCCATTCATACCCTTGGGTTATATGTTCGATAACTCTGTAAATTTGTAGCGTTGTGGAGTGATATTTCCTAAAGCCGAATTGTTTATCTTGAATGACATTGTTGATATCTGTTGCCTCTTGAACCCGTGTGAGAATAGCACGTTCGGCTATCTTACCTATGCATGAAAGAAGGCTGATTGGCGTGTAATTTTCAGGAAACTGTGTATTTCTTCCCGGTTTGGGAATTAGGAAAACGTCGGCAATTTTCCATCGCTCTTGGAAATAATTTACCGGAGGATGGCATTAATGATGGCTACCAGATGCATAACCCCTTTGCGGGGAAGTAACTTGAGTACCTTGTTTGTTATTCCATCTGGACCCGGAGCCTTTTTTTTATTTAGTTTTCTTAAAATCTCATATATTTCTGTTGGTGACACGGATTTGTTATTGGATTGGAGTGAGGCATTTTGAGTTATTTTCCGCACTTGGGCGTGAATTTTACTTATGAAATTTATATCTGTATTGATATAATTGCGGCTGCATTGTTTTTCTAAACTGTCAGCAAATGCTTCAGCTTTTTCCTCGTCGTTATAGGCAACATTAGATTCACCTTGGATTGGAGGAAATGAAAAACGCTTTGAACGGAGTGATTTCATCATTTTCCATATTGATTGATCCTCTGTGTTTAATTGGAGAATTTTGTTATTCCAGAGTTGGTTACGGTGGTCCTTTAGGGCGTATCGAACCTGGTTTGTTGCTCTATTAACTGCTTGTTTATCAGCTGGGTCCATTGTTCTCTGATATTGTCTTCTTAATCTGTTTTTCTCTTGGATAAGACGTTTTATATCCTCTGGGAGTTTATTTGATGGTGCACATTTGGTAATATTTGTTACCTGTGTTATCGCTGTCAGTAGTTGTTTTTCAAGAGTTTTCACTGCTTTTTCTACATCTTCGGTAGATGTTATATGCAATATTGGGCCAAGGTTTTCCTGGAAGGCTGAGGGAAGTTGTTTCCAATTTATAAATGTGGTGGTGTTTTCCGTTAAATCATGTGTGGTGCCTAGTTGTAATATGATGGGGTTATGATCAGAACTGAACGTAAGTCGTTGATTGCTTGTATCTGATAGCTGTGCGCTTTGTTTTTTAATATAGCTATATCGAGTACATCAGAACGTCCGGTTTCTCCGTAATGTGTGGGTTAGTGGTGTAAGAGTTGAGTATTCTTCCGTTAATATTTGAGTTTCTGCTGTTCCAGACTGAATGTTTGGCATTAAAATCTCGCTATAATCACTGCTCTGCCTTCTAAGTCAGATTCAAGGAGTTTTTTATTTGGGGGGTTGTAGGCTGCATATATCGTAATGCTCCTTGTGTTTTCCATATGTATTTCTATTCCTGTAATTTCCATGTGTTCTGTTTGGGGTTCGGCTATTGAATTATGTTTTATTTTTCTTTTCACAAAGATGGCAGTTTGATAAACAATTTCTAACGATTTCGGTTTTTTTAGACTTATCCATTAAGAATTTCCATAAAGAGTGATTGTGTATGCCTTAAGATGATATCCTTGGCTTCTTGAGTTGGGGTGGTTTGTCGGAGTTCAGTAAGCATTTCACCTAAGCGGCTTGTTATGTTCAGTAGGATAGGGTTGTTGGTTTCCTGTGACTGATTTGGTTTTGGGTCTTTTTGGAAGGTTGATCTTGTAACTTCAGCATACGATCTTCCATCCGTTGTGGAGATTACGGTTTGATGGGAGGACGTGCGTTCTTGAAGAGGTTTACTGGTTTTGAGTTGTATCTTTTGGTTTTGGGGATATGCTATACAGCCCCTATAGTTTGCAGGGTGTGGTCCTCCGCAGTTTGCACACTTTGCTGGAAGTGTACGAGGTTTATGGCATTCATTTGATGCATGTTTGCCACCACATTTCACGCAACGAAATTCAGCCTTGCAGCATCGTTGTGCATGCCTAATCTTCTGGCATCTATGGCACTGGGTTGTAGTTGATTTATGTTTGAATGCCTCAACTTTTATGACTTGATCACAGATGATTTGGAGATTGTATATATGTTTTTGGTCTTTGCTTATTTCCACCAGAATTAGGGGATAGGGTGTTTTATCTGCTCTTCGTATTCGGCTGACTTTAATTTGGCTAAATCCCTGAAATTGAAGGTCTGCAGTGAGATCTTCTATTTGTAATGTTTCAGAAGCTCCCCTTAATACTACTTTTAAATTTTTCTCACTGTTGAGTGCAAAAGTGTGGTACGGCAGGTTGTTGTTGTCTAGAAGTTTGGTTATTTTTCTGTAGTCTGATGACGTTTTAGGCTGTATGCGTATTTCTTCTTCTGTGTTTGTGGCTTTCATGAAGCTGATATTTGAAGATTTCAGAGCGGATGCAACCGATGCAACTGCCAGTGCTCCTTGGCCCTTAGGATGACTGGGGGTACCCTTTCTTTAAGCTCATTATCGTTCTATCTCCGCTGTTTTGGGTGTATCTGCAGTAGAGGAGATTTTCCTTTTCTTTTTGACCGTTTGGAATTCTGTTTTAGTTTCCCAAAACTGTGGAGTATCATCTAGCGATGCAGCATTCTCTATATTCGTGGAGTGTCTTAATTCTGGTTCAGTCAACATACTTCCATCATTTAAATCATCCATCCTATCCTCTGTGATGTATCTAACAGCTTTACTTTTCCTGGCCAGTTGTCGCTCAATAGTTTTCCTAATCTTAGAAATTCTCTGTAAACTTCTTCGAATATGCTTTCATTGAGGGGTTTTGACAAGTCTGATAGGAGGTAATAGCTCTGTTAGAATAAAGTTAGAGAAAAGGGTCCAAGAGCTCAATGTAAACATCCTGTAGATCAACTCGATCTACTAGCATAGGTAGCAAAATTTTGCATTTAAAAGTTTTCTGAACAAAATTACTTACCAAATCTTAACCCAAACTCAAGACTTTATTATTCATACTAAACGATATTACATTCACTAGGCTTTATACCACTCAGCTAATCCTAATCTTAACTCCTAATCGCAATAGCTACCTGGAATCAAAACTGAAATCGTCTTATCGTAATCACAACACTAAGAATCAAGCGCCACCTTTTTTTCATATGATCCCATTATGTAATGATCCCATCATGTAATATCCTTATCCTTATAAGGACTGGCTTAAAGGGGCGAAGCAAGAATGCTTTTCATATTCCCCGTTATCTGTAGAGGACAGTGTAGGATAAGGTGTTATTGAGCAATTAAAGCTCTGATCATGGCAGGAGGGTAACAGCAATAGCCGAGCCTCAGTTAGAACTTCATTGGCTACAGCATTGCCATCCATTACCCTCCAAGGGTAATGAATGAATCAATCACCGCATCTCACGGTCGATTGATTCCCATCCATCATGTAATATATGTAATAAGGACATTTTTATGTAATAAGGACATTTTAATTAGGTTTAATATAAAAATAATAATGGTATTTTTGTTTATTTTATTTTATTTAAACAAATTGTGTTGTTTTATAATATTTTTAAGAAATTTTCATGTATAATAATAGTTACTATTTTTATCTTTACTAAACTTACGATATATTTATAAATACGAAAATATATTATAATATTTTATTCAGTGAGCGTCAAAATAATCTGAGCTCTTCGAAACAGTTGTTAAGATAAAAGTATTAAGAACAAATACAGTATATGAAATTGATGAATCTACAAAACAGTAATTAAAATTTTTCTGTCACCATATTTATGAAATTTTAATTGATACACCAAGTGTCGTCCTGCACAGATCAAAATGATATTGTATGACGTGCCGTATAAGAATGCTGGGGAGGATTAATACCCTTGGAGGCTAATGGATGGCAATGCTGTAGCCAATGAAATTCTAACTGAAGCTCGACTATTGCTGTTACCCTCCTGCCATGATCAGAGCTTTAATAGCTTAATAACACCTTATCCCTACACTGTCCTCTACAGATATAACGGGGAAGATAAAAAGCATTCTTGCTTCGCCCCTTTAAGCCAGCCCTTATAAGGACTATAAGGATAAGAATGCTAGATGCAATTTTTTCCAGTAACTTATTACTATGACAAAACAAATAAAGGTTTCCTTTGCTATTGAAATTAGGGATATTGTAGTACCTACTCCTTAAGCAAATACAGTAATCCCTCGATTAATGCGCCCCCGATTAGTGCGTCATTTTTCTTCGATACCCAAATTCGATTAGTGCGCCTATATACATCTTAAAAATAAATGTTACAGATTTTAAAATATATATATCTATACATTTTTATGGCTAACTTACTATTTTAAAAAATCACTTACCAGAATGAAATAATTTAGTTACCGATTTAAAACATTTTACAGAGTTATTTTTAATGACATACTACACTACTTTCGTGTATACTATGTTCCAAATTTTTACCGCCAAAATTTATGTCGTCTGCTATAGTACGCCCACAGATTCGAGACCCTTCGATACTTCTGCGCATGTCACAAAAAGGAGAATCCATTCCGATAACAGGGTAATAAATCCGTCTTTTGGGATGAGTTGTTTATTACAAGTCGGGAAATTAACTTCTCTTTTATGATCATTGTAGTTTTTAAAGTGGTAACTATTTTGTTCGTATTACAGTTGGGAAATTTTATCTATAAAGCACGTGATTTGGCGATTGACGACCAATTCGTACGTCATTCATTTCTTTCTCCCCTTCAATGATAACGTCAAAGAGTTAATTAAATCTCATTCTGAAGAATTGAGTGATTCCGACCTGCTAAATTTAGATGCACAGCGGGAAGATCCCGAAGAATATGAAGACTAACCACTGATAGTCAGCCAAAAGAGATTGCACAGAAACAATTTGAAAATATTTTTCGTACAATCGAAATTTTTAAGCAGCAATGCTTTGAGGCTGACTCTGTTGAAGAGAGAAGCAGTAAAATTTGCAGAAGAGTAGAAGAGGCAATAGGGCCATACCGTCAGTTGTATGCAAGAAACAGAATGCCCGTGAAACTACGTTAGCTCAATTCCTTGTTAACAAGTAGAATAATAAATTGATATTCTGAATATGTTTTATTGTCTTTCAGCTTCATGGTTTTCCTTTAACTACGTCCTAAGATATACCCTAATTCATTTATAAAAAATAAGGCTCAAAAAAGAAATTGAGGAACGAATTATACTTTTCCCACGGGTTGAAGTAAAACCAAATTTTTGTGGAGGGTAGTGATGAGAAGAAGCATGAAGGCATCTGTCTGTGTGAGGGGTTTTTCTAAAAATGGAGATTTGGATGTTCTCAGCGCATCTCGTAAGTTTTAAGTCCAGAAAGGGAAGACATTCGTCGGATTCTAGTTCACAGGTGAAGTTGATTTTCTGATGAAACTTGTTGAGGTGGTCAAGAAAAAGGTTGAGGTTGTTGATACCGTTTTCCCAGATCAGAAATACATCGTCAGTGTACCAATACCAAACTTTAAGTTTAAAAGGTGAGGAATTAATAGCTTTTTCTTCAAAATCTTTAAGAAATATGTCAGCAAGAATCGGAGAGAGCGGGCTGCCCATAGCTAAACCTGAGTTTTATTTATAAATCTTGTTATCCTATTTGAAGTATCCTGAGTTCACACAGTGAGAAAGTAAGGAGAAAAATTTCTTGGATAATTTCCTCTGAAGAAGGTATAGAACTTCTTGAGTAGGGAGGAAAACATTATCGTGAAGAGGAAAACAATATCGGTAACTTGCCATTAAATCTGAGGTGTTGAGTTTGATGTCTTTTATTTTGGAGACAAAATCAGCTGAATTTTTTACATGAGAAAAGGAAGTACCACAAAGGTTTTTTAAAAAGGATGCAAGGTATTTTGAAAGGTTGTAAGTAGGGGAGTTTATGCCCTCAACGATAGGTCTTAGCGGAGAGTTTAATTTATGGATCTTAGGGAGTCCATATAACCTAGGGATTAGAGCATGAAACGACCTAAGGGAAAGACGGGTATTTCTTGATAACTCTGAGGTGGTTTTCAGTAAATTGTTGGTCCTATTGTGCAGTTCTTTTGTAGGATCACTATTTAGTTCACTATTCACTATTTACTAGAGTAAGTGTCAGTGTTTAGTAGTTCCAAAATTTTGTTATGATAATCTGATCTATTTAAGATGACAGTAGCATTCCCTTTGTCTGCAGGGATAATAATGATGTCATTATTGTATCTCAAACTTTTAATAACTGATCTCTCAGAATGAGAAATGTTATCAGAAGGCGGTCTTGCATGATTTATGGAGAAAATAGCTTCCATACGAAGACGGTTTGCCTCTTGGATTGGTAATAAGGATGCTGCTTTTTCTATCTTCGTTAAGAATAGTTATTTAGGTATTGAAGTAGGAGCTATAACAAAATTGAGACCTTTAGCAAGTACACTTTCTTCTGCCGTTGAAAGTGGATGGGAAGAATTATTTATTACAACTTTTTTTAAATAGGCAGAGCTAAGATGGGAAGTGTGACGATCCTGCATACATTTTAGAGAATTAAATTTTCTGATCAGGATAGTTTTGTTAGTTCTAGACACTAGACGCTTTTAGAGCGCAGAAATATTTTAAATTGTTCCAAGATGAAGAGTCTAGAAAAGTAGACAAACGGACTTCAAGAGCGTTCTTCTTAGAAAAATAAGCAGGCAGACTACGTTTTGCATCAAAACTCCGTTCCGATAAAAGGTCTAGTTTAGCTCTTCTTTGATAAGCAAATGTACTTCCTCGTCATCAGGAAAATTGATAATAATGTTCATTATTTACTCGGTAGAACTGTAAATAAAAAAGGACATTAAATGACTATACCGAGAATGGCAAGTTTAATGTTAAGATACGACTAGTTTCGTTGAATATATCAACTTCTTCAGGTATCATACGTAAAGAATAAAATAAAAAATAATAGACACATGAAAAAATACATTAACAGATCTAGTATAAAACACACAAGTACATTTAAAAAAAAAGGAATGCGTGCTAGAGTTCCAACTGAAGCTGACTAGGTGCGTGAGCTGATATTAGTGCTCCAGTATTGGACAGTGGCAATGTGTGCATCAGAAATGCTATGGGGCAGCCCGCTCTCTCCGATTCTTGCTTACATATTTCTTAAAGATTTTGAAGAAAAAGCTATTAATTCCTCACCTTTTAAACTTAAAGTTTGGTATCGTTACACTGAAGATGTATTTCTAATCTGGGAAAACGGTATCAACAACCTCAACCTTTTTCTTGACCACCTCAACAAGTTTCATCAGAAAATCAACTTCACCTGTGAACTAGAATCCGACGAATGTCTTCCCTTTCTGGACTTGAAACTTACGAGATGCGCTGAGAACATCCAAATCTCCATTTTTAGAAAACCCACTCACACAGACAGATACCTTCATGCTTCTTCCCATCACTACCCTCCACAGACGTTTGGTATTATTTCAACCCTGGCATACCGTGCCAGATCTTTATTAACAGATGGAACAGAAATTGAATATGAACCCAATTTTCTTAAAAAGTCTTTCGTTAACAATGGATTCTTTCTTTACAAGATTAATAAATTTCTCTCTGTTCACCGCTCAACTGCTCGTGAAGATTCTTCTCCACCAAGAGGTTTTATTTCGTTACCATACATCAGCTCTCTCTCCCCGAAACTGGCAAAAATGCTTCAGAAATGCAACATTAGAACATGCTTCAATACGTTCCCTAAACTTCGCTCCATACTAAGTTGACCTAAAATCAAACATCTTCCTACTCAGTATCCAGGAGTCTATAAGATTTTGTGATTGTGGCAAACCATATTACGGCCAGACTACTAAATCCATCCTTTTATGCATGGAAGAACATCAAAGAGACATTTCTTACAACAGAACCAGAACCAGCGCTCTCTCTAGCCACGTTCTCTTCTCCATCAACTCGGATAAAGGCCGCCAACACCTTGTTGACTGGCAAAAAAAAAAACCTCTAATATCCATGTGTGCTATGATGAACTGCAAAGAAGAATAATTGAATCTAGAGAAATATCGCTTGATTCGTTTCATCCTTTTTTTTTAAATGTAATTGTGTGTTTTATACTATATCTCTTAATGTATTTTTTCATGTGTCTGTTATTTTTTTATTTTATTCTTTTCCTATGATACCTGAAGAAGTTGTATGTATTTCAACGAAACTAGTTGTATCTTAACAATAAACTTGTCATTGTCGGTATGTATGTATTTCAACGAAACTAGTTGTATCTTAACAATAAACTTGTCATTGTCGGTATGTATGTATTTCAACGAAACTAGTTGTATCTTAACAATAAACTTGTCATTGTCGGTATAAATGTCATTGTCGGTATATAAATGTAAATATAAATATAAATAAAGTCATTTAATTTCGTTATACGGCCAGATTACTAAATACACATCCTTTTAGGCATGGAAGAACATCGTACTTTATAATTCCATCTTAATAAATAAATAAAAACTATATAAATTTAACAGGTGTACGAAGATATTCAAATATTTCATTAAATTAAGATAGATAAACTTCCATGTTTCTAAATTTTCTGTTTGTTTTTATTACTATATATTTAATTTTTATGAAATATGACTTCAAAATTGATATTACTATAAATATATCAGAATATTAAACATAATTCTCTTAAATCCTAAAACCTCTCAAGAATTATTAATGAAGGTAATCGATTTGCAGGTGAACGTTTGTAGAAACAGTGATCAAACCAATTTAAAAACATTATATGAATACATCTAAGTAGATTTAAAACATTCATATACGGATAATAGTTTTAAATAAGATGAAATGCTTAAAATATTATGGCGATTAAATACATTTTAAAGATAAATCTAATATTATTAATAAAGATTAAAAATTAAAGAATTAAACTTGCTAAAATATTTAACACCTTTATTATAAAAACATAATATTCTTTAAGAAAATTTGCAACTGTGATTCGATCACTGTGTATTCGATCAGTATGCAGTTTGGTATTTTTGTTGCCTGTAGGTGGGTGGTTTTGTTCATTCTGGTTTTCAATTCAAAATTCAATATATATATATATATATATATATATATATATATATATATATATATATATATATATATATATATATTTTCATTCTGGTTGGCTTTCAATGCTGACATACAGGGCTATGCTTCTTAAATCTTAAATAAATATTTAAGATTATTGTTCCCATAAAAAAACTGTGTTGTGGACTATCAGAATATTCCTTTCTTCACTTGTTTGACGTGTTGCTGTGGAGGAGTCTAATAATAACACATTTGATGAATCAGAGAATGTACAAATAAAAACTGGCTGCTTGTATTGGAAGGATATTTCAACACAGATAAATTTTTGTGGAGAAGAAAAAAGGAAAAAACACGAAAATTTGTTTCAGCTTAAAATGAAAAAAATATGGAATCATATAGGCAAGCATTGGATAATATACTCTTGCACATAATAAAAACACAATGGGAATAAACGTATTCTTTTTGTTCTTACTTTTAAGTTTTTCTTTGCTTTCGATAAATGAAAAAGGACGAGCAAGTCAGGAACACAGTTCATGTGCACACACACACACACATCATGTGCCCATTCGCCAGATCTCCGACAAGATCAATGAAATATAAGTTAATAAATCATAAAGTTGAATAAAGCTATGCAACTTATTATAAGTGGCTCGTTTGTGTATTGTTTTTAAAGAACTTTTTGTGCAACAAGAGGTTTCTTTAAGTAATCAATACCAGAATCAACAGACAAGCTGCACAAGCCGGTTTGTTTACGCTAATATCTTGTATCATAATATTGAAAATGAATAAAGAACGCTAAACTTAGATTTAAACCTGCTCTACACACTACGCTAGTCAATTCAAAAACATACGCCAATAAACCATTTTCAAAGCGAGATTCGAAACTACGCATATCGTCATCAAGTCAAAGTAAATATGATAAAGTCTAAAGTTACAGAAAATATAAAATAGATTTGACAGTTTCGTTTTTGTACCAATAACGAAGGAAGTTTCAATAGAATTCACCTGTCAATACCAGACAGACTACGAAGAATGGGAAAGAAATGGATACAGAAGCTAATATTGATTTGTTTTAGTTCATTTAGTATTATTTCTAAGAAAAGGATGGGAACTTAAATATTTAAAATGTTTTTCTAAGAATATTCTCATTAGATATATAATATACATACATTTTAGCCGATTGGATATACACACCTGTCACAGTCATCGATTTACGTGAACTAACGAAAACGTCATGCATTGCGATGTGGTGGGTGGTTGGGGTACCCAGGAAGGGTAATGGATGGCAATTCTGTAGCCGATGAAGTTCTAACTGAGGCTCGGCTATTGCTATTACCCTCTTGCCATGATCAGAGCTTTATAGCTCAACAATACCTTATCCTTACACTGTCCTCTACAGACAACGGGGAATATGAAAAGCATTCTTGCTTCGTCCCTTTAAGCCAGTCCTTATATAAGGCGATGTGGTATTGTATATTTGTTGATATACTGGCATTTGATATATTGCTATTCCTATCACCGTTCGGTACTAGTTCTCCAAGTCATGAGTAATGACCGCAATGGTAAGTTTGTTTGAAAAATATTTTGGGATATAATGTTAGTAATATGAGAAACGGGTTTGTTGTGCACCACTTGGGTTTAACTGTTATCAGACTAATTTAACACATCACTTGTTGGTAAATGACATCGAAATTACGTATTGTTTATTGATCACTACAGTCCTCAAAAATTTCGTTACCCTTATCTTACATATACATCTGAATCCTCCCCTCACTTCCATCTATCCAAGATAAGAAAAATAAAAAGGTCACCAAGTCTGAAAACATTAGGTCTAATGGCAGACGTATCTCTATGTGGATGGTACTGTATGATCAATGGATGCGAATTAGAAACGAATCTAGTTCCATGTGAATAGAACTAGATTCAGGAAATCATGAAGTGGGTACACGTTCTTAGTAGCATAGGGGACCTCCTTTGGACCTGATCACATAGCTACTGTTATAAACATATTCACGTGCGCAACACCACTTAGTGATGATACGCATTAGATATTTTGGACTTTTTTCCTTTAACATGAACGCAGGTCCGTTCCAGTTTGTTAAACATATTATGTGTTCAACATTTTCCCCCAGAGGTATTTCTTACTCGTTTAGGATTCTGAAATTTATTCAACTATCGATATTGTTATAGGAGTTCAAGTACACCTCGATCTGATCCCAATGTTCTTGTTTATACTGCCTCGTTTCTTATTAAAAATGGATAAGCTATTAAAAGGTATTGTAGGTACGTGTGAGGTTATAATAGTACTATCATTAGGGTATGATAATATTTATGTATTACTTCTTTTTTGTGATTGTATATTCCAAGCCACTTTCTTGCAGAGGTGAGTAATTGTTTAACATTTACGGTTAAAAGATAAGAATAATATTCCCCGGTAATATATTGTTTTACCTTTTTCAAGATTATTAAAAACCCAAATGCTTTTAGTATCCTAAAACACCGATGCCGCTGTCCACTGTTTTTGACTGCTGTTTGGATTCTGGTGTGTACTGGTGAATCCAAGTCTCATCCATAGTAATAAATCGACGTACAAAATCAGTTTTATGCTTGTTAAAACGCTCCAAGCACGTTCAGAGATTTTCGTGCGAGTGCGTTTTCCATCTGCTGTAAGCAAGATTTCAATTCTTTATGCAAAATATATCCTTCACGTCTTTGGAAATGCCTATAATCTCAGCAATTTCACGCATTTTAACTCGCCGGTCATCCAATACCATATCGTGCACTTGATCAATGATTTCTAGTGTTGTTATACTTTTTGGACGTCCTTTACGTGGATTCTTCAAGGTTGTCCATGAACTTCGAATGAATTTCTTTTGGCGTCAAACCTTCTTTTACAAAGAATTTTATAACCGCACGCTACTCAATTTTATCCATTTCAAGGGATACAAACATTTTCGCTTAAGACAGCTGTATAAAACGAACTATTTGATACAATGACTTGCAATTTCATATGAATGCTTATGACAGATGTACCTTCGTAGAAAAATAAAATCTTGCCGATAGTGCTGCCATCTATGATAGAAGCCGAGAACCTTTCAGACCACCCTCGTATGTATTGCTGCTCTTTGTAATATCCATACGTTTACTAATATTTGGAATGCGTATTAAATTATTCTGTTGAGAAATTGGAGGTATCAGAGTAGTGTGATAGGTTGTGATGTCCGTTGGTTGGAAAAACATGGGATCAAATCCAGTATATGATGCAAACTATTATTCTGTTCTGTTTTGTTTATTTTTCCTATCTTATGATTAACTAGCTTTTAAACTAGGAATGGACAGTGTTTTTAATAAAATATCATTGGATACTTAAACACTTGGATATGTTGCTTTTCAAAAAAACAAAATACGAATTTAGTTTCTTTCTAATTTCCCTAGAACGCTAGAGAAAACTGGGAGAAGTGAGATTAATCTGTAATTCTCATGTTGCATTCACTTTTATGAACTAATATTATCACAGTTTTATTCTTTTAGAAATACCAATTTCAAAACATGCGATGGTACTGCGAGTTGACCTTACACTCCTACCCACAGTCCGGTAGAGATACCATCGATGGTGACAGTAGTGATTAACAACGTTAAAAAGCAATGCTAGACCACTAAATAGCATTTTTCTACCTTCAATTAGACTCTCTACCCTTCACGGTCGCCAAAATCGATTTATAACATGGTAGATGTAACTATTGCTGCTACCACCTACACTCTACACACGCATAATCTTAGATTGTGAACACTGGTGATTATATATATATATATATATATATATATATATATATATATATATATATATATATATATATATATATATATATATATATATATATATATATATATATATATATATATATATATATATATATATATAATGTCCTTAAACAAGGACATTATATATATTTAATGTCCTTGTTTAATGTCCTTAAACAAGGACATTAAACAAGGGTGGAAATTACTTTTAAAACGAATTTAATTTTGGTTAATACTGTATCTGAAATGAGGCATTATTCACCCGTTTGTTCGGGAAGAAAGGGTAGAAAGTAAAGTAGGAAAATAAAGATAGAGAAACAGAAAAAAATCGCTAATCATGTGAGTTTTTATTTGCTTACAAGATTTCTAAAACACGAGTATTGTATTTTGATTTGTTACTTCAACAACGAATTTAACTAATTCATGTATGACTGGCGCCTCTAGCTCCAATTTATATACATATATATTTATATATAATTTATTAATTTGATTTCCTATTTCTAAAAAAATTACCTCTACAGCTAGCTAAAATCAAACTGCGCATGAGTACAGATCAACCAATCTAGTAAATATAATTTTACTATTATTCCATACTGCTTTTTTTTGCAATATTATGGCTTGCAACTGACAAATTAGTCATAAATATTCATAACAATGAAGATTTCATGCCATCCACGCTATTCAAGTGTTATATATATTCTTCCAACGAGTGTGCAAGTCTATGAATTCGTAAAAATTCGAAATACAGATGACGATAGTTGACAATGGATGTACACCTGATCACCATTTTGTGTTTGCATGTTTCAATTGACTTGCAGTGTTATTACTAATTGGGTTGAGACCTAAGGCAGACAGAGAGCGTTATGGAAACTAGATCACCTTGGGAGGAACGGTGAGAATGTGTGTAAGTTCGGCTGTTGTATGCAAACGTGACAATACTATGAATATCGTTGAGCATGGTTAGAAATCAGATGAGTGAATTCAGATATTTTGAATATTTCCGTGAGAAGTAGCTAACTATATTCGTGTTCCAATTAGGTTAGTTTACACGCTGAACTACAAAGCTGGAAATTATGACACCCTCTGGAATATAAACTCAAAAACTAAGTGTACATAAAGGTGCCCAATGCAACCACCAAATTCGATGGTAATAAAGATGCATGAGAATGAGACTGAAGAGCTATTGCATAACCTGGATAAGAATTCAGCAGCAGGACGAGATAAATATCGGCACGTGTACTAAAGGAATGGTCAGCCTAAATGACTGTATAACTTGAGTCTCGACTCAGGAATGATACCACAGGAATGGAAGAAATGCATGATAGTTCCATTGCACAAGGGTGGTGCAAAAACTGATGCGTCGAACTACTAACCTACCAGTATCTCTGGTGTGGTAGTGGGGATTTTTGAGAAGTTGGTAAGAACTCACATATAGAAATGGATAGACAAGCATTCTATACTCTGCAGGGAACAGCATGGATTTACTAAAGGAAGGTCATGTTTTAGCAATTTTCTCATATTTTATAACAATGTTACAGATGAATCGAATCAAGGGAATGGATACACTGATACTGCTGATCCTTACTGATACATTTGATAGGATACAACATGAACAGCTGTTGCATAAACTGGAGCAAATGGGATTGGAATATAATATGTTGACTACTGTAGGATAAGTGAGTGGCTACGGATGGGTGATAAAAATTGGTGTATGGTAGATGCGAATCTACCAGATTTATGGTGACTCGTGGAGTACCCCAAGGGATCACTCCTTGAACCACTGTTGTTCAGTCTATACATTAATCGTAATTGGAAGAACCTGACAAGATATACTCCACTGTTTTCTGGGGATGCAAAGATAGGCAGGGAAATCAAGGATACCACTGATATACATAGCTTACAAAATGAATTTAATAAGCTGGAGCAGTGGTCAAATGATAATGGCTATCGGTTTATTGTAAGTGTAAGGTTATGCGCTTTGACGTGATGAGCTGTCCATTACACTGGATATTATGGCATATTACACTTAATATATGGAACCAGCGATTTCTCTGGTTAATCCTTTCTAGAGAAATAAAAACTGTATGATGAATTTTTATGTAGTTTGGTGAAAAGCATTATGAAATGAGATGCGAAAGAAACGCCAACAAAAATTGTAAATAAATAGTTTAATTCAGTAATTAATGGGTACATGAAACAATCGTCAAAACGAAGATGTCAAAATGAGATTGTTAAAGTGCTCAATAAGGAATGAGTTCCCCCCCCCCCTCACGGCAACGGCGCTCACAGCGATGTTTCATACTGTTCATAATAACATCCAGGAGCTCAGTTAGCAATAACAACCATCGCTTCTGCAAAGTTCTCTTAATTCCTTCGAGTTTTTTTCGGGGGGGGGGGAGATGAGAGCAGTAAAACGACTACCTGGAGCATCCCATCCATGCTCAATAGGATAAAGCCAGGCGACTTGACCAAGTCCATACGTATGATATTCTCTTCTTGAAGATTGGTCCACGAGCTTCCTTCGATGAGGACGACCATTATAGAATACATAAATATGCCCTCTACTCCTTTCGTACACGCATACGGACGGACATAGAGGGCACAGGACGTCGTCTATGTAATTTGCAGCATTCGTGGTTCGGCTAGGGTCCACTTCACAAGGTCTCCCAAAAGCATCTCACTATAAGTGTCCCTTTCAGGGATATTAGAGGGATAATAACGTGTCCCTGATTCTCTCTGATCAAAGCACCACTGGTATCGCTTTGGACAGTAAATCAGGACCCATTTGTGAACAATACTGACCACCGTTCTTGGAAATAACTGACGTGGAGCCTGGCTCCGAGTCATTCCAAACGTTATTTCCTGTTGCGTGGGGATAGTATCCGACGCGTGGTCAGATTGTAACTAATTCGACAAGCATATAATCGAAGATATTGGGATGATGTTTGTGAATATTGTAATTGGTTCTGCAAGGATGAGAAAGTGATTTTGCACACAGCATCCCAATATTTCCGATTATATGAAGCTGTACAAAGGAAAAAAAAAAGAGTAACAAAGATGACACTAGGATTACGGAATGTATATTATGAAGAAACATTGAGAGAGTATGTGGACTCCATATTTATATATAAACTTTTCAAATGGTGTTATAAGTTATCAACCGATGAAATTGATACAAATTTTCGTTATTTGGAAGATGGGGAAAGAACAGAAGCGTCAGTAGAAATGAAATTTGTGTACTTAAGAAATAGATGAGAGCTAGATCTTTCTCTCACAGATCAGTGAGTGAATGAAACAGCTTGCTTGTTAAGTAGTCATTGTCCAGTATGAATTAATTTAAGAAGTTTGACATCGGATGTGAGTGATCTTTAGCCCTAATAATTATTGTAATATTTGTCATTTGTATCTCTTCATTTCATTAAGAGTTGGCACATTCCAATCCTAATTTTGAAAGACAAACCAGATAGATCTGCTTTGGAATTAAATATATTAATCTTTACAACCAGGTGTTGTAGTAGGTCTAGCACGGAGTCGCAGAGATTTTAACTTAGAACTTATGTGAGAAAACACACGCAATGTAATAGACATAACTATACTAGGATCATGTTCTTACTTGTTGCACCATTTATACAACCACAGGCAGAAAATAAAACAAAGTAGTACTTCTATTTTAAAAAAGAAAAAATAATAATAATATTTATTAATATTATGTGCGCCTCCAAGGTTCCACGAACTCATCGCGAGAGGGCACTCTATACCAATCCGCTGCGTACAGTATCTAATTCACCACTTACATACAAAGCAACTATCCATCATCGTCAGACAACGCCATCTATCCGCCACTAAAAACATTGGTATGCTTCATATTTACTTGCTAATATATATGTATTTGTTTCAAAGATTTCTTTAAAAGATGAAATAATGTAAGCAGCTTTTATTCACCTTTCTAGAATATGCTTTCGTGGAAGTTCTGACTAGGGATTTGCACCAGAATTACGTGAAGACACTCCTGTTTGATCACGACACCTTCCAGAGCGTTTCGAAAAGAAAAAAAAAAAAAAGCAGACATGATTATCGATCACTTGTACGAACAAATATCTTTTATCTGACTGGTAACCTACAACAAGCCATAAGAATCTCCCGTGAAGTAAATAACTAGTATTAATATCTTTCAAAACATAAAAGTGTTATAGAAGTGTTTATGTAATGTAATAAAATTTCTTAATATTTCTCCTGACGTGTAACTTTATTTTACGATATATGTATATGTATCATATGAAAAATCCACAAGACGGCGTCAATAGTCTTCCATGCTCCCGTTATGTTTGCACTTGTAAATATACATTTCATACTAAATATTGAAAGAGGTGTGTAATGGTAATCATTCCGAAACTGCATTTGATACTAAGTTTATGTATTTATCATCATCTTAGTTATTTATTAATATTTATTTAAGTAGTATTATTTATTAATTATTTATCAATATCCAATTTATCAATATCAATTATTACTGTTGTTATTATAAGTTCACTACGAAGAGAATTGTACGAATGGCACACTACGAAAGTTAGACGCATGCGCGGCCAATAGTAACCAATCCGATGACACCGAAACTGCTACAAAGAAGAATATAGAGCAATACGAGAATTAACTATTTACTTTGGTCAAGACAATAATACATTTCCTGTTTAGGTTATCATGCAACCAAGCACGGAGAATTACAATATACCTTCTATGTGAAATGCCATCTACTTCTATGCGCCTTCTATATTCATATTAATGTGCAATAATTCTATGTAATTGTAATTATTAAACGAATTACACTTTTTATTATTGTTGATATTAATATATATAATGATATATTAATATTTTGATACTATCAATAACAATAATACTGTTTAATAATAATAGTTCTGTCAGTAATTAAAGATATATTTTTTACATTTTTATTCTAATTGTTTATAATTAATAATAATAATACAATATTTTTTTCTTTTAAAAATTGTTGAAAACACTATTGCGTGGAAGCCAGATAAACAGGAAGAAGAAATGTATTCCAGAAAGACAAAAGATAAATTCCAGAAATATATTTACTGTCGCAAATATATCTCATCTCATCTTCCTTTTACCTGGCGATATCGAGGGTTTATTAATCATCGGAACTCAAACCGTTCACGGGATAAGGTCAAGCACTATGTCCTGTAATGTTGAGTTTAAGGCCGGGTTGCCTGCTTCGAGGGATTAAAAAACCCAGGATAAATTGGGGAAAAAACTGTACTGCCCGCGCCATAATCACATAACGACATAATCATGAAATTATTGTAAGAAGCTCAGCCTGATTGACAAACTCAATTCAGAAATGCATCGAGAGCAATCCTCCATCTGCACACATCGAATCAACTAAGAGAAACATGAAGGGTTTACAGCTTACCATTATACTTAGGTTTTATAGATTATAAAATCGATTCAATTTAAATACAAGCAATCCTGATAGCAATGAAGAAATATGGAATAAGCTAAAATTATATTCAGGTCATAAACAAAATATATGAAAAAGCAACTGATAGTATCCTTATATATATCAACACAGCAGCCCATTCCGAATAAATAAAGAAATACACCAAAGAATACCACCATCTTATCCAATTTTCAGGACTTCAACCTTGGTATCACCTGTAGGTCTGGCTACCACTGACGAGACCTTAATATATGTCGAAACCGGTCTGGGTAGTGACCCTTCCCATAATGCATAGCGTTATGAATACCCGTAAAGATATGTGTTTTACATTATGAGATACTAAGGCAAGTGATGTGAATTCATGAGCTTCTTTATACGAGTTGCCCCAGTCCTGAAAATAGTTCAGATGCAATTGGATAAAGAATTAAACCAAGTATATAATTTCTTGGTATCTTTACTTTAGAGTATAACCAAGTGGAAAAACTTCCAAGTGAAGTTATTTGTCATACGAGCAGTGGTTGTCATCAGTTTTGTAATGAGTTTAGTTTTATCGTTAAGTATTGTGGTGCATAATATCAAGAAGAATTATACCAAATCTCAGTATGGACTCATCTGGGGATTTGCATAATTGCTGGTAATATACTCTTGTAGGAAGTCAATTTTAATAGTAATTAAACATAATGTTGGGCATATTATGTGTTCCATAAAATATTGTGGTCAACGTAGAAGCCGAAATAAATATTTGAGGCTTATAACGTCCTGGATTGTTGTGCAAAGACAGGTTTTTATTTGCTTTGGGCAACATGAGGGATGACATTTGAGGATGTGTAAGAGATCTGTAGACATGTAAGGGATTCTAAATATTATGAGATGAGATTTGTTGCTCTTTATTACAAGAGAATTACGTATGTGGCCAATCAGTGATTATGTTGAAGTCTGTTTGCCAACGTGGAAGACTGGATGGGATAAACGTTGGATGGGTCTTTGTGTATTGGTAGGAGTAATGTGTCATTTTCCTGCTATTAGTTCTTCTTCTTCCTAGCGTTATGTAGCGCTTGGTGCGGGGTCCCCTGAAAATCCCATTGCGAGAGGGATGGGTCTACTTATCTTGAAGGAGACTCACTTTTCATGATTTGTCTGATGACTCCATGTGCCAGAGAAGAATTATTATATCAAAGTAATAGCGTAAGAACTTTTTCCTCTTTTAGAATCTTCCTTGTACTAAATTTTATACAGAAATTAAATATAAAAGGAAGAGGTGTCCATTTAGTCGTCTCTTACGACATTCTTGGATTTGCATTGCCACTTTGTTTTAAAGTAAAGCGGACTCTAAAAATTAGGACGATCTCTAGACCACTCCATAGTCGCCGAAAGATCCAACTCAATGCTCATATTCCAGGGAAAAGCATCCACCGACAAAGCCCCTCAGCGGGCCGTGCCGGAGGACACCCTTCCCCGAGACTTAAAATATGCACTCCTAGGCAATTTTTAAATTATTTTAGTGTACTTTGTATTAGTATTTTACATTAAAATATATTCAATAGACAACATTTATTTTCTGGGGTGAAAATAAAAGCAATGCTTTCATTTTAGCTGCATCTTGACAACTTTTCTGAACTTGATGTTTATCTAAGCATGCTTCGCAGAAATGTTTTTGCTGTTTTCGTTTTCCTAAATGACGCTAGGTGGATAAGAATTATAGAATGTACGGAAAATATTCCTAAAATGGAAAGGCAGTTGTATTATATTCTATATATATATAGATATATAAGAATTATTATTACAGCACGTGTTCATACCGCAATTTATAATTTACTACGATTCAATATAACTGAAGGTTCAGAAAAATTTAAGCTCATTAAAAGTGATCAAGTTTAAAAAATATTTGCGCGTGTTACAAAGTTATAAGGATTACAATAATAAAATGGATAAAATTGTGTTAACTAAACAATAGATTAATTATTCTGAAATACCGGACTTTCAAATATACAATATCAAATTTGTGCAAGCAAAACTAAGCAAAGATATAATGACATTTACTAAATAAATAATAGTAAAAGAAATTAACTATAAATTTTAAAACGAAAAAGAAATCTGTAGTGCAATAAATCACATGGTAACTCGCGAAACCAGAATCATCCTTAGCAGAATAGTAAATAATAATAATTAATAGAAATCTAAATATTTTGAATCTTAATTACAATAAAATAAATTATTATAACTTACTTAGGTGTTGCACTATCCAGGTATTTGCTTACGCTTGGACTCGCCAAACTTTATATAGTTTCTATATTTGGCATGAAACTCTTTGAGTTTCTTATTCGGCTATGAAACAATAGGGGATGTAATATCCCTTAACTTAAATTATTATAACTTGTTAGCAACA
Source organism: Typopeltis vanoorti (assembly GCF_054136105.1). Classification (NCBI taxonomy): domain Eukaryota; kingdom Metazoa; phylum Arthropoda; class Arachnida; order Uropygi; family Thelyphonidae; genus Typopeltis; species Typopeltis vanoorti. The sequence continues at coordinate 29,438,683 of NC_143558.1, forward strand.
GTATGATCTCATATTAAAATAAAATTGCAATATCCTGTATTTGTCACATAAACATAAAGAAAGCTATTAGTAAGGATTTTTTCAATTCATTTTAAGTACACACGGTTTCCTTAGATTGTTCAGATTTTATATTATCTCCATCAGTTCATTGAGAAGGTGATAATTTCATCAAAAATCGAAGATTGTTTTGTTTTTTTCCTGAGATAATGATACCCGTTGTTAGTCCAGTCAGGTTTTTGAGCATATTACAAGAATAGTTGTAAAACGTCCAGGAGCTATTGGGTCACTTTGTTTAAATCTCTTTTATGGATTGAAAACTATCTTTCTTTCTGTATTTACAGAAACGCATTTCCAGCAAACGCTAAGCAAACAGATGCTCGACTTATATTACAGAATATATAATATTCTGTAATATTATATTTTTCAATAGTTTGATTTATAGTATGAAAGGGATATATTGCAATTTGTTTCCCTTAATCCGAAACATTGGTACGTAATGTTACAGGCTTATCAGAGGAATTAAACCGGTATTATTGATATATTGGTCCTAACAGAAATATCCATAACTAATGACGAAGCGACTGCTTTCCAAATTCCAGGTTTACAACAACATAGATCATGCCGCCAAACAAAAAAAGGGGGGGGGGGAATATTAATATTTATCGAACATAAATTAATACCAAAAGAAACTGTCTATCAGTTTGAGCATGCCGAAACCCTTTGCCTCGAAATCACTAATACCACCAATAGACAGCATCGCATAATACTAAATGCTATTTACAGGCCACCAAACTTAAACATGATAAAAGTTTTGCACGAACTCAGTTGCTGGCTTTCACACCAAGAAATATGCTCAACCGAACACCTAATGATAATCGGCGATGTAAACAAATATTGCAAACGAAAACCAGAACAACACTGTACAATACCTAGACACGCTATCCATGTATAACCTAATACCCGCAATAACATCATGTACTAGAGAAGAAATATTCGGAAATACCATCACTGATTCCGGTCTAGATCATATAAACATCCGAGTCATAAAGTTCAAAGTAGAAGATCATTACTTCACCGCTCTAAACCTGTACACTAAGACAATATCCATGCAATGCCCCACATTATAATACATAAACAACACAAAACAATAATAGACGAAGAAATAATCAACCACGAAATAAGAAAAACAGACTGGAAACACCTGGCATTAGATTCAGCAGATATCTTATACAACAACATTAAACTCACACTGGATGAAATATATAAGAAATCTGCAAAGAAAGTCAGAATTCGTTCAAAAACAACACAAAATCCTTGGATAACACAAAACTTCATCCTAGAAATACACAGAAAGGACACGTATGGAAAGAATTAAAGCGATATCCACATAACACAACCTTAAAAACTGAATATAAGATAACAAGGAATCGCCTTACAACAAAAATCTTCTTCTTATTATTGTGCTATCTTCTATCGAAGGTCAGCGACCATCTTGGCGAACAAACTGCGAACAAACAAAAATAAGAAATGCAAAAAGAAACTACTACAGAGACAAATTAATCTCTGCACAAAATAACATGAAACAAACCTGGCATCTGATCAACGAGAGGCTAGATTGTGCTCCCAACACCACTACCACCACCTCTGAAACCATACCATAAAACACAGCTTCATGAAAGACGCAAAACCTATCCAACAACTAGCAAATGACTTTAACCAATACTTTGCAGACTCCATCCAAGAACTGCACAGAAATATCCCCCCCAATCATAAAACGTGATCCACCACTTGGACCACAATCAAAACAGACATTATGGTTCCCAACCATAAAAGAAGCAGAACTTCTCTCTATAATACATCAAATCAGACCAAACAAAGGCCCAGGAATTGATGGTATAAGACCTAAAGATATAAATCAACATGCAACTAGTTTAAGTCCTATCCTACTAAAATTAATAAATAAAATATTTAAAACAGAAAAGATACCAAGTATGCTAAAGACCGCGATAATCACACATCTCTTATTTTTGTTGTAAGGCAGTACCTTGTTATCTTATATTCAATTTTTAAAGTTGTGTTATTTGGATTTTCGCTTTAATTCTTTCCATCTATACAAACATGGAAAAAGAAATTTAATCATTAATTACAGACCATAGCAACATTACCAATTATCAATCAAATTATGGAGAGGATCGTACTAAAGAAACTCACAGCATACACACAGAACTTTCATATTATCCCCAAAACACAATACGGTTTTCAGAAAAATAAGGGAACAACATCTCTCTTGGAAGACTTAGACAAAAACAAAATTGCCATGGTAGTCTTTTTGATCTACCTAAAGCATTTGATACACTCACACATGAAACCTTGTTAGAAAATTCTATTATTGGTTGTTCATTCATTTCTTCCATGATTTCTTTATTTCTTTTATGATCTAACAAGGTGTATCTTGGGATTCTCCTCATAAATCTAATTTCTGCTGCAGTTATTCTTCTCTCATCTCCTTCTTTGATCGTCCATGCCTCACTTCCATAAGTCAGTACAGATCTTTCCAATGTTTAGTAAGTCTAATTCGAGTATGTTTTTGTATACCTTCGAGGGTTTAAAAACTTCATTGATAATATTTAAAATCTAATGAAATTTTGAATTTTCATTTCTGTCTTTTTCTTCTCTGTAGGTATTTGAAAGAGTTGACTTGTTCAATAATTGTATTGTCTAAACAGATTTTACTTCTTATTGGTTCTCTCCCCTTAAAGGCAAGAACCTTTGTCTTATCTTTTGAAATTTCCATATTAAATGTTTTTACTATTAGATTAAGATGATGAATGGAGTATTGCAGATCAATTTTAGAGGTCGCAAGTATAACCTGATCATCTGCAAACAGTATAGACACAAATTGTGTCTATATGTCTAAATTGTGTCTATATTAGTGCGTTTGTTAAATGATATGTACCCATGTTCTGTGAATCTCCAATGTCTTACTATAGAATTCATATAGATTGTGAAGAGAATGGGTGATAGGCTACAGCCTTGCCTTAGTCCCTTGTTTACAGGTTCCCAATCAGAGATTCTTCCATTAACTTTTATTGCAGTCAGGTTGTCCGTATATGTACCATGGATCGCTTTAATCAGGTGATGAAGAACTCTATCTTTTATTAATATTTCAAAACTTTTATTGCCGTTAACTCTTTCAAATTCCTAAGAATAATCAATAAAAGCAATATCGGTTTCCACATTGTATTCTTTATGATTTTCCAATAAAATTTTTAAGGTAAAGTATTCATCTGCACAAGAGCAGCCTCTCCTGAATCCATTCAGCTCTTCTCTTATCTTACCTTCATAGAATTGAGACAGTCTATTTTTCAGAATTTTACTATAGATTTTATATCTACAGTTTAGGAGAATAATTCCTCTATAATTTTCACAGTTATTAATGTCGCCCTTCTTGTTTATACGAATAACTATTGCCTTTTGGCAGTCTTTGGGTGGTGGTTCACCATTCCATATTTTATTTATTAGTTTAAGAAAACGAATTTTGAGGTTTGGGCCTGCATATTTGATTAATTCAGTATTTAACCCATCTTCATCTGGTGTTTTATGGTTTTTACAACTTTGTAGAGTCGTTTCTAGCTCGTCTAGTCTATTGATATAGGATCCAAGAGTATCTCATTATCGAAGTTTATTGTTTCAAAATCTTTATTATGAGTCGAAATGTTTTTCATAATAACTTAGCCCGGTATTCTGATCTATGGGTGTAAGACGTGCATCTTCTCTCAGATATCTATTTAAATTATTTAATATTTTAAACGTTTTCTCTTGTACTCTATATAGTCATCTTGAGATTTTGTTGCATGCCTTTTGTCTTTAATAATTTGGGCGATCTGATCATCCCATTTTCTAATTCTCTTTCTTCTCTGCCGTTCCCTCACTTATTACTATGACAAAAGAATATTTTGCCTTCTTATTATGTGTGTGTGTGTGCGCGCGCCCACAAAATCAAATATTTTCAGCACAATTACGAGTAGTTTCATCAAATACCAAATTCAGGTTGGCATACAATGAATCCTCATATATATCTTTCATGTAGACAGTTACGTATCTTATGTATTTTATAGTCTTTTCAGTAGAACAGAGATCTGGTTTAATACGAAGGATATCGCATTAAACATAAATAAATAAATAAAACAGTTATTTTATTCCACCCAATAAAGTCTCTAAAAACTTGTCGCACATAAGTGCAATTCGTGGGCTAAAGAGTTTTCTAATTTTTGATTAATTTCATATATGTTTTAGTATTTTTATTTATTTTTACAATCCGGAAAAAACTCTGCCCAAGAGATAAACGTGGGATATTTTTCAAGCTACTACAGGTCTCAAGTAAAACCAGCGCCTCTTTTATCTAAGATATAGCTAAGATAAATTTTGGCTAGATGGGTGAAGCAAGAATGCTTTTCATCTTCCCCGTTATCTGTAGAGGACAGTGTATGGATAAGGTGTTATTGAGCTATTAAAGCTCTGATCATGGCAGCAGGGTAACAGCAATAGCTGAGCCTCAGTTAAAGCTTCATTGGCTACAGCATTGCCATCCATTACCCTCCCTGGGTACTCATTTTAGTCGCTTCGTACGACATGCATGGGCTACAGTGAGATTTTTAAGTAAAGCCACCTCTAAAAATTAAGACGATCCCTTGGACCACTCCCTACGAGTAGCCGAAAGACCGTCCAACTCAGCGTTGGTTCCACTCGTGACGGGCTCCCCCACCACTGAGTTGGACGGTCTTTCGGCTACTCGTAGGGAGTGGTCCGGGGATCGTCTTAATTTTTAGAGGTGGCTTTACTTAAAAATCCCACCGACAAGGCCCCCTCACGGGCCACGCCGGAGAATACACTCCCCAAAAACTCAAAATGCTCTCTCAAGGCAACCCCCCCCCCCTCACCGGGAGCAAAATTCCGGAAGAAACCTTAGACAGCGAAACTCTGCGTCCATTTTAGTCGCCTCTTAGTCGGATATACCAGAATCATGAATAAGGACACCTCAAGTTGGTGTCCTTATTAATGATTAAGACCCCATCCGTACATTTCCTTATTAATGATTCTGGTATATCCACATTATATATTCATTTAATTCATTTCTCACCTGCATCAGGAAGTACACTCAATTAGTATTATTTTTTTAGGTTAAATATATTACATTTATTAATTCTCTTAAATCTATAGTGGATTATATACCACAGAAATAGGCTCAAATAGAGAAATAGTGCCTAATAATAATAATAATACAGTCAGTTCGCAGTTCGTAATTTTCTGTAAGAACGCTTACAATGCAATTCATTATAGATTTATAATAGATACAGCAATATAGACCACGTTAATTTATTTATAATATATATTAATCTCATTTTTTGTTTGAATCATCTTGCTATTTCGAATTCCTCTTGCACTTTTTACTAACTGCTACTTCCGCCACCATCCCGAGACAGGAAATGACGTAGCCAGATACTAGAAGATAGAAAGCACTCTGGATATCATTTAGAGAAAGAACATTTTCTTCATTCTCAAATTGAACACGCTTTGCTGACTCTCGTTTCAAGTCATCCATGATATCCAACAACCATTTATCCACCAGACCTGCTTCTATTATTCGAACAATCCTATATTTGGGAGAAACACGTTGAGAATTACTGGGTGGGTGTATAAAATATTTTTTTTCAATAATATGTTTCTTAAACAATTACTAATATGTTCGACAGTGTTCAAAAGGATGTAATATTATATATATATAATTTTAAAAATGAATAACGTAAGCAAAAATAACCGACAATTGGCTTTATTAGGCCGTAATAGTACGGTTGATTATATTGATTAGTTTCGCTAACATACGCTATTGATTTCTTCTGGATTAGGAATCACAAAAAAACAATACAATAAAGTGTTAAAAGTGAACCATTACATAACTAAAGAACAAAACATTTAACAACGCGTAGAAACACGTTACACAAAAGTATAAAACAGAGATCACGCGGATCGTGGAAGCTAGATCAAGTCTATCATTGTTCAGAAAATATGCGGATAGTTGGCAGAAAGATTAAAAGTCTTACGTGTGTAAAGAACTAATTAATAACTTCCAAATATTACATAAAATCATTTCCTGGTTTCTCTTGAGTGTGCTCTGTGAGTGGATAGCAATCGTAGTCTTTTTGATGTTGCTCGCATTGAAGTTGTCCTCGATGTCTAAATCTAAGCGGAAAGAGTCGTTATTATTTTAGCTACGATATTCATAGCCCAGTTTTCTTCTATTTATTGACTCCGAAAAGGGGTATGATAACTTGAACGGAAATCTACTCTGGAAAATATTACAAGACGATAAAATACCTCCCAAATTAATTAGAGCGATAAAAAGTCAATACAGAGAAACAGATGGAACCTATAACTATAAATAAATGAGTAAAACAAGGCCGTGACTTATCACCAATTCCTCTTCAACATTTATATAAACAGAATTCTAAAGGAATGGAAAACAACTGTCAAAAATGGAATTAAACCAGCAAATAAAATACAGTTAAATACAATACTTTATGCAGATGATTAAGTACTAATTTCAAATTCAGAACATAAACTCCAAATTGCAACTAACCATCTAAAGGAAATAGCAAAAAAATTTTAATGAAAATCTCGGAACCAAAAACAAAAGCTAAGGCAATGTGTGGAAACACCACTCAAAGGATTGAGTCAAAATTATGCTTAACAATAAAAGAATAGAACACGTTACAGAATTCAAATATTTAGGAAATATAATCTCGCAATACAATACTGATTTTCAATTGGAAGCAAGACTACAAATTTACAATAGAATGAATGGCATAATTAAAAGAAATTTTGAAGAACAAATGACTGAAGAAACTCAATTAAGATTACATTATATGACCTTTAAACCATCTCTCAAATTTGCAAGTGAAAGTTGGATTCTATAACAATGAAACAGACAAAGATTGCAAGCCGCACAGATGACGTTTCTAAAACCTCTCCTGAGACTCACTAGATGAGATAAAAAAAAAGAAACATCATACAAGAAATATAAGGTATAGAAAGGATGAATAACAATAGGATTCTTAAACTAGCACTAGAATATAAACCTACAGGAAGAAGACATCGTACACGTCCAAGATAGAACTGGAAAGATCAACTTCATATGCAGAGCAAGAACAGGACATAAAACGCCTATACCTGAATTGCTCAGACGACAACGAAATAAATAAAGTAATCAAAAATATTTAAAATTCTTCATACACTTTGTTCAAAGGTCTCTTTAAAGGACTTTTCCTTCTTAGTGCTATTCCCAAACTAAGACTGTAGAAGTCGCTTTTCGAAATAAAGAAATCCTTGGCATTTCTTTGGTACGCACTGCTCTGCAATGTGGTACGAAGGCTAATGTGCGCGTGCTTTCTTGTCAACGTCAGCTGTAAACCATCATTCTCTGATGCCACGAGGTTCGATGGTAATTTTTCCATCGCTTTTCCGATCATCAGCATATCAGGAATAGTAGATTTCTGCGGAGAAATTAAAAAATACTTCTTTAGAAACATATACAGTATAATGATGTTGATATAAGTAACATATATAACTGTTAAAAGTAGGAGATTACCGGGTATGGTTGTCACAAACGCAATAACATAGAAACTGTAATTTATAGGCACGTACTAATATATCATAGAGAACGTAGGTACATCCCCGCTAGCACTCATTTCTCTGTGGGGTTGGGTGAAAAAAAGCAATAATAAAATAAGAAGCGTTGGAAAGGATTATAATATAAATTACCGCACTTTTGAGCGATATTGCAAGAAATTTACGGACACAGAAATTGACAACAGTATTACACAGCACATAAATATCGTAGGATACAAAAGATATCGGCAAATGTTTTTTCCGATGAATTTTCTAGATGAATTGGAGGCCTATCTCCTCCAAGGCTCTGACATATATTTTGGTCTCAGTCCAAAGGAGGTTCAAAAGATTGCATATGAAGTAGCTGTGGCAAATAATTTAACGATACCACACAGTTGGGAGAGTAATAAACAAGCTGGTGCTGATTGGTTTTCAGCGTTTATAAAGCGTCATAGTAAGGTATCAATAAGACACCAGAAGCAACCAGCTTGGCACGCGCAACTAGCTTCAACGGACATAATGTAAATAATAAGCAAGTCGGAGCAGTCAAACCAGCGGAGAGAGGTCACTTGTTATTTTAGCAGTGGCTGTGTCTGGGACAGGCAACACAGTTCCACCATTTTTCGTGTTCCCTCGTGTTCACTTCAAAGACCACTTCATTAGAGATGGACCTCCTGGTTGTCAAGGTGAAAGTAATCTTTCAGGATGGATGACTGAAGGATTACTTCTGGATTGTTTTTCAAGTTCTTGAAGCATTTTTCACAATCATTTTAAATCTACAAAAGAAAAACCATGTTTATAACGTGTAAAAAATAACGTGTACCCGTCTGTAGACTACCCGTCTACAGACGGGTACTCTTCATTGTCTGTAGTGAGATGGAGAGGTACAAAATTGACATTTCGGGAATTACAGAGACCAGATGGAATGGAGAAGGGCGTTTCAAAAGATAGGATGGTAAGCTAGTTGTTTATTCAGGAAGGGAATCAAAGCATCGTGGGGTAGCTAAGTAGTGTTACCGAAGATAGTTCAGACAAGAACCGTTTTTGGTTATAATCCCGTGAATGTCAGGATACTTTTAAGACTCATCCTACCAATTTTTTAATCGTGGCAGCTTCTTGATAAATTCTATATCACTTTTATCTATGCAAATCTCAGCATCATTTAAGAGAAAGTCTTCCGTTAATTTTGGAATAACAGTTTGTTTCCTTCATGACATTTTATTCATCTTTTTGGCTTAAGAATTCCTTTAAGTTCCATTTCTTCCGTAAACTTCCTACTTCCTAGTACGTATTTTATGTTATAATCAAGGCAACGACTGTTCTGTTACTCTGTGTCAGAAATTCAACTTCCTCTCCGGAAGTACAAACTTCGCGCAATCGCACTACTGACTGATGGGGTAAGCAACATGGCGGCAAACACGAACTCGCTTTTTGTAAACAAGGCTACAAATCTTTAACGGCGTGAACGTTCAATAACGCCGAAAGTTCTTTATTTTCTTATTCCAAGTTTAAGTTACAGAAATAAAGAAATAAAAATTAGAGACGAGTGATTTTCACAAATAAATTTAGGAATTCAACAGTTTTGCGTGAGGCCGTAACTACACCAACATTTCTTTTATATGTAACATTAGTAAAGAAATTTCTGATTACAAGAAATAATGCATTTTCAGTACGGTATACTTTTATGTATAATAAATAAAATAAAAAATATTATCCGGAAGTAATGTTCTTATTTTTCTCAAGATTTATTGGAAAAATGGTTGATAAGCACTCTTACCACAAAAGCCATAAATGTTGAGGATCCTTTTAATGTGCCACATGTGTATCTTCCCTGAGCCACGGCAGAATATAATTCTTCGACTGTTTCGATCGGTTTCTCTAATTCAGGCATTGCCATGATGGCCATCAAGACTCCGCTGTAACTAATAGTAAACACCATGTTACACAGGAACCATACAGTGTCTGCAATCTCACATGACACCGAAGAGGGCAGTCCAGAATGCACTCCTGAAATGGAACAGAAAAAAAATAATAAAATGGCTCAAGGACGAGTATTAAAATACATAAAGAAATGTGAATTTGAATCCATACAGTTAAGTACAATTCCTATTGTACTTGATGTTACATCGTTCTATACATTTTGAAGGAAAAACCTTGGGAAATTCCAACCTATTTAATTGTCACTGCTAATCAACAAATCAAGAATAGTGTCCATACGAAGAATGTTTCTTTCACTGACCTTGTGAGAGTAGAGATCCAAATAAATGCCAAAAGATATGAACCCCGGAGGGTTTGGGAAAAAGTCGTATCTTGGCTGCAATAGTTCCCAGTTTGTAGAAGATCAACGTGGCACACAATAATGATACTCCGATTGCAGTCCACATCTGTAATATATATAAAAAAATCGTTTTAAATATCTATACTAGAAATAAAATAACAAAATACTGGCAATGAACAAACCAGACAAAATCGATAACATTCTCTGCGAAAGTAGCAAGAGTTTCTTTATGGAGAGATTTGTGTAGTTTGCCGCATTCTTACAGGAAGCCACTTGGGCTGAGTTCATTATTTTGCACGGAAGAAGAACATTGTTTTGGATCATGGGAATGAATGCTGTTCCTTTAGAAAAGGATTCAGAAACTACCTCATGGGACTAAATAGAAGCACTGTAACAAATTTATCTTAACAGTGATGTGCAAATGGGTTAAGACGACACCTTTGTCATTCAGCCAGTCAGGGAAATTTCGGGTAGTCTGCTAATAATTCAGAATTTTATGTTTAATCGAATTCTCTATATTTATCAATATTATGCCCATCTCTTTTTTTCAGTGTTTATCAAGATTTTATCCTTTGTCGTCATGCGGTGTTTTTTTTACTCTGAGCTCTATTTCTTATTGATGTTTCTGATCATCTTTCATACTTCTTGATATCTACGCAGTGTTTCTTTAATTAATCTGCTTTTGTCTTTTCCGACCGCTTCCTTCACTTCATTGCATTTCAATCAATACAGTTCTTCTAACTCTTGGGAAATATCAATTCGAATCATTTATGCTCTTTTCTTACAACAGTTTCAATGTCTTTTGTGAAATCCACTTATTTATTTCTTTTCTGCCTCTGGATCCGTCCAGCCGATCTCGGCTAATCCAAGGATATCACATCTGCACATCTCTATATCTCACTGCAAGGAAATCTTAATTATTAATGAAATATATAATTACTGTCAGTTAATGGATTTGCTGATTACATTTTAGCCAATAAATTTATATAAAATCAAAATATTACTTTGGATTGAAATTACTTATATAAAATATTTTGAGAAAATGTAAGATTAGTTTTGCAAACAGAAAATAAACTGAAGTTTGCGAAATACAGTAAAATATTAAAAATATAATTCAAATACATTTAGAATATATAATGTATAAGCTATGAGATATCGAAGGCAAATGGGGAATGACCGGTGGATTAATACCCTGGTGGGTAATGGATGGCAATGCTGTAGCCAATGAAGTTCTAACTGAGGCTCTGCTATTGCTGCTACCCTCTTGTCATGATCAGAGCTTTAATAGCACAATAACACTTTATCCCTACACAGTCCTCTACAGATAACGGGGAAGATGAAAAGCATTCTTGCTTCGCCCCTTTAAGCCAGTCCTTATAAGGACTATAAGCTATGATATCGGAGACAGACACTCTTCCTTCCCCAATAGATCCACGCCAGAGGCCTCAGTTCCACAGCCTCTCAATGACCAGCAAAAATTGTCAGAAGCCCATTTGCCGTAGTCAGAGCCCTTTAAAAGAACAACAACAGACAAGGACATATGCGGATGTAGTCCGCTCTAAACAAACAACTCGTGAACATTATCAACCAGTACCACACACAAACCTGACAGCTATCATCACCTCTCCTCTCTGGCAAATATGCTACTAGACTTCAGCAGATTCAACCCTACACCATTTTCTACTAAAAGATTCCTGAAGGATACACAAACCATCCTCATAGCGCTCATTCATGGACAGGAATAAACTAAATTGAGACTCTGCAGATTATCGCGTGGAACGCGAACGGCCTCAGAAACAAGGTCTTGGAGCTCCAAGAGTTCACCGAAGCGAAACACATATGAGATCATTGGACAACCTCAAAATCAGGGGATATGATCTGTACAGAACTGACAGGCTGACCCACAGAAGCGGCTGCACAGCCATTTCATGAAGAATTATATTAACCATCACCCTGTAAATATCCCACCTTCCGCTAATCTTGAGGTTACAGGTGTAGAAGTTCTCACGAGCTCGGCTGGTAAACTAAAAATTTGTGCAGCATACAATCCTCCATTAAAATCATTATCGCCTGGGATTTGGATGCCATCTTGGGCATCAGAGAGCCTGTCGTCATTGACGGTGAATTAAACGCCAAGCATCTCGCTTGGAACACTCGAACTACTAACAGGAATGGCCACATACTTGCTAACTATACAGGATCCAACAACGCGGTTGTGGCAGGGCCCACTGAATCTACCCATCATAATAAGTATGGCACTTCCTGATGTCTTGGACATAGTCATACTGCCGAATATGATACTCAAGTACGGTTTAATGACAACATAAACGATCTTTCATCTGATCATAATCCAATACTGCTACAGTTGGGGAACCAAGCAAAACTGTCTCCCCCCCCCACACACACACTCATTCATGTCATGGGAAAGGTTCACCAAAGTACTCCCGAAATATATTTGTCCTGTTCCGCTTATAAAATACAAAGAAGAAATTGAAACAGCTGTTAAAGACCTCATCCAACAGATTAACACAGCGTGTTCAGCAATCACCTTCCACAACTATTCTCAGGCCCAACCACTTGCCGTAAGATGTCATGAACCTGATCAAGGAGAAAAATAAGGCTAGAAAAAGGTTTCATAATACCCGCGCACCACAGTACAAACGAATACTGAATAGGCTTAATTCTGAGATGCCCTTAATACACGTAGAAGTCAACTTTGAGAAGAACGATTGACTTCTATCTCTCCTGACAATCACTGCATTTGGATCTAATCAGAAGAATCAAAAACAAAACGAAATCTCTTTCGCCTCTCCAAACAGATGTAGGCCTTATCCACACGGATGCATATAAAGTTGAAATAGCAGAAAACTTAGACAAGCAATATAAACCCTCATATCAGCATCTAGACTTCAGTCACATCTACAAGATTCATCGACATGTCAGATGTCGTTAAAATCTTCTGCAACCTGCTCCAATCAAATTGCACCCACATCACCAGCAGAAATATATGATATAATCAAGAAATTAAAAACCAAAAAGGATCCTGGACTTGATGGCATCACCAACAAGATGAATTAAGCTGCTGCCTCGTATAGCTATTGTACATCTGACCAACATAATTAATCCCATCCTTCGTTTCAAACATTTTCCTTCCTGTTGGAAGGTGTCGGATATAATTCCAATCCATAAGACCGGAAAAGGCCCGCACCTGCCTCAAAATTATAGACCAATCAGCCTCATCTCAAATCTAGGCAAAATTGCAGAGACAGGTATTCTTATCAAACTCCAAGCCACCGTACACAAGTTAAACATTCTTCGTAAAGAGCAGTTTGGGTTCCGTCAATTCTATAGTACTACAGCAGATACATAGACTAGTTGAATACATCTCCATTGGATTCAATTGGCATAAATGCACTGGGAATGTTTTCCTTGACATAGTTAGTGCATTTGATAAAATTTGGCATTTCGGATTACTGCATAAACTGATCTCAACTGGAATACCATTGGAAATGGTTCACCAAATTAAATCATACCTTTCTGACAGGCGTATGCAAATCAAGATCAACGTTACAGTATCAGCACAGAAATGTATCTTGGCTGGAGTCCAGCACCGATTCTTGTCTCCATATACATGTGTGATATCCCGCACAATCCATTGTCATCTATCATTGTCCTCTACATGGAGGATACAGCAATATTAGCTGGATCTCTACAGCCACATCTTGCCACCAAAAACTTCAAGAAAACCTACTATTAATTGAAATATGGTTCTCCAAATGGAGAGTGCAAGTGAATCCCCAGAAGAGCGTAGCCATGCTATTCACCAGAAGACCGATGATTCCTAAAGGGGACATCTTCCTGTTTAACACAAACATCCTGTGGCAAACAGAAGTCAAATACATTGGTGTACTATTGGACTGATGATTAACTTTCAGCTGCCATACCAAGGCTCTCTGTGTAAAGGCATCAAAAGCCATTGCTCAACTCCATCCTCTAACCTAAACAAACGAACAGTAAACTAAGCATCAGAATCAAACTACTTACTCTTCTCCGACTTGGAGCCATACCACTGATACTAATATTCTCAAATTACAACGAGTACAAAATAAATGTCTAGGAATGATCCATGGTTCATCAGAAATGTGCAACTCCATCAGAACACAGATGTCCCCTTAATTTTCTGCAAACTATGGCAACAAAGTTCTTTTCAAAGGCATCTGTACAAAGATGCCTTTGAAAAGGCATCCCAAACAAGCTGGTGCAACTAGCTGTAAATTACGAAGCAATGGATTACTTCAAACATAAAAGACCAAACGCCATCTTAAACTCTAATTCTGATGTTTAATCTCCAAGCCCGCTCAGGGAAAGCAATTGGCTCATACATTTTTCCACTCACTGTTTCCCTATCAGATAGTGGGGAGTATGAAAAGCATTTTGCTTTACCCGTTATGCCACAAATATTAATCGTTAATCATTTAAGTTGTGATCTCATTAGGTGCTGCTGCTAGATCTATTGTTGGGTTATTTTATATGCTGAGAAGTAATGTGAATTTGTGAGCTTATTCATTTAAAAAATGTAGTTGAATTTTTTAAGATGGATACTTTCAAGACATTCAGTCGTAACAACATATTACAAATTAATTGCGAGGATAATACTTTATGCAGTTAAAGTTCACAAAAAATAGCCTTCGCTGAATGATCATTGAATAGCTTCCCCATGGAATATGATACGTACCAATTGTAAGGTTGGCGTGAGAAGCAAGCCAAAACATTTTCGCTCCATTAGTAGAAACATAGGGCCAACATATGTTTCCATCTCAACGCCTACGAGCTCTGATATATTTTTTCGTTTTAGAGAACTCAATGAAGGTAAAGCTGGTAGCCTTAATTTAGTGTCTACGTCTTGGTCGCTCAACTAAGTCGTAGTCCAACGTCTTTCGATGGATATCTATCGCATTACCTTTCATCATCAACAAATAGTTATATATCATCTGACAAATACACTCACAATGTCATTAATGTAAAGATGGAATAAGGATGAAGCAAGGATAGTTCCTTGTGGTAAACCCAAGGTCGTAATTTTGCAGCCTCACCTCCCCATACATCATTAAGTCTACCTTCACGTTATTGTAAAATGTGAGCAAGTTACTGAGGCATGCATGACCTTCCCTTAGTAAACCTATGTCACTCTTTGTACAATATAGATTTCTCTGTCATTCCGTTCCTGTATGCAAGATATTACCAACTTTTCCAAACTATTCAACACGAAACTAAGATACTGATAGGTCGATAGCTGGATGCATTGGCCTTTGCATCATCCTCGTTCATTGAGATTATCATACATTCGCTCTACTCCTGTGGAATTTTCCCTGTTCGGAGACTCAAAGTATACAGCCAGATCATCTGAGTACCCTTTTAGTACTCGTGCTGACATCCTATCCGTCCGTACTTCTGAATTCTTATTCAGTTTGTGCAACAGTTCTAATACCTCTTCCTCATTCAGCTGAGTTTCTTCATCCAGTAAAGAGATAACAGTGAGCTCAATGTCGCGTACACCAGGAAGATAGCTTTTAACAAAATGAACACTCATTAGTTGAAGAACTCTTCTCCATCAGTCACCTGAATACCATCTGCATTCAGTAGAATTATTCTTTCACATTCATTCTTTCTTTTGCTTTCAGCATATCGATAGAATTCTTGTGACTCGCTTTAGCTTGCGAAGTGAATTTCTTTTCATATTCAAACAGCTACCCGTGCAAGAGTTGGAACTCTTTTGAAGTGTTTCTTATAATTTTCGTAACTGATATCATCCTGATCGACGTAACAATATTTCATCCATATCATTTTTTTCTTAAGAAGTTCTTGCTTAATAATTTGCTTCCCCTTCCTCTGACTCCTACCGTATTTATTCTTCGATCTCTTGGGACACATTCCAATATTGCATCAATTAAATATTCTAAATGCTATCCATTCATTGCACATTTCCTCCCGTCTAGCAGCCGATACCATAATCCCCAAGTACTCGTAAGTATACCCCTCAGTTGATCATAGTTATTTGCTTTGTACTTCAGCATGTCTTGAATAGATATACTTAAGTTCCTTTAATGTTTATTCCGTTGTTATTTGCCAACGACCAGTTGCTAAGTAATTACTTCATGAATTAACAATATATTTTGCGAATATCGTGCACAGGATACTATTTAATGCATGACATCAGAAACAACCTTGAATCCAACTAGCAAGCCTATTTATATTTAAATATACTCCACTAAATATCATACTTTATATGTTTACCTTCTTGGAAAATGGGCGAAACAGAATGAAAGTCTTTGGTTTTTCTTTTGGTGCTTGCGTCACATAAGTAGCTCCTAACATCATGTTAGGTTCGGCAAAGTCCGCGGCCGACGTGCGGGAAGAACTCATCACCAATCCAAAGCCAAAATCAGCTTCCTGGAACGTAAAGTAGAGAGAGAGAGAGAGAGAGAGAGACTGTTAATTATAAGCCAAGAATTATGGGATTCCAAAGTTATATTTATTAATTAATGATCATAGCAGCAGCAATCAGGGAAGAAAAAAAACTTACGTTTTCCAAAACCATTCTCATAACTCCAGTCCATCTCCCATTATCCAATTTTCGACCAAATTCATTGTCTGCTGGCGAACGTATTTCATACCTACACGAATAGTATTAATGTTAATCACTTTCAATCCACACATAAACCTATATTACATCTAAGTCAGTTTAATTTCCCCTTAACTTCCCCGTACAGTCGTCTTTTGCTAATTAATTCCACTTATTATGCATTACAAATAATCTTTATTGAGTCAAAGATCCAATACTAGTTGGATGAAAACGAATATTCTGCGCATGCTCACATTCCAAGCTATCTGTCACTAATATATTCCCCAAGGAAACGAGTTTTGCTGAAAAACAAGACACTTGTCTCATATTAGGTATTTTTTACCGTCAATGCTGGTGTGATTGTTTTATTATATATATATATATATATATATATATATATATAACTTTAAAAATATAACTTACACGAAATTGAGCTTCTTAGATATGGTGTTTAACAAATGGTAATCAGTTCCTCCAACAGGCTTTTTCTTTCCCTCTTCGTCTTCTTTCAGAATCAGAAAGGGATAATTCTGTGAAAGCAAAACAAAGATAATTAAAGATTTCACAAATCGCCTGTATTCAATTAAATAATCCAATTAAAAATACTTATACTTACGGGTCTGAATGCAGCGATGAATTTCGCCCCTTTCATATCTTGAAAATAATTCACATCACGTAAGAAATATTCCCGTGAAGAAAACACTTCGTTAGTAGAATTCCTAGAGAATAAGTGAGATACTTGCGTAGAACAGTGACCAGTTTTCGCCTCATTGCCAGAGATGTGTGAAAGTGAAAACTGTGAAAGATAAAATTAAGAATATCTTAAAGTACTTTAAATTTTATTAAAATATTATTTAAAATTTCAATTTTTTATTACTTTTCCTCACTTTTTTCTCAGAAATTTTTGGTTATATATATAAAGCTATTTTAGCATATGAATGTAAAAATTAACTTTATTTATATAATATTGCAAATATTGAATCGCACTGCATTCACTGATTTTTTATTAATTTTATTTTATAAAAATTTAAATGAGAACAAAGATCTTACATCAATACTATTTTAAATTATTCTCATTATTTTCTCTTGTATCAGTTTTCAGTGATCAATGGAGGGGAGGGGGGAATGCCGGTATAAATTATGAAAACTGAAAAACAAACGAAGTATAATACATACTAATGAGAAATTTCTTGATACGACATACAAATTAATATCACAGCCATAAAAATTAGTAGGCTCGTACACCATCATTTCCAGGTTTTCAGGAATCTGTGGTAAGAAGATCACCCATCGAACTGAATCATCTTGCCAAGATAAATGCTAGCACATGAAATAAGATTTAAAATTACATCAGACATTTTAATGTCATATAAACTATATCATTTTTTATGGAAAAAATTAATATATAAATATTCAATAAAAACTTGAAAGGTGTTTTTGATTTTCTTTTTATTATTAACTAATTTCATAAATAATCTAGATAAAAAATACTTTATCCATAAAAATATTAATGTTCATAAATATTTTCATAAGAATTAATCATTTAAATTTGAAAAAACATCTGCAAGAAAACCTTTGCTATTTTTAAAGCCATGCGGCATGCGTCGATTATAAAAATAAATATTCCATCTTAGATACTTAGATTCCATCCTAGTGTTTATTCAAAAACGTTACCTTCTTAGAAACTGCAATGCTTTGTCCAAGACATTCCGTAAAATAAAATACATGAGCAACGTTCAGCCTTCTTCCATACAGGAAATTCTTTGGTAATTCTTTTTCAACCTTTTCAAAATATTTTTCTTGGAAAGCCATCGTGCGCACGCCTTTGAGATGCAAAGCATCTATTAAATGTTCCACTTGCTGATTCGCTGTAAATAAAATAAAATAAATAAATTTTCTCTCCGCTTGTTATAATGTAATTGAGGTACTCTTAATGGCAACAAAAAGTACCATAAGTCTCTAAATTACAAATCATATTTTTTAAATTATTTTATTTCAAAAGTATAACTGGAATAGTTAATAGATTCCTGATTAAACAAAGTGAAGCCTATATCTTTTCTTACCCATTGATTTTGTATACACTATAACGACCTCCTTTAAATGGAGAATCTTTGTTATAGAATCAGCCAGAAACATTGAGTAATCTTCTCCTAAGTTCCAGGAATATTTCCAGCATGGAGGGGTTGTATTTTCTTTAAAGAAAAATAAATAAATAAATAATAAATGCATTGATAAAATATAAATAAAGTATATTTATGGAGATTTATGGAGATCATCTAATAAAATGAAACAAATGGCTCCAAGTTAAATTGTATAAATTTTATTAGTTTGCTGTGTCCAGATATTAGTGTAATTTCTTTACATTTATTTATTTGTTTATTTTTATTTTTTTTAATAATAATAATTTTATTATTATTATTATGATACATAAATTACATACATTTGATTATATATGATACAACATTACATACATTACATGCATTTCATTGCATATGATACATACCTGATTACATATTTTTCTTTAAAAAAAAATCAATCCTTTTTTTATTATTAAAATTATGATTAATATTGTGATTACATATTTACAACACATAAGATTACCTATTTACAACAGGTTTGGATTCTGTTTTTTTTTTTTTTTTTTTTTTTTTTGTAACAATGAAATTCGTACAGATTTTTTTTCTTTCTTTTCTTTTTCCCCCCTGTATAATGTATTATTAATAATAATAATAATATTATGCAGCATTTATTCGTTTAACAATAAAATATATATTTACAATTTTGATTTTTTTTTTTTTTTTTTTTTTTTTTTGCAATATTTAAGCGCTATAACTAAAGCACTGAAATGTGGTATTGGGTTTGGATTTTTTTTTTTTTTTATCTTGGATGAGATATGATTTCTCAGCTTTCATCCTCGAAACTTATTTGTAAGCTTTTCTGAGGATGATAGCCGTTAGTTATTATTCATCAGTTTGTTTGCTGTGTTACAAAATCAAACCCATGTTTAATAGGTTTGATTTCCATTGCAGCTGTTGATTGAGAAATTCGCGCACGCCACACACACAAAAACACACACGCACGATAACTTGGAATGTCTTGATTGATGCAACAATCTTATTGAAAATGAAGATAGCTGTGTTAGCATTCAAAACGAAATCTGTTAACAATAATAATCTGAGGTAATCTGTCACGTAAGCAAAATGGGAATTGAATAAAAGTAAATGATTCCAATATGGTGGCAAAAGAGAGGGAGAAAGACCCAAAGGAAGATCAAAATCTAGATAGATTGATACAGTTAATACTTAGGAAGACAAAAACATAATATTTTTCTAAAATAATCGAAATACTTGTCACTAGAAAAATGTAAATGTAGGAGATACAGTTGTTACAAAATCAAATAACTATATGTATTAGGGCACTCGTAACATTCAACATATACTTCAGACATAATATACACTCTTCATGCCATAGCATAAACTACAATCTACATTACACACAGAAATATTTATAAAGTTATTTCTTTTAACTGTAAAGATGGAGTTTCTGCAATGGAAAAATATTAAGAATGGCAAAGAGGACACTAGTTTTTCAATACGTATTTCATTTGTGTTATTCAAACACTTGAATCCATTAATTTGGCAACGTCAGTATTAAACTCTTCACAAGTTCCATTACTATTACTCATAATTATTACAAGAAACAAAGCTGAGGTTAGAAATGTGTTTTTCTAAACTCCGTTCTTAACTCTTGAAATAGAAAGCGTAGATAAAGAGAAGTAAATCTTACCTTCGATGCTGAGAACACCCTGAAAACAAATAAAATAAACGACACATCTTAGAGCCATTCAGATGATTGTCTGACTTCACTCATTGACATTAAACTCCCCTTGTGCAAACACAGTTCTGTCACATGATATGGTCCTATAAAAAATTCATTCATAATTGACTTGAAACTCGTGTTGATATGTATTTGAATGCACAATGGGAAAAATTCAAAAGAGAAATTTGCCTCACTTCTGTATATTGTTCATTTTCATTGTTTATTCAAAGTCTGATATTATCTGAGCAGCTGCCTTGGACAAACACGTTCATATACCAGCATGCGATTTTCTATCTCTAAAAATAGATGTCGCGACCTACAAAATAAAGAATTTTAAAATAAAAGGCCAATATTGGATTTCTGAATAACTACAAATGAGGTCTTTCTTGTATTTTAATCTTTATTTCAGAAAATTATTCCCATTTTTTAAACTCAATTAGTTTTGTTAATAAGAGGTATATTATTACAATAGCTGTACGTCTCTTGCCAAATCCTTCCCAATGTTATTAATGTATAGACTGAACAACAATGAACCAAGGACTGATCCTTGAGGCACACCACTGGTTACCGTAAATCTTGCAGACTCACATCCCCCATATACTATTTTTTGATATCTATTAATCAGACATCTTCATTATCCAAGCTACCAAGCTAACATTTATAATCCAACCCATATTCTCCAATTTATGCAACAGTCTTCCATGTCGTATCTGTCGGCTTAACAAAATCCAAAAGTATCATGGTGTATCCATTCCCCTTGTCTAGTCCAATGGTAACATTGTTATGGAATGTGAGCATGTTGTTAAAACATATCTTTCACTTAGTAAACCCATGTTGTTCGTTGCAAAGTACAGATTCTCTGTCAATCCATTTCTGAAAGCGAGCCCTAACCAATTTTTCCAAAATCTTCACCACCACCACTCCATCGGTCTTTGCACTACCCTCATGCAATGGAATTACCATACATTCCATCCATTCCTGCGGAATCTTCCCTGTTCTGAGACTTATATTAAACATCCTGGACAAAGGAATGGCCAGTTCAGTTGAACACTCTTTTAGCACACGTGCTGATATCTCATGTCCCTATTGCTGAATTCTTATTCAGTTGATGGAATATCTCTACTCTTTCCACCACACATAAACCTTGTTTCTCTCCAAATTTCGATAATCCGTTTGAAGATATTGTTATATTTTTATTTTTCTAACTTTTGATTTTCTCCAGTCCAAAAACCCACACCATTTTTTGGTACATTTTGTTTTATTGTTGCTTGAAATTTCAGTTTAAAAAAAAAAAAAAAGGAAAAAATGGCAAGAATTGGTAATGAAAATTGAATGGAGAGAAATACTAACATTTTCATCTCCTAATTTTATAAGAATAAATAAAATAAGAATAAAATATAATAAATGACGTCATACTTATGCGCGGAATATCATCAGGATATCTATGGAAATACATTTTTCTAATAAAAATAAATGGATTCGTAGACGATTTTTACATGGGCTATCATTTTTATTTTAATTTCATTTTTATTTTAATTTTCATGTATTTTATATATTTTTTGTATTTTCTGCAGGCGATGAAAATCAATTACCACCTAAAAAGTATAGAGATAATGGAAAATTTCTATATGATATAGTTTTCAAATATTTTCCCCTAAAGAAAACCTGTGTGACAACTAACAAAATATTAAAGTTTTGCTAAAGCTTTTCCTATCTAACATTATGGGAAATTTCTTGTAATTGTTGCTTTTGCATATTACGCTAAAAACTGTTTCTTCCATACGTCACCCATAGCAACGTGTGTGCATTGCGGTGAAGCTACGTTTACATACGATCTGTATCTCTTCAATGCTTTTAATGACTGAAATTTGTAGATATGGTAGTTTTAAAACGTTCATCCTTTTTCTTTCAAAATTTCTGCATTCATCCTTTACAATACTGTTCATGTCCATTATGAATAATACATTATTAGCGATTTATTTTTTATATTTATCATGTTCCTATTTTTTCGTTTCATTTGTAATCTTGCATATGAATATTGATAAAAGAGATTCGCTCGGTTCTATGCCATCATAGTACTTTATTTATGAGAGTAGAACCACCTTTAGATGAGAAAACATGTACCGATAGGCGTCTGAACTGATACTGTTAAAGATAAGTTCGACGCGGAGTCACAGAAACTCCTGCAACTCTAAACTACATTTTCCTCTGTTTTTATGTCTTGTGCTTTGTTATTCCATAATTTAAAATGACAATTCGTATCCTGTACCTCTTGCCGATGTTACTTGGGAGAAGCTATGACAGGAATACTAATCATGTAGGAGTAGATTTATTCCCACCTGAAGCCATTAACAATCCAATAGTAAGATAGTCTTGCTTTGCTGAGTTAAAAGTGTCAATGTTCAGTGTACAGTATTTAAATGTCAATATATAAATTTTAAATATTCAAATATTTTATCATTTATTCCCTGTTTGTATTTTAACATTAGTCTTCATTATTTATTGAGTTTGTTACAAAATATATTTAAATTTCAATATATAAATTTTAAATATTAAAATATTTTATCATTTATTCCCTGTTTATATTTTAACATTAGTTCATTATTTATTGAGTTTGTTATAAAATATTTTAACATTGGTTCATTTATTGAATTTGTTACAAAATATATTATATTAATTGAATATGTTACAAAATTATGTCACAAAATATATTATATATCCTTATAAGGACTGGCTTAAAGGGGCGAAGCAAGAATGCTTTTCATATTCCCCGTTATCTGTAGAGGACAGTGTAGGGATAAGGTGTTATTAAGCTATTAAATTAAAGCTCTGATCATGGCAGGAGGGTAACAGCAATAGCCGAGCCTCAGTTAGAACTTCATTGGCTACAGCATTGCCATCCATTACCCTCCATGGGTATTGTTGGATTGAATGAATCCTCCAAAATATATTACAAAAAACATTCACCTATTCATAATTTATATATTTAAATTTTAAGTTACTGTCTTTATATAATTTTATATTTCTAGTTTAATATTTTTGATTTTGATTTAATATTTCATTTTTATAAAATTTTCCTGGTTTTGCTTTAAGATTTATTAACTTTTAATTAAATTAAATAACTTATTTTACCTACTAATATGAATATTATCATTGAAACCACTTGCACAATCTCTACTAGTGAAATCTTTTACGTTATAAAATAGGAGAAAATCTATCTCTCATTTTGTCTTGTTTTACTTTATTTAATATATTTATTTTCTTAACCATAACTAAGTAAATTAAATTAATTGAATTATATTTCACTATTTATTCTAAACAATCCACATTGTTTAAATTAAATTTAAATAAATTAAATTGTTTTTTCTTGCATACTTAGATTCGTAATGATGCATTTTATCATTCCGTCTACAAAATGGTGAAAAATTCAAAGGAAGTTGAAGACTTTCTAGAAGTGTCAGGGGATCTATCGCTTAAGGTGAAGGGTGGCATGTTCACAGTCCAAGGAATGGGCTCGTATCTGAAGGATACAACCTCGTCATCAAAGTCTGCAGAGATTTTGATCAGAGTAATTTATCAAACTGTAAGTGTATCCATTTAAATTCCGAAATCTAATCAACAATAAAATTATATTTAATCAAACAAGTATAACATATGATTCTTGTTTCCATAGGTCACGACGTCCATTCCTTACAACGTTAAGCCTATATTAGGGTGGCAACTATATAACCAAACTCACCTTGGAACACACTACATCAGTAGCATCACTTATGGGGGAAAATTAATTGCTAGCATTAGGTTCACGGCATTAAATGAAAAGGACGTTGAAGATATTCGTGGAAGTGTCAGTGGGTCGCTTTCAACTGGAAGTACGGTGGAATTAGTGGCAGAAGGTAAGAAAGAGTACTCAGTGTCTGTATTAGCAATAATCTTGTTTTCATGGGTACAATGTTTATTATTATCATTATCATTAAGAGAGACCTCCAGGAAGACCGGGATTCATCGAGGGAAACCACATATGTTATTCTTTATTCTTTAGAAGAATAAATAGAATTCTTTATTCTTCTAACAAGTGAATCCCTAAAAGGACTGGCTTAAAGGGGCGAAGCAGGAATGCTTTTCATCTTCTCCGTAGAGGACAGTGTACGGATAAGATGTTATTGAGGTATTAAAGCTCTGATCATGACAGGAGGTAATAGTAATAGCCGAGCCTCAGTTAAAACTAAATTGGCTACAGCATTGCCATCCATTACCTCCAAGGATATTAACCACCGCCTACCAAGTGAATCCTTATATTTAAAAGTCCTTATAAGGACTGACTTAAAGGGGCGAAGCAAGAATGCTTTTCATCTTCCCCGTTATCTGTAGAGGACAGTGTAGGGATAAGGTGTTATTGAGCTATTAAAGCTCTGATCATGGCAGGAGGGTAACAGCAATAGCAGAGCCTCAGTTAGAACTTCATTGGCTACAGCATTGCGATCCATTACCCTCCAAGGATATTAATCACCGCTTAACTAGTGAACTAGTGAATCCTTCGTCTATACAAATATTCATTTACCCTGTATAGTGATCATTTATGGTGTATCCAATAATAAACCATAACCAAAGCTTAAAATATTTTTTTCTGAAAATATCACAAGAAAAATTATGGATCCATTAATGTAATTTAATTTTTTTATATAAAGAACCTTCTTTTTATTAAATCTAATCTTCCACTTTAGTCATTTAGTGTCATTTTTGCTATCCACCAAGCGGACAATTAGTAAAATTTAAATTTACACTTTATTAATATACACTTAAGAAATTTAATCCAGATAGTTTCCAGATTTATAAATATATCTTTCGAGTTATCAAAAATGAGTAAAATATTTCTTAATAACTTTATTTTATTATATAATTAAAATTTATTTTTTAAATTTAAATTAGTGTTTAAAGAATTTTTTTTCTTTTCTTAATACACCTATTGATAATTTTTATCAGTTAGAATTATCAGAGAATTCTGTTAAAAATTCATTTATTATTTATTAGATGAGTAGATAATTATTTATTAGATGAGTAGATAACTTTTTTCGTTTCTAATACAAATCTCAATAATTAGCTAATTTTATTTTATAGTTTGATAATGCATGAGTGATGGATAATACCGTTTGTGGAGTTGAAATTAAAATTTATTATTCTGTTTTACTGAACTTTAAGTAAAGTACATTTTTTATTTCCAATCTTCAGGTACACTAGAAATTTGTTTTAGAAGTAAAGTACATTTTTTTTATTTCTAATCCTCAGGTAAACTAGAAAAACTGAAGAACGATTTAGAAGGAAAAGCTTCAATGGAAATTAATTATTATGGAACTGTACCGCTGGAGGGAATACCAAGTTCGATTCAAGGTTTGCACGAGGTATTAGCAAAATTTAAGGACCAGGTACAGCAGGTCAATAATGGCTGGGGAGTTCCAATCTATGTAGATATAAGTGATCTCTCAGACTTAAATAGTACCATTTCACGATTCAAGGAAGGGTAAGAATTATAAGTATCAATTTCTGGTATAAATATTTTAATGTCAATACTTTTCACAAGGCACCGTGATAGGTTTTGAATATTCATTTATAAATACACATTTCAAAAATAATTCACTGGGTAAATTAAAATATATAATATTTCAGTTATAATTTATTTGATATTATTCAAATAGTTTTATATGTCACTTACAAAACAGACCTCATTCAGTCCTTTGGAGCAGTGGTAGTCTAGAATCTTTCGGTACAGGAAGAGTTCTAGGTGGTACGCGGTTAAAATAAATCGCTATAATTCAAAAGATTGACTGTACTCGTGGCTTCCATCATTCGAACACCTTCTGTCCATTCTTGCAAATTAAACTTATATCTATTTCCCATGGATATTATTACATCTATTGCAAGACAAATTTTCAAAGAGAAACGTGCACAAGAACAAGCTGGATTCAGGCCAAACAGAGTTTATCAAGTTCATTTTAAGACAGATAGTTGAGAAATCATGGCAATGTAACAAGGATGTGTTTAGGTTTTGTAGATCTGAAAAGAGCATATGACAAGGTGCCAAGAGAAAAGTTGTTCAAAACATTGCAACTATGTAGTGTAAATGGGACATTGTACTGAGGGATGCACAGTCTATATTTCGCATTTCAGATTAGAAATTAACCAGAAAGAAACTTAACATTGTTAGCACACTCAGAACCAATCTTAAATGGCAGTGAATTGAACAGAATGGGAGAAGAAGTAAAGCAGACGTCGGATGCCAAGATGGTTGTAGAAAGATCCAGATTTCGTCCAAAAAGTAGGTGAGCTAATGCAGTTAGAACTTCAGAAGATGAAATATAAGGTCTGACTATACTAGAGTACTGGCAAATAAAAATGTGAAGAAAAATTGTCAAGAGGAAGTCAGTAATAATATCAACTCTTCATGTTGTACCATCAGGAATTTGACGACTGTGTTGTCAGCTATTGTTTCACAAATAATAAAAAAGCACACCCAAATAATATCTCAGTGCTACTGAATGTTCATTTGTTGTCATGGACATAGTTACCATCGTAAACTTAAAGGAATATTGAGTAGCGCAGCAGAGATTATTAGGGTGTGCTTTACAAACATGTTAGTTGATTCGTGGGTAGGGTTAGGTTTTCTGAATTCGATCAGCATTTGTTCCACTGTGGTTAACGCGATAACGGCTTGGTAGGGTTTCGAAGTTAACGCTTTCCTTGATGCCACAAACACACATGTGATCTGCTCGCTAGAATGGTTTTATGGTGAGTCTGAGAAAATTAGATTTTGCTTGAGTGGTTCATATCTGGCTTTGTATTGGTAGAGCACACTATACAAACCGTATTATTTTTTCACTGTGAAAAAAACCATCGTAGTCACACAGTTAATATGAAAGTCGTTTTGAAGAAACAGGATCGTTGGCCGTTAGACCTGGCAGAGATCGGAAACCAATCAGGTCACAACAAGTGAATGAAGTTGCTACTGCTATTGTGAAGCAATCCATTAATAACATCGTAGATTCCTGCGGTGCACGTGCCGTATCAAGACACATGTGCCTTACTAGACACATGTGTTGTCTGGAAAATTCTACATTTCTACCCATTCAAGATGACCCTGACACGAGAGTTGCGCCCGCAGTACTTTGAAAATTGACTTTGAAAGTTGTCTGGTGTGGATTTACAGCGTCGTTTATGATTATATCATTCTTCTTTGAGGACATTAGCCAGTCGTATCCTGTGACCTGCTCAGTTACTGCCGAGAGGTATCGCGATATAATAAAAAATTTTGTTGTACCACAGCTACAGCAGCGGCTGTGCATGGATTCATTCATTTTCATGTAGGATGGGGGAGGGCCCTCCACACATCGTTTGATCCTTACAGCAGTTCTTTGAGAACATTTTACGGAAGCCAGAATGATCAGCAGTGAGTTTCCTTTCCGATCCCCCTCCCTCCCGTAACTTCTGCGTTGTGGATTTTTCAAAAGACAATATTTATCGGGATCATCCTGATAATTGCCGGCGCTGAAAGACAGCATAATACGGCATGTGCGCAACATCAGTCCCTACCAGCAGCGTTCTGTTGTTGAACACACTGTGCAAAGGATACATTTTGTGGCATGCTGGAAAAGACAGTACATACATTGAACAGTAGCCCATGAATGCATAATGGCAGTGAATAAAATGTGCTGTTTATGCTTGTGTCGCTTTTCTCCTTCTTACACACACACTCACAGAAAAATTACTGCATCTATATTGGGTACATCATACGTGATCCTTATAGTCCTTATAAGGACTGGCTTAAAGGGGCGAAGCAAGAATGCTTTTCATCTTCCCCGTTATCTGTAGAGGACAGTGTATGGATAAGGTGTTATTGAGCATTTAAAGCTCTGATCATGGCAGGAGGGTAACAGCAATAGCCGAGCCTCAGTTAGAAATTCATTGGCTACAGCACTGCCATCCATTACCCTCCAAGGGTATTGGATTGAATGAATCCGAATTCTGGTACTCATCATACGTGATGTACCCAATTTTTTTATAAGTAATCTGATTTTCAGGTATAGTTAATGGTGTGTAAAAGTATTAAGAAAAAATTTTTAATGAATTTAAAAAAATATTTTTTGTATAATTATTATTAAATATAGCATATATTTGTACATAATATTTTAAAGGATATTGAAATAATTGTTCTTTCTATATTATATTTTGCAGAAGGATAAAATCAATGCTTCAAACAGTTGGCACTTACCTGGATGACCTACAGACAACAAAGGCACTGCTGACAGCATGGTATAGAACCCTGCCTTCAGATCTTTCTTCACAGGAAGAGGCAGAGGTAATTTATAACATACACAATATTCTGAATTGTACCTTGTATTATCATTGTATATTATGTGAGAGTGAGACCATCTCCCCCCCCCCTTATTAGAGGCCTGAAATGGCTTGAAACAGTTCCATATTTGGTCTCAGAGTTTCCGAACTATGTAAAAAAGAAATTAAAAATACGAAAAATATATAAAACTGATATAGAAAAAATCCTTAACTCACCCACGTTATAAAATGTGCTATATAATTACAGGACCTGCTGGAAGTTTTGCGGAACCTCGGGAAAAGTTATTAGTGAGGTCCTAAAATATTTTTCAAAAAAATACTTTTTTATCGAAAAATCATATAATTTTATCAAACATAATTTACGAACATTAAATACATATAATAATTATATACTAAAATATTTCTCATATTAAAACATCTCTGAAACATCAAAAATTCTATTATCAAATTTTCTTATAAATTTGAAAGAGCCGGACCCCTCTGAGCTTGAGACCTTGGTCTGAAGCTCGAAAAACTGACGTATGAGCAGGCCTTGCTTCCAAGTATCCTTGGAATTCGTAACCGTAATTCCAGGATAAAATGGTTAGCCTTGTTCCTCTAAGTATTCTTTTGTCTGTAAAAAAGTTGACGGGAAAACCGTCCACCTCCGTATGAGACCGGTCACCTCACCTCCAGTTGAAAAGCCCAAAAGCGTTCAAATCAATTTCAGTTTATAGATCTGAGCGTTTGATTTGAAAAAAAGCAATTGCTCAAAGATTCTACAGATATGAGCGTTCTGAGAAAAATTGTGAGAACAGATGGCATCGGAGAGAGAATCACACGAATGATGCAGATATCAGTAAAAAACCTGATAGCATGAAGGTCACTTAAACAGAATTGGGGAAAAGATTAGCAAAAGAAATGTCTGAAGCAGGGTGACCACCCAGCAAAAATATTTCCTACCAACTTATGCATGAAAAAGGTACTAAATCTGAAAAAAAATACAAAATTTTTATTTGTTCATTTCACTCTATTTAGGGCATTTTACGATATCACTACCTTATTAGCATAGACGAACTCAATGTAAAACCTCTAAATTAACACATGTACAACAAATGTGAAAATAAAAAAGTCAAAACTCATCTCACTATAACCATCTATGAGTCCAAGAGCTGCAGTTGCAATCATCATAACAGAAGTCCCAATTGTAACTCTAGCACTTCACATGTGTATTAATTAACCATATAATTTTTAGTCTCATTTTAGTGTTTAAAATAATGTAGCATTACATTTTCAGTTATTTAATATGCTATTTACATATATACAGGGTTCCCACTCACAAGACAAACACTGGAAGTATTTATTCATTATTTTTAGGAAATTTTGCTAAATTAGCTCTTCAAAAATAGTAAAATCTGTAGCTGAAGAATGTTTCAATTTTTATTTTGTCAAAAGGAGTCCATTCATCAAGGGAGTTTGTAGTTGATGTCTTATTTTATTCCTATTTATTGTAACTGCTGAAAATATTCTTTCAGTTACTGCTGATGAATGAGGGAAGCATAATACAGCTTTAACTAATGTTGTTAAATTAGGAAACATTTGTCTTCCTACGGCCTTTTTCATTTCAAAAACTTTATTCCAAAAAACCATGAATTCTTGACCTTTTTTTCAATGCTTCTTTTTCAATAGTTGCTATTCTCCATCAAGTTCTTCGTAATGTCCCTAGATATGCATTTTCTATGTCTAAAAACTGAACATTGTCGGCTGGATTTATCTTTTCAATTGAGTCCAAATTACACTTTGGCTCAATAAAAGGTGGTTACTCATATTAAAATATTTAACTGAAATAAAGAGCCAAGAGGCTTCACTTCGGCGATGCAAAATTATACAAATTAAGTGGATATTGAATCCAACATTCGGCTTTGAAATAATGTTGAATTCAATATCCACTTAATTTGTATAATTGAAATATTTAATTTTTCCACTTGTTTTCAGTGTATGATCTTATAATGCGCAAGAAGTGTTGGAATAGCGAAGAATATATTTTTATGGGTTGATGTCAGTCGGGTTGCATGAATATAGGATGGAGGGGGGGGGGGTAATATCAGCAAACAGTGAGAAGAGGAGTAAAGGAAAAGAGAAATCATGCTTGTGTCAGTAAATGTGACATATGACATAATTCAAATCAGACACTTCTTAAATCTTAAATAAAATTCAATTAAATTAATAAAATGGTGTATTTATATTTGACTTGATATTTTATTAATTTTTGTTTGTTTTAAAAACTCTACATCAAATCGTTTCGTAATTAATAATATTTAATTTTTTTTTTAGATTGACAGTTTAGATCGAAGGCTCGATACGGTTCTGAAGGTCTTCCATAAAATAATTGCAACTTTTCAACTATCAAAAGGCAAAGAACAATTTCGAGAGGCCATCGATGCTTACTATGAAGATAATTATGATGTATTACCTGGAAAATTCTTGCAGGATTTCAATTACTTAAAGGAGAAAATAGTAAGTAATTAGCGATATTTTCTGAAAAATCTAATACCCCCCCCCCCCCCACCCCCCCCCCCCCCCACCCCCCCCCCCCCCCACCCCCCCCCCCCCCCACCCCCCCCCCCCCCCACCCCCCCCCCCCCCCACCCCCCCCCCCCCCCACCCCCCCCCCCCCCCACCCCCCCCCCCCCCCACCCCCCCCCCCCCCCACCCCCCCCCCCCCCCACCCCCCCCCCCCCCCACCCCCCCCCCCCCCCACCCCCCCCCCCCCCCACCCCCCCCCCCCCCCACCCCCCCCCCCCCCCACCCCCCCCCCCCCCCACCCCCCCCCCCCCCCACCCCCCCCCCCCCCCACCCCCCCCCCCCCCCACCCCCCCCCCCCCCCACCCCCCCCCCCCCCCACCCCCCCCCCCCCCCACCCCCCCCCCCCCCCACCCCCCCCCCCCCCCACCCCCCCCCCCCCCCACCCCCCCCCCCCCCCACCCCCCCCCCCCCCCACCCCCCCCCCCCCCCACCCCCCCCCCCCCCCACCCCCCCCCCCCCCCACCCCCATAACAAATGACGTCACTTATCTACATCTCATAACAAACATTCACGTCACGATTCCTTATCTTATCTTGATCTTGATCTGGTTTAAAATGTCCACCAATCACGACACGATTTCTTATCCACGAATATCATCCTTTCCATTCAAAACAACAACGTCACTTATTTACAACTAACAAATGACGTCACTTATCTACATCTGAAAACAACACACACCCACGACACGATTCCTTATCTTATCTTGATCTTGATCTTGTCAGAAGTGAGCACCAATCACGACACGATTTCTTATCCACTAATATCATCCTTTCCATTCAAAACAACAACGTCACTTATTTACAAATAACAAATGACGTCACTTATCTACATCTGAAAACAACACACACCCACCTCACCATTCCTTATCTTAACTTGATCTTCATCTTGTCAGAACTGCACCACCAATCACAACACGAATCCTTATCTCTACCATCACCCATCATCCCATACGCGAACCAAAACACAAGAGCTGAAGCCAGTGACACACTTGCCCACACGGAAATTCCAAACATTCCAGACCCATGAAGCCATGCACACAATGACGTCATCAACCAATCACGTCACGATTCCTTATCTTATCTTGATCTTGATCTTGTCAGAAGTGCCACCCCTACTACTCATATCCATAGGAAGTCAAATATTTTAATACGCAGATGACACTGCACTACTAGCAATCCACACAGACATTAACACAGCTCACTACAAATCACAACAAGATCTAAACGAAATAACAATATACTTCCACCAAAACGCAATTCTAATCAACGGCACCAAAACACAGATGTTGATAATACACAACCAATCATACGCCCCGCATCACTATCGATACATTGTCACACATACCGCTGCATTCACAATAAAAATACCTGCCAATGTTCCGAAATCAAATCTGTAACAAATGCAAAATACCTCGGTCTCTATATAGATTCCCACCTTAAATGGACAAAACATATAGAATACCTACACACCAAACTCCGGATCATCGCAGCAAACCTGTTCCAAGTTAAAGACATTATTCCACCCAACATAAAAAAAAACTCCTATATCACGGTATTTGCGAATCCCTACTCAGATACGGAATAACAGTCTATGCAAATACATCGAACAACCACCTAACAAAATTAGAAACACTACACAAAAAAATCGTGTTAACAATGATCTGGACACCTTACACGCAACAACTAATATCCGACAAGCACATGACGATACACAGAATTCTGAGCATTAAAAACCTGAAACACTACATGACATTAACAAGGAATTACTTCAACATCACCTATCGAAACAACAGAGACACATATCGTATAACACGACCTACAACAACTCTCTACATCCCCCTCCCCCCACCCTTCAACAACTCATACGGTTCTTTTGTGAGATCACATCAGATACCCACGCAACTCAACAACCTACCAAGAAAGTTAAAACACGTAGATAACTACAGAACATTAAAAAACGAACTCTGGAAAATATACCAACAAAGTTAAGAAACCATCAACACTAATATACACATCACAAATCACCAGCATCCAATGCCTACATCCCATACATAAACAGTAGCAACAACACAAATAGTGAAGGCTAAATCCCACTCTCTCCATAAAAGCTAACCCAAGCTTCGAAGTAGGTGGGATTAACTTGCCTCACTCATCTACAAGTAATCCTTATAAGCAAATACAGAAATTTGTATGTATAATCACACTTTCTCAAACTTTAAAAAATAAAAAATAAATAAATAAATAAATAATTATACAAAAAATTCTGTATAATCTTCATTGTTAATATTAGAAGAATATGTGTTATAAATACATAATATAAAGGTAAAAAAAAAGTATTATTAAAAATTTTAATTGAAATCCAATGTAGGAAGAATTGCAGCACTTAGTGCTGAACTCTGTAAAATTATAAGGTGCAAAGTCACACAAGATTTTTATTGTATGTATAAATATTTTAGCAATCAATAAAGAACTAATATTATTATAAAAAAATAAAAACAAATTATGCTGACGCCGCTGTGGTCAGTATAATAATAATAATAACAATAATAATATTTTTGATATCAATCTCATTAATAAAAGATATTAATACTCTGGCAGTACTACGATTTAATACAAACTTGCTCTAAGAGACCAAAGAACGATCCTTTTACAGGCTGTTTCAGGTATTTAATTAACTGGGGTTACAATCTCACACAGAGTGATGAAATATATCTACAGTATAATATAAATCCGTTTACAAACTTGTATGACCTTAGTGGGATCGGAACCCAAATAGTGTTGCTTGAAGAACGGATGCGTTATCCACTTTAAAGGCTATCTTGGTTTACATTACATTAAAGCAGCAACTATGCAATGTTCCAGCTGTGGTTACTTATGTTGTCTGCTGTGTTCACCTTCCAGTTTGTTGTGCACAGAAAATCGGAGCCACACTAGTGTATGAAATCTCAGTTAACATTTCCATATATATCCTGACCCTGATAGCAAAAGCATTTTTTAAACCTGTATTTGATTTTAGGAACAGTTTTCCACCTTTTTTTTAAACTATAAACACGCATCCATCACGAACAGTTTCATTAATTTTCTGATTCCACTTATAAAATATTATATATATTATATATATTATATATATTATATAAAATATTATTTTTCTGATTTATCTAATAAATAAATGTAGGTTTATGAAAAACAATTCATACATACATTGAAGTATCAACCTTAGATAAGACTTACAAATTAACTATACATTGAAGTAGCAACCTTAGATAAGACTTACAAATAAACTAAATTTGCAAATTATAATATAATTTCATCAAACAATTCAAGCAACCTTATCTTAAGTTATATAAATTTCTTACAGGTGGTTTAGAAATTAGAATTAATTTGGAGTGTTTTTCATTAATATGAATTAAAATGTTTACAATATGTAACTGTAATAAATTTGACAGATATTTTTTAAAACAAACTGTTTAAAATATATTTTTACAAAAATTATTTGATAATGTTATATATCTACTATTGTAAGGAGATTAGTTAACTCGTATCTGAAACACTATACACATAGTCGATCTCTTGGAATGTGAATCTCAAACAACGTTGGTTTTTGTATCTGTACTCATTAAAACTATATTTTTTGAAGCTGAGATTAAAATCGACCAGAGGTAGAGTGGCATTCTTATTTGTTCTTTAAAAAATCCCTTTGGCACTGATTGTATAAGTATGGGTTTTAATAATTTATTGAAATATATCGAAATTGGTTTCTCTTTAATATAATATGTATCCATTTCTCTCTGGAAGATCGAAAATTGACCCCTAACTTGTTGCGCATTTAATAAGCTGCTCTGTTGGTTTAACAACCACGAGATAAAAGTAATATCTTTTATCTCGTGGTGATGATAGCTTGGTGATGAATACTTCCTGTTATTTATGGCATCCGTATTGTATTATTACATAAAATAAATACATTGTCTTCTTCTTGTAATGTTTTGCATTATCCAGAGGAAGTAGTCTACAGTCTTATATACTAACTCTTCTGAAATCAGTAGGTTGTCTAGTCCGTATATTTTTCCCATCGTGGAAATTGAGTGTATTATCTGCAAAGTGCAAAACGATAGGCTAATGGAATGAGGCAGACAACTCTAATCGCCTCGTGTTCCTAATCCTATCTAGTGTCGGGTATGTAAGTATGTACGTTGCTTGGAAAGAAGTAAACTGACACTTGTTTAGGCAGAGGGCATCGTATTATGTAACGAGACACCTTTGTAAGCAGTATAAATTTGAGGAATACGATGCTCCCAAGTCAGTGCAACTGTGTCCTGGGGAAATGGCTACGAGAACGGAACTGACGGAGTTTGAAAGAGGCGTTGTGATGAGAGGGTGGATTGTTGCAGGCCTATCTTTTCGGAAAATTATTGACAAACTGGCTCATCCCAGATCAATAATCTGCGATACCATACTGAAATGATACCGCAGGGAGTCAACCGTAAATTCTACCCACAGTAGACAACTTACCACACTCACTGAACGTGAAGGTGGGGTTCTACGAAGGATAATACATAAAAACTGCTTCGTCGACAGACACGTTGAAAGTGGTGTTCCGGGCATCGACTTGAGTACGAATCTACACAAAAACATTCAGAACCGAGGCTCCCAACATTGGTTTCCATTGTGGGATCGCAAGATGGAAGGCCCATATTACCCGAACTAACATGCAGTGTCATCTTCAGTGGTGGAAAGAGCATGTACAGTGGGAAGCTTGTAAAGCTTGTTATGGAGCGATGAATTAAGCTACACTCTTCACCAAGCAGATAAACGAGTGTGAGGATGGCGAATGCCTGCTGAACGTCTCTTACCATAGCTCTACCTATGAAATTAGGAGTTTGGGGATGGCATGTTCATGTTTATCCTGGTTTGGCTTCGGACCTCTGTTTGTGGCGCAACGAAAGGAGGTTCTACATCTTGTTAAGGTGATCTCTATGGCTGTTTGTTCTTCACACTACGGAGTCCGTTGACTTCTTTCCAAGCAATGTATATGATGAATATTCTAAGGTTAATCTATGCGAATTGTGAAGTTTAAACCCAAGTTTCTTGAAGAAGAAAAAAAAGTCTATAAATTAGGTACAATGAGATGAAAACAGTATAATAAATAGGATTAAAACGTAATAATTAATACTCAACTTTGACAACGTTAAAAGGCTTGTTTTTCTCATGTA
Source organism: Typopeltis vanoorti (assembly GCF_054136105.1). Classification (NCBI taxonomy): domain Eukaryota; kingdom Metazoa; phylum Arthropoda; class Arachnida; order Uropygi; family Thelyphonidae; genus Typopeltis; species Typopeltis vanoorti. The sequence continues at coordinate 29,475,184 of NC_143558.1, forward strand.
CATTAGCACCGTAGAGTGAATTCTGTTTAAGATTGCAAATCATATGAAAATCAGTGGTGTCCAATCAGCAGGTCAATGCTGTTATGGAGATTTTTAATTCACACTTGGAAAAAAGCGCATTAGCAGCATGTATGTCCAGGCAGAAATTAAGCGAAACAGAATCTATTAATATTTCTTTTGAACAGATTGTAGTCCTTGAGAAAATTTTGTCAGGAAGGCTGTTTCAGAGAATATAGAAAGATGGAATGAAAGAGGAGAAAAAGGAAGGAGAAACGGGTCGTGGAGGGAGGGAAACTACGCGAAGAATGGATGCAAGCTGACTGGAGCAACGCCCATGGAAGCTTCTAGAAAACGTATAAGACAGAAACCAAATGTCTGCAAGACTAGCTGCAAAACGCTCTTGAGGGAAGTGTCGCCAATTACCCGAATTTAACTCTTCTGGTTGATATCGAAAATTTCAGATAATTTGTTTGATGTTCCTCTGAACGTGAGAACAGTATTCTACAGTTGGACCTTTGGGGATTATTATTATTATTAATTGCATTTTCCAAAAGGTACATCACGGTTTTTGGAAGCTAAAGCTTAGAGCCTGCAGATGTAATGCGGTTGGTATGGTAGGGATAAAAAAAAAACTACGAGTAAATGGCAACACTTCACGCTTACGATGTTTGAGCAAAACAAATGTTGGCAAACGTAAGAGGAATGAAACGTAGCAGTAAAAACTATGAATAGGGTTTGAGGTCAATATTGTTTATGTATAGAAGAAAGAGAAAAGAAGATAGACGAGTGCTCTGTGGGACATCTTCTTCATTGGGAGAAAAATCTGAATGACCAGATGGAAAATTCGTGATCCAGTTGCATAAGGTTGAAGTCAGACCAGGCTTCAGTTGGAGGGAGTATTATGGCTGACCTGATTAACTTCTTTTTTGGAATGGGCTGACTGTAGGCTTTCTTGTAATGCTGTAAGGTTGATACCAGTGGAGTGGGAAAGACGACGGAGATAAAGCATAGTGCTAATTAGATGTTAACTAAAATCACATTTTTTTAGCAATGTGAGGAATATTTTCAGGACTAAATGGCTTATCGTTATCAAATTATTCAGGACTCTTCATATTTCTCTCTGAAAGACTAAGGGAGGAGAAAATAGTGTTATTTAATTAACGTCTTGTGGTGAAGTAACTTAACGCAGTAATCAGAGCAGAACTTGAAGGTGAAGAATGATGTCAGGAGATTTTCATTATCCTTGGAAGGCATCGAGATTGCACCGTCAAGATGAGTAAGACATGGGAGCATGCTGGGAAGAATTTTCATCTTATTTGTTTGGCTCGTTTCAAATAAAGTTCAGATTCGTTTAATGTTTTTTTCAGCTATTACAGAATATACCGAATATGGGTATTTTATTATAATAATAAATTTAACAGCATACTTGATATTATGGTTATAAAACTGGCTGCACGTAATTTCTAAATTTCTTGTGCCAATTTAAAAATGCAGCCTTCCTCTAATAATAATAATAGATCTAATTTTCTTTAAAAAGTGATGACGTTCAGACCGGTGTTTAAGTATCTGTGAACAAAATTATAATTATGATTGCGAAATTTTTGGTTACCGTAGCAATGAGCGAAAAATTGAAGACAGAATTAAGACTATTTATACAGATTGAGAGCGGAAGCATATTATAATAAATTGCTTAAGAACCACTAGTCATCCAAGTGGCTGTCCATACTTATTTTAGTATTTTATATGCTATTAATATATATATATATATAATTTTATCTTAATATATGTAATAGGTATATGTGAACCTCGGTGTTTAAGATGGCGCCTCATTTGTTATTACTTGTTGGATCCTAACAAATTCATGCTTCTGGTACTGTTTTGAATATTGACTTCAAATTGAGATTCAGATGAACTTTTTGAGTAAATGTTTTTAAATTTATAATTAATTTATATAAATTCAAGAAATATATAAAAATAATAAAATATTTTAAAAAATTTAATCAGTTGCAAAAATTTGTTTAATACACCTTTTAGAAATCGACATAAATTTAATTAAGAGTGATGTTGGAAAAGATGAGAGGCGACTGGCAAGAGAACAGGAATTGAATGAACAATCGACCGTGAGATGCGGTGATTGATTCATTCAATCCAATACCCTTGGAGGGTAATGGATGGCAATGCTGTAGCCAATGAAGTTCTAATTGAGGCTCGGTTATTGCTATTACCCTCCTGCCATGATCAGAGCTTTAATTGCTCAATAACACCTTATCCCTACACTGTCCGCTACAGATAACGGGGAATATGAAAAGCATTCTTGCTTCGCCCCTTTAAGCCAGTCCTTATAAGGACTATGAGAGGCGACTGTGAGATGCGGTGATTAATAAATACCCTTGGAGGGTAATGGATGGCAGAGCTTTAATAGCTCAATAACATCTTATCCCTACACTGTCCTCTACAGATAACGAGGAAGATGAAAAGCATTCTTGCTTCTCTCCTTTAAGCCAGTCCTTATAAGGACATTTGATAAGGGAGAAGAACCATGAGATGCTGTGATTAATACCATTGGACAGTAGTGGATTGCAATGCTGTAGCCAATGAAGTCTAACTGAGGCTCGGCTATTGCTGTTACCCTCCTGCCATGATCAGAGCTTTAATTGCTCAATAACACCTTATCCCTACACTGTCCTCTACAGATAACGGGGAAGATGAAAAGCATTCTTGCTTCGCCCCTTTAAGCCAGTTCCTTATAAGGATAAGGACATTTGATAAGCTGGTGTGTGAATTTGTTTGGCGCGTATGGATTCAATCACTCTGATAGTACTACAAATGGCATCCATGTTGTATTTTGGCCAGTAGATGGTCTGATTTGGGAATGGCGTTCTGCATTTCGTGAAATATCAAGGTAAGACTTTGTTTAGATGCAATTTAATTGTTATCGCTTTCTTTAGCCTACGCTTGATATTTCTGGCAGTCCTTTACGGCTGCGGGATATTCTACAAAAAAATTCTGCTGGCAGGTCTTTAGACTTGCGGGATTTTTATTAACGCACATACGCAGTTAAAACGATATGAGCGTACCTGACCTAGACGTATTCACTGATTTGCTCGATAAAGAGATATAAATTTGCTCTTGTACTTATTGATAACTCCAAAAAAAGTTCAAGCTGACATAGCCTACTACCATGATTGACGCCGACATCATTATTGAGTCACTCAATAAAAGGCTAGCACTCATTTTTATTTAAAAAACTTCTCAAAACTTTTGAACGGGATTGGCCCGGCTATTAAAACTTGTATTCCTCACCTGAAGTCGACTTTGAGGAAAATGATGACTCTCCTCAAATGGAGGAAAAACTCAATCTCGTTGTCTCTACCTCTAATCCTTCTGATCAAGGAGAAATCCACGCTCGTAAGAAGATGTGTGATCTTCTTACGAGCGTGGATTTCTCGCTGCTGTGCCAACAAATGTTGGTATGGACGAGGTTGTTCCCATTTCAGATCCCTCTGCTTCCCCCAATGAAATGGTGCCACCGATAAAGGGTAAAGCAGAGATGGACAACACTCAGAACCATCATGGCTAATTTACAAATAAGTTATACATCTGCTAAAAATACAGACGAAGGTATAAGAATTCATCCCACCACGGTGGCTGATTACAGAAATCTTACAAAGGAATTGGACGCAAGAGGAACTCAATATCACACATTTTCACTTGCCTCCGAAGATGTGGAATCTGCAATGACTAGCCTCACCCAACAGATTCAGTCCGCTGTAATGGTTACAACCTTCCAGAAACCTGTTCCCAAGCCTGATCGTTTTCCTGAAGACATTATGGACCTGATCAGAGAGAAGAACAGAGCTAGGAAAAGATTTCATAACATTCGCGCGCTTCACGACAAGACAGTGCTCAACAGATTGAATGGGGCAGTAAGAGATGCACTTAAAACACATAGAAACCAAGTTTGGGATAAAAATTTATCTTCTATCTCACCTACTGATCTCAAACCAGGGCCTAGTCCACACAGATGCAGATAAGGCAGAAGCCATACTAAAAAAATCTTGAGGATCAGTGCAAACCTTCTTATAACAACTTAGATTTCAATCATCTGTACAAAATCCATAGACTGGTCAGGCATGCACTAAACCTCCCAGATACCAGTGATGACCATATTGCACGCGCATCACCTGTTGAATTGTATGATATTATTAAAAAACTTAAGAACAATAAAGCTCCTGGACCAGACTGCATTTCAAATAGGGTGATCAAGCTGCTGCCTCGAAAAGCTATAGTGCACCTGACCAGTATAATAAATGCAACCTTAAGACTTCACTATTTTCCTTCCACCTAGAAACTGGCTGATGTAATTGCTATACATAAGCCAGGCAAAGACCCACACTTACCGCAGAATTATCGTCCAATCAGTTTCATCTCCGATCTAGGTAAGGTTGCAGAGAAGGTCATCCTCTCACGATTCCAAACCTCAGTAAATGACCTAAAGATCCTTCCTAAAGAACAGTTTGGTTTTCGACAACACCATAATACTACCCAGCGAATCCACAGAATTGTCGAATACATCACCATCAGCTACAACTGGCACCAGTAAACAGGCGCTGTTTTCCTAGACTTATCCAAAGCATTTGACAAAATCTGGCATTTTGGACTGCTGCACAAACTTATATCAGCCGGTACCTCACTACAAATGGTTCATATAATCCATTCATATCTTCAGAATAGATCAATGCAAGTTAAAATCAACTGTTCTACATCGTCCCAGCGCCATATCTTTGCTGGAGTGCCGCAGGGATCTCTACTGGCTCCGTTGCTGTTTTCTGTATACATGTCAGACATCCCACACAATCCGATGACTTCCATTTTCGGCCTGTGTGCGGACGATACGACAATACTAACCAGATCTCTAAGACCCCACTTTGTTACCAGAAAGCTTCAAGAAAACCTTCTAAAGTGGAGGGTTGGTTCTCCAAGTGGAGATTGGAAGTCAACCCCCTGTAAAGCTCAGCCGTTCTTTTCTCAAAAAGGCCAATGTCTCCTGCAGGAGATGTGTTACTATTCAATACTAAAATTCCCTGCCAGACAAAAACAAATTACCTGGGTGTGATTCTCGACAAAAAGCTATCTTTCAACCAACACATCGAGTCTGCGTACGCAAAGGCATCTAAAGCCATAGCTCAGATCTATCCGCTAATTAATAGAAATAGCAAGCTCAGCAACAGAATCAAATTGCAACTATACCAGATGATGATTCGTCCTATAATCACCTATGCCTCTCCAGCCTGGAGCTACACCTCTAATACTAACATTGTCAAAATACAGCGAGTGCAGAACCAGTGCTTGAGAATGATTCTGAACGCCCCGTGGTATGTTAGAAACAATCAACTTCATAGCGACACAAATATTTCCTATATTTTCTCTTTTCTGAAATCCTTAGCATCCAAGTTTTTCCTAAAGACGTCCACACATCCCAACGATTTGGTTCAACAAGCTGCAGCATACGAGCCAACGGACATATTCAAATATAGAAGACCAAAAGCTATATTAGCCTCCTATAACGATGCATAATCTCCATGCCCATTCAGGGCGATCAAACTGCTCAGAAATTTTACCCTCACTGTAACCACAACAGATAGCGGGGAATATGAAAGGCATTTTGCTTCACCTTTAAAGACATAAATGTCAATAGATGACATTTGGAAGGTAAAGAAAACCTTATCTCCCCGTGTGTTGGCCAGGATAGCCCCAATGCAGCTCATGCATGTCGTACGAGGCGACTAGAATTGGTACCCAGGGAGGGTAATGAATGGCAATGCCGTAGCCAATGAAGTTCTAACTAAGGCTCGGCTATTGGTGTTACCCTCCTGCCATGATTAGAGCTTTAATAGCTCAATAACACCATATCCCTACTCTGTCCACTACAGATAACGGGGAATATGAAAAGCATTCCTGCTTCGCCCCTTTAAGCCAGTCCTTATAAGGACTATAGATGACTTTTGATGTGGGAGGAGGATAGACAGTCCTTTTTAGGACTTCCAGGGTAACGGATGGCAATGCTGTAGCCAAGGAAGTTTTAACTGAGGCTCTGCTATTGTCGTTACCCAGACATTACTAGAGCTTTCAGCTCAATAATGCCCATCCACACAGATTTTCGTCATGAAAGGATAAAGAGTCAAGGACTCAGTTCATCTCCCAGTTCTTTTTAGGACTTTTAGAATTAGATGACTTTTGTCAATACACTTATCATTATTATAGTACTGGAATATGAAAATAAATTTTCACAATGTTCAAATTGTTATTGAATTTATGCATTTCGTGTGTAAAGAGATCGAATTCTTATGGCTTTCACATAAGAATATCCTTTTGTTTCAGAATATTCATGTAAGGATATTCTGTTCTTATCTGCAATCTTAAATCTATAATAGGAAGATGATTTGTCGAATACAGCTGTTATTGGTGCTGCTGCGTGTGAATCGATTTCGAATCTTTGAAATTGTTATTGTATGTGCTGCGTGATTAGTGTCTCTCTCTCTCTCTCTCTCTCTCTCTCTCTCTCTCTCTCTCTCTCTCTCTCTCTCTCTCTCTAGGCTCCTCGTTGGTCATAATAACGCTTAGGGCGTTAAATGAAGCAGCTTCAAGAAATTCCATGCTTGATCTGAGGAGCAAGGTTTTCTGCAATGCAAAATATAAAATTAATTTAAGATTAAGAGAAAAAATCGTGTTGTTTTTTTCTTTGAGGTGTAGAATTAAAACTCGTGTTGCAAAAAAACAAAATCATTTCCACTGGACCACACTGGCACATATTGACGGAACACAAAATTGATTAAAGGTGTACTCCTTTCCACACCACCTCAGAGGTAGAGTATCAGGCGCGCTTTTTTTAACGTGGTATCCCCAGTAGGCCTAATCCACGACTTAATAAATTTAAAAATTTATCAGTTTACTTTGGGACAAAAGAACTGAATATCATTTTTCATATCAAGAAAAAAAATGATATTATTAATATTAATACCGATCAGCAATGGACCAAGGAGAGATCCATGGAGTAAACCTGTGGTCACCTTAAATCTTGAAGACTTACGTCTCCAAACTACACACACCTCTTTCTGATATCTCTCACAGAGTCATTCTCTTATCCAAAATTAGTAATTTTTCCTCCAGTTCCAGATCGTCCATTTATGCAACAGCCATCAATAATTAATCCTGTTAAAACCTTTATCAAAGTCCAAAATTTCCTTGGCATAACCATTTGCCTAGTCTAACGCAACCGTGACATTGTTATATAATGCAAGAAAATTACTCAAACATGACCTTCCCTTAATAAACCCATGCCGTTCATCGCAGTGCAGAAAATCTCCGTCAACTGTTTCTGTATATGGTTTCACCAACTTTTTCAAAATCTTCACTACCGCTCCATACATCCTGATATGTCATTTATTAGTCACATCAATATTTGTACCACCGTTGTGCAATTGTTGTTGTTGTCACCCTGTAGAACCCCTCTGCTGGGAAAAAGGTCTCCACCATATTATTCCATTCGATTCTAATTTGGGTTGTTCGCAATCACGTTGGTCCTGCTGTTACAGTAAGTTCATCTCTCCATCTGGCTTCTGTCAACCTCTGCTTCTCTTTCCCTCTCCAGGTATCCAGTACGTGGTAAGTTCATCCCATGTATTATCTTGTTTTCTCATCAAGTGTCCTGCCCATTTCCGCTTTAGGAATTTTACTGATCTTATGACGTCCATGACTTTGGTTTTATTGTCTTATTTCTGGGGCTCTTCTTTTTTCTATCCTTTTGATGTTTATCATACTTCTTTCCATTGCTCTTTGACATGATCTTAACTAGGTCGCTTGTTTAGTTGCTAGTGACCATGTTTGTGATCCTTATGTAAGAATGGGTAGTAGGATCCTATTATGAAGTTTGCACGTAAGGCTGATTGGTAGTACTCCCTTCATCCACTATTTTAAACTCCATAATTTTAATAATTTGATTGACAGTATGTAGATTATAAATAGTTGAAAACCCTTTTCTAAATCCTGCTTATTCAGAGGGTTAGTTCTGATGTAGTTGGCTTGAAATTCTATGTTCTATTTTGGATAATCCTAATAAATATTTTAGAATTATGTGAAGTGAGACTTATGGGTATATGTAGTTGCTTATGTTTGATTTATCACCCTTCTTATCAAGTAGTATTATTTCTGAATTTAGCCACTATTTATGTATGTAGGATTCAGTTTAAAAAGTTCTGGTAATAGTTCCACGAGTCCTATTTTGTAAAATCTGTTGGAATTTGATAACCGCCCTGTGCTTTGACATTTTTCATTTCTTTGATTGTCTGCTCTATCTCTTTTTCGGTGACTTCCGAGATAGGATCATCACACATTATATTTGTTTGGTTGTCTGTTAGACTATTTGCTTGATTACTTGAATATAATTCTGGTAGAATTTTGTTGCTATTTTAAGAATTTCGGATCTGTTATTTGTTTTATGACAAAATTCATCTACTAAGGAAGGTATCGAGGATTTTCAAATTTTTCTGATTTCTCTTTTGACTAATTTGTTTAGTTTAACAAACTCTATTTTGTTTTGTATTGATTGTAACCTTCATTTTTCTTTAGTAGGTTTCTTTGTTTTATTAAGTTTCCGGTGCTTTCAGTTATTTTTGACTCTTTAGTTCTCTAGTTGCTACTCAGTGGTTAGTACGCTTGCTTCGTTACTTCCTCTTTATTATCACAAAGCTTTTGAATATTATTTAATTTGGTTGATTTTTGAATTGTTAATATTTGCCTTAGGTTGTCTCTAAATTTCTTCTGGTTTCTTTGTAGATCTTGAAGTCCTGGTTTTCTGTTTCTGAACCAATTATTCTAGTTTTTGGAAGGAGAAGGTTCCCTCTCATTAATCTATGATTTGAATTAAAGTTGAAACTGTTGAGAACTTCAAAGTTATCTAGATGAAGTGAATCTTTTAATAACACACACAGTGTGTTTCATCTCTTGTTTTTCCATCCAGTGAAATCCATGTCCATCTTCTTTTTTCTCTTTCCCTAAAGAAGGAATTTCCAATTTTCAGCTGGTGGTTAAAGACGAATTGTAGTTGTCGCCTTCTTCTGTCATTCCTTTCCTTTTCCTTTAGTGTCTTCTTGGGCATTAAAGCCTCCAATTATAATGATCTGAGAGTTGTATGGTGTTATTGCTAGTGTACGTTCATCATAGAACTCCGATATTTTTTCCTGATCATAGCTTTGGTGGGAGCATAAACCTGTATTATTGTTTGATTTGTTTTTTCTTAATTCTAACTTAAAGGAGGCAATTATGCTTGTATAACTTTCAAATTCTGCGATATTCTTTTTCCATTTGCTCTTAATTGTGAAACCGACTACATTAAGGTCCGTTTTTCGCCTTTATTATGGTAAAATTGAAAGCCATTATCTCTTTCGATCATTTTTTCGGTGTCACGAATCACCTCTGAAAGTTGAATAATGTCCTAGTTGATTTTTTTCAGGGCTTCTTCTAGTTCCACTAATCTGTCCTCTGATTATAATGTACAGACATTCAATGAGGCGATTTTTATTGTATACATTTGAGTAGTAGATTTAGTTATAGTTTCAGTAGACGTTTTGGTGATGGTTTTCTCAGTTCTTTTATCAGACTCGGACCGCCCTTCACAGTTTGAGTTCGCATCTTCATTCGCCTGGGAGAGATTCGTCAAAATCGGTAAATGTCCTTTTCGGCCTTGGTCAGTGTGGCCTTTCTTTTTTTTTTTCTTTTTTTTTTCGCTTTGCCATGAAAAATGCTTTGTGCAATTAGATTGTTATTATTATTATTATTACGGGATACTTCCGAATCCAAGGAGTCACGGCTGTAGGGCATTCTATTTTGACACACACGTCTCACCATCTTCCTTACTACGTACACAATGACACTCCTACTACCATCAACACTATCTACGATTCATCGCCACCAACAACAGTACTTTTCCAGGCAAAAAAAAGGCGTGTATTCAAGATCGATTTGCCTGTACTCGCGATGAAAATCCCATATCCTCATCTTCAATCGTAAAAGTCCATATAAAGAATCCTACATTATCATACAGTCTTTCAATCTACTCTCCTGTTACAAGGGGATTATCATAAATTCCCTTGTGCTGAGATTCAAAGTATTCAGCCAGGTGAGCATCCTTGCTCAAATATTCCATCAATCCCTACTGCTGAATTCGTATTCCATTTATGCAAAAGCTCTAGTACATCCTCCTCATATACCAGAATTATTTCCTACAGGGTGGAGGTAACTGTGACGTCATTATTGTATACACCAGCTTGAAACCATTTATCAAAATGACACTAATTAGCTGAGCAATCTTTCTGCATCCATCACCTGCACACCATCCGAATTGAGGAGAGTTATTCTTTCACATTCATTTTTGTTACTTGCAACATAAAGATAGAATTCTTTTGGAGTGTTTATGCTTTCAGAGCCAGTTTCATTGTATTGTGGAATATGTCCTTCGTTACGCCTGAGCCTTATAATTTTCATAGCTGACATCATCCTTATGCCCAGGGTATTATTTCCACATTATCCTTATTTCTCAAGAATGTCTTCCTTAATAAGATGCCGTATCCATTTGCACTCAATACCAGTTAATATATCTGCATTTTTGAGCCATTTCTGACTAATGCTAACAATGTTAGGCCCCACCGTATTGAGGCAACAACTTCAACTCCTTTGTTCCTGATAACTGCAGGCATTTGCGAGCAGCCATAATAAGATAATAAATTACATCATTGTTTGTGTGTGTGTGTGTGTGTGTGTGTGTGTGTGTGTGTGTGTGTGTGTGTGTGTGTGTGTGTGTGTGTGTGTGTGTGTGTGTGTGTGTGTGTGTGTGTGTGTGTGTGTGTGTGTGTGTGTGTGTGTGTGTGTGTGTGTGTGTGTGTGTGTGTGTGTGTGTGTGTGTGTGTGTGTGTGTGTGTTATCATATCTGATATCATATTAACTATTTTCACTTTCTCACTCTCCACTCTCGTTTCTTCGAGTAGTCAAGAGGTCATTTCATATCCTCACTCATACTCTATTTATCATCAGACAACATAGCAGAACTATCTCTTTTATTTTTTATTTATTTCTTCTGTTTTTCAATGACATTCGTTATTAATCTTTGTATACGCACTTTATATATTCTAGAATATACACAGTCTCAGTTTTAACTAGAAAGATGTTCACTTCCGCGTCCGTCTGCTCTTTATTTCCTGACAGAAACTTATATCTTAACCCTCTCAAAACACTACTCATCCACAAATCTTTGACTCCTTTCGTCTCTGAGGTGGGATTGTGGATACATTCGCTCCATTATACCATGCCAAATACACCTCTGGCCACAATCTAGTCCAGATTTGTTTCCTTGTTTTTATTGTTTTATCCTGTATTAGCGTTAACAAATTTTTATTTTTCATGGTACTGGTTTTTATAATACTTTTGATGTTCTCCTTTTTATTATTGCTTACTATTGTTAAGTTTTACGGGTATTTCGTTTCTGCAACAACTTTAATGAGATAACAAGTCTAAATTCCATTCATTTTTAAAATTATTTATAAAAACTATTACTAAATTACTTGTAAAACTAAATATTTCAGGCAATTAGAAATTTCTTTAAAAACTAAATTTATAAAAAAAAAAATTCTTACTCACCAATTTTATTTTTCATAAACTTCCTTGAAATATATTCCTATCAAAGTTATTAAACGTCTGAGTTTAGATGGGAGAAGCAAAATTTCGCTAGAAAAAGTCTTTTTTAGGACTTCCAGGATAACAAATGGCAACGCTGTAGCCCATGAAGTTGTAACTGGGGCTCGGCTATTGCCGTTACCCAGTCATGACTAGAGCTTTTTAGCTCGATAACACTCCATCCACACAGATTTTCTTCATTCAGATGACGGGATAAAGAGTCAAGGACTCAGTCCATCGCCCAGTTCTTATAAGAACTATTAAACGTGTGAGCAGTAAGCCTTGTTCCGTTAGGATGATTACATTGCAGATGACAGTTGTGGATTTTCTTTTCGGTAGAACGTGTTAATCAAATATGAGAAACTTTGGTTTTGTACTGTAGCTGCTAGATTAACTAGCAGAGACGTGATTAAAGTTATTAAATTACGGATTATACTGTATTTAAGAGCAGCAGCACAGGTAAGTGAACTGTAATTGCAACGAGGGCGAGTCGTTAGGCCTAACAGCCGATAGAATCGCCATTGTTAGCACATTTATTTCAGATCCATATATTTACTTGCGTTTATACGCAAATCGTCAATGATGAATGTGTTAGATTTGGACGCCCTCGCAGATTCTCTGGATGAAGCGCCAGCGCTTATTTTTGTAAATAAACTTCAAAGGAAGTTTAAGCTGAAATGGCCATCTAACATGATAGATCCTGACATTATAGGCTCTCTAGATAAAGGACTGGCATTCAGCTTCATAAAGAAACTCCTTAAGAAGTTCGAGCTTGAATGGCCCGGCTTCCTAAATTTTTACTCTTTACATGAGATTGATGAAGATCAAAATGAAGACGCTCCTCAAATGGAAGAAAAATTAAATCTAGTAATCTCGGACTCTACTTATTCAGATCAAGGAGAGACGCGCGCGCCTTAAAAATGTAAAACTCTCGCCTCGGAGTCAGCAAACGAAAATGGCATGGATGAAGATGCCCCCAACACAGATTCCTCTGCCTCCACCAATGAAAAGGTGCCTCCAGTCATTTTTAGGGAAAAGCAGAGATGGACAGCCTTAAGAACCACCATGGCCAAGCTGCAGATAAATTACTCCACTGCCAAGAACACAGAGGAGGGCATCACAATTCATCTCGCTACAGTGACTGACTATAGAAATTTAACCAAGGAGTTGGACACAAGAGGTATACAATACCATACCTTCACACTTACCTCGGAAAAAAATTTAAAAGTGGTACTCAGAGGAGTATCAGAAGACATCGAAATAGCTGCTGACCTCAACATGCAAGATCTGCCTCCCATAAAGGTCAGCATGTACAGATCAAACAAGACCCCTATGCCTATGGTATTGATGGAAATACACAATATCTATAAAAATATTTATAACTTGAAGACAATCTGTGGGCTTAAGGTCTCACCGGAGCCACTTAGGAAGAGGGCCTTTCTGGGCAGTGCCATAGATGCCAAAAATTTGGTCATGTCCAGAAGTTGTGCAAAGCTCAATACAGATGTTTACAATGTGGTGACACCCACCCCACACATACCTGCTCCAAGCCAAAAACCACTCCGGCTAAGTGAGCTAATTGTAGTGGTCACCACCCCGCAAATTACAGAGGGTGCATTTGCCACCCAAAAAACAGGCAAACTGAGTTAATCAGTCAATCTACCTCACTATCAGAAACGAGAGCCCCCAGAAGCTATTAGGCTCCTGTTAGTTTGAACAAGATGGCAGGTGTTCACCCACCATCAACTGAGCCCCCTAAGAATATAAATCTTCAACACCAAACAAGAACATATGCTGATGTGGCCCGCCCCAAAAAAGCAATCCACGACCAGAATATGTCAAACCCACATTTAAATATAACAGCCATCATCACCTCTTCTCTTGTAAATATGTTACAGGATTTCAGTAACGCAAATCCACCGCTGAGCGCTACAAAGAGTTTCTTTCAGCAGACACGGTCCATTTTATCTGCACTCTCCAATGCATAGGAAAAACGTTTCTCCAGATTATCTAATGATTATTGCATGGAATGCCAACGGCCTTAAAAATAAAATACTAGAAGTGCAGGAATTCAATGACAGATATAATCCGGATATATTATTAATTAATGAAACTCACCTGAGACCTGCTGACAATCCTAAATTCAAAGGATATCAACTTTACAGGAATGATAGGCTGGATTACACAGGTGGTGGTACAGCCATCCTCATCAAAGATCACATCAACCATCATGCTGTAGCCATTCCTACAACCACTAATCTCGAAGTCACAGGTATCAATGTCATCACAAACTCTGTCGGAAACATAAAAATCTATGCTGCTTATAACCCACCATCAAAAACATTGCTCACCACAGATCTGGATGCTATCCTTGGCGTTAAACTACCGGTTATTATCGCCGGAGATTTAAACGCAAGACATCACGCCTGCCTGGAGCAGTAGGTCTATAAATAGGAATGGCCGCATCCTCTTAAACTACACAAACTCAACTTGCGCAGCTGTGGCTGGTCCCTCAGTGCCAACTCACCACAATCCCACTGGCTCATCCATGTCTTAGATATAGCTGTCCTTCAGAATGTCAACCTTCAGTACACCCTGGAATCATTGAATGAATTATCATCAGACCACAATCCTATTCTGCTCCAACTGGGTTATCAGAGGGGACTTCCCCCTTCGCCTCACACCTTCATTCCCTGAGAAGAACTATCCAAAATGCTTCCAAACTACATTGATCCCATCCCTCATATTAATTCCAAGGAAGAAATTGATTCTGCAGTCAAAACACTTACTGATCAAATCAACACAGCCATAGCATCTATCACCTCAAATTCAATTGGTTTCAAGCCAAAACGACTACCAGATGACATAATGAACTTAATCAGGAAAAAAAATAAAGTAAGAAAAAGATACCACAACACCAGAGCATCCCAAGACAAAACATATCTCAACAAAATCAACAGTGCAGTGAGAGATGCACTTAAAGCCCATAGAAACAAACTATGGGAAGATAAATTAGCCTCCATATCACCTGGTGATCAATCCGTTTGGAAGTTTCTGAGAAACATCAAAAACAAAAACAAATCTCTTCCTCCTCTCAAATCTGACCTGAACATTGTTTACACAGATGCAGAAAAAGCCGAAACTATAGCTAAAAATTTAGAAAAACAGTGTAGCCCTTCATACAATAATCTAAATTTCAATTATATTTACAAAGCCCACCGCCACGTCAGACACGTATTAAAACGGCCTGATACCTGTACCAGCCAACTCACATCTACTACCCCAGCTGAAATTAATGACATTATAAAGAACTTAAAGAATAATAAATCTTCAGGACCTGACGGCATATCCAACAAAGTTATTAAACTGCTACCCAGAAAGGCCATCGTACATAATCTTACAACAATAATAAATGCTATGTTCAGGTTTAAGTACTTTCCCTCTGCATGGAAGTTGGCAGACGTAGTTCTTATATATACAAGCCTGTCAAGGATCTTCAGCAGCCTCAAAGTTATCGTCCCATAAGTCAGATTTCTAATTTGAGCAAAATAGCAGAAAAAGCTATCCTTTCCAGAATTCAACTTTCAGTAAAAAAATTAAACATCCTTCCTTCAGAACAGTTTGGTTTTCGTCAGTTTCACAGTACCACCCAACAAATCCATAGACTAATCGAATTCATTGCCACAAGTTACAATTGGCATCAATACACTGGAGCAGTTTTTCTTGACTTAGAAAAGGCGATCGACAAATTATGGCACTTTGGACTACTATACAAGTTGATTTTAGCTGGCATTCCATTAGATCTAGTCCAAATCATAAAGTCATTTCTTAGTGGCAGACGAATGCAAGTCAAACTAAATGATCTATTATCTACGCAGCGACGAATCCTGGCACGAGTGCCTCAAGGGTCACTACTGGCACCGATACTTTTCACGATTTACATGGCGGACATTCCGCACAATCCAATGTAATCTATCATTGCCCTATACGCAGACGACACAGCTCTGCTAACCAGATCTATTAAACCGCACCTTCTAACCAAGAAACTGCAAGAAAACCTGCAGAGATTAGAGCACTGGTTCTGGGAATGGAGATTGCAAGTAAACCCTCAGAAGAGTATCCCCATGCTCTTCACTAAAAACTCAATATCTCCCAAAGATGACATCTTCCTATTTAATATCAAGATTCCCTGGAAAGCAGAAGCCAAATATCTGGGTGTACTGCTGGACAGAAAACTAACTTTCAGTCCACATATAAACGCCTCGTGTACAAAAGCATCAAGAGTCATTGCACAGCTTTATCCTCTTATCAATAGAAATAGCAAGCTGGATACCAAAATAAAACTGCTCCTTTATCGGTTGATGATTCGACCCATTATTACTTATGCGTCCAAAGCCTGGAGCCACACCTCAAATACAAATATCCTCAAACTACAGAGAGTGCAAAACAAATGTCTCCGCATGATCTTAAACGCACCATGGTATATCAGAAATGTCCAACTCCACCGGGATACAAATATCCCTTACATCTACTCTTTCCTGCAGTCTTCAGCAGTAAAGTTCTTCTCAGCATCCTCTTCACATCCAAATGAATTGGTGCAACAAGCAGCAAATTATGATGAGACAGACTTCTCCAAATATAGGAGAAAAAAGGCCATCCTACTTCCAAATGAAGATCTTTAAATCGCACCCACTAAGGCAGAGCACTTAGCTCATAAACTTTTTTCTCACACAGTAATCTTATCAGATAGCAGGGATTATAAAAGCATTTTGCTTCACCCTTATAGTCAGCAATGTCTTGCGTCTTGCGATTAAATGTGTAAGGAATGATAGACCATTGGAGGGTAATGGATGGCAATGCTGTAGCCAATGAAGTTTACCTGAGGTTCGGCTGTTGCTGTTACCCCTTGGGGCGCTGAGATTCGAGAGTTATGAGTACGCTCTCTTAAGGTTTTTGCCTTAAGGGAGCGATTTGAGTCTCCGGAGAAAATGTTCTTCTGCACGGCCCGTTGAGGGGCTTTGTCGGTGAATGATTTTCTTCGGAATTTGAGCGGTTCTGCTCGGTGGTGGCGTGTGGGTGGAAGGACATCACTGAGTGGAGCCAACGCTGAGATGGACGGTCTTTCGCCCACGATTGAGTGGCCTAGGGATCGTCCGCATTTTTAGAGGGCTTTACCTTTAAATATGGCAATGCTGTAGCCAATGACGTTCTAGCTGAGGCTCGGCCATTGCTTTCATCCTCCTGCCATGATCAGAGCTTTAATAGCTCAATAACACCTTATCCCTACACTGTCCTCCACAGATAACGGGGAACATGAAAAGCATTCTTGCTTCGCCCCTTTAAGTCAGTCCTTATAAGGATAAGAATTAAAATGTCCAAGAATGATAATCTAAAGTCCTTTTCAGGACTTCCAGGTAACAAATGGCAATGCTGTAGCCAATGAAGTTTTAACTAAGGCTCGGCTATTGCCGTTACCCAGCCATCACTAGAGCTTTTAGCTCAATAACACTCCATCCACACAGATTTTCTTCATTCAGATGACGGGATAAAGAGTCAGCACTCAGTTCATCGCCCAGTTCTTTTAAGAACTTTAAGAATTAAAATGTCCGCAAGACCAAATTGAACCTACACAATAAATTGCTTCCTTACCGGATGGTAATACGTCCAATCATTACCTACGCCTCACCAGCATGGGGTCACACTTCAAGATCAAACATTTCAAAATTGCAGAGAATCCAAAACAAATGCCTTAGGATGATTCTGGATGCACCGTGATTCATCAGAAATTCACCGAGAAACCGGCATTCCATACATCTCCTCCTTTCTTCGTAATCTAGCAGAAAAATTCTTCGTGAAGTCAAGTTCTCATTCAAACCCACTAATCCTACAAGCTGTCAATTACAACGAGACTGATTACTACAAACACAAAAGACCGAAGGCTATTCTTCTCTCAACCGATCATAGCTAACACAACTGCCCTCAGAGGGCGAGCTTAACTGCTCACAAACCTTCCATTCCCAAATAACTCTCATCACAGGTAAAGGGGAATATGAAAAGCACTAGTGCTTCACCCATCCTGTCAGTAATGTTAATGGTTGATGGTAATTAAAATGTGGAGAAGAGGAGATTGAAAACTGACCGATAGCAGTTGTAGCATAAGAGATTGTGAATGAATGAATTCGAAGCGTTCTTCATTTTGTGAAATATCGAGGTAAGACTTTGATTAGATGCAATTTAATTGCTTTCTTTAGCCTACGCTTGGTTTTGCTTGCAGTCCTTTGCAGCTGCGGGATATTCTACAAACATTTCTGCTGGCAGGTCTTTAGACCTGCGAGATTTTTATTAATGCTCATACGCAGTTAAAACGATATGAGCGTACCTGACCTAGACGTATTCATTGATTTTCTCTTGTACTTATTGATAACTCCAAAAGAAGTTCAAGCTGACATGGCCTGCTAGCATGATTAACCCCGACATCATTATCGAGTCACTCGATAAAAGGCTAGCACTCACTTTTATTAAAATGCTTCTCAAAACTTTTGAACGGGATTGGCCCGGCTACTTAAACTTATATTCTTCACCTGAAGTCGACGTTGAGGAAAATGAAGACTCTCCTCAAATGGAGGAAAAATTCAATCTAGTTGTCTCTACCTCTAATACTTCTGATCAAGGAGAAATCCAGCTCACGTAAGAAGAAAAAATCTCGCTGCTGAGCCAAAAAATGATGTTGGTATGGACGAGGATGTTCCCATTTCAGATCCCTCTGTTTCCCCCAATGAAAAGGTGCCACCGATTATCCTAAGGGAAAAGCAGAGATGGACAACACTAAGAACCACCATGGCTAACTTACATATAAGTTATAGATCTGCTAAAAATGTAGAAGAAAGCATAAAAATTCAGCCCACCATGGTGGTTGATTATAGAAATCTTACAAAGGAACTGGATGCAAGAGGAACTCAGTATCACACATTTTAATTTGCCTCCGAAAAAAATCTGCAAGTGGTCCTACGAGGCGTCTCCGAGGATATTGACACGGATTAAAGAGTTACTGACCTTAACTTACAGGATCTACCTCCCATAAAGATCACTAGAATGTTTATATCAAATAACACACCTACGCCTTTCGTCTTAGCAGAAATTCATAATATTTATAAGGACATATATAATCTAAAATCAATCTGTGGACTCACAATCACCCCGAACCATTGAGAAAGAAAGGATCTTCTGGGCAGTGCCACAGATCCCAAAAATTTGGCCATGCCCAGAAGCTATGCAAAGCTCAGTTCAGATGCCTAAAATGTGGCGAGAATCATCCCACAAACACCTGCGCCAAGCAAAAATCCACCCCGGCTAAGTGCGCTAATTGTGGGGGTCCTCACCCTGCTAATTATAGAAGATGTATAAATCACCCCAAAAACAGATGGAACGATCCAAATCATCAATCTACCTCGTCATCTAGTGCGAATGTTCCTGAAGCTCAGGCTCCTCAGTTCTCCAAGAGTGAGATCATGACACGGTGCTCGCCCATCATTAACTGAGCCCCTTAAGAAAATGAATCTTCAACATCAAGCGAGAACATATGCTGATGTGGCCCGGTCCAAACAGATAGTACAAACCCAGAACCTGAAAAATCTACATTCAAAATCTATCAGCTATTATCACCTCTTCTCTTGCAAACATGCTGCAGGATTTCAGCAATTACTCAAATCAATCACTAAGTGTTACAAAACGATTCCTACAGCAAACTCAATCCATATTATCTGCACTCTCTGATGCATAGGAAACAAATCGCCCCAAACTCTCTTAGGATTATCGGTTGGAATGCCAACGGTATCAAAAATAAACTGTTAGAAATACAGGAATTCAATAATAGATACAACCCAGATATATTGCTAATCAATGAAACTCACCTGAGGCCTGTTTGACACCCGAAAAATCAGAGGGTATCAGATTTACAGAAACGACAGACTTGGGTTTAGAGGTGGAGGTACAGCCACCCTTATCAAAAACTATATCAGCCATCATTCATAACCAACCCTATAACCACCAACCTCGAAATCACAGGAATTAATGACCTCACAAACTCAATTGGAAACTTTAAAATTTTTTCTGCTCACAACACTCCATTAAAGACATTATTGACCTCAGATTTGGGTGCCATCCTTGGAGAAAAAGGACCGGTCGTAATCGCCGGAGACTTCAATGCAAAACATCCTGCTTGGAACAGTAAATCTACCAATAAAAATGGTCGCATCCTTTCCAGCTACACAGGATCAAACTATGCTGTTGTGGCTGAACCTACCGAACCAACTCATCTCAGTACGTCTGGCACTGCTGACATCCTGGATATAGCTATCATGCAAGACATTAAACTGCAGTACAGTCTTAAATCACTAAATGAGCTGTCGTCGGATCACAACCCAATTCTACTGCAATTGGGAGAACAAGAATGCCTGTCTCCTCCCTCTCTTTCAGGCATATCGTGGGAGAGATTGTCTAAAGCACTTAGGGATCAAATAGGACCCGTCCCTCACATATGCACACTATAAGATGTGGAATCTACAGTGACTATCTTCACCCAACAGATTAAGTCCGCTATAACGGTTGCAATCTTCCATAAACCTGGTCCCAAGCCTGATCGTTTGCTTGAGGATATTATGGACTTGATCAGAGAGAAGAACAGAGCTAGGAAGAGAATTTGTAACACTCGCTCTCCTCAGGACAACACAGTGCTTAACAGATTGAATGGAGCAGTAAGATATGCACTTTAAACTCATAGAAACCCAGGTTTGGGATAAAACGTTAGCCTGTATCTCACCTATTGATCACTCTATCTCACCTATTGATCACATAATCTCAAACCAGAGCCTAGTCCGTACAGATGCCGATAAGGCTGAAGCCATACTAAAGAATCTTGAGGAGCAGTGCAAACCTTCTTATAACAACTCTTAGATTTCAATCATCTGTACAAAATCCACAGACAGATCAGGCATGTATTAAATCTCCCAGATACCATTGCTGACCATATTGCACCCGCATTATCTGTTGAATTATATGATATTATTAAAAAACTTAAGAACAATAAAGATCCTGGACCAGACAGCATCTCAAACAGGGTGATCAAGCTGCTGCCTCGAAAAGCTGTAGTGCATCTGACCAGTATAATAAATGCAATCTTAAGATTTCACAATTTTCCTTCCACCTGGAAACTGGCTGATGTATTTCCCATACATAAGCCAGGCAAAGACCCACATTTACCGCAGAATTATCGTCCAGTCAGTCTCATCTCCAATCTGGGTAAGGTGGCAGAGAAGGTCATCCTTTCACGGCAGTAAATGACCTAAACATCCTCACTAAAGAACAGTTTGGTTTTCGGCAACACCACAGTACTTCCCAGCAAATCCACAGAATTGTAGAATACATCACCACCAGTTACAACTGGCGCCAGTGCACAGGAGCTGTATTCCTAGACCTATCGAAAGCATTTGAGAAACTCTGGCATTTTGGACTCCTGCACAAACGTATCTCAGCCAGTACCTCACTAAGAATGGTTCGTCTAATCCATTCATATCTTCAGAATAGATCAATGCAAGTTCAAACCAACGGTTCTACATCGTCCCAGCGCCATATATTTGCTGGAATGCAGCAGGGATCTCTCCTGCCTCCATTGCTGTTTTCTGTATACATGTCAGACATCCCACACAATCCGATGACTTCCATTTTAGCACTGTATGCGGACGATACGGCAATACTAACCAGATCTCTCAGACCCCACTTCGTTACCAGAAAGCTTCAAGAAAATCTTCTACAACTGGAGGGCTGGTTCTCCAAGTGGAGATTGAAAGTTAACCCCCTGAAAAGCTCAGCCGTTCTTTTCTCAAAAAGGCCAATGTCTCGTGAAGGAGATGTGTTACTATTCAATACTAAAATTCCCTGGCAGACAGAAACAAATTACCTGGGTGTAATTCTCGACAAAAAGCTATCTTTCAACCAACACATCAAGTCTACGTACGCAAAGGCATCTAAAGCTATAGCTCAGATCTATCCGCTAATTAATAGAAATAGCAAGCTCAGCAACAGAATCAAATTGGAACTATACCAGATGACGATTCGTCCTATAATCACCTATGCCTCTCCGGCCTGGAGCCACACCTCTAATGCAAACATTATCAAAATACAGCGAGTGCAGAACAAGTGTTTGAGAATGATTCTGAACGCCCCATGGCATGTTAGAAACAATCAACTTCATAGAGATACAAATAATCCCTCTATTTTCTCTTTTCTGAAATCCTTACCATCCAAGTTTTTCCTAAAGACGTCTACACATCCCAACGATTTGGTTCAGCAAGCTGCAACATACGAGGCAACGGACATATTCAAATATAGAAGACCAAAAGCTATATTAGCCTCCTATAACGATGCTTAATCTCCATGCCCATTCAGGGTGAGCAAACTGCTCGTAAATTTTACCCTCAATGTAACCACAACAGACAGCGGGGAATATGAAAAGCATTTTGCTTCACCCCTAAAGACATAAATGTCAATTGTCAATTGTCAATAATTAAAATGTGGTCAACAGGTATCCACCTTGATGTGCGGTGTTTAATACCCTTGGAGGGTAATGGATGGCAATGCTGTAGCCAATGAAGTTCTCACTGAAGCTCGGCTATTGCTGTTACCCTCCTGCCATGATCAGAGCTTTAATAGCTCAATAACACCTTATCCCTACACTGTCTTCTGCAGATAACGAGATAGATAAAAAGCATTCTTGCTTCGTCCCTTTAAGCCAGTCCTTATAAGGCTAAGAATTAAAATGTTTACCTAAGGTCATCCTAATTCCTATCGAGGATCTATAATTCGCACCCACTTAGCTCATAAACTTTTCCTAACACAGCAACCTTATCAGGTAGCAGGAATTATTAAAGCATTTTGCTTCACCCTTATAGTCAGCAACGTCTTGCATCTTGCAATTAAAATGTTTCATCCTCTCCTCATTTGATAAATATATCTAGTTTCTGAGCAATTCTTGCTTGCACAGATTATGTTTTCGGAAAAAAAAAAAAAAAGAAAAGTATTTTGATGTTATACGTTCAGACATTTTGTTTTAAAGAAGTTGTTTTAAATTAGTGGAGTCGACCTCACTCTGAAAACCATATATATATTCAAACCTTGCCGATTGTAGTTTTCCATATATGATCCTGAAATATTTGGTGTTAAAAGCAGTATGAATACGAATGAAGGCATGGAAGATGAAGAGAATGACCAGATGGTGGATGAGAGATAGTCCACTTATATAGAGTTCCTCAAAGAACTAAACTTGAGATTGAGTGGTTGGAGAAAGACCTGGCGGATAGTGTAAGAAACCAACCAGAGAAGGCGGGCGGGGGATGATGCAAGTGGAGAGAAAGCAGATTAGGAATGAGCGAAAGTGTGAGAGTTAGGTTCAGATTTCGTATATATGGCTATAGCCTTTCGGCTGTTTAGGAACAACTATATACGCCACCATCTAGGGAAATGACTATGAGCAAGGTGGTTTCCCGTTACCTTTATTGCCGTAGTATATCCTATGACTGTAGCGTGTGTTCGCGGGGACGGCTTGCGTGCTTGTGGGATGAAAAACCTCAAATAAATTGGGGAGAAAAAACCCTGCTATCCACGCCCAAGACCGGTTAACTTGGCTATGGCTGAGGATGATCCCAGATGACGGGAATCAAACTTAGGACACTCCTATCCAAGGCATATGGTTGCGACGCGCATCCACTAGGCTAACCGCGCCTACGGGTTTCGTAGGTGCGGTTTTAGCCTCTATCATATCTATAGTATGATAGAGGCTAAAAATGGCAGATTGTGTATGAGGAATGGTCTGGAATTTGTGGGAAAAAAAATAGAAATATTGTCGGAAAACATATAAAAGTAAAACATTTATTTTGTTGAAAATATAATCTGAGCAAGTGAATTTGATGGAAGAAAGGAATTCTATCAGCTGGAGGGCTTGAATTTTCTTCTAGAAAATTTTTAAGGCGACTGGAACCATTCAGGAAGGCGCAACCTCAGAAGTCTGTTAAAGAATGAAATACTCTTAAAAGAGCCCATTCTGACTGAACAGAGATGGGAAATACAGAAGAGTGAAATTTCACATATAAAGAGAGAAAATATAAATATACTTCAAAGGAAATGTACAGGATTAAAAATAATAATAATAATACGCAAGTTATTAATTTCTTACTCATAATAATAATAAAATAAAAATAATGAAAAAAAAAACATAAGTCAGTGACATATTCAGAGAAAGAAATATGGCGAAACACTATGTAAGTTTTCAAGAGAATGACAGATTTAATGGTAACTATAATGACACAATCACAAAGGTAATGCGCATGTCTAGACCTTTGTATGGTTGTATTTAATCGTTTACGTTATTGACTAGCAGCACTTCAGCTTCCATTTGTATTTGTTTGTTCAACTTCCATATGTGTGTTTTAAATAGGTGTTAAAAATATGTATATTTTAAATATTTTTCAATAAATTTTAACTAAATGGTAAATAAATGTAAATTAAGAATGATTTAAATTTATATAATTTTAATAATTAAAATTCTTATTAAAATTTTGTTATGACTATAATACACCTATTTATAAATTGAATAGATTTTTTATAATTATCTATACAAAGCTAGCGCTGAAATGGTTGAAGAAAGATGAAAGCATTTAGTGATATTCGTACGGGATGAATTGTGATTATTGTGTTAACTTACCGTCTGCAGTTGTCTGGTTGATGGTCAATATTTAGTCTAGTGTGGGTGGTAAGTAGTAGCTATTCCGCAGGTGAGTATCTTACTTAAACTATGGAAAATCGTGATGCTGATGACTTAATCCAAACGTTGGACAAACGCCTAGCTCTCCATCTGCTTAAAAAATTATTAAAGAAATCTGAAGTAGCATAGCCTGGTTACTTAAACTATGCTCAGTGCCAAATAATGACATGGGAGCAAAGGAGAAAAAGATAGGTTTTGGTGATTTCACCCTTCCAATACTGAATTACAGGCGGGTAAAGAACGCAGAACTGAAGAGGTACGTAGAAATGACAAAATGGATGATGATGACATCCCTAATACAGACCTTCAACCACTGTTAAAGAAATGGTGACTCCCATCATCCTATGAGACAAAAGCAAATGGACAACTCATATCGATCATGAAATATCAAAATATTGCCTACTCATGGACTAAAAATATTTACTAAAAATTATTACGACGGAATAAAGATGCATCCCACAAAAGTAGCAGACTATCGTCATCTAACTAAAGTAATGGACAACCTCAACGTACAATACCACACATTCTCCCTCAGCTCAGAACAAGAAATCTAAAAGTAGTCCTGAACGACTGAGGATATCAACACTTAGGAGATGGCGACGGGTCTCAGCTGTCATGGTTTGCCTCCGGTCAAAGTGAGCAGAACGTTTAGAGCTGACAAGAGACCGATGCCGCTAGATTTGGTGGAAATCAAATCGCCCATAAAAATATCTGACTTAACATCGATCTGTGGAATCAAAATAATGCCTGAACCTTTAAGAAAAAGAACATCGGCAAGGCCACATATGTCTGCTCAAACACTATGAAGAGCTGGTCACAGGTGTTTGAAATGTGGAGAGAACCACCCTACTAACACCTTAGCCAAGCCTAGAACCACACCGGCCGGATGTGCCAACTGCAACGGCCCTCATCCAGCAAATTGCAAAGGATGTAGCTACCACCCAAAACACAGAGTGGCATTTAAAAATAATCAGTGTTCCTCTCAACCTCGCAACTTAAGGAAAAAATCAAGAAGATACACATCAAATGAACAAAATACGTCGAAGCTCTATGAAAGCAACATGCCAGGATCAAACACCTTAGTGCGGTTATTACTGGACTCTCGCTACCATGCTTCAAGATTTCGGTAAATTAAGTCCATCACTAACCTCTTAAAAAAATATTCGTTTTGTTTTAACTGGTAAGCTCAAAATCTATGCTGCTTACAACTCACCGACCAAAACATTACTTTCGGTCAATTTACGATAACTCCCTAATGCATTACGGAGTCATCATAATTGCGGGAGATCTGAATTCCAAGCATTCAGCTGGTATAGTAATACAAC
Organism: Typopeltis vanoorti; assembly: GCF_054136105.1. NCBI lineage: Eukaryota > Metazoa > Arthropoda > Arachnida > Uropygi > Thelyphonidae > Typopeltis > Typopeltis vanoorti. Next base: position 29,501,050 of record NC_143558.1, read on the forward strand.
CAATAAAATGGTCGCATGCTTTATGATTAGAATGAGTGGAACTATATTGCAGTGGCTGGTCTTGCTGAGCCTACAGTCCTCTTGGCAGATTAGATGTCTTAGATATTGGCTATCCTACAGAACATTAAATACCAATACCAGGTACAATCATCTATTATTTTTATTTATATTAGATGATTGTACTATATCTGTTATTTAAATTAGGCAATCAAGAACAATTATCTCTCCCTTATTCCTTCGTTGCTTGGGAAAGATTAACCAAAGCATTCCCCGTACATTGGTCCAGTACCCAACATAAAATCAAAGGAAGAGGTTGACAAAGCAATAGAAAATCCTCACTGATTAAATCAATATACCACCGGAGCAGTCACCAAAACAGTATATGCAAATGAGAAAAAAAAATGCAGTCCAGCATAACAACATTTAAACATCAAGTTGTATAAGTTCATCGCTATGTTAGACGCACACTAAAACAACCCGAAAATAATTCAAACCTGATTACTTCTACTTCACCAGAAGAAATAATTAACAACGTCAAGTTTCTCAACAATAAGAAAGCTCCAAGTCCGCATGGCATCACAAACTAAGTCATCAAATTGCTACCGCGCAAAGCTCCAGTGCATCTTGTCAACATCGTGAATGCAATCCTAAGAATACAATATTTCCCTCCTTCCTGGAAAATCGCTGACTTTATACCAGTTCACAAGCCGAACAAAGAACAAATTATCCTCTCCAGACTTCAAGAATCAACGCAAAATTTAAATATCATACAACATGAACAATTCGGCTCTCGTCAGAATCACAGTACCTCCCAACAAATATATATATAGACGTGGATTCGATTCCCGTTAGTGGCGTGAGGAACCTTTATTTGGTCTCTTTCAACGAAAGGTGAGTTAGCCGGTCTCATACCGTGGTAGAGGGTTTTTCGTCCCCCAAAAGAGGCAAATCGGCACGTGAACACACGCTTCTACAGATATAGGACACTTTTAAGAATATGAAGTATCCAATCTATTCTGTAGGATTTCTGTTCCGAATGCCTAAACGGTCAAAAGTGTAGGTCTACGCATGAGTGTAAATTTTGATCGGATAGGATATATAAAATATAATATAATTGCACCATATATAAAAATATAAAATAAAATATAATTGCATTTAAGTATTTCGGAAAGTTAGCTACAGCTGGCTCAGTATTAGCACTAATTTTAACGGCAACTGATGAAGAGAGTGGCAAAGAAGTGCAGCCATGTCCTGGTACCTAATCCTAACTGTTGTATGAAATAGTGTGGGAAGTGATTCAATTATAAAAAGAAAATTAAAAGTCAGTTTCATAAAATAAATAGAATCTAGTAATTTGTAATTAAAATAAATTTAGAAAAAATAAGCATAATTATTACAGTATAACAATTATAAACATTCAGTTATATATAATTAATTTTCTTAAATCTATTATAATATCAACATTACTTTATAATTGATTTAAGATTAACTTTAATTTTTATAGATTTAACATTATTTCAACTGTTCCAATTAACTGATTATATGCAATATTGCAAAATTAATTGCTTTCCCCCCCCGTCATGTCTACAATAGTCAGAACTTATGCAATAATACCTTCAGATTCTTTAGTCTCAAATTACTAATTGAAATTAGTTCGTTATCGTTAACAAGGACAAGAAACACTTTAGAAATAAAAAACCTTTAGCGTACCATATAAATCACCGGGAAAGATTTGTTACTGTGAATATTTCCTTTGATGCGTCCTGCAAGTAACATAAAAGTCTTCGCGTATTGCTTGAAGCTCTGCGATATTGATGGTAAAAAAACAATGAAATGTGATATTATTATTCCAACTGTAATGACAATCCCACAGCTTCATTGCAATGTCGATTAATTGATTGTTAAACAAAGCATTGTTATATTAATACATGCCAATTCTTAATCAATTTTAATGTATTTGCAAATAAATACTTCCTACACCCTTTCAAAATAAGAATGTAAGTAGTATTTATTGAAAAATACTATGAAGAATCTCCTATATATATATATATATATATATATATACTATACTATACTATACTATGAAGAATCGACCGTGAAATGTGGTGATTAATATAGATTAATATATATATATATATATACTATATATACTAAATAAATTTTAATGTATTTGCAAATAAATACTTCCTACACCCTTTCAAAATAAGAATGTAAGTAGTATTTATTGAAAAATACTATGAAGAATATCCTATATATATATATATATATATATATATATATATATATATATATACTATAAAGAATCGACCGTGAGATGTGGTGATTAATACCCTTGGAGGGTAATGTACGGAAATGCTGTAGCCAATGAAGTTCTAACTGAGGCTCGGCTATTGTTGTTACCCTCCTGCCATGATCAGAGCTTTAAAGCTCAATAACATCTTATCCCTACACTAACGGGGAAGATGAAAAGTATTCTTGCTTCGCCCCTTTAAGCCAGTTCTTATATCTATACTATAACGTTTTTGTCAAGTTATTTGAAACGTTTTGAAACTCAGGGGCTATCCTGAGTGTCGCGTCATCAAAATTCAATTTATCGGAATTCAAAGAGAACCAGCCTACCAGTCCGGAAAACGGGGGGGGTTGGGCGCCAGGGGACGAAGCCCCCCTAGTATATGCACTACCAGGCAAACCTCCCGGTGAAGGAGGTTTGCCTGGGAGTGCATATTGAGTCTCCGGGGAAGGTGTTCTCCGACACAGCCCGGTCAGGAGCTTTGTCGGTGGACATTGGACGCCTTTCCCTGGAATATGAGCGGTTCTGCTCGGTGGTGGGGTAGCCCGTCACAGAGTGGAGCCAATGCTGAGTTGGACGGTCTTTCGGCTATTGAGTGGTCTTGGGATCGTTCTAATTTGTATACTTAAGAATCTCCCCAATGTAACTCATGCATGTCGTACAAGGCGACTAAAATGAGTATCCAAGGAGGGTAATGGATGGCAATGCTGTAGCCAATGAATTTTTCACTGAGACGCGGCTATTGCTGTTATCCTCCTGCCATGATCAGAGCTTCATATGGCTCAATAACACCTTATCCCTACACTGTCCTCTACAGATAACGGGGAAGATGAAAAGCATTCTTGCTTCGCCCGTTTAAGCCAGTCCTTATAAGGACTACATATTATCACAAATTGCAAATGAAAAATTCTGCACGTCCATGGGCTGTTTCATAAACTGATGATTCTATGGAGTCAAAGGACTCATTGCGGGAGCGCAATATGTTCCACACAAACGAAGTTTCTGCTCTACTGAAATCTTTACCCCACAACACGCCACCTGTCTACAATAATGACGTTTTTCTGTTAATTATGTTCATTTTTTGATCTACCTGTATGCAGGATAAAAAAAATCCGCGTTTCTGTCAAAATAGCCACAGCTTATCTTATATTAAGATGCAAATTATTAATAATAAAATAAATATTAAAATAAAAATATATAAATCACTAATCTCTCGGGGGGACCCTGTAACCCATAGAGAGCGCACCCCTGCGTGGCGGATACGGGGAACCCACCATGTGTGTGTGTGGCGCGAGTGCGTGGTGTGTTTGTATGTGTATGGTGGGGGTGGTATGAATATACTGAATAAGGACTCGTGGACCAACAGGGCCATAAGGGGCAATCATCATGATTGTAAGGGAAGTGGCACTCCCATTGACTCCTAGCTGGATCTATCCTCTTCTTCTTCTACTTTGAGGAAGATCCACTCACTTTAATCTTTCTTATAAGGCCTTATCAGCGAACTCTTCTTATTTTATGACCCTTATGCAATTAGAGTACTCGAGAGCCACGGGGTCTTTTCATTTCTGGCCTTACAATTATGCCCTCTCTATAAACCTTACTATAATTCTACTATAATCTACTCTTCCCCCTCCCCTTCAATATACCCTATTCCTCCTATGGGTTTAAATTTGGAAGAAGGCTAGTTCAGAAGCCTTAAGGTAGCAGGCCTACCACTGAACTATTCCATCGTCAAGCTAGTCCCCCTGACATGGAGAACATAATTCTACTTGTAAGCTGACAGAAAAAGATAATCGGATTGAATCTATGGGAAACGACCCTGGAATGGAAAAGGTAAAACAAAAATGGAAACGACAAAATATAATACACATAGCAAAGTGGAATGTAAGAGGAATAGCATGTAAAGAAATAGAATTAGATCAACTATTAAATGAAAGAAATTTTAGAATAGCAGTAATCGCTGAAACAAAAAAGAAATTAAAAGGAACCATGAGAACCGAAACTTTTAATGTGATATACAGTGGAGTTGACAGAGACCAAAGAGCACAAGCAGAAGTCATGATTTGGATTCATAACTCCCTTTCAAAACAGTTAAAACGTCATAAATTATGGAATGAAAGAATAATAGAAGCTAGAATAAAAACATATAGAGGCTATTTAACAATAATTGGTTTATATGCACCAGAAGAAGGAAGAGAACAGCATAATATTGATTTTTATAATCAGCTACAAAACATATACAATAAAATAAATAAAAATGATTACGTAATTTTAGCAGGAGACATAAATGAAAGAATTGGAAACACAAAAATTAATAATAATATAGGAATACATGGAGAGCATACTCTAAACAGGAATGGTAAAAAACTGATTGACTTTGTAGTTTATAATAAGCTAAAAATAATTAATTCCTTCTATAAACATAAAGACATACATAAATATACTTGGGCAGCAAGAGGAAGGAAATCAATATTAGATTACTTTATATTAAATGAAAAGACATCAAAATTTTCACTAGATTTTGGAGTTCACAGAGGATATGAAATAAGCAGTGACCACTTCCTTGTTACAATAAAATTAAGATTACCACCTAAATGGCTACAAGTAACAAGAACAGAAAGAAAAATTGAAACATTTTTTTACAAAACTAGACTATTGAATGACACAAATGTACAATGGCTATATGAACAAATAATTAACCAATATCTAGATGAAATAAAACAAAATGAAGAAATAGAAATAGAATGTCTTAATATAAAAACGATACTAAATGCAGCAGCAAAGCCTAGGAAAGATAAACAAATTCAATAAAAGGAAAAAACTGATGACCTGGGATGATGCATCAAAGAAATAATCAAAAAGAAAAAATAAGCCCATCACATGAAATAGAATATAAAAGAATAAGAGCCATAGCTAAACGAGAAGTCAGAAAAAGACATAGAGAATCATGGAACAAATTTGTTTCTAATTTAGAACATGATTTATATAAAATAAGACCCAATGTATATAAGATTTTGAAACACTTAAATTCAGATACCAAAGAAAACATAAAAATAAACACCGCATTTTATTAGAAGAATTTCTAAATTACTACACAGAACTGTGGACAGAAAAATATTTTAAAAAAGACAACTAGCAAACAATTAACGAAAATGAAAAGGAAATAACTGAAGAAAATTAGAAATCGGCCTGAAAGAAACAAGAAACGGAAAATCACCTGGAGAAGATAAGCTAGGTTCAGAACTATATAAATGCGCAGGAACCAGATTCAAAGAAAGACTCTTATTATTTTTAAATAAGATTTATTCAACTGGTATCCCCCAACAGAATGGAAAAAAGCAATTGTGATTCCTATCTTTAAAAAAGGTAATAGAGAGGACCCTAAAAACTATAGAGGCATCCGTATACTAAATTCCTGTTACAAAATATATAGCAGAATCTTAAATAGCAAACTAATGAAATATTCTGAAAACTTTATTTTAGAAGTACAGAATGGATTTAGAAAAGGGCGATCATGTATAGACCCAGCCTTCTGCCTAAAACTAATAATAGAGAAAAGAAGAGAATATAATTTAAGAACACATATAGCATTTATTGACTTTGAAAAAGCATTTGACAAAGTTAAAAGAAACATATTATTCAACATATTAAAAGAAAGACAAATACCAAATAATATCCTAAAAGCTATCACAAGTATATATGAAAATAATCAAATACAAATAAGATTAAATCACGAGCTATCATATACGAGAGAGATAAATCAAGGGGGTCCGACAGGGATGTCCCCTCTCAGAAACTTTTTTAATATTTACTTAAACGAAATAATAATAAAATGGAATAAAAATCTACATCAAGGAATTAAACTTTCTCCTACTGTGAACTTAAATACTCTCCTTTTTACCGACGACCAAATAATAATTACAAATTCTGAAGATAACTAACAGAAAGCTATTTTAGATCTAAATGAGTTAGCCAAAGATTATGGTATGATAATATCAACAGAAAAATCAAAAACTATGGGCTTTAAAGAACAAGATCCAGCAAGAACTAAAATAGTAATAGATAACAAGATCGTAGAACAGGTGAATTCATTTAACTACCTAGGATGTATGATCACTTATGAAAATGAAAAAGATATAAACATAAAAATTGCAAAATATTTACAAATAACAGGTGTAATTAACTCTATATTTAAACCAAACCTAGTTCAAAAACAAACCAGGCTAAAAGTATACAATACATTAGCCCTACCGGTCTTAATGTATGGAAGCGAAATCTGGACAATAAAACAAAAAGACAAACAAAGATTAATAACAGCAGAAATGAAGTTTATGAGAAAAACTGCAAAGTATACCCTATTTGATCACAAAAGAAATGAAGACATTATGAAAGAATTAAACCAAGAACCAGAAATAGAAAAAATTAAAAAATATAAACAGAAATGGATGGAACACGTTCAAAGAATGAAAACAGAAAGATTACCAAAACAAGCCTTAAAGTACAATCCATTAGGAAAAAGAAAACCAGGATGTCCTCTTAAACGATTCAACGATGACTTCTAAGGCCGGAACAGGCCATGCTAGGCCTAAATCCTTGATACGCATAATAATGATGATGATGATGATGATGAAATCACTAACATGCTTTGATCATCCAAAAATAGTACGTGCAGGTTTTTTTAGCTCTACGTTTGGAAATCGCAGGAAGTTTTTACTTTAACCGTTATAAATAATTTATCTCATGCAACTGGATGATATTTCAAGGCATCGCAGAAGATGGCAAAAATGCGGCAGCCTTATTATCGTGCTGAACCGTGAGACTGGAACTATTGTCTGAAATAGTGTGAGTTCTACAGTTCAGTTTAAAAAATGCTGGTCTAAGAACCAGATTTGCAGCGATCAAAAACCAGACTGTCCTATAAGGAAAACTAAACTGCCTCATAACGTGAGGGGCTAACTAGCTTTCAGTTCAAAAATTTGTCGGAAGTCTAACTGATGACCTCCGAGCCAAAGGTCATCGATATTTATCAACGGAAATACAAAATCCCCCAAGTGGGAATAATGCAAGCAAACAATGACCGATTGAATTATTAAAACGTATTAAACTTATTTGAAATGATGTCACTGAAAGATAGCGATCAGGCAGAGAGAAAGATCTATGTTGTCTGCAGATTATCGACATTATCCTTATAAATCCTTATAAGGCGTGGCTTAAAGGGACGAAGCAAGAATACTTTTCATGTTCCCCGTTATCTGTAGAGGACAGTGTAAGGATAAGGTGTTATTGAGCTATAAAGCTCTGATCATGGCAAGAGGGTAACAGCAATAGCCAAGCCTCAGTTAGAACTTCATTGGCTACTGTATTGCCATCCATTACCCTCCCAAGGTACCCATTTCAGTCTCCTCGTACGACATGCATGAGCTCAATTGGAGCTTATATTTAGGTAAAGCCGTCTCTAAAAATTAGGACGATCCCTAGACAACTCCATAGTGGCCAAATGACTCTCCAACTCAGCGTTAGCTCCACTCAGTGACAGGCCCCCACCACCGAGCAGAACCGTTCATATTCCACGGAAAAGCGTCACACAGTGAGGCCCCTCACGGGCCACGCCAGAGAACACCCTCTCCAGAGACTCATAATGCTCTCCCAGGGCAAACCCACAGAAATCAAGTCCAGTAGTAGGGTGGCTACTTCTGACAAGATCAAGATAAGTTAGGGAATCCTGACGTGATTGGTTGTTGAGATGATGACGTCATTGTGTGTGACGTTATGAATTTGGAATGTTTGGAATTTCCCTGGGGGCAGATGTGTTAGTGACGTCAGTTCTTGTGTTTTGTTCGCAAATGGAATTACGTGTGAGATAAGGATTCGTGTCGTGATTCGTGGGGCATTTTGAACAAGATCAAGATCAAGATAAGACAAGGAATCGTGACGTGAATGTTTGTTCAGATGAAGACGTCATTGTGTGTGTGAGGTCATGAGTTTGGAATGTTTGAAATTTCCCTGGGGGAAGATGTGTCAGTGACATCAGTTCTTGTGTTTTGGTTAGCAAATGGTATTGTGCATGATAATAGAGATAAGGACTCGTATCGTGATTGGTGGGACACTATGAACCAAATAGGGGTAGGGTGAATGGAGGAAGCGACTTAGGTGTCATGGATGTGTGTTGTTATTAGATGAAAATAAGTGACACCATTTGTTAGTTGTAAATAAGTGACATTATTGTTTTGAACGGAAAAGGTTAGAGAGAAGGATTCATGTCGTGATTGATAGGGCAGTTTAAACTAAATAGGGGTAGGGTGAATAGGGAAAGCATGTTAGTGTTGTGGATGTGTGTTGGTATCAGATGAAGATAACTGACATTATTTGTTAGTTGTAAATAAGTGATGTTATTGATTTGAATGTAAAAGATTAGAGATAAGGATTTGTGTTGTGATTGGTGGGACACTATGAACAAAATAAGGGTAGGGTGAATGGGGAATCGACGTCACTGTCATGAATGTGTGTTGTTATGAGTTGTAGATAAGTAATTGGTTTGCGAATGGCATTATGGGTGATGTTTAGTGATACGATAGTGTTTGGAATTTTGCTGGGGCCCCCTTCTGTGAGGGACATCACGTGGTGTGCTTGGTTCACATAGCATTGTGGGTGTGGTTTAGAGATAAGGAATCTTGATGTTCTGTGTTTGGAAATTTCAAGGGAACATATGTCTCTGTGACATCATGTGGTGTTTTGGTTGGCCTACGGAATTGTGGGCAATGTTTTGAGGTAAAACACCTTAGAATTTTCCCAGTGTGACACACGTTCGTCATTGTCATAATGTTTTGTGTTATTAGCTCAGTAGTATTCTGTACTTTGTGATTAGTTTAATTTCCATGTTACCAATTTCCAATCATTTAAAACTTTAGACTATATGATATGTTTATGTGAGCGTACAATGTATACTCCCTTTTGATGTTTTGCATGGTGTGTTCTTGTGATGACACCAACATTCTATTAGAGATTATCAGTTTGGGATTGAGTATGTGAACGAAATTTTTACAGATAACTCAAACAAGGTCAATAGGTAGCATTAGACAATTTTCTAATCACCAAATGCTAACAGTCGCACTTTAATTCCAAACGATGATCAAATATACCACTCTGTTGGAGACATAAAAAAGCATTTTTCCCTCTAAGCTTATCAGTATCAGTTGGAGGTGATATCACTAAAAGATATCTGCAAATGATGAACTCACTCATCTTTACTAGCCTGAGCAGACATCGTCTGGAGGAGAGGGGGATGGGGTGGGGAGCATTCCAGGGAAGACCCCTGTCTCGACTACTCTTTCAATTACACTACCTAATGCTATTTCTTTTTCCCATCCTAACAATTTCGGACATATGAGTGAGAGAAATGGCCACATGGTCTAATATCTAAAATGCTGTTTGAGAATAAAATACTTAACATAATAAGGACAAACAGTATATAATACTCGAGCCACAGAGATAAGGTTTGCTCAATAATGTCACAAAGTTACATAATCTCATAATTACATAATTTTCCTTTATGTTACAAAGTTACATAAAGGAAAAACAAACAAGTCAACTGTCTTTGCAGTTACGGCAATTCGTTCATCCCGTGCAGCTATCATATTGTGTTGTGATGTTTTGTATCCAGGAAAGTAAAGTAAAATAATGGGTGAGCCACAAAAGTCATTGAAATTTTCTTTCTTCAGGAAAATAGCACGAGACAAAACTCTTCACATAGCTCTAAAAGGATGGAAACCGATTATTATTTTAGAAGACACGTATATTGTGAAGTATTTATCCAGGACCACTTGGGAAAATATACACAGGATGTGGTCTGATATCCTCGGCTACTTGCAAAGAAGAGTTGACTACGAAATGGACCTCGGTGAATGTTATATTCTGAAATGTCAAGATGGGGAACTAATACTTGATGATACAGGAGCTGATGGAAGTAAAGTTTTTTCTATTAGTTGTGAAGAAGCTGAGAGATTTTCACCAAAAATGTATGACATTGATAATCATTTACTATTTTTAGAAACTGAATTCTCATCTGTTCGTATCATAAGGAAAATTATCGCTCAACATTTAAATTCATCAATGGTAAAATTAGACTGTCAAGATTTTATCCAATTCGATAAAAATTCTTTGTTTTGGTACATTTACGAACATTTTATGAAAACTGTTTGTGTATATTTGGTGACAAAAGAATACACAGAAAGTTTAGGGAGGCATGGTGTCATATCTAGACTAACACAATATCAAATGTATGGAGCTGTGCTTACCATGGTATCTGCTTTAAAAACTCTTTTGCATGACCAGCTATTTTGATGTAATGTAACCAAGAAACAGTGAGTAACAAAAAATTTCTTTATTGAACTCTTTGGACAATGTTAAGAGTGTAAACTAAATATTATGAAATATTTTAGGTAATTACATGTTTCGAATTTTTATTCGAAAATTTAATTATTATTTGATATTAGAATTTAATATAAAGTTATGGATTTTACTTAAAAAAGTAAAATCCATAACTTTATACCTTAATGCAATTCTGTTTAATTATTGTAAAAAAATTAGTACTGTGAAATTAATGCCAGGAATGGGGACAAAATGTGTTGAAAACTGATATCCATGTAATTGATCATTTTAGAAATTGTCTAATGCTACCTATTGACATTGTTTGAGTTATCTGAAAACAATTCGTTCACATAATCGAAAATCTGAACTGTTAGAATTTGGTTGTTTTACAGAGAGAGAGCACCTAATTAACCCAAAACGTGACTTTAACTCTTAAAGTTTGGTATAAAAAAAATGTTTGCACTCTCCAGATAACACATATACAAATTTTATCTTTCCCCACGCAAAGTAAGATAAAAACACACCAACAGTATATCCAGCAGCATGCAAAAATATGCCGTTGAGTCATCTGCGCAAAAGGTTCGTTTTTGAAGGAACGGTCAGGGTAGGACATGGTAAGTGTAAACAGTACTATAAGAAAATACCATAGAGTCGAGTGACTTTGGACTTAAGGTAATTTCATCCACTGCAGCTGCTGTTTTGTGTGTGGTGTTTTGTGTTTGGTAATGTAAAAATAATAGGTGAGCCACAAATTCATTGAAAGTTTCTTTGTGAAAAGTTCTAATTGTTTAGAACTTTGTAACAAAAAGTTAACATAAAACATAAGATCAGAGCTAATAATCAGTGAAATAATAATAATTAAATAATTAATTATTTTAAGATATGCATTGACAAAATCACCTTGTAGTTGGAATAAATTACCTGAAAGAGTTAAAAATCAGAATTCTTGGTTAATAAAATATAACCATCAGCTGAAGTGGGAAATTGGTTCACTATCTCTGGACAAACTAAGAAATTGGATGACAGAATCAACATGCAAATATCAAATAGTACTCGCCAAAGGAAGAGAAAAATCAAAAACATTAACGAGGTTAATAGGGAGGCCTGTTCTCGATTTAAATGAAATTGGATGCCCAAAGCGTGAAAACATAGCATGTACTTTTAAATGCTTTTGAAAATATAACAAAAGATTCTGTGCTTTTAATAATGCTCAGAAATATATGTATTAGTTTCAAAAAAATAAAAATTTGACTCTTAATTTTACTATAGTAATAAATTCCCAACGATCTCAAATGAGAGTCACATTGTCGAAAACCACATGATGGCAATTCCTCAATCATGGGAAGAACCTTTGAACAACAGTGCAAAGTTAACAATAAGCGTATTAAGGACCAAACAATAAGATGGTCTTTTTCACTTTATTTATTTTCTGTATGTTACATTCAGTAAATACATTGTAAATAATATTTAACTCAAATAAAATGTGTAAATTAAAATGAACAAAAGGGTGTCGTTGATGTGTTATGCAATATATATATATATATATATATATATATATATATATATATATATATATATATATATATATATATATATATATATATATATATATATATATACATGTGTGTGTGTGTGTGTGTGTGTGTGTGTGTGTGTGTGTGTGTGTGTGTGTGTGTGTGTGTGTGTGTGGTGATCAGCTTTTACTCGGTTGTTGTACATTTGAATAAAATATAGATTTAATGACTAAAAACCGAGATAGCATATAAAGATTTTAATGACAAATACTACTAGTTTCGGCATATGGCAGCCTTCTTCAGGTATTTATAAAGGAATACTAATAAACATTGAATTATTTAAACAAACTGGAAATTACAGGTACAAATTGCCTCACATAATCGATACATAAAAACGTTGTATTTTTTCAAGTTGTTCCAACTGGCGTGCCATTGTTTATTGCAATTGTGCGTGCAGGTTCACGTGAACGCCAATATTGAACAACTGCAGCATGGCTATCTGGGATGTTATAACTTAAATTGTTGTTTAAGTGGACTGGATTCAGCAGGATTTCCCTTGATTCTGCAATTTTTCTCTCAAACTCATCATCACAGCGAAAGATATTTTCTGATCTATTCCAGCAAACGGAGTGGCTTTGTTGGTTATCATTAGGATTATTTGAAAAAAGAATATGACTGGATAACGCCGTTGCATGAGATCTTTTGTAAGAGATGTCTCTCTTATGCTCTTCTATTCTTTGTTCAATAGATTTGTTTGTTTGTCCAAAGTATGGGATATTGCAATCGCACCACAATTTATATACACCAGGGTACTTAAGGTTGTGATGAGTAGGTTTTGGATGGCTGATTAGAGAGCGGATTTTAGGAAGTGTGGTGAAGAAGGTCCTGATATTATATTTTTAAGGACTTTAGCTATTTTTTGGACACTGTGCTAATGTATGGAATGGAGATGCTACCTTTAAAATTAATAGTCTCTGTTGTGCACTGCCTAGGAGGATCCAGAAGAAATTTCTTAATTGTTTTTTCAGAGTATCCATTTTGTTTAAAAATAAGAGTGAGGTGATTCATTTCTTTTTGTAGTTCATCCTGTTCATTTAAGAGGGAACGTGCTCTGTGTCCTAAGGTAGATATGGTTCCAAGTTTTTGTGGTGGAAAATGATGAGAAAGATTATGCAGATATCTATTGGTATGAGTAGGTTTTCTGTACATAGAGATTTTTAATCTTTCAGAGCATCGTGTAAGCATAACATCCAAGAAAGGTAAGGAGTTATTATTTTCTAAATCAGCAGTAAATTTTATATTAGGATGTTGGATGTTTAGATGATGAAGAAAATCTGTGAGAGATTTCAATTTCAATTTCTTGCCACAAACTAACCAGAGGGACTTTTCTTTCTTTTTTTGTTTTGAAATTCCACTCAGTGAATTAGAAGTCATATTTGTTCATGCAAGCCATCAAATATTTCAAGAAACTGTGTCAACTCTTGCAAGCAAAAGGAATCGGGTATTAAATTAATAGCTAGAATTTCAATGGAGAAGATTTCATCTGAAAAGTGATAATTTGTTACCATATCTGTAGATACTTCCACCAGACTAGAAAAAAAACAGTCGTACTGAAAGTATGACTGTTAGAATTTGGTTATTTTACAGAGAGACAGTAGATAGTTAAATCCATAACGTTTCCTAAATTCTTAAAAAAAATTTTTTTAAATAAAAATAAAAAATAAAAACGTTTGGTGTAGAACAAAAAAGACAGACGTGATAGCTAATAATGTAATTGTGTCTTTGAAAATGAATAAAGTACAAATGAATTAAATAGTGACAATATCTGTAGATGTCTCCAACAGACTGGTGTATTTGATCATCGTTTGGAATTAAAGTGCGACTGTTAGCATTTAGTGATTAGAAAATTGTCTAATGCTACCTATTGACCTTGTTTCAGTTATCTGTAAACATTTCGTTCACATACTCAAACCCCAAACTGATAATCTCTAATAGAATGTTGGTGTCATCACAAGAACACACCATGCAAAACATCAAAAGGGAGTATACATTGTACGCTCACATAAACATATCATATAGTCTAAAGTTTTAAATGATTGGAAATTGGTAACAGGGAAATTAAACTAATCACAAAGTACAGAATACTACTGAGCTAATAACACAAAACATTATGACAATGACGAACGTGTGTCACACTGGGAAAATTCTAAGATGTTTTACCTCAAAACATTGCCCACAATTCCATAGGCCAACCAAAACACCACATGATGTCACAGAGACATATGTTCCCCAGAAATTTCCAAACATATAATGTCACGATTCCTTATCTCTAAACATCACCCTTAATGCTTATGTGCGAACCAAGCACACCACGTGATATCCCTGACAGAACGGGTCCCCCAGCAAAATTCCAAACACTATCTTATCACTAACCATCACCAATAATGCCATACGCAAACCATTTACTTATCTACAACTCAAAACAACACACATCCAGTGACGTCATTTCCCCATTCATCCTACCCCTATTTTGTTCATGGTGTCCCAACAATCACGACACGAATTCTTATCTCTAACCTTTTCCATTCAAATCAATAACGTCACTTATTTACAACTAACAAATAATGTCACTTATCTTCATCTGATAACAACACACATCCACGACACTAATGTCGCTTCCCCATTCACCCTACCCCTATTTGATTCATTGTGTCCCACCAATCACGACGCAAGTCCTTATCTCTACTTACACCTACAATTCCATATGCGAACCAAAACACAAGTGCTGACGTTACTGACACATCTGCCTCCAGAGAAATTCCAAACTCATGACGTCACACACACACACACAATGACATCATCATCTCAACAACCAATCACGTCGCAATTCCTTATCTTATCATGATCTTGATCTTGTTAGAAGTGACCACCCTACTACTAAGCCCCCCACTGGGAGCAAAATTCCAGAAGAACCTGAGAGAGCCAAACTCTCGAAAACTCAGCGTCTATTTTAGTCGCCTCTTACAAAACGCATAGATTACATCAGTGCTATTCTTATCCCGGCCACCATACGGGAATCGACATTTTGAATTCTCTCATGAAATGAAAGAGTTTCCATATTAAAATTAAAAAATTGTGTCAAAACAGACGATTATGAATATTTGTGTATGTGATAACATTCCTGATGTCATCAAATTTGCAGTGCAGAGTTTATTGTAATTTTGAGCATTTTATTATGTAAATTTCTCACACATTATGAATTAGAACATTGTAGCTTACATCGCCTTTTACATAATTTGCCATCAAATATTTCGATGTGGTGTATATAAGCGCAGGATTTTATATTACCAGTCAGTCAGATATGTAAAGTTAATGCTTACTTGAGAGAAAGAGCAAATATCGTTTTAGTCTTACATTTCATGAGTGGACCAGTATGAGAATGAAAGATGTTTCAGTATTATTGTTCATTCAAATGTAGATAATGCAAAACATTTTCATTTAGGATTAGTTCGTATTATTCGTATTACCGTAAAAAATGTACTCTATTGATATTCAGGATACTGTGCATTGTGAAATCACGTAATGCAAGAATTTGGAATAAATAAATAAAAAAAATTTTAAAAAAATATTCTATCGATAGATGAAGAGAAAATGCTGAAATTTGGACGTGAAAACAGTTAAAAAAACTTCCTCCGCATTAATCATGACATTCAAAAGCAGTAGCAGTTGTTGGTATATTTTATTAAAAATATAATAAATAATAAATATGTAAAAGATAACTTACATGAAACCCAATTTATTGTCCTGAGAATTTCCCGGACATGAAAAACCAATGTATCGAATTACACTAACCTGGATTCCCCTTTTCACTTAATTGCATTACAAATATATTAACTATATTGAAAGCCAAACGGCTATTTTTCTGGCATCCTTAATAATAATTAAGGGGATACAAATCCCTTGTTGTTCAACTGCCAGTAAGCAAAACTCTAAGATCGAGAACTACGAATCTATGAGTTCCATATATATACCGAAAAACTATCAGCGAATCCAAGTGTAAATGACCACTTGGTAGTACAACCCCAAAACAACTCGAAGCAAAGGTGGAGCAAGCTCCCTCACTATCCTTGATATTTTCTCATAATGTAAAAACACAGCTCCTAGGGGATGTAATACTGTAATTACATTAGGAGGAGAGGTCACTACCCAGACCGGTTTCAACCTTTCTTGAGGTCTCATCAGTGAGTAGGTAGACCTCAAAAAGATAACAAGGTTTAAGTGAAAAGAACTTACATACCTTTACTATACGAATGTCATAAAGGTGTGTTTGTATATTATAACATAAATCTAGTTGCCTTGGTGTTGAACTACCAAGCGGTCATTTACACTTGGATTCGCCGATAGTTTTTCGGTATATATGTGAAACTCATAGATTCGTAGTTCTCGATCTTAGAGTTTTGATTACTGGCAGTTGAACAACAAGGGATTTGTATCCCCTTAATTATTATTATGGATGCCAGAAAAATAGCCGTTTGGCTTTCAATTTATGTTATAATATACAAACACACCTTTATGGCATTCGTATATAAATATATTAATTCGTAATTATCCCTGGTAGAATACCCTGGGAGGGTAATGGATGGCAATGCTGTAGTTAATGAAGTTCTAACTGAGGCTCGGCTATTGCTGTTACCCTCCTGCCATGATCAGAGCTCTCATAGCTCAATAACACCTTATCCCTACACTGTCCTCTACAGATAACGGGGAAGATGAAAAGCATTCTTGCTTCGCCCCTTTAAGCCTTATAAGGACTATAAGAATTATCCTTGGTATATATATAATATATCAAGGATATATATATTTATATATCAAGGATTACCTATAGACGTTGCAACAAGGTGTTTTTATTTTTAATAAAAATCTCTAGAGATATAGATGTAATAAATTTTTTATTACATCTATATGGTTATCCTAATATACAATGTCCCCAAGTTAAAAAATTTATTACATCTATATCTCCTCCAGAGATTTTTATTAAAAATAAAAATACCTTGTTTCAACTTCTATAGGTAAAGTTGATAAGGCTCCGTATTAATAAAACCTTGTATTTAGGGTCTAGCTACTCACTGAGGAGACCTCAAAAAAGGTTGAAACCGGTCTGGGTAGTGACCCCATCCATAATGCATTGCAATATACATCTTCTAGTGAGATGTGCTTTTCATTATGGAAAAATACTAAGAATAGTGATCAGAGATTTACCCACCTTTACAATGAGTTGCCCTGGTGTTGTACTATCTTCAGACTTGAACTTTGTTTCAGGCGCAAACTTAATTGTTTGCATACTTGGGATTAGGAGTTAAAATAACCAAGTTTATAAAATTACTTGGTTATCCTAATATATATATATATATATATATATATTAAGGGGATTTGTATCTCCTTAATTATTATTAACTACATTGTGTAAATCATTGCACTGTATTATGTTATCGTCCATAAAATTAGGTTTACTCTTTTTCTCAATGCAGTGCTTGATCTTTGTACAATTCCTTTCTGTCCTCAGATCACAGATCCAATCGAATTTTAAATATTGATCTCACCTTTGGAGGTGGTATATCCCGAAGATAATAAAACGTTTACTTGAATCGGTGCAGAAGAGAGATATTAAGCACTGGTCAGTGAATTAAGATATTTAACATATTTACATTTAAGAATCTATTTAGGTAGTAGAGTTTGTCTAACACAATCCTTACGTTACTTACAACATCGGTGATGTGCAGTTTCCCACTTAAATTGCTATCAATTTTTAATCCAAAATAAGTTATTACACTGACTTTTTCTGTTTCCTCACAGTTGCAATTTGAATTTGTCCTGCAATTCCAATCATGCAAAATTAATTGTGCGGTGAAGTGCATTTTACTTGTTGCATTTCGCAAATTAAAATTTACATATTTAGTTTTTGAGACATTCAGACTGAGTTTATTTGGAACCAATTTGTTACTTTTAAAAGATCAGCGTGCACTATGGTTTGCATTTGTTCTGCTGTGTCCGTAGAGAAAATTAGTACTGTATCATCTGCAAAAAGCGCTTATTTTACTGTTTACTTTGAGATTGCAGAAATCGTTGATATAAATATTAAATAAAACTGGTCCTAAGACAGGTGCTTATGGTTCACTGCAGTCTACCGTTTTGGAGCTGCTGTAGCTTTTGTTTATTTTTAAGTTGTTGATCTACATTTAAGTAATTTTTGAACCAGTTTAGTGCAGTGCCTCGTATTCATGACTTCTATATTTTTCATTAAAATTTCATGTGATACAGA
Source organism: Typopeltis vanoorti (assembly GCF_054136105.1). Taxonomy (NCBI): domain Eukaryota; kingdom Metazoa; phylum Arthropoda; class Arachnida; order Uropygi; family Thelyphonidae; genus Typopeltis; species Typopeltis vanoorti. The sequence continues at coordinate 29,519,540 of NC_143558.1, forward strand.
TTCAAAAGCTTTGTGTAGATCTAAAAATGCTGCTAAGGTTAGTTTATGTTCGTCATGGGAGGTATAAACTGTGTTTGTGAAGTTGAGTAAAGCATGTTCTGTGCTAAACATTTCCCTGAACCCAAATTGATTCTTTGAAAAGTTGTTTTTGTCCAAAAATTTCACGAGTCTAATTTTTACCAATTTTTCTAATTTCGAAAATACCAGTAGAAGGGAGATCGGTCTGTAATTTTTCAAGTTATTTTTGTTTCCCTTTTTGTAAATAAGTACAGCTACAGCCTTATTAAAATCCGATAGAAACGTGCCTGTACATTAGGTTTTCATAACGTACATTTGGTTTTCTTTCACAATGCTATCGTATCCTGAAGTTTTGGTAGATTTTAGGCTAGCTATAACACTTTTGATTTCGTTTTCACAAGTGGAGAAAAGACAAATGGAATTATGGGGGATAGATGGAGTATTGCACTTTCTTTAGACAAACCCATAAACACGGTTCACGAAGCCGGCAAATTCTACTCTGCTGTCTTACAAGATTTCCCACGTTCACTTAATCTTGACCAGGGTGCACGAGAAACATTTTCCCTTCAGTTTCTTGCTCAGACTGAACTGGACAACGAACTCGATTGACGAAGCTCACTTCCATCTGGACAGTGCTGTGAATACGCACAACTACAGAATTTGGGCAACCGCAAACCCACACATTGTGAGACAGATTTCGCCTCATTCCCCCGAAGGTCACCATTTGGTGTGGTTTTACAGGGAATTCATTATCGGACCTTTCGTTTTCGACGAAGTCGGTCCTGCTGGTTACCTTCACTGTTAATGGCCAGCGATATGCATCTCCCTCTCAGCCAATCATGTGATTTTAACATTTCAACAGCTACAGTGCCTGTATTCAACAGTTTCTATGCAGGATGGTGCCCCCCTCCTCACATCACCACCCCTGTCAAGACACATTTTACCCAGGACAATATCAACAGCGTCATTTTCCTTAAAAGTGACCAGCGCACTTGCCGGACCTGAACCCTTGCGACTTTTGGTTGTGGGGATATCTCCTAGATGTTGTGTATCGTGCACGCATAACTAGCTTAGTGGACCTCAAGACCAGCACTAAGTACCAAATCCACAACATTTCGAGTGCAACTGTTGTACGTTCTGTGGTTGAGCATGCGATTTTGCGATTTCGCTCGTTGTCCACAACGGAGGGCAGCACATCGAAGATGTTGTGTAACCACACAACGCGCCATGTGTACCCTACGTTTTGTGATGTTTTGAATTACCCACTATGGTAATGCAGCGACATGATGGCCCTAGTGGCAACTTTTAGAACTAACGTTGTTTTTTGAGCAAAATAAAATTCCATTTGATTTTTTAACGATACTTGTGACATAATATTAGAAATATATACACGTTAACACAAGAATAATGTTTAATTTGCCAAATATTTTCGGTCTGAATATTACAGACCATCTTCAGTGGCTACATAGGAATAGCTTTAAAAAACAAAGTGGAATACGAACAATTGATCATTCACACATAGAACGAGCCGCGTGATGTCATATCGCTAAGTATTAGAAGAGTAAACATTTTTAAAGTCATAATTAAAGATATTAATTCAGAAATTCATATAATAAACTTAAATGACATTAGACTAATATAGGAAATTTACAAAAAAAAAAAAAATAGGATTAAAATATTAAATCGTTCTGCTGAGTAGTTACCCAGTTCAAGCCTTTCGAAATGTGAACCTTTAATTATAATCACCCTGGAAATAAAAGCTGATTAATAATTACTTTTAAATCTCTTAAAATATAGGTTTTTAAAATAGCCTAAGAGGGGCTTCGTATATTTTATATTCATATTATTAGTTTATATGGCAATTTTTTATATTATTTTTGTTCCATATTTTTAATTATATTTTTATCCTCTCATAATTTTGATTCTTCACTATCCGTGTTGTATCCTTCATTTGTATTCTGATTTTCGCCTTAATTATGAGTTCAGAATACCGAAATAATCTTTCTATTAAATTAAATTGGATAGCTCAGATATGCATCCACAGTGATATGTTATTGAAAATAAAATTACTTTTCAGTAGATTTATCAGCCTTGAGGGAATCAAATTTAGTCTTTTAAAAAAGGAGCTAATTTATCGATAAAAATTAAAATAAAGTAAGCAATAATGACTATTGTAGTAACAAAACAAAATAAAATAAAATCAGCTAACGCCTTTTCATTCCCGTATAGGGAATAGGCGAGGCCGTTTAGCCCTATTTAACTTTTGGAGACTGAGTGGGCAGTTCAATCTCCACCGTTACCTAATCAGAGATAGCTGGTCCAAGGCTATCTCTGTCCAAGGATATCCAAGACTAATTAAGCGGCACGCAGTGAAGAGGAAGCTCAACAAGTGCCGCCATCTCGTGGTCACTAATCGTAACACTCGTATTTAATGTCTGAAATAATGTGGGTTCTACGGTCGATTTTCTTGAGTTTACAGGACGAAAAACCTGAGTTTCCTGGAGAAAAAACCCACTTGCCGTGCTAGAGATCGACTAACTCGGGAACCGGTCGAAAAAAGGCTTAGAAAAATTTCTTCTAGTCGCCAACTAGAATCGAAACCGAGAAGTCTTCCTTCGTGCGGTCAAGCGCCGTGGTATGCAAACGCCACAACCACTGAGCTACACATGCTCTAACAAGCAATATAAATTAAGGAATTATTTTAAGAACATGAAACACAGGCCTAGAATGAAAATTATTTATTTTTTCATTTAATTTTATTATTATTAACACCATGTTCCAACAAAAAGATGTGCACAAGTTACTTCTTCTTTAGCCCTTCTAAGTCGTGCCCGTCCCGACGATAAGGTAGCTATCCGTATGCCTCCCAGTGCGTCCTATGTCTGTACCCGCGTGTGTTCACGGGGCCGGTTTGCCTGCTTGTGGGAGGAAAAACCCCAGATAAACTGGGGAGAAAACGCCTGCAGTCCAAGTCCACGCCCAAGACCTGCTAACTCGGCTATATCTGAGAAAGATCCTAAGCTCCTCATTTCGGCGACGGGAATCGAAAATAGGACACTCCTTTCTCAGACATATGGTTGCGAAGCGCATAGCCACTCAGCTAACCGCTGGGACATGCATAAGTTACAAATAAGAAAACTTATTTTTCTGTGTAATGTATTGACTGTGTAATTGTTGACAGAGATATCTTTGTGCTGGTTCTGTATACAGATTATTTGAAATCGGAATCGATCATCACTTAGTCTTAAGTAGGATAAAACGAATATCACATTAAAAACAACAATATATAAGAAAAGATTGAAAACAATTAAAGTCCAGCAGCTTTCACAGGTAAACTGTAGACTCAACTAAACAATCATTATTCAAGAGGAATGCAAACACGAGTACCTATCAATGCTTGCGGTAAAAATACCTCTTAAGTCTGAAATGTGGAAACGCAGCTGGAGCTGATGATATTCGACCAGAAATGATGAAGCATAAAAGACATGCAGTGATTTCTCTCCATTAATCAGAGGGCCTCGTTATACGGTCTAATTCCAGATGATTGGAGCAAAGTTCTCAAATTTCCCATCTATAAAGAGAAAATAAAACTCATATGAGAATTACAGAGGACTTTCAGGTAAGATTTATACAAGCATACTTGAAAAACAGTTGATTAAATTTGTAGAAGAGAAACTTGGATAAGAATAAGCCATATTCACGCGAAATAGAGGTTGTCAGGATCCTTATCATGGGAATGTGACAAAGATGTGTACTTAAGTTTTGTAGATGTGAAAAAAGCATTTCGAAAACACTACTGTTATATGGAGTGAATGGGGCATCACACAGAACATTGCATAGTCTATATTTAAGTTGTCTGTCAGCATTTAGAATTAAGATAAATACAGTAAGATGATTTGATGTAAAATCAGGTGTAAGAGAAGGTTCTCCGCTCTTATTCATCGTCTATATGGATCGCGTTATATAAGGTGCCATTAAACCTAATATTAGAATTGGAGATGGCAAACTTAGTTCTTTGTTTCATGCAGATGGTTGATGTACTCCAAGACAAATCTAGTGCAGATCTCCAGCCTTTCCCTAACTAAACTGAATAACAGCTGAAATACATTTGGCATAAAAATCAGAAATAAGAAGACCAAATATTAAAATAAGCACGAACATAGAAAATTTCAGCTGCATTCTGACTGGAGATCCTGGATATCAAATACAACAGTTGAACTACTTTGACACAGTGAAGAATGCAAATTAAGTAAATTTAGAAATAGACAACAGACTAAGCATGACTGGTATTGTGGGGAGCCAGTTGAGCTAATTATATAAAAGAGAATTTTGCCTTATCTGATGTAATCAAGATGTAACACATCGTTGACCACTGTCTTCAAACAGTGGTCAACGATTCTGAAGCTTTTCTACGATGTTATTGTTCTAGCGAGAATTCGGTTCATTCTTGATTATTATTATTATTATTTTAAAAATACAATCTTATTTGCAGGATTAACCCGTTTTGGTTTTCTGCAGTCAGGTAGAGAGGTTACATGCTGATTGTTTGTTGAGGCATATTACGTAGGAATACCAGTTGTTATAAGATGAATTACAATCATTCTTGATTAGTTCATTATCTTTCTATCTATCTGTTCACTAGGCATCCACATATGCTGCATGGTCATACCGATACTCGGTGATGTGCCACACCAGGCTTCGCCATGTATCATTCATGTCATGTATTATTCTATGCAAGACATTTGCCAGGAACTTAAGTATATCTATTCAGGACATGCTGAAGTACAAAGCAAGTAACTATGACCAACTGAGGAGTATACGTGCGAGTACTTGGGGATTATGGTATCGGCTGCTAGACGAACGAAGATCTACAGTGCGTGGAAGGCGTTTAAAATATTTAATTGACGCAATATCGGAATGTGTCCCGAGAGATTGAAGAATAAATAGGATAGGAGTGAGAGGAAGGACAAGCAATTTACTAAGCTAGAACTTCTTAAGAAAAAAAAATGATATGTTGCGTGGATAAGGATGACATCAATTATGAAAATTATAAGAAACAGTTCAAAAGAGTTCCAACTCTTGCACGAGAAGCTGTTTGGATATGAAACGAAATTCAGTCTGCAAGCTAAAGACAATCCAAAAGAATTTTTTCTTTATGCTGAAAGTAAAAAAATGAATTAATGTGAAAAAATAATTCTACTGAATACAGATGGTATGAAGGTGAAAGATACAGAAGAGGTTGTTTAGCTAACGAGTGCCCATTTTGATTAGGACAATCAACCTTGGTGTGTGCAAGATTGAGCTCACTGCTACCTCTTCATATATCACTGAATAACACTTCAGCAATAAGGAATGATGGGATATCAGCACGGATGTTAAATGACCTATTACTATTTGTTATACGTTATTTGAATAAGCGGAAGTAGTGAATATGCGAAAATGGCTGTTCGCTTAATGTTAGTAAAAGTACTCAAATTGGTGTAATGAGATATTCGGTGGGTATTGTGATGGCAGAATTATGCTAAAAGAAACTGATCAATGTAGGGGATATTGGAGTATGGGAGGGGGAGGGCATATAACAGAGTCGGTAAACAGAATTCAGATGATAATTGCGCTGCTGAAACGAACCTTGACATATGAAGATAAGAAGGTAATTTTTCCTCTTTACACGTATTTGTTATAACCTACTCTCTATTTCTGCACACAGACCTTTTCTCCTGGTTTCTGAGGTAATGCAGTTTGAATATAGCGGATGCAAAGGAAAGTGTTCAAGATAGCAGGATTGTGGAATGTAGATTATGAAGAGAGACTGAGAATTTGTGGACTTTAGATGGTAACAAACAGGAGAAAGGTTGGTGATATGAAAGAGACCTACAGACTTCTGAAATAATCATACACGATGGAATACATGTGGATGGGATGTTTCAATTTTCAAAGATAGGCAGAGGACAAGGAGGTATCCAGGAAGTTGAGGAAAGGGTGGCCCATAATTCACGAAGGAGTTTTAACTTTCAATAACGTTTTTAATTATTATTTTATTTCTTTTTCAGGTAGTCTAAGGAACATTTGGGAAAGTTCACAAATTGTTGGGTTCACAACCCAACAACACCAAAATCAGGCAATTTTATTTTGAAAATCAGCATTCGATTTTGGCCCGTCTTTGTGAAGCCGAAAATGGAATGCATTTACGTGATGTAATATAAAAAAAATCTCCAGTTCTGTATTTCATTATAACAAAAAAGATTAAAATAATTAATAAAAAAATAAAAGTTAAAGTTAATAGAATAAAGTTTAAAATGCTATAGAACTAAAAAACATGTCGATTGAATTTTTAATATAATAATAATAATATAATATAATAATAATGAATAATAATAATAATAATAATAATATTTTTTTATTATTTTTTTTAATTACATACATTACATACATTTGTTACAATTATTATATACATTACATTCATTTGTTTACATATGATACATTACTTACATTTGTTTACATGTGATATTTACATTACGTACATTGGTTTACATATAATACATACATTGGTTTTCTTGTGATACCTACATTACATGCATTTGGTTACATATGATACATCTTGGATGAGAACTAATTTTTTTTCCCTTTCATCCTCGAAGCTTAAATGTAAGCTTATCTGAGGATGACACCAGTTGATTATTATGTATTGTTTTTTTTGTTTTTTTTTGCTGTGTTAGGATGCTGCGGAATCTATGATTGAGAAATTCGTGCGCGCGCACTCACACGCACACGCATGCACGCGCACCCCCCCCCCCCCACACACACACAATAAATGGAATGTACTGATGCGTCGCTGAACTGGAAGCCTGAGCGAATATATTGTGTTTCATTAAGTTTGTATGGTATTTTGGGTGCGTGTTTCTTGTTCGTAGTATGTCCTTAGAGCTCTTTTCAGGCTATTGTAGTTTGTAATATTCAAAAGGTAATTTGTTTATCATGTCTGGGATGTAGAAGTTTCGCGTGGCCTTTCCGTAGTGATTATTGTATTTATATGTGATATAATTAGTAGTCTGAGGTCTTGTTATACGGTATATATTTCTAACTGTCCTGTAGTTGGCATCGAAATAATGTTTTAGCAAGGCTGCATAGTGACATAAATGTTTTGCTGTCAGTATTTTGTGTTCTGCCATTGCAATGTTTATAAGGTCGTGATTTTCTCTTTGTTCCCAAAAGATCAGTTTTGTCATTTTGTACTGTAGCGACATTCATCTATTTAATTTGTAGTGTGCACAGAAAGCATAAGTTGTTATAGCGTCTCTTAGTATATTTTCGCATAGTGGTTTGTATATTAGTGTTTTTAGGCGTATGGGAACTATGTCATTTAATCTGTAGAGTTTGCCACTTATTGTTCGGAGTTTGTTGTGTAGATGTTTTATATGGCTATTCCAGTTCATATCTGCATCGAAGTAAATTCCAAGGTATCGTATTGTTTCAACCTGAGTGATTGTAGTGGTTTTGCTGTTCTGTGTGTTTTTTGTGTTGGAAAGTGGATGTTGGATGGTTATATATTTGTTATCAACTGGTCGAGTCAGTGGATTTCTGAATATCATTAATTTTGTCTTTTCTGAGTTTAGGTGTATGGAGTTTTTCGTGAGCCAGTCTATGATCAGATTTATGTCATGTTGCATATTTGTTTGGGCTATGCTTGCGTTATTATGGATGGATATTATTGCTGTATCGTCTGCGTATTGGAATATCTTACCTTTGAGTGGTAACTGATTAATATCGTGTGTGTAAATGTTGAATAGAGTTGGGGAGAGTACAGCTCCCTGTGGCACTCCACAGGTTACTGGTAGCTCTCTGCTTCGGTTTGATCCGATACGTGTGATATGCTTTCTATTTTGGAGGTAGTTTGTAAACCACCTGTGAAGAGGCCCGTCTATTCCAACATGCCTCAGCTTTTCTAACAAGGTTTGATGTGTGAGTGTATCGAATGCTTTGGTTAGATCTATAGAGACTACCATGGATATTTTGTTTTTGTCTAAGGCGGTATTAATTACGTCTGTAAAGTCTTCCAAGAGAGATGTTGTTCCCTTATTTTTCTGAAAACCATATTGTGTTTTGGGGATAATATTAAAGATCTCAGTGTATGCTGTGAGTTTCTTCAGTATGATCCGCTCCATAATTTGATTGATAATTGGTAATGTTGCTATGGGTCTGTAATTGCTGATTAAATTTCTTTTTCCTTGTTTGTATGGGTGTAATTATGGCGGTCTTTAGCATACTTGGTATCTGTCCTGTTTTAAATATTTTATTTATTAGTTTTAGTAGGATAGGACTTAAACTAGTTGCATGTTGCTTTATATCTTTAGGTCTGATACCATCTATTCCTGGGCCTTTGTTTGGTTTGATTTGATGTACTGCTGAGAGAAGTTCTGCTTCTTTTATGGTTGGGAACCATAATGTCTGTTTTGATCGCGGTCCAAGTGGACGGTCTCGTTTTGTGACTGGGGGAATATTTCTGTGAAGTTCTTGGATGGAGTCTGCAAAGTATTGGTTAAAGTCATTTGCTAGTTGTTGGATAGGTTTTGCGTCTTTCATGAAGCTGTGTTTTATGGTTTCGGAGGCAGTGGTGTTGGGAACAGATTCTAGCATCTCATTAATCAGATGCCAGGTTTGTTTCATGTTGTTTTGTGCGGAGGTTAGTTTGTCTCTGTAGTAGCTTCTTTTTGCATAATAATAATAATAATAATAATAATAATAATAATAATAATAATAATAAATGCAAGCAGTCAAACATCCTCCGGACACAGAGAAGAGTCACATGATAAGTGTAATGAAGTTTCGTTTTTCTAGGAATTTGGTTATATAATTAGTATATATAATTAGATAATGTAAATGATTATTATTATGACAACGAAATTCTTAATTTTGAATAAGGATATTATAGCAAGTAATAAAATAAATAATAACACTAATAATAATAACGGACTGACATTAATAAACTAAACATCATCTAAGGGGAAGTTATTCAATGATCATCCAGCAAGTACTCTTTTGTGTGAACTTTAACTGCATGAAGTATTATCCTCGTTACTAATTGCAATGTGCAGTTACGATACATGCGCAGTTATGTATATATATATCTTGAAAGTATCCATCTTTAAAAAATTCAAGTACATTTATTATATATACAGTATATATTAGGATTACTAAGTAATTTTTTATATTAGGATTATTAAGTAATTTTTTATAAGCTTGGTTATTTAACTCCTAATCCCAAGTACGCAAACAATTAAGTTTGCGCCTGAACGTAGTTCAAGTCTAAAGGTGGTGCAACTCAGAGTAAAGGTGGGTAAAGCTCTGATCACTATTCTTAGTATTTTCCATAATGTAAAGCATATCTCACTAAGAGATGTGCAGTTCTGCGATACTGCAATACATTAAGGATGGGGTCCCTACCCAGACCGCTTTCAACCTTTTTTGAGGTCCTTCAGGAACACCATCGTAGTCAGTAATCTAGGCTCACACGAAAGTGACATAACATCACTACACCAAGCAGTAATTGAAATAGCTAACGGGGAGGTACTAAACCTCAACGGTACCTTCTAAAACTCAACTATTAACATGAACAACAAATTTCGCGTCGCCACTCTCAACATTAACGGTCTGCGCTCCGTCTCCGCACAACGCGCTGTTTGGAGCCTACTCTCACTGCATGAGGTTCATGTACTCGTTCTTCAGGAGACGCATTTTTATCAGTACTGGGACATAGAAAACTTCTCCAGGAGCTTCCCTGTACAGAGCTTCTGATGTTTCGGAGAGCGCTGTGCAAGGGGGGGGGGGGGAGAGATCCTTGTTCGTCAGCCTATTCTAGGCGGGTTTTTCAATGTACAGAAAGATGCTGCAGGACGTCTAGTCTCTATAGACTGGAAGTTTGGAGGTAGAGTCATCCGCTTCCTTACTGTATATGCCCCTAACAACGTCCACCAGCGAAGCGGGTTCTTCACGTCCCTAGAACCTTATTTACACGGGGCTCAGTATATCATCGCCGGGGGGGGGACTGGAACTGCATCGCTGACGTAAGATTTGACAAAGTTGGTGGCAACAACAACTCGGGTACCGGTGGCTCTAGGGAACTGCAACTGTGCTGTGATAATGTCGACATCTGGAGGGACATAATCCAGACACAGTGGGTACCACATGGGCGAGAGGAGGAGTCGCAACGCGACTCGACCGCCTTTATATCTCCAGGAACCTAGGGCCACGAGTTATTTCGGTCAGGCATATAGCGGTTGGTAGCTCGATAACAGACTATAAAATGGTTCTGATGAACATCGAACTACCCGAGGTCGTAGAAACATCGAGAGGACCTTGGAAAATGCTTCCAAGCTTCCCCAAAATTTATAGCAAGGATTTGCAGCTGCTGTGCGAAGGAAGAAAAAAGGCCAACTGGGACTGGGACGCGTGGGCCCAGTTCAAAACCGAGGTAAAAGAGCTCTTCCAAAACATCTCCAGAGAAAGAAAGAGCTCACGCACAAAGAAAAAAAATGAGAGAGCTGTATCGAGAGCTAGGATGTTACCGGGCTAATCAGAGAAACGGTATTCCTAGCGATTCGCTTATTAAAGCCGTGGAAATCGAACTCGAGGCACTTCGACGGAAAATAGTCGCCGAGCTCGATTTTCACGCCAGACTGTTTCTCCGGCAGGCGGAAACACCGTCGGCCGCCTTTTACAATCGGCAGCGCATAGCAGCACAAAGCGAGAAAACGGTTCGGCAAATTCATGCTAACGGGCAAACACTCACAACCACGGGAGACATCCTGCGGCAATTTTCCCAGCATTACACGAGAACCTATTCCGACGAAGCTGAGGAGACAGGCGACTTCGGAGTGTGGAACATTGACAACATGCCTGAACACCTCAGAACTCTTCAAAAGAGACCAATCACTTCGGAAGAGGTTACTCGAGCCTACAAACAGCTTAACCTACGGAAAACCCCTGGCCTGGATGGGCTAGGCGTTGAGCTCTATCGCTCAGCCTGGAACTTCATCTTGCCTATCCTGGTCTCATTATTCAACGGATTCCTATTCACTGGTGACGTGCTGCTGACTTTGTCAACAGGTACACGATTTTCATCCCCAAAAAAGGGAGAGACCTGAATAGCATGAGTAGCTGGAGGCCCATTTCCTTGACTAACACAGACTACAAATTATTCGCAAGAGTGATTTGTAAGCGTCTGAAGTTGGGCATTGGGAATGTGCTAACCCGTACCCAAGTATACGGAGTTCCGGGCAGGTCGATGGAGCTCAACCTCTTCCTGATAAGAGACCTTCTTCGCCTTGTGACGAACAAGGAACTCCCACTTGCACTCGTATCAGTAGACTTAGATAAAGCGTTCGATAGCGCAAAGCACAACTTCCTGCACTATATCCTAGAGAAAGTCGGAGTGGCGGCCTGCGTAAGGGAAGCAATCAAAAGGCACAGCAGGTGTCCCGCAAGGCTCCCTCCTATCGCCGCTACTCTTCAACATTTTCATCTCAGACATACCAAACACAGCATCAACCACCATGGCTTTCTATGCAGACGACATGGCAATACTGACCAGATCACTCAGGCCACACTTAGCCACAAAACGACTAACGCAGCAACAAATCTTGAAGAATGGTTTTAGAAATGGAGGATAGTTGTCAACGCCGACAATAGTACGGCCATACTCTTTACAAGAAGGAAAGCAACTCACCACGGAGCAGTCACGATGTTCAACACTGATATCCCGTGGCAAAAAGAAGTAAAATACCTGGGAATCAAACTGGATAACCGACTCAGCTTCAACTCCCACATCTCACATACCTGCAACAAAGCCAACTCAGCAATAGCTCAACTCTATCCGCTACTCAACCGAAGAAGCAAAGTCAATACAGAAAACAAACTAACAATATACAAAACGATCATCAGACCCATACTAACGTACGAATCGCCGGCATGGAGCCACACCTCCCCAACAACATCAAAAGACTACAGGTACTACAAAATAAATGCCTCCGAATGATCTTCGACGCCCCGTGGTTTGTTAGGAATGCTCTCCTCCACCAAGACGGAAACATGCCGGACATACCTTCGTATCTCAACCAGACTGCTGCCAAGTACTTCGCCCCGACATCACTCCACCCCAACCAACTCATTCGTGATGCATCAAATTATGGTGAAAACGACAGATGGAGACACAAACGCCCGAAGGCAGCTCTGATCATCGCTTCAAATGATTCTACACACAGACCTAATTCGGGCGAGCCACGCGCTCAAAAATTTCTCGTTATCAATAATCACAATCTAGCGATGAAGGGATAAAAGTCCAAGGGATTGACGTCCATCTCGCCATTTAAGTTAGCAGTGAGTAGAGCTGCCCTTGACCAGGGACACTTCTTTGCAGCAGGACTGGAGCTCTCTCTGGAGGGGGCTGCTGGAACTGGACGCTGCTAAACTTGATCACGAACAGATACTACACTTTTCTGATATTCCTACTACTGCTAACCATACTACAGAAATGATCCTGATCTTGTGAAGTATGACATTCATATGTTCATAACATGTATTCAAGATGGAACGGCTAACAATCTAAATGATAACCACTGCGATTGATAGAACAAACTCTTAAACGGACGATTCATGTATTTGTATTATATTTTTAATATTTTAGTGTATTTTGCAAACTTTAGTTTGTTTTCTTTTTATAAACGTAATCTTGAATTTGTTTAAATATTTTATACAGCTATTTTTATTATTTATTGTTATGTTAGAATTATATTTTGATTTTATATTAATTTATTGGATAAAAATATAATCAGCAAATCCATTAACTGACAAGTGTTATACATTGCATTATGACTTGCTTTCCAGTGAGATGAAGAGACACCGATGTCACATCCTTGGATTAGCCAACATCTGCTGGACTCATCCAGGGTAGATAAGAAACCAGAGAATAAGTGAATTTCACACGAGACATCGAAACTATTTTAAGCTAAAGACATAAGTGATTCGAAGAGATATTTCCCTGGAGTTGAAATTATTGTTCTGAGCCACATTAGACACAGGGAGAATCTCGAGGCCGAAAAGAGTGTAATCGATGAATGGAAGGCCATATCACCACCAAGTACGGTACGGAGTGAGAGATAAATATAGAGAATATGATCAAACATAAAATACAGAAATATTAGAATCCTAACCGAAATTTCCTTGCCTGGCTGAATGACAAAAGTGCCGTCTTATAGATATCATAGATATTATTATATCTTATTATAGATATTATTATATTATATTATTATATAATAATAGATATTATTCTAGATATAGATAATATAATATTATTTTTAATAACATTATTAAAAAAAATATTTTTTTGACACAAGACTATTATAGATGTTTCAATAGAGAGTTTTTTTTTTTAATTTCTGTGCAGAAATTAACTATGACTGACAAGCTGATGATCGGAAAATGATGGAAAAATTACTCTAAATGATATCCACAGTGCTTTCTATCTTTTGTATCTGGCAACGTCATTTCCTGTCTTGGGATGGTAGCCGAAGTAGCAGTTAGTAGAAGGTGCAAGAGGAATTAAAAATAGCAAAGAAGATCCAAACAAAAAATGAGATTAATATAAATTGAAAATAAATTACTGTGATTTATATTACTATATCTATAATAAACCAATAATAAATTGATAATAAATAATAATCTTCTTTGGGTGCCATCTCCTATCGGAGGTCGGCGACCACCTTGGCAAATTTTGAGCGATTCTCAGCTATTCTGAGCAGTCTCTCAGAGTTCATAGCAGTCCACTGTCTGATATCTGCCAGCCAAGATTTTCTTCGTCTTCCTTGTCCTCTTCTTCCATTTATCTTCCCTTTTATAATCAGTTGAAGTATCTTATATTTTTCATTACGAAGTAGGTGACCACGATATGCAGTTTTCCTTCTTTTTATGGTATCTAAAAGTTCACGTGATTTCCCCATTTTGTTCCAGTACTTCCTGATTGGACGTTTTTGCTGTCCATGAGATTTTTAACATTCGTCTGTATAACCACATCTCAAAGGCTTCAAGTCTTTTTATTGATATTGTCTTCAAGGTCGAAGTTTCTGCACCGTACAGCAGTACAGACCATACATAGCATTTAACCATGCGTACTCTAAGCTCTAAGTTTAAACTGTGGTTACACAGTATGGATTTCATCAAGAGAAGAAATTTTCTTGCCATTTCAATTCTAACTTTTATTTCTATTTCTGGGTTACAATCTTCATTTAACCAGCATCCGAGATATTTAAACTTTGCCACTCTTTCTATGTGTTTCCTATTTAAAGAAAGTGCTAAATTAAGAATTGGTTTCTTACTTATGACCATGAATTTAGTTTTGGTGATATTTATTTTTAATCCCAGTTTTTCACTCTCTTCATTCACTAGTTCCAGAAGATTTTGAAGATCCTGAATATTGTCAGCCAGGAGAGCTGTGTCATCAGCATATCGGATGTTACTGATGATTTCACCATTTACACTAATCCTTTCCTTTCTTCCTTCCAAGACTTTTTGAAATATGGCTTCTGAGTAGATGTTAAAAAGAAGAGGTGACAGCACACATCCTTGCCTTACTCCTCGTTTGATGTTAATGGAGCCTGTAATAATGTCATCAACTTGAACAGATGCCTTTTGGTTCCAATATAAGTTTTCAATGATCCTGATGTATTTACCATCTAATCCAATTCTTTTTAATAGTACAATCATTTTAGCATGTTGGACTTTGTCAAATGCTTTCTCGAAGTCGATGAAGCAAATGAATATTACCTTGTTTTGGTCAATACATTTTTGAAATAAGATCTGAGAGCAGAAAAGGGCCTCTCTTGTTCCCAAGCCGTTTCTAAAGCCGAATTGGGTATCATTGATGGTGTCTTCACATTTTCTGTATTTGAGAACGTAACTCATTAGGCTGATCATTCTATAGTCATTACAAGTTTTTGCATTTACTTTTTTAGGTAGCATGATGAAGGTCGACTGTAACCAGTCTTGAGGTATTATGCCTGTATCGTAGATCTTATTAAATTGCTTTACTAATATGTTAATGTTGTCATTTTCTAATAACTTTACTATTTCTGCTGGTATTCTATCTGGTCCCAGGGTTTTACCATTTTTAGCTGAGTTTAATGCACATTCTACCTCTGATTTTAGAATGTATGGACCTTCCATATGTTCATAAGTATTTTCTTGGTTCTGTCTGTTATCAGTAAACAGTTCTTCTATATATTTCACCCATTCTTGTATTTTGTCATCCTTTTTGGATATAATTTCTCCCTTTTTGTTTCGAAGGATACAGAATTGTTTTTTCTTATATATACCTGAGGTCTCTTTCATCTTTTTATGTAGATTAAAATTGTCATGTTTTTCCTGTATAATTTCTATTTCTTTACATTTTTCATTCATCCAGATTTCTTTTGCTTTTTTGATCATGTGTTTAATAATTTTCTGAACCTCTATATATTTTGTTGGATTATGATTTTTATATGATCTGCGTTGATCCATGAGAGAAAGAATTTCATCAGTCATCCAATCTTTCTTTTTTACTGCTCTATTAGGACATAAGGTATTGGTACATTTCTCAATGAAGACAGGTTTCAATTAGTCCCACGATTCATCAGCCCTCATGATGTCATCATTCTTGATAAGTGCTAGCTCTTGATTCAGATCTTGACTCAATTTGCTTCTTATCTCTGTGTTTTTTAATTTTCCCAAATCAAACCTTTTTGTTGATGTTTCTTAAGCATAGCTTTCAGTCTAAGTTGTAACTCTGCCACCAGTAGGCTATGATCAGAAGCAATATCTGCACTAGGATAGGTTTTTATACTCTTTATAGAACTTCGAAATCGTTGATTAATTAGCAAGTAATCAATTTGGTTTCTGACTATATTCCCATTATTATCCTGTGGTGATCGCCAAGTATACAATATTCGAGGTGGTAGCTTAAACTATGTGTTTGTGATTATTAGCTCCTCTTCCTGGCAGAATTGAAAAAGACGGTCACCTCTCTCATTTCTTGTGCCCAGTCCATGTTTGCCAACTACATCTCCACTTGTACCTTTCCCAACTTTAGCATTGAAATCACCCATGACTATGTTAATATCATGCTTTTTTGTGTTTTTCATTAGTTCTTTTAATTTATCATAAAATTCTTCAATCTCGGTATCATTCTTGTCAGCAGTAGGGGCATAGACTTATATAAGATTAACATCTAGTGGTTGTCCTTTCAGTTTTAATAACATCATCCTATCTGAGTATGTGATGAAGCTCAACAGTGACTTATTGATATCTTTGTTTATTATTATTCCAACTCCGTTTTGATGGTTGTTTTCACAACTTCCAGAGTGATACATTGTCATGTCATTGACTTCAGTTTTGCCTGATCCTGGCCACCTAACTTCACTCATTCCTAAAATTCCAATTTCAAGTCTTTTCATTTCTTGGATAGCATTTCTTAGCTTACTTGCTTCATACAAGGTTCTGATATTCCAGGTTCCTAGTTTTACTGAGCGCACCATGTTGAGCCCGGGGATTCTTCGTATCCCTGTCCCATTTAAGGGACGCCGGTAACTCGGGGCCATTTGTGTAGATTTGCTCGCCACGGTGGTTAGTCTGGAGAGAGAATAGAGCAGTAGTTTCTCCATTTTCTTTCTGCTCTGCAGTATTACAGACGTACACAATAAACTGTATTGCCATCTGCAATTTTCTAATCACAAGCTTTACCGTCATCATGAGACTTCAACCTTGTGTCAGTACTGACAAAGCTGCTTCCCTTTGTCAGAGGATTGAATCCTTTATTTTCCCTTCTAACCCGAGGTAGGGGCCCTAACCGGGTACTGACAGCCGGAGCCAGCTGTGCCCGGGTTGTTTTTAGAGGTCTGCTCCTCTGAAGATTCTTCCGCACATTTCACTGTTGGGATACAAATCCTCTTCCACTGATTTGTCCGTTGTTCTTCACAGAGGTCCGTTAGCATCCTTATAGGGAGTGTACCCTACGGAAGGTTCTAGGGAGCACGAGGTGGACGTGGACTTGCCTCACTCCCATAAATAATAATATTATTTAATTTATTATCTAATTAATTAATTAAATATAAATTGAAAATAAATTACTGTGATTTATATTACTATATCTATAATAAATTGCTGTGTAAGTGTACTTACAGAATATTATGATCTGTGAAGTGACTGTATTATTATTATTATTATTATAGGCGATAATAAATAATAACAACATCATTTTTTTCAAGATACATATATTTTTGTAATAACAAGATCATTTTTTCAAACAAAAAATAATAACATTATTTATTAATATTATTTGGGTTCCTTATAAGGACTGGCTTAAAGGGGCGAAGCAAGAATACTTTTCATCTTCCCCGTTATCTGTAGAGGACAGTGTAGGGATAAGGTGTTATTGAGCAATTAAAGCTCGGATCATGGCAGGAGGATAAAAACAATAGCCGAGCCTCAGCTAGAACTTCATTGGCTACATCATTGCCATTACCCTCCAAGGGTATTGGATTCATTATTTGGGTTGTTACATATATTTTTATATGAAATTTTGTTGTATAATATATTATTAGGTGTTAGAATGATGATTTATTAATGTTTAGAAATATTATTGAAAACTGCAATTTTTACCTATTATTCTAAAACATTTTTTTTGACACAAGATTATTATATATGTTTCTAAAGAGATTTTTTTTATTTTTGTGCAGAAATTAACTATGATTGATATGCTGATGATCGGAAAATGATGGAAAAATTACTATCGAATCTCGTGGCATCAGAGAATGTTTACAACTGACGTTGATAAGAAAGCATGCGTACATTAGCCTTCGTACCACATTGCAGAGCAGTGCATACCAAAGAAATGCCAAAGAGTTCTTTATTTCGAAAAGTGACTTCTACAGTCTTAGTTTGGGAATAGCACTAAGAAAGAAAAGTCCTTTAAAGAGACGCCTTTGGACAAAGTAGGAAATTGGTTAAATATCAAAACTGTGATTACTTTATTGCAACAAATATAAACAAAGCATATTTTATCTGTGAATGAAGAAAATGTTCTTACTCTAAATGATATCCAAAGTGCTTTCTATCTTTTGTATCTGGCAACGTCATTTCCTGTCTTGGGATGGTAGCGGAAGTAGCAGTTAGTAGAAGGTGCAAGAGGAATTAAAAATAGCAAAGAAGATCCAAACAAAAAATGAGATTAATATAAATTGAAAATAAATTACTGTGATTTATATTGCTATATCTATAATAAATCTATAATAAATTGCTGTGTATGTGTACTTACAGAATATTACGATCTGTGAAGTGACTGTATTATTATTATTATTGCCGCTATTTCTCAGATTTATAAACCACTATAGATTTAAGAGAATTAATAAATATATATATTTAGCTTTAAAAATATAATACTAGTTATGTGTTATTCTTGATGCATGTAAGAAATGAATTAAATAAATAAATAATATGGATATACCAGAATCATTAATAAGGACACCAACTTGATTTTTGCATAATCCTAATTCTAATAAACGTTTTGAGAATTTGCACGCAAGCGATCCACGGTTCTGTTTTCTCACCAACTCTTTTCTTCCTGTATCCTGTATATCAATGACCTACTTCAGTTGACCTCCAACCCAAATACATAGCGTTGCAGATGACAGCACGTTGAACTTCTCCCTTTCATTTGACAAACCGTATTCTCCACAACTCACCTCAACCTATAGAACATCAAAAGATCCATGCAGATAAAAATAAATGGCACCATCTCAACTAGGCGCAAAATCCTGGCAGGAGTACCTCAGGGATCTCTTTTGGCTCCTTTACTTTTCACAATCTACGTGGCTGACATTCCACAGAACCTGAGGACTACCATCACAGCCCTATATGCAGACGACACAGCCATAATGACAAGATCTCTCCGCCCACACCTGGCCATCAGTCGTCTCCAGGATACTATCACAAAGCTAGAGAAATGGTTCTCCGACTGGAGGATACAAGTAAACCCCATCAAAAGCTCAGCTATACTCTTCACCAGACGCAAAGCCTTCATCCAAGATAATATTGAACTTCTCGGAAAAAAGATACCATGGCAGACAGAAGCCAAATACCTTGGAGTACAGCTAGACAAAAAGCTAAATTTCAACAGCCATATCAAGCTCATAGGCACAAAGACATCCAGAACCATAGCCCAACTCTATCCCCTGATCAATCGCAACAGCAAATTGGATAAACGCAACAAGCTGTTATTATATAAGATGGTAATTCGACCTGTAATCACATATGCATCCCCGGCATGGAGTCACACATCCAAATCTAACCTCCAGAAACTACAGAGGATACAAAACAAATGCCTGCGGATGATCTTAGACGCCCCATGGTTCGTCAGAAACACGCAGATCCACAGAGAAACCGGAACCCCTGACATCCGTTCTCTCCTTCATGACCATGCCGAAAAGTTCTTCAGCAAGGCACATTCTCATCCTAATCCACTAATCAGACAAGCTTCCAGTTATAGTGAACATGACTATCAAAAACACAAAAGACCCAAGGCAATCCTGCTTTCAGCAGAACAGAGCTAACTCCATATTGACAAAGTGCGTGCATAAGTCTCACAACCTCCCCCTTCAAGCTTCTCCACACAGATAAAGGGGAAAATAAAAAGCATTTTATGCTTCACCCAGCAAGACAGTAACGTTGTTGTTGTTGCACGCAAGCAAATCTCACCCATCTTTCGTGGATGGGATTTCATGGATGGGAGAACAACAATATATCTCACCCACCTTTCGTGGATGGGATTTCATGGATGGGAGAACAACAATATAATTCATAGCGTATTCTCTAAGTAGCGAGTTGTACGGGAAATCCAGGTTCACAATGACGCAGACAATTCTGAGTGAAAGTCAGGGGAGGTAACCATCTCTCTTGAAATGAGGACCGAAGTTCCTAACTTTGTTCTCATAGGATCTGCCCGGGTAATGGTAAATTACCCAGGCGTCAAAAAGCAATGCTTTAGATGTGGTGCCTTCGATCATCTTGGGGCAGACTGCACTGGCATAAAATGCAAGAACTGCCTAAAAATTGGCCACAACCAAGAAAAATGTGAGGCGGTTTGTTTGAAATGTGGGGTCACCGACCACAAAGTCGACACCTGCCCATCCAGAACCCTCGCACAGAGGATGGGTGGTGCAATCACATCAGCAACAAAACCAACTAATGAAAAGGTCATAACACAGGAAGAGTTTCCGCTTCTTGAGGCCACTCCTGATCATGCCGCCATGTCTAAGACAACGAAAAGGTCCCGTATGGGAGGGAAACCTACCAGAATTGCAGAGACCAGCAATACGATCCCAACAGAAAAGACTGACAATGCAGAAACCATCATGGTAACTCCCACGGACGAAAGCGGAGCTACCACTGCCAATATAAACATCGCCAATTCAGATACAATAGAAGAAGCCGAAGTAGAGATGGAGACGAACACCAAAACTTCCAAACGGCCATTAAGTCCGCAGGAAGAAGAGCTGACAAATCTGAAAACAGCAAAAGTATCTGATACCTAACACCCAGAAGTCCCTCATGCAAAAGCAGGGGAGACTAAAACATCTCCTTAGAGGTATGCCCCGGGTGGCAGAAAAGTTTAAAGAGGCGATAGATAAAGTAGGAGAACCTGAACTCCTCCTCACAGGGAAATATGGACCCGAAATCGTCAGTGCAAAATGGGGTGACCTCTTCGTTGATGACATCAGCAAAATCACCCCTGAGCAAGTAGAGGTAGCCCTGGATATAGACGAGGAGGCAGCTTCGGCGTTCTACATTGCTCTCTGCAAACTAGACATGGCCAAGTGAAGTGAGGTGGCGAACAGAATCATAACAGCCCACAACAAAAAAATTTTCTGTACTCAGCTTCACTGGTTTTTAGCTCCCCCAGGTGGGGGAGGACCTGAGAACCCGAGCGGCGAAGGCTTACAAGGCGGTGCAGTTCCTTGTGAGCTGCATCACTCGGGCCATATCCTTCCTCCACCTCTAAGTTTACCTTTCCATTCCTTTTCCAGGTGTATTCTCTCTTTGTTTTGTTACATTTTTCCTTTTTAAGATTTTTCCTTTTTTTTTAAAGTGAAAAATCAACGACCGTTTTAGAAGCGCCCCGGCGGGCAAACAGCTAAAACAGGTCAACTGAGGAGGCCTCTTTTACCTACTCTACTACTATGCACTCTATCTTTATTTCCTCTCCTACGATCTGCTGACTCTCAGCCTATCTTACTCTACAGGCCAATGATGAAGTTTGTTGAACTCACAAAATATACATCTTGAATTTCAATTCTAGTAAACTCCTCAGAAGAAATATTAAACTGCACTTTTTTAAAATAAAATTTCGATTCTCAACCTTCTCCCTTGATTCCTTGTTCTCTTTAGTAATCTCCAAAATATTTGGAGATTCTTTTTTGTTCTGAATACACTGCCAGCCGTGTACATATACATAAATCAAATAATTAAAAATATGAATACAAAAATGTTCAGAGTTTATGATAACTCAAAGTCATCATGATAAAGAAGTCCATTAAAGTTGTAAGTCTCTTGTCTTTGGGGGAAGTGTCATATAATTAGAGAGTATTATCTACTGAAGCCTGAGTTCACTTGAAAAATTCCACGTTTAGTCTCCAAGGCAGAGTTTCCGGATTACAATGCAATAGAACACTTCGTGTCAGCGTGAATTCTGGGATTTTATGAAACTACTCGAAATTGTGCTGAAAATATTCGGGAACAAACACAATTTACTCTCTCTCTCTCTCTCTCTCTCTCTCTTCAATCTTACACGAAGTATTCTATTGCAATGTAATTTCGAAGTTTCTTCTTTTCACTCAAAAATTATTTATTCAGATAATTGGATATATTATTTGCTTAATCGAAACATGCACGGTACACATACTTTATTTTATGAATAATGGCTTCACTCATGTAAGAGTAACCAAATTATAATTTTTTACTCTTATATATATCGCTCAATATGTCACGGGTTTCTTTTAGGACGAAGACTAAAAAAAAAAAAAAACTGTTAACAACATTTAAATTCTGAATACACGGAGGTCATACAGCATACGTATAATATCGCATGTCTAGGTTGCAGCTCTCTACTAGGAGGAAACATTATTAGAGCTAGGAGACGTGGGAGTAGATATACACTGGTGTCCAAAAGCTAAGGACGAACAACGTTTAATCCTGGATATGAAACTATTTTCAAGATTACAGCCAAATTTGGACATACATTTATTGCCAGCATAATATTTAATTACCGTATATTCCAAAAAAAAAACATTATAAAGTTCGTACAAATTAAATTGCAATTCGTTTTTTGCAAAAGTTACAAATATCCTATGAACGTAGTTAAGGAATTAATGTACAGGGCTTACAGACAACTATGCGGAGAGATATATCAGTATGGAACATGTCCACCCCGAACTGCGATGCAGTTCTCACCAAGTCGTGAGCCCATCCTCCGGCAGAGCAAGGATAAGATCACGTGAAACATGGCTACTCAATTCGATTAATATCCTGGGTCTCCAGAAATATTTCTGCTGCTCGTGTGCGATGTGGTGTGACATTGTCATCCCATAAAAATGCATTCTTCGCCTACAGCACCACGGAACAATCGAACATGATGTTCAAGAACTTCGTTGCGATATCGTTTACTAGTCTGAGTCCCTTTTTCCAGCACTTGTAGTTCGGTGCGTCCATTAGGTATAATGCTTCTCCACAATATGACCCCAGAACTGCCATATCTATCCCTTTCAAGTACATTATCGCGATGCTAAGCAGTACCTACTTTCAGAGTACATTAACCAATCGGTGTCTTGTCCAATTTTTATGGATTCAGCACCACTGAAATGATGAGCTGTGGATAAAGAGACGTAGACTTATAGGACTTTGGGCATATCGCCTACTTGTCGCAAACGTCTTGCCACAATTTGTTGAGATATCCGCATACCTGTACTTGAAGGAGCCCGACTTGCAAGCTGACCTGCCGTGGTGAGTCGATTACATTTTGCTGTTATAACCAAAAAAATCTGTCTTCATGCTCCGTGGTGGAGCGAGGGCGACCTCTTGGTAAACATTTGGAACACATTCCATCGGTCGGAAACGGATACAACGCTCTGTGAGATTCCAAACTGCCTGGCAATATCAGAAATTCTATGGCCTTCTTCAAGCTTTCCAATAATTCTCTTCTGCGTGAAATCATGTAGATGATGTCTTTGAGTCATTACAAGACCTCCAAGTTTGCAATTTTATTCCTTCACAAAAAGAGCTTTCTCAAACACAATTCGCTTAGCGTATCGTTTTGCCTTTTATTCCTGTGGAGTGCTACCACGTGATCCCTTTCGCGCGATTCGAAATTTTGAATGTGTACCCGCTTTCTGCTTGAAATCTGGCATACATTCGATATATAAAAAACTGTAAAAAAAAAACTAACAGAAAACGCAAGGAACCAAAGTCCTAATTGGCGCCATCTATTGTTGGATACAAGTATTTATTCGATTTTAAAATGACTGTCTCCCAGAATTTTGATAAATTCAAAAATACACACACACATATATATACTGTATATATATATATATATATATATAATAAATGAAACTTCTCTGTGAATGGTGGTATAACAATTTTATTTCGATGAATGCAGTATATTGTATATATGATTCTTTACGATGTAAATAATTGCTATAGTTATTAATAAAAAAATACCTGAATACACCGGTATTCATCCGATCACCTCCCCTTCCCTACCCCCCAAAAAAGCCTATGTAGCTCAAGGGAAGTGGTGTGTGTTTGTGTGTCCAGAGCATTAGAACACCTGAAGAAAGACCTAGGTGAGCTCGATTTTAGTTGCCGACTAGATAAATTTTTGTCTAAGCCTTTCTTTGGCAGGTTCCCAAAGTAGTCGATCTCTGGCATGGAGAAGCGTTTTTTTTTTCCCCTTGGAAACTCGGGTTTTTCATTCCGTAAACTAAAGAAAATCGACCTTAGAACCCAGACTATTTTAGACAAGAACATATCCTGTTAGGGTTAGGTACCAAGAGATGGCAGCACTTGTCTACCCGTCTCTTCATCGGTTGCCACTTATAATTAATGATAGTCTTGGACTAGCTATATCTGATTGGCAACCTGCGCAGAATGAACTTTTCCCTCAGACTACAAAAGTTAGATAGGGCTAAAACGACCTCGCGTACTCACTGATAGGGAATAAAAGTCGTTAATAGTTTTTTTTCTTTTTTTGTTGAAAGGATGAAACATAGAATTAAATGTATTGGAGTTTAATAACTTATACTTCTCTACATGTATCAGCTATTATAAAAACTATGATATATCTACTACACATATTGCTTTAAAGCATATAGGAATCCCTTATAATATGCGATTGCGTTTGATGCCTTTGTGATTTTCGCTCCATTTAATAATAGATTTCAAAATACGTTGTGTTCATAACATGTTCTGCTTCAAGAAAAAGAAGAAAGTAAGGAAAATCTTATCAACAAAAATCAAACATTCAACTCGTTTCCCGAAGTTCAGATGTCATATAACATCTGTCAATGAGATTGGTAAGGTTTACAGAAAAACAAAATTACCGTGGATCAACTATCATTATTAATAACTCGACAAGAGGCGCACTTGCACCATGACAATGCTCCCGCTCACCATAGCTTTGTCTTTGCGAGAATCTCTGAGCTCAAGTGGCAATAGCTGCTGTGATTGTTTCTCGGTAATTATACTGGGAAGATGAGACCGTCCAATTTTTTTCTCTGTCCAAGACTTACTGAATGCAAGAAGATTTGAACTCACCTTCACCAAAGTAAAATAAAAACCACAGACTATAAGTGAAGTCTATCACAGAAAATGTTTCATATTTGATTAGTCCTTCATTCTATATGTATATTTGTTTAGCCTTCTATTATTAGTGTTTGAACTTCCCCAAGAACTGTAGTCTCTCTCTCTCGCGCGCGCGGAACATGTTCCACCAGTGTTCCGCGGAAGGTGAATAAGTGTACCGCGAGAAGTTCACCTGGAATTTGTCATTTTAGTTTTCTAAGCATTTTTCATGAATAAATATTTTATAGTGGAAATATTCTGAGGAGAATAATATTCGTGAATACGTCGAAAAGCTCAGACCCAGAACGCCTAATAACATCTGCGTAGCAAATGTTAGTAACCAAGCCGTGTATTTTTAAACGTGGAAGTATTCATGAATTAACGTTAATTTTCACACATCGAAATCTTTCAACAATCGGGAAAGAGAATACGCTGTTTATGACTGATCATAAAAATTGCCTGCAAGCCGATTGCAACAATGGGCGGAGTATCCTCTGTTCTCAAAACTGAAAGATTTAACATCTGTGTTGCAAATCTTAGTGACCAATCAGAAAGGGAGTATAAAGAAAAATTTTCCACTAAAATTGAAGATCAAGGTAGCCTGTATCCAGTTCTCAAATCTCGTAATACTGAATACTTTCTTCGCAAGTTCGTATTGTAGGGTGAAAGTTTCGAAACCGTAGTGCCGTGATTTTTTAAAAGTAATAGGCCGGCAGATTTAAATTTTACTATGAATAAGAGACAAGGGCCTTTGTTTAATTTTGGTATTAGGAAATCTCTTATTCAAGGTGTTTGTGACGCAACAGATAGTGATTCATCCACCTCCAGCCTACAAAGCGATCTCCAGGCAGGCCCGTTTCTACATTTTGCGGGGCCCTGTGCGAAATGGAAAAGCGGGGCCCCTGAAAGTTAATAACGTTTATGGAAATTTTAAATGGAAGAATATCTTGTTAATTAATTAATTAAATCAAATATGAAAAAATATTTATGAAAAATACATAAATATACAAGTATGCTCTTTGGCATCAGTTTAAGTAAAGCGAAAAAAATTAGTTAAAAAATAAATGTGTTTATATGTACATGATATATTATTTTATTATCTAAGTACACATTATCATATAAATACGCCAGAACAATGATTTATTTAATAATATAAATAATAATATAAACATATTAGAAAAAAATATCCATTTTTACTATAAAGAATGAAATATATGTATAACAAATTTTAAAATTTAAGAGAAATCTTATTATATTAGTAATTATATGAAGAGCCAAAGGCTTCAATTCGGCGACATGAACTTATTAAAGTTAAGGGATATTATATCCCATATTGTTTCTTAGCCGAATAAGAAACTCAAAGAGTTTCATGCGGAATACAGAAACTATATAAAGTTCGGCGATTCCAAGCAAATACCTGGATAATGCAGTAACTGACCCTTGAAGGTAGTGCAAGCTGAGGCAACTCATGTAAAAGGTGGAGAAAGCTCCGATCACTATTCTTGATATTTACTACTGCGAAGTATTTCCTCCTCCATGTGGGGTGAAGGAGTAGATGTTCTGCGTGCCTATGGTCTCTTTGAGGATCTTTGTTAAGACACTAGGCTCCTCCAAACCTGGCACTTCAATCCCAAATGTTCTCGCCCTGGGGAGACTTGAACGAATTTACTCATATTAACTCTGCGTTATATAAAATAAAAAAAAAAAGGGAAAAGAGTAGACTCTAAGTCAACCGACTTAGAGTGTTAGTAGGTTAATAAATGAGCCCGAAAGGATAATAATCCCGCTCTAGTGAGGAAAAAAAAGAGTCTCCGCTAGAGCCAACAAGTTAGTAAATTATTATTAACAAAGGAACACAAAATAAATATATATATATATATATATATAAATAAATATCCCGCTCTAGTGAGGAAAAAAAAGAGTCTCCGCTAGAGCCAACAAGTTAGTAAATTATTATTAACAAAGGAACACAAAATAAATATATATATATATATATATAAATATATATATATATATATATAAATAAATCAACCACTTGTGAAAAAAAAGCAAACCTGAAAACCTCAGCAGCTGGCTGAACTTCGAACTTTACAAATATATATATATATAGCGAACGAAGGAAAATAGGTAGACCTGGAAGGTAGATCTACTTAATAGTTAATATAGCGAACGAAGGAAAATAGGTAGACCTGGAAGGTAGATCTACTTAATAGTTAATACCAAGTTTGGTAGCGAATAGAACTTATAGCTCTTTTATGAGAATTACTAAGAGGTGTTCTAATAAATTAGTAATAATATGAAGAGCCAAGGCTTCAATTCGGCGATATAAACTTATTAAAGTTAAGGGATGTTATATCCCATATTGTTTCTTAGCCAAATAAGAAATTCAAAGAGTTTCGTGCCGAATAAAGTAAATATATAAAGTTCGGCGATTCCAAGCGTAAGCAAATACCTGGATAGTGCAGCAACTGACCCTTGAAGGTTGTGCAAGCTGAGGCAACTCATGTAAAAGGTGGAGCAAGCTCCGATCACTATTCTTGATATTTACCCATAATGTGAACTTAACTCCTAGGAGCTGTATTATTGTTCAACATGAGAGAAGGTCACTAGCCAGACCGGTTTCGACCTTTTTTGAGGTCTCATCAGTGAGTAGGTAGAATGGGAGTTCATGTCTTTCATCATCGGCCTTTGGAGTATAAAGATTGCTGAGGGTCAGCAGGTAGTAATAGGGGAAGTTAAAGAAAGGTAGAGTAGGATACTAGTAGGTTAAAAGTGGCCTCAGTCAACCTTTAGCTGTATAACCCATAGGTTGTGGCTAAAATGTCTGTGAATATCTTCTTCTTACACCTGTTCTAAAAAAAAAAACTTTGAAATAAACTTTTCTTATATGCGCTCGTAAAATTCTTTCAAATTAACAATTTAACTAACCAGGTATCTATGGAGGTCATCTCCTAACACCTGTTTTAGTATAAAACTTAAGCCGAATTTTTTTTTTCCGAAAAAAAAAAAAGAACACTTAACTACGGGAGTCAAAAGATAAAATTACTGCGGGAATGAAAGCATGAATTAGAGCCTAAAAGTTATGAGCGTTTTTTAATTTTTTTTTAATTTTTTTATTTTTTGTTTAATTTTATTTATTTTTATTTTTTTATTTTAAAGAAGCGGTAAAGAACTGGCCAACCTTTCACCACAGGAAAAGCAAGATTTGGGGAAAGAATCTGGCCCGATAGATGCCGCTCCCAAGGAGCAGCACCACCTCGCTGTCAGCCTTCGCAGCACGGGTTCTCAGATCTGCCTCCCCCCCTCCTATATGAACTGTAAGAACCCGTGAAGAGAGAAAAAAGAAACAGATCTTACTTTTTAAAGGAAGAGACACGGTATGATTAAGCCCTGTCTCAGGACACAGAGGATAGGAGGTTTGCACATTTATTTACAAACATCCCATCCCCTAGTATATGCCTTTCTTGTGCGAAAAACCTAGGGAGGTAGAAATAGATCCCGCTGAGTATTCTGGCTTGTATACTGTTTTCATCGCTGATTTGGGACTTTTTCCTCACTTTCCAGATGTGATACTTGATTACATTGATGAGAAAAATTGTAAATTTCTGAATTTTCTTGACTGGTGGAGGAAATTGCAGGTACAAGACCTCCTCTAGTGTAAGCGCCTGGATTCCCAGTACTGCGCTTAATCTCTGCCAGACATGTCGGGCGAGGGGACGCAAGTAAACGAAATGTCCCACCGTTTCAACGCTCTGGCAGACGTCGCAGAAGGGGTCGCACGGTCTTGAATTGTATCGGGACATAACCAGTTTCACCGGTAGCTGACCATAAGCTATTCGCCATGCAAGATCCCTGTGAAAAGGCTGTCCCCAGCTATTTCTGATATTTTGAAATAGCATTTCCATATTAGTTTCTATATTTGTCGTATCATATCTGGAAAGTTGAAAGAACTCCCAATATCTTGCTTGTGGCTTTAATTTTAGGATTTCCATCCCTTCGGTTTTAAATTTTTTAAGCTGTTGGCATAATGGATAATTCCATTCTGGCACAACCTCTGCGCTGGGATCAGAAGTAGGGGAGAAAATGCCCTAGAAAGTATTTAATTAGGGATCCTGAAATATGGTTAGATTTTAACACTCTCAAAACCATAGGGAAGGATACCTCCTTCCCTATGGTTTTGAGAGTGTTTGCACAGAATAGGCAGTTTAATTTCGGAAGTGAGAAAACACCTTGATTGGTTTTGAGGTTTAGATGTTCTTTTTTAACCTCATGCTTTCTTCCGTTCCAAAAAAAAATCTATTAGGATTTTGTAAAGTTGATTCTGTTGGGTTTTTTAATATTAGTTATATTTATTGTATGCATTAGCATGGGGATTATTACTGTTTTTATTATTACTGTTCTTCCGTAGAAGGAGAAATAATTGGGTTTAAATGGTTTTAGTTTCTTTTCGCACTCTTCCCGCAATTGCTTAACAGGAAGTACCGGGCTCGCCGTGAATGGGACGCCTAGTACCGTTAGGGGCTGAGTTTGCGGGACTAAACCACAAGGAAGGTTATTTCTATGGAAATTTCCAAAAATTTTAATTTTGGTCTTCGAAGTATTAACGCGAAGACCGCTGGCCTTGCTGAATTTTTGCAAAATGGCGAAATAAATGTAGATGGACTCAGAGTCTCTGAGCGTCGCCACTACATCATCGGCATATGCTACGATTTTGCTCTGTCTGGAGACTAGGGGTAACGGTATTCCTCTAACTGCAGGGGAGTTATCTATTTTTCTTATGAGGGGTTCTAACGCGAGTGAGAAGAGGAGAGGGCTTAGTGGGCAACCCTGTCTTACCCCCTTTTTAATAGGAACCGGTTCCGAGAGGAACCCGTTGATAGCTCTTTGGGTAGAGGCCCCTAAGCCTCCAGCCCACACCTATTTTCTGAAGGATGTCCTGCAAGTACGTGTGTCTGACGCTGTCGAACGCCTTTTCCAGATCCGTAGTGAGAAGTGCCAAAGGGTAATTTTTGTTTTTGGCCAGATGGAATTAGATCTCTTAAGAAAAAGAGATCTAATTCCATCGATCTACCCGGTATTCCGTAAACCTGGGTGCTTGTTATGATTCTTTCTATACCGCATTTGATGCGGCTGCAGATAATTTTTGCAAATATTTTGTAATCCGAATTAGTTAGGGAGATCGGTCGCCAGCTATCTGCCAAGGTGCGATCTCGATCTTTCTTTGGGATAAAAATTGTGTAGCTTTTAACGAATTCCTTGGGGATATTTCCCGAAGTGAGGAATTCGTTAAATATTTTTACTAAAACTGGTAGTGCGTAGTCCCAGATAGATCGGTAGAATTCTATCCCTAACCCATTAAAAAAAACACCAGTAAAAAAAGCTTGCAAAACAATGAAGGCAAGAATGACGTACCTCAAGAACATGTGGTTCTAAAAACTGGGATACATAGAACTTGTCGAGCCTTGTTGATATCTAACCACCGCACCACGTTGTTCCGGCTTTCAGTGGATTCTGCCGTCTCCAGATATCAACGAGGTCGAAGTTTTCGCAGCAACGTTTCAGTGCTGCAAACCCGCCAGTTCCGTTGTTAGCATCTCCGCCTATTTTGTCATATCGTGCATCTTCTATACAGTTCCAGTCCCGCCACGATTAGGTGTTGCGCACATAGAAAATAGTTTTCCAGTGTGGCAAAGAAACCGTTTCGTTGGTGGGGACTATTCGGGGCGTAGACAGCCACAAACCGGGTGTTACGGCCACCGTACTTCCAGTCCACGAACAATAGACGTCCCCCCTAGCATCTTTCAGGACATTGAAGAACCCACCCACCCGCGATTGGGGGAGCGAATTAGTATCCCCACCCCTCGCGAGTGAGCTTCCCCGAAACACCAGTAACTGGTGACCGGGTAGCATCTTGAAAAGTTCTTCACGTCCCAGTGTTTGTAAAAGTGGGTTTCTTGTAAGAATAAAATGTTGATGTTATGCATTAGCATCAGTCTCCAGACAGCGCTTTGCGCCTGAAGTCCTGGTTCTTCCATTATTGTTAGATTTGCCTCTGCTGGTGTTGGGGTTTCACTATTATTTTCTGCTGGATTTGGGATGCTGGCTTTTGTCTTTTATTTTCTTCCGTGTCTGAGTCTCTCGTGCGTTTTGCGGCACTGTTTGCTTCCATTTTTTCTTCTCTTGTTTCTGTTTTACTAGTAGGGGTTTCTACCTTTGCGGAGCACTTCTTTTCTGTTTTTCTTGGTGCGGTTTGTTCCAAACACTTGAGGATCTGCTGTCAACATCGTGTCAGGTGGTAGCTGTACGGATGGAGCTGCTTCTTGCCCTGCCATCGCAGGGTTTCCTGTAAGTATTGCAGAGACAGGGGTTATATTACCTCCTGTTCTTTCCGCATGTGTTCTTTGCGGGCATGCATTTACTTTGTGTCCCCGCATTTTAAACATGATTGATCGCATTGATCCAGACCGTGTCCTGCTATCAAGCAGTTTTGGTATTTGCCTTTGGGGCAGTCTGCCCCCTATATGTTCGAAGGATCCACATCTGAAGCACTGCTTCTTGACACCAGGGTAATTGATCATTACCCTGGCTGAACCGATAAAGACGAAGTTGGGAACGGGTGTTTTCATCTCCATGGAGACGTATACCACCCCCGACTTCCATTCTGGGAAGTCACTGTCCTGCATTATTCTAACTTCTTTAACTGTTCCCCATTTGGAAAAAAGATTCTTAATTGGAGCATCCCCGCTTTCTAAATATTCTACTGGGAACCTGTCTATTCTGATCGTTTTTAACATACTTCCTATTATAGCAGGGGGTATTTTTGTCCTTCGCATTGAACTCCTAAAGAGAGTTTTTCTGTCGTTGCTTCGTCTTTTACGACGACCTGGAACCACCCTCCCCCGTATGGGGTAAATCCGAATATATTATTAATCCCTACATGATCTATTAAAGCGTTCGCGAACGTCCGCTTTTCGATGTTAGTTTTACCTCAAAACCGAGGGTTTTCGCTCTAGGTAAGAAGGAAGTCATATCAGAAAGTTAAGAATATCCTTGTTATAATTTCCTGAAAAAAAAAGGAAGGAACAAGTGGGACTTCCAGGAAAAAAGAGAATCGCCAAGCGTTCCCCGTCCGCAGAAATCTCCTACTAACAGGCGGAAGACTGACAGACAGGCACCAGGCAAGATCAAAAATACCAGAGAAAAACAGGAAAATAACAAGATAGGGATCTTACCGAGTTGACTTGCAGGTATCCTGCAGCAGGGCTCGCACAGGATCTTCAGGCTCTTGATTTCGATCACGCGAAAAACAGCAGCTGGACTTCGGACTTGTAAGTAGTGAAAGAGTGAAGGAAACTCATCATTGGCCTATAGAAAGAAGGGGTCAAAGTGCTCCTCAAGTGAAGGGAAAGTAGGGAGAGGCAGTGACGGGTGAGGTAGAGGGGGGAAGGGTAGAGGAATAGGAGAGGTAAGGAATGTGATGGGAAGGGCAGGTGGGGAGGGGGAAGAAGAAGAAAATAGGCCTCAGCTAATACTTCTCATCTAACAAGCTCAGAGCTCTCAGATGTTTAACTCTTTCACCGCTAGCCTCACAAGTCTGCCGTACGACCAAGACCACGGGGGTAATCGGCGCCCGGGTGATCAACCCATTCCGGGTCGACCGCATGGAGTTGGCCTTCCTTGACCGGGTTCGCATCCAAATTATCCTCCGTGGGAAAGCTGGGACGAGAACCACAAATAGATGGACCAGGGCTATGATGTACTCCATTATAGATGTTTATAGCAAAAGGAGTGCAAACTTAAACACTCCCCCCCCCTTAAGGTGCACAGGAGAGGAGGAGAGCACCAGATGTTGTTGAATTTCTGCTCACCTAGAGTCACTTTTTCAACCATCAGGAAACGTTGAGTTGACCCGCATAAGCGATATAACACGATCCGGGAGATGTCCTTCCAGCTGGGAGGATTGATGTTGTTGGCATGTTTTTTCCTCACCATCCAGGCGTGGTACTTGATTTCATTGATCACGAAGATCAATAGCCTCTGCCTGTTGTTTGTTGGTGGTGTGAACTGCAAGAAGATTATTTCGTTCTGCGTTAGGAGTGGAATGCGGAGCACGCCGCTCAGCCTCCTCCAGATGTTATGGGAGACTGGGCATTGATAGAAAGCATGCTCCGCATTGTCCACACCATGACAGAAGTCACAAAAGGGGTTCCTGCTGTTACGGAACTGCCAGATGTTATAATTAACTGGAAGGTTGCGGTATGCTATCCTCCAGGCCAGATCTTTCCTCGTCGGGTAGCCACGATGTCTTGCTAGGTGGCCGAAGAGGATGTTGTTGTTGTCGACGGCCCCCAGGTCCGGAGCTTCAGTGTAGAGATGGTCAAAGATGGTGTTGTACCATTTCTTGCTGCTCTGGATGTTGGTAATGTCTATACCCGAAGAGCTAAGTTGTTGTAAGATCTGGCAGAGCTGGTTGTAATACTCTGGAAAAATTTCCGCCTTGGCTACTTGGTGGGATGGAATATCAAAGAGGGGAAGCTTGAAACCCAAGATAACTGCTAAGATGGTGAGATTGCAGTATCATGGTCAGATGAAAGGCGGTGTTACTCAGGTATCGTGTTTTTAAGACTGGGAGGCCAAAGCCCCCTCGCTTCCCTGGAAGTCGAAGGATCTTGGTTTCAACCTCCGGACGTAAGTTTCCCCAGAAGAACTGTAAGGGTTTCCTGTACAGCCGAATCTCTTGTTGTTCCGAGATGTCGTTGATGTTGACGACATACTGGTACGCTGGGCACACAATGGTTTTTATTACTGTGGCCCGGGAGCAAAGTGACAGCGGTCCGACTTTCCAGTCCTTGAGACTGTCGACGATCTTGGTGGTGAGATTGTCTTCGTCAGCTTCAGGCTGGTCTGCAAAGGGTACCCCTAAGATGGTTATGGGATCTTCCTTAGGAACTAGGCCAAGGGGGGATGTTATTCTGGTCCCAGACTCCATATATCTTTAACTGTGTTTTGTCGAGATTGGGTGTTAATCCCGATATTTGGAACCTGTCAATGATGTTAAAAAGGTTCCTAATGGAGTCATTGTCCCTAAGAGTGCCCACCACGTCATCCGCATAGGCTGTTATCTTGGATTTCTCCGTGATGAGCGGGAGTGGTATCCCTCTGACAGCACGAGAGCTGTTGATTACCTGAAGGACCAGAGCAAAAAGAAGAGGGCTAACCCCATTACCATCAAGAAAGGGGTCAAGCAATCCTTCCTTGCTTGACCCCTTTCTTGATGGTAATGGGGTCAGTTGAGTATCCGTTGATTTGGAGGCGGGTGGAGCTGTTGTTATAGCCTCCCTGAAGAATAGAAAGGAGGCCACTGCTGATGCCAACTTCTTTAAGGATGTAAAACAATTACGAATGTCGGACGCTGTCGAACGCTCGGTTGAGGTCTAGTGAATGCAATGCAATCGGATGTTTTTTAATGGATGCCAGATGGAGCAGATCTCTAATGAGGTACAGATTGAATTCTATCGATCCGCCTGGGATGCCATACACTTGGGTGCTGTTGATAACGTATTTCATTCCCACTTTGAGTCTGTTGTTGATGACTCTGGCCAGGATCTTGTAGTCTATGTTGGTGAGACTAATTGGCCGCAGTTCTTGATTAGGGATAGGTCCCTATTGGCCTTGGGAATGAATACCGTATAGCACTCCACAAACTCGCCTGGCACGTTCGTTGAGGAAGGTGTTACAAAGTGCCAGTAGAGCTGGGAGGATGAAGTCCCATGCCTCACGATATATTTCGGCCGCCGTGAAGGGGGAATCCAACGCTTGGATGTGTGCAGGGAGTGTTGGAATAGTCCAGGAGGAGAAGTCCGTAGAGGCACTGTTGTCTGAATATAGTTCATTGTAGTGCTTCTGCAAGGCCTGCAGGATGTCAGGCGTGTTGTTGAAGATGTTGCTGCCTTCCGTGATGGACAAGATGGTTCTCTCCTCTCTGAATTTTGTGAAGGGCCTGTTATACAAGGCGGCCGACGGCCTGTCTTCCGAGTGCAGATATATTCTTATTTTAAAGTTCCTTTCCTCCGCTTGCCTTTGCTTTTCGGCGTCTATTTTGCCGTTACTTTCCCGGATGATGTTGTCACATGGCATTCCTTGGCGTTCGCTAGCTATGAACCAGCTCCTTTCTTTATAGAGACCTCGGAGCCGAGATCTGTGAAGGTAGGCACGTTCTTGGCCCCATTGAATCATTCTGTTCTTGATTGTGGATTTGAACTGCGCCCAGGTGTCCCAATCCCAGCCCGCCTGCGTCCAGGTGGAGCAGAGATGTTGAAGCTGGGCTGAGAAAAGGGACGGGAAGTCTGGTGGTAACTTCCAGGGGCCCGGACCAATTTCCACTTTTTCTAGGTGGTGGTACCTGAGCGCTATGAGTTTATGGTCCGCGATGTTGTTACTGATGTTAACGTGCATAACCGTTTCGACTCTTGAAAGAAGCGATGGCGATAGGTAAATTCGGTCTAGCCGAGTGCTAAAACCCTGGCCGAACCATGTGTAGTCACGGGTGTGGGGATTCAGATGTCGCCAGACATCGGTGAGCTGAGCATTCCGAAGGTGAACTTCCAAATGTCAGTAGCCGGATGTCCCTGATGTTGGGTTCCCCTCTACTTTATCTAGGACCGGGTCTGCCACACAGTTGAAGTCACCCATCATGACGATATGATGGGCGCCATAGAGGTAGTTGTTGAGGGTCTGGAAGAACGCTGGTCTTAAAGGTGCTTGAGTCGGGGCGTAGATGTTGAGAAACCGGGTGGTACATCCCCGGTACTTCCAGTCTATGGCGAGAATTCTTCCTACTGCATCCGTTTGGATGTTGTGAAAGGCTCCTAGGAGGGGGGGGGCTAGCATAAGTACCCCAACTCAGGCGCTGAATGGTGTTGGGCCGAAGTTCCAATAGGATGTTAGGGGTACTTTTGACTAAGTTCCTGCATGTCTCTGAAATGTAGAAATGGGTTTCTTGCAGGAACAATAGTCTGATGTTGAGCGAGGCGATGCAAAAGGCTGGTGGCGTCATTGGATGTTTTATGCCCGGTCTAGATCTTCTATTTTCAGGTGTTTAACGAGTCTAATCAGCGATTCCATACGTAGGTGGGAAGTGGAATATCCGGCCCCCTGCAGGCTTGCTTCAAGGGTCGAACACGAGTTCGCAAGGACTTCGAAGTCGTGTTTGTTGGTCTTTATCTTGAAGCTTTTTAATTTGTCTTCGGAGATCTTATAAGTGTAGGTGTTAAATTGCGACCCTGTATATCTTTTTATTCTCTCCGTAATATTGTCTTCTCCTGAAGGGGGGGGAGGGATGGGAATCAAGCTCCATCTCTGATTCTAAAGTATCTGTAGCCTTCCTTGTTTTGGATTTACGTTTTTTGTCCTTTTTAGGAGCCGATTCCTCTTTGCGTTTTGCCGCCTTTGATGTTTCTGATGGTGAGGGCGGTATTTCAGTTATTTCCCCTCTTCAAGGAGCATGTCTTCTGCAGGGAGGGTCGCTTGCTTGAGATGAAGCAGTCTTTTCCTCTGAAATACAGGCTGGTGTTGTTGCCGGTAAGACGACGGCTTCGACGAGAGTTTCCGGTTTGGTGGTTTCCGGTTCCGTCTTTGTAGTTTCCGGTGTTCTTCTGTAACCGGTGCCGCCGTCGCCGCAACATAAGTAGCTACGGGGGTGGTAGTTGTAACTACTTTCTTTATTTTTCCGAGGACCGTCTGCTTGAAGACTTTCTCCCCGGTGGTTTTGGGGAGTTGTGGGAAGTCACTTTGTTCTTTGATCATGGTAGGGGATTGTGTCAGCGATTCGATGGGTGCCCCTGCTCTTTCTGCGAATGTGCGTAACGGGTAGCTGGTAACCCGGTGTTCGGGGTTGTTACATTGCGGCAGGAGTTAGGGCACTAGCTGGATATGTGCCCTATGCTGACACAATTAAAGCATTTGGCTCGCGAGCACTCTTTGCCCAGATGTTCAAGTGAGCCACAACGCAAGCATTGCCTCTGAACTCCGGGGTAGTAGACCATGACCCGTGCCGTTCCGATGTTCACTAAGTTTTGCACGGGTAACCTCATGTCCATTGTAACGGTTACTTCCCCGGAGAACCAAAAGTGGGATCTTCCTTGAAAATGCTCCGCCTAACGTTGCTCACCTTTCCCCACTTAGCAAAGGCTTGTACCAGCCGGTTGTCGCTGGCTTGGATGTACTCCATAGGGGACCTGTCTATTCTGAGCGTCCTCACTTGGCTCCCTACCATGACTGGTGTTATACGGTTCCCTTGTACAGAGAAACCCTCCAAAAGTTTGTCTCTCGAATCGACGTCTTTAACTACTACGAAGTATTTCCCTCGTCCATGTGGGGTGAAGGAGTAGATGTTCTGCGTGCCTATGGTCTCTTTGAGGATCTTTGTTAAGACCCTAGGCTCCTCCAAACCTGGCACTTCAATCCCAAGTGTTCTCGTCCTGGGGGGACTTGAACGAATTTACTCATATTAACTCTGCGTTATAAAAAAAAAAAAAGGAAAAGAGTAGACTCTAAGTCAACCGACTTAGAGTGTTAGTAGGTTAATAAATGAGCCTGAAAGGCTAATAATCTCGCTCTAGTGGGGGAAAAAAGTGTCTCCGCTAGAGCCAGCAAGTTAGTAAATTATTATAACAAAGGAACACAAAATAAATAACAACTAACAGAAAATCAACCACTTGTGAAAAAAAAAAAAGCAAACCTGAAAACCTCAGCAGCTGGACTTCGAACTTGAAAATGGAGAACAGATAGAAGTAGGTAGACCTACTTAATAGTTAATGAAAATGGTAGAATGGGAGTTCATGTCTTTCATCATCGGCCTTTGGAGTATAAAGATTGCTGAGGGTCAGTAGGTAGTAATAGGGGACGTTAAAGAAAGGTAGAGTAGGATAGTAGGAGGTAAAAAGAGGCCTTAGTCAACCTGTTTAGCTATATAACCCAGAGGTTGTGGCTGTAAAAACATAATCTCCTTACACCTGTTCGAAAAAGAAAAAAAAAACTTAAAATTTACACTTCACTTTACCCGAAAAACATAACTTTAGATTACATTAATCCAGGTGTCTGGAGACGTCATCTCGTAACCCCTAAAAAAAAAAAGAAGAATGTTTGTTATAATTTGGAACTTAAATTATTCTTAAACTATGCCTTACAACTGAAAAAAATAATAATAATAAAAAAACTGCGATAGCGGGATCCGTGTCGAGGTGGACTTTATCAACCAGAGAACCAAGAGTTGGGGGAAGAGCCCGGCCCCAGTGATGCAGCCCACAAGGAGCTGCATCGCCTCGACGTAAGCTTTCGCAGCCCGGGTTCTCAGGTGTACCCCCTCCTTTGTGGACTAATAATCATAAACCTGTTGGGGCAATCGATTTTTTTTAACCCCCTCCTGGGTGAACTAACTCAACTTTCCTAGCTGTCGTAACCTTTGGAAGTATTTACGTCCAGCCCAGTCAGTGTCTTCTTTGATCTCTGATTCTGGTAACTTTCTCAAAGTTCTGCAGAAGTACTTACTCTCGACCTCTGTCAGGCCCAGATGACCCGTTACCTGGTTGGCACGGCTGTGGCTATGTCCTCGATATAGATATCTTTCCATTGCATTACTTTAAGGGAAAAAAATTTTCCCTTGACATTCTAGTCCTTTACTTAACTTGTTCCTGGTTTCCACATTCTTTACTATTACTTGGAACCTGCCTGCTCCATAAAGGCTAAAGCCAACTATATTTTCTGCCCCTACTGCTTCGCTAAGAGCTTTCGCCAACATCCTCTTCGATGTGTCGGCGTCCGCTTCGATGCCAAGGGTCCTCACACACGGTGAAAAAGAAATCATGATTTAGAGAAAAAAAAAAACTAAGTCCCAGAAAGGAAGGACCTTCAGAACCAGGGCCAAGCGTTCCCTGTTTGCCGAAATCTCCTGCTAGACTAGCTAGAGGTGGAAGACTGCAAACAGGCACAAGGCAAAATTAGACAACAGTAGAAAAAAAAATAGATTGCAAACGATCTTACCACTAGGATCAGGGACTGGATTCTGGAACATGGAGCTCTTTCTCAAGGTTGCTGGAAATAGGAACTTCTGGCGATCAGTAGGTGGACATCGGTGAGTAGGTAAATGTGTGAACAGATCAGTCGAGTACCGATCAGTTTAAAGTAACGCGGTGTTACCCGTCATCGTTTCTGTTGCGGGCTAAAAAGCCCGACTTGGAGGGTAAACTTTAAGATGAAGGAACAGATTCTATAATCTGTTAAGACCTGAAATTTTCTTGACTCTGCTTTTAGAGGGGAGTGGAAAGTCCCTTCTAGGTAGCAGTTTACCAGCTACAGTTTCCTTAAAACAAATCTGGTTTTTGTTTAGAATTGCCTCTGTGAAAACACATCCTTGGCGTGACTTGTAAATTGCAATCTCCTCTCTCCGTCTCGCCCCGAGTTGTCACGTGATGCGAGCACTGGGAGCGAGAGGGAGGAGGAGGAGGGAGAGCAAATTGGTCGACGAGCGCCGACCGGAAGTTTAAAGTGCACGGTTAAAGCCGTACGTTTAGCGAGGGATATGGAGGGAATATTTAAATTTTAAAAGACGGCCTGGATGGTTGTAAGGAGGTGGGGGGGGGTTAGATTTTAATTTTTAACTTACCATTCCAAAGGTAGGCAAGGTTGCTCGGGGAGCACCACTGTCTCTGGAACTGGGTTGGGCCTAATTCTGTTAATTTCATTTCCAGGAAATTCCTTATGGACGTTCTGCAGCTTCTGAGTATGTCCGGTAAACCTTTTCTGCACTTCTGGAATAATGCGATGTTTCTGATTTTCCAGATATGGTACCGGAACTCTATAATTGTATATGTCAGGAGAAGTTGAAGCTGTTTGCTCATATCTGTTGGTGGGTCGTCAAGGTGAAGTGCCTGTCTCAGAGAGATTGTAAGTGCGAAACCTGTCGCCGACAAGGCCCCACACTGCTTGTGCTGTGAAGCAGTTAAAAAAGAGATGGTCTAAAGTCTCTGATTCTTGACAGAAAAGGCATTTGTCTGTGGCTCTCTTATTCCATTTTGAAACCTTATTGTTGACTGGGAGTATCTTGTGTGTTATCTTGAAATTAAAATCTCTTCTTGTGGCGTAGAGGAATTTTAACCTATTATTTTCCCAGGTCAAGTGGTTGTCGTCCGCGGGGAGATCAGTGTCTTTCAGGTTTCTGAGAGTGTTGTAGATAGTAAGCCTGGGATATGCCGAGATGCTCGTTCCACCAAGGATTGGGATCAAGTTCTTAATGGTGCCCAGCAGGGTTTTGTAGTACTTTGGAGGGAAGATAGCTTGAGGTCCAGTGTAATTAATGTCAAAGAGCTTGCAGAGGCTCGTGCCTAGCCAGTACTTGGTGAGGCCGTGTCCTATGTGGCTTGGGTTATTTAACGTTTTTATGATGGTTTCAATTCTAGTAGCGGTGATGGCTTTCGAAATTAAGGGGATGTTCAGGCCCCCTATTTCGAATGGTCTGGTCATCTTAATCCGTTTAATTTTGTCTTTTTTGATTTTGCACAGAAAGCGGAAGAGAATACTCTCTAGCTTTTGTAGGACTTGTTTGTTGGTGTCGAGAGGAGCGCAATAATACATGATAACCGGGATCATCAACTGTTTTATAATATGCGCTCTTCCATAGAGATCGATTGACCAGGAGTTCCACTTGTCTTTGATCTTGTTTAATTTAGATATAACCTTAATTTCATTGCAAAAGGTGTTTTCGTTATTAAAATCAATGCCAAGAATTGTGACTGGTGGGGAGCGGGCTGCTTTCCTATCCCGGTAGCCAATTGGGAGCGATGCCGTTTTTTTTCGCGTTGATTTTTGACCCGGTGGCACGTTCGAAAAGGTTGATTATGTGAGTCAGTCCTTTCATAGACTTCTTGTCTTTCATTAAGATGGTGATATCGTCCGCGTAGAGGAGGTATTTCAGGGAAGGGCCTGCGGGTTGTGGAAGTTCGATGCCACGGATTTCCTGGTTTTCCTTTATCAGGTTTGCCAAAATTTCGATAAAGATGACATATAAGACTGGCGAGAGTGGGCAGCCCTGTCGGATCCGTCTGGAAATTTGTAAATGATCTGTTAAGACTCCGTTGATGACAAGTTGACTAGGATGTCATGATAAACAGTGCGGATGTGTTGAGCAAATTTGGGGCCGAAACCATGTTTTTCCAGGGTAGCTAACAAAAGTTGGTGTGAAACTCTATCGAAAGCTTTATTTTGATCAAGAGTGATGAGTGGCTGCAGTTTCTGTGTGCTTCAGGTACGAAATGGTGGTGTCCCTGAGGAAGGAGATGTTGTGGCCCATCCCCCTACCTGGAACAGCACTGGCTTGGTTGTTCCTGATGATGGGGGGGGGGGGGGGGCAAAGCATGTGAGAGCCGATTGGTAAGGCATTTCGTCAACATTTTGTAGTCTGTATTAATAAATGGTGAACAGATAATTTGTGAGTTCAACAAACTTCATCATTGGCCTGTAGAGTAAGATAGGCTGAGAGTCAGCAGATAGTGGGAGAGGAAATAAAGTTGTGCATAGTGGTAGAGTAGGTAAAAGTGGCCTCAGCTGACCTGTTTTAGCTGTTCGCCCCTCAGGGGCGCTTCTAAAACGGTCGTTGATTTTTCACTTTAACAAAAAAGGAAAAATCCTAAAAAGGAAACATGTAACAAAACAAAGAGAGAATAAATCTGGAGAAGGAATGGAAAGGTAAACTTAGAGGTGGAGGAAGGATCTGGCCCGAGTGATGCAGCTCACAAGGAACTGCACCACCTCGCTGTAAGCCTTCGCCGATTGGGTTCTCAGGTCCTCCCCCACCTGTGGGAACTAAAAACCAGTGAAGCTGAGTACAGAAATCCACAAGGTGGTTACTGTTCCTTTCTTTTGTTGTGGGCTGTTATGATTCTCTTGGCCACCTCACTTCCCTGGCCATGTCTAGTTTGTAGAGAGCTATGTAGAACGCCGAAGCTGCCTCCTCGTCTATATCCAGGGCTACCTCTATTTGCTCAGGAGTGATTTTGCTGATGTCATCAACGAAGAGGTCACCCCATTTTGCACTGACGATGTCGGGTCCATATTTCCCTGTGAGGAGGAGTTCAGGTTCTCCTACTTTATCTATTGCCTCTTTAAACTTTTCTGCCGCCCCGGGCATACCTCTAAGGAGATATTTTAGAGTCTCCCCTGCTTTTGCATGAGGGACTTCTGGGTGTTCGGTTTCAGATACTTTTGCTGTTTTGAGATTTGTCAGCTCTTCTTCCTGTGGACTTAATGGCCGTTTGGAAGTTTTGGTGTTCGTCTTCATCTCTACTACAGCTTCTTCTACCGTATCTGAATTGGCGATGTCTATATTGGCAGTGGTAGCTCCGCTTTCGTCCGTGGGAGTTACCATGATGGTTTCTGCATTGTCAGTCTCTACTGTTGGGATCGTATTGCTGGTCTCTGCAATTCTGGTAGGTTTCCTTCCCTTACGGGACCTTTTCGTTGTCTTAGACATGGCGGCATGATCAGGAGTGGCCTCAAGAGGCGGAAACTCTTCCTTTGTTGTGATCTTTTCATTAGTTGGGTTTGTTGCTGATGTGATTGCACCATCCATCCTCTCTGCGAGGGTTCTGGATGGGCAGGTGTCGACTTTGTGGTCAGTGACCCCACACTTCAAAC
The DNA here is from genome assembly GCF_054136105.1 of Typopeltis vanoorti. Taxonomy (NCBI): domain Eukaryota; kingdom Metazoa; phylum Arthropoda; class Arachnida; order Uropygi; family Thelyphonidae; genus Typopeltis; species Typopeltis vanoorti. Next base: position 29,562,158 of record NC_143558.1, read on the forward strand.
AAGCTGCCACACATTTTTCTTGGTTGTGGCCAATTTTTAGGCAGTTGCTGCATTTTATGCGAGGGCAGTCTGACCCAGGATGATTGAAGGCACCACAACAAAAGCACTGCTTTTTGACGCCTGGGTAATTTACCATTACCCGGGCAGATCTTATGCGGACAAAGTTAGGAACTTCGGTCCTCGTTTCAAGAGAGACGGTTACCTCCCCTGACTTCCACTCAGGATTGTCTGCGTCGTTGTGAACCTGGATTTCCCGTACAACTCCCCACTTAGAGAATAGGCTACGAATTATATCGTTGTTCTCTGCATATTCTAGGGGAAATCGTGGTATCTTAAGGGTTCTCAGGATGCTCCCAACCATGAAGGGAGATACTTTTACTTTACCACAGTCAAACCCTTGGTGAAGCTTTTCTCTTGTCTCCATATTTCGATCACTACTTGGTATCTTCCAAAAATGTTCTTTGCGCCGACGCAGTCTGATAGCTTTCACCATCGCCCTTGCCGGTATTGTGGCGTCAACCTCAATTCCGAGGGTACAGCCACGTGGCAGAATGGAGGGCATGATCAGATGGAGAGAGCCTAACTATTCCCACCACCAAGTGTTTGATATTTCCCCAGTCCGGGGTTTAGAAAGTTCTGTAAATTTCCAGTTAAATATCGTAAACCTCGATGGGACTCGTACCGATATTAACGGTTAAGAACAGAAACTATACACTTTATCTAAGCCAAACAGCCGAGAAGCGATCGAAGGGTATTGGATTAAATGAATCAATCACCACATCTCTCCCTTTAGTAAAATGGTGAACAGATAGAAATAGGTAGAATGGGAGTTCATGCCTTTCATCACTGGCCTCTTTAGATTTAAAAAAAAAAAAAAAGTTGTGCTGAGAGTCAGCTTGATAGTGAGAGAGGAGGAGAAAAGATAGAGTGGATAGTTAAGAAGCCTCAGTCGATCTACTTGGGCTGACTTAAATGTCAGCACCAAGCAGATCTCCGACATTATCTCCCTCCATCCGTTCTTTTCAGCTTTCCCCGGTCAGTCACCTCTTCAGGTGTCTGCCCGAGGAAAGTGGGGAAAAACAAATAAAAGAAGCACCACATGAAAAAGAGGAACTAGTAAATAACATTAAAAATTACATATAACAATTTGTAAGAAACTAGGTAAATTCTGAAATTTCAACCTGAATGACCAGTTTAATACTGAGAAGAGCAGGGGCAGAGCCTGGCCTGGGTGATGCAGCCCACAAGGAGCTGCACCGCCTCGGTGTAAGCCTTCGCAGCCCAGGTTCTCAGGATACCCCCCTACTGTGTGGAATAGACATAGACCTTTTTTACAACAAAAATTCTAATCTGAAAGAGGACAAAAAGAAGAAAAAACATACCAGAATTTTTTTCCCGCTCTGGCAGATCGATACTAGGAGTCGACTGACTTGTTAGGCGAGGTTTAAATCTTCCTGCTGTCTATTATTGTGGGTTTTAATGATGAGATCTGCTAATTTGTCTCCACGGACGTGGTTTAGCATGTAAAGGCCTCTGTGCAGTGCTAGTCCCACGTCGTCCTCTGCATCGATAAGACCAATGATCTTTTCAGGAGTGATTTCATCTATATTATCGACAAACACGTCGTTCCATTCTGCACTGACGACTCTTGGCCCGTTGTGTCCTGTGAGTATCAGTTGAATGTCTCCGAATGTTTCTATTGCTTTTCGTAGTCTCGCCGCCTCCTCGGGGAAATCTTTTAAGAGATGCAATATAGGTGCATTGGCCTTTGCATGAGGAACTAGATAAAAAATAATTTGTGAGTTCAACGTATCTCATCATTGGCCTGTGGAGTAAGATAGGCTGAGAGTCAGCAGATAGTAGGAGAGGAAATAAAGATAGAGTGCATAGTAGTAGAGTAGATGAAAGAGGCCTCAGCTGACCTGTTTTAGCTGTTGATCCCCCAGGGGTGCTTCTAAAACGGTCGTTGATTTTTCGCTTTTAAAAAGGAAAAATCCTGAAAAGGAAAAAAAAAAGGAGAGACTAAGCAAATTTAACAAGTGTAAATAAATCTAAAGACTATGTGGAAGACAATTCTATAGAGGAATGAGTTTGCCGAGCAAACCCAGAACAGTATAACCAGGAAAAGAAGGGAGATGACCTGGCCCGGAAGACCCCGCCCTGAAAAGGGCTTGGGACCACCTCGATGTTGGCCTTCGCAGTCCGGGTTTGTTCAGGTCAACCCCAACCTGGGGACAGAAAAACTTTTAACTGTGAAAGGACTAGACATACCTGTGGGTTAAACGCTAATCAGGAAGGAAGATCGAGATAGCGTCAACACCTACAACTTGAAGGTGTTATAGGTGCAGACACAACCGGATTCCCCCCTGTATGATCTGGCAGATGGTTGCTGGATCGCACCATCTCCTCAGGAACCGCTCTTCTCCCCGTAGGTACCTTTCCTGCTCCAGGAAGCGGCGGAGGTAGGCTGAGAGACAGTTTTTAACACGGAGATAGATGCGATCCCCCTCGTTAAGAAGGTGTTTTTTCCTGATTTTCCAAATGTGGTGCTTAATCACATTTATTAGGAAAATCAGGTGTTTCTTGTTTTTGGTTACTGGGGGAGGAAACTGTAGAAAGACTATTTCGGGGAATGTGAGCGCTGGGATCGCAAGCACCTCAGCCAGTCTGTGCCAAACACGCTGTGCTGGCGGGCAGTGAAAGAAGAGGTGCCCTACGGTTTCTATCGCACCGCAGACGTCGCAGAAGGGGTTGCATGGTCGCGGGTTGTAAGCTGATTTTACCAGTTTCACCGGGAGTCTGCCGTAGGCGATTCTCCAGGCTACGTCCCGGTGAAATGGTTGCCCCCAGCTGTTTTTTATGTTGGTGAACAGCACCTCTTCGTTTGTGCCCAGATCGGGTTTTTCCCAGTCAAAGCTGTCAAAAATTTTCCAGTACAGCTTGTTTGGGCTGAGCTGAAGCACTCGAACTCCATCCGTTGCAAATTTTTTAAAAAGTTTACATATTGTGTAGTACCACTCCGGCACCGTCTCCGCACATGGTCCGGCGCGGCCAGCGATCCCGAAGTAGGGTATGAAAAATCCTAAGAAGTATTTAATTAGATTGCCGGAAGTGTGATTTGATGCCAGTGCTTTCCGTATGGTCTGAGCAGTGTTGGTTAGGTGGCAGTATTTGAGGATTGGCAGGGCGAATCCCCCTTGTGTGGGGGGAAGATGGAGAAATGCCCTGCGCACCTCGTGTTTCCTGTTGTTCCAGAAAAAATTAGTGATATGTTTGTGAATGGCGTTGTCTTGTGTGTCTGTTATGTTTGTGAGGTTGATGGTGTGCAGTAACATCGGTTTTAGGACTGTTTTGATAACTGTTGCTCTACCTTCGAATGATAGGTAGTTGGGACTGAAGGGTTTGAGTTTTTCGCGACACATTTCTATTAAGTGTTGTGTTTGCAACACTGGGGTCTCTAGGAAGGGAATTCCTAGTATTGTTAATGGGTCGGTTGTGGGTTTCAGACCATATGGAAGACTGGCAGGATCGAATTTCCCATAAATTTTGATTCTTGTTTTTTCTGGGTTGGTGTGAAGACCACTGAGCACGCTGAACTCTCGCAGTATGCCGAAGAAGATGTAAATCGATTCGGAATCCCTAAGGGTTCCGACAATGTCATCGGCATATGCGACAGTTTTGCTCTGTTTGGAGCCTGAGGGTAGCGGTATTCCTCTTACTGCGCGCGTCTCATCAATTTTTTTTAGAAGAGGCTCTAGTACTAAAGAGAAAAGAAGGGGGCTAAGGGGGCAGCCTTGCCGAACCCCTCTGCGTATGGGAATGGGTTCTGAAAGAAACCCATTAATCGCAATTTGCGTTGTTGTTTTACTGTACATGCTTTTGATTGCTTCCCTTACGCAGGCCGCCACTCCGACTTTCTCTAGGATATAGTGCAGGAAGTTGTGCTTTGCACTATCGAACGCTTTATCTAAGTCTACTGATATGAGTGCAAGTGGGAGTTCCTTGTTCGTCACAAAGCGAAGAAGGTCTCTTATCAGGAAGAGGTTGAGCGCCATCGATCTTCCCGGAACTCCGTATACTTGAGTGCTGGTTAGCACATTCCCAATGCCCAACTTCAGACGGTTACAAATCACTCTTGCGAATAATTTGTAGTCTGTGTTAGTCAAGGAAATGGGCCTCCAGCTACTCATGCTATTCAGGTCTCTCCCTTTTTTGGGGATGAAAATCGTGTACCTGTTGACAAAGTCAGCAGCACGTCACCAGTGAATAGGAATCCGTTGAATAATGAGACCAGGATAGGCAAGATGAAGTTCCAGGCTGAGCGATAGAGCTCAACGCCTAGCCCATCCAGGCCAGGGGTTTTCCGTAGGTTAAGCTGTTTGTAGACTCGAGTAACCTCTTCCGAAGTGATTGGTCTCTTTTGAAGAGTTCTGAGGTGTTCAGGCATGTTGTCAATGTTCCACATTCCGAGGTCGCCTGTCTCCTCAGCTTCGTCGGAATAGGTTCTCGTGTAATGCTGGGAAAATTGCCGCAGGATGTCTCCCGTGGTTGTGAGTGTTTGCCCGTTAGCATGAATTTGCCGAACCGCTTTCCCGTCTTGTGCTGCTATGCGCTGACGGTTATAAAAAGCGGCCGAAGGTGTTTCCGCCTGCCGGAGAAACAATCTGGTGCGAAAATCGAGCTCGGCGACTTTTTTTCGTCGAAGTGCCTCGAGTTCGATTTCCACGGCTTTAATAAGCGAATCACTAGGAATACCGTTTCTCTGGTTAGCCCGGTACCACCCTAGCTCTCGGTACAGCTCTCTCATTTTTTTCCTTTGCACGTGAGCTCTTTCTCTGGAGATGTTTTGGAAGAGCTCTTTTGCCTCGGTTTTGAACTGGGCCCACGCGTCCCAGTCCCAGTGGGCCCTTTTCCTTCCTTCGCATAGCAGCTGCAAATCCTTGCTATAAATTTTGGGGAAGCTTGGAGGCATTTTCCAGGGTCCTCTTGATGTTTCTACGACCTCGGGTAGTTCGATGTTCATCAGAACCATTTGATGGTCTTTTATCGAGCTACCGACCGCTATATGCCTGACCGAGATAACTCGTGGCCCAAGGTTTCTGGAAATATAAAGGCAGTCTAGTCGCGTTGCGACTCCTCCGCTCGCCCATGTGGTACCCACTGTGTCTGGATTATGTTCCCTCCAGATGTCGATGAGGTCGACATTATCACAGCAGAGTTGCAGTTCCCTAGAGCCACCGGTACCGGAGTTGATGTTGCCACCAACTTTGTCAAATCTTACGTCAGCGATGCAGTTCCAGTCCCCCCCGGCGATGATATACTGAGCCCCGTGTAAATAGGGTTCTAGGGACATGAAGAACCCGCTTCGCTGGTGGGCGTTGTTGGGGGCATATACATTAAGGAAGCGGATGACTCTACCTCCAAACTTCCAGTCTATAGAGACTAGACGTCCTGCAGCATCTTTCTGTACATTGAAAAACCCGCCTAGAATAGGCTGACGAACAAGGATCTCTCCCCCCCCCTTGCACAGCGCTCTCCGAAACACCAGAAGCTCTGTACAGGGAAGCTCCTGGAGAAGTTTTCTATGTCCCAGTACTGATAAAAGTGCGTCTCCTGAAGAAAGAGTACATGAACCTCATGCAGTAAGATTAGGCTCCAAACAGCGCGTTGTGCGTTGACGGAGCGCAGACCGTTAATGTTGAGAGTGGCGACGCGAAAAGTGTTGTTCATGTTAGTGGTGTAGTTATAGGGAGGCATGATTAGAATTTTAGTGTCTCTTCGGTAACTATTTTGATTAGTGCTTGGTATAGCGCTGTGATGTCGCTGTCGTGTAAGCCCATATTGGCGGCTAGAATGGAGTTCCTAAAGGAGTTTTGTTCCTCATTTAGAATATCTGGCACGGCAAGTTTGTCCCATTCCAAGCCAACACAGGGTTTTGATGAACCCTTTGTGTAGTGGGCATAGAAGTGTGGCTCGCCGTTTTTCTCTATGGCGTTGTGGATTCTTTCGAACCCGTCCTGGTCTTTTTGGACGTGGTGGAGAATAGTAGCTCCCCCTGGAATTATTTTAGGGAATGGTGCTGGGGTGGGTTCTGTTCCTGTCGTGGGGAGGGTAGTAGGGTTTCCGCCCATAGGCAACCTTTTAAACGAAGCTTGTTCGTCTTCTACCTGCTCCCTTTGACGTTTTGCTGTAGAGGTGTCCATTTCCTCTATGGCAGATGCTGTGGTTGTATCTGCGTTCGTGGTGGTGGGGGGAACGCTGGCTGTTGAATTTTGGCTTCTGTACTTTTTGGTTTTACCCAGTGATACTTGTTTGAACCCCTCTTGTTTGCCACGTTTGGGTTGGGCTGTTGATATCGGTGGCGGGGTCGGGGTGGGTATTTTTGGTGGTTCTGTGTTGTCAGAGCTAAGGGGGAGGAACGGGAAGTGGTTGTATCGAACCCCCCATTCGTTCTGCTGCTGTTCTGTGTTGACACACATTGTAACTGTGGTCTTTTTGGTGGCATTTCTTGCAGGGGTTGGTGCAATGTGGTAGGGAATGGCCAGATTCGCCACAATTGCTGCACTTGGCCTTGGCACACTCTGCTCCCAGATGTTCGTGGGAGCCACACCTGTAGCATTGCTTTGTGACACCTGGGTAGTTTACCATGACTTTTTCGGAGCCGATGGTGACAAAGTTCGGAACAGGAGTTTTCATCTCCATTGTGAAGATGACCACTCCTGATTTCCAATCCGGGTAGTCGACATCAGTGCCTCGTTTAATGTTCTTAATTGTGCCCCATTTAGCGAATGTCTTGTGGATGACGTCGTCGCTATTTTCTATATATTCGAGGGGGAACCTGTCAATTTTTACCGTTCTTAACAGGCTTCCCACTAAGAACGGAGTGATTTCTACGTCATTACATTTAAAACCCTCCAGCAGTTTGTCCCTAGTTGTGGTGTTTTTTACCACTACCTGGTATCTCCCTGCCCCAAAGGGGGTAAACCCGTAAATGTTTTCGGAACCTACTGCCTCACAAAGTGCTTTGTAGATATGTCTTTTGTTTAGGGATGGGTCAGTTTGAAAACCGACCGTTCTCACCCTAGGAAGTAGTGAAGACATGTCAGTCTTAGGTTTGGCGCCACGGCCAAAAAAAAAAAAAAAAGATATAGGATCTAGGGAAGAGTAGGATCGCGGTGGTAAATTAGTAAAAATACCGTAGGACAGAAAAGGTTCTACAAGCAAAGAGAGAAATCCCGTAAGAACAAGTCTTACCAGCAAATCCTGTAGCTTAAGCCTAGCTACTAGCAGAAAGAAAGAAAAAATAGAGTGAAAGGAATCCAAAAATAGAGAAAATATCTTACCAACCACGATCGATCCGGAAAAGGCAGCTCTCATATACCGGGAATAGATATATATCTTACCAACCACGATCGATCCGGAAAAGGCAGCTCTCATATACCGGGAATAGATATATATCTTACCAACCACGATCGATCCGGAAAAGGCAGCTCTCATATACCGGGAATAGATATATATACCGGGAATAGATATATATCTTACCAACCACGATCGATCCGGAAAAGGCAGCTCTCATATACCGGGAATACGATCGATCCGGAAAAGGCAGCTCTCATATACCGGGAATAGATATATATATATATATATATATATATATATATATATATATATACCGGGAATAGATATATATCTTACCAACCACGATCGATCCGGAAAAGGCAGCTCTCATATACCGGGAATAGATATATATCTTACCAACCACGATCGATCCGGAAAAGGCAGCTCTCATATACCGGGAATACGATCGATCCGGAAAAGGCAGCTCTCATATACCGGGAATAGATATATATCTTACCAACCACGATCGATCCGGAAAAGGCAGCTCTCATATACCGGGAATAGATATATATCTTACCAACCACGATCGATCCGGAAAAGGCAGCTCTCATATACCGGGAATAGATATATATATATATATAGGTAGATATAGGTAGACCTAATTAATAGCAAGTCCTTATATAATATATATATATATATAGGTAGATATAGGTAGACCTAATTAATAGCAAGTCCTTATAAGGACTGGCTTAAAGGGGTGAAGCAATATTGCTTTTCATATTCCCCGTTGTCTGTAGAGGACAGTGTAAGGAAAAGGTGTTATTTTGCGCTATAAAGCTCTGATCATGGCAGGAGGGTAACAGCAATAGCCGAGCCTCAGTTATAACTTCATTGGCTACAGCATTGCCATCCATTCATTACCCTCCAAGGGTACCAATTTTAGTCGCCTCGTACGACATGCATTAGCTACATTGGTGCTATTCTTATCCCGGCAACCACACTGGGTAATTAATAGCAAGTTTGTTGCGAACAGAACTTATATTCCTTTTATGAGAATTGCCAAGAGGTGTCCTTATAAATTAGTAATTTTATGAAGAGCCAAAGGCTTCAATTCGATAAGATGAACTTATTAAAGTTAAGGAATATTATATCCCATATTGTTTCTTAGCTGAAGAAGAAACTCAAAGAGTTTCATGCCGAATAAAGTAAATATATAAAGTTCGGCGATTCCAAGCGTAAGCAAATACCTGGATAGTGCAGCAACTGACCCTTGAAGGTAGTGCAAGCTGAGGCAACTCATGTAAAAAGTGGTGCAAGCTCCGATCACTATTCTTGATATTTACCTATAATGTGAACTTAACTCGTAGGAGCTGTATTCTTGTTCAACATTATGCGAGAAGGTCACTACCCAGACCGGTTTCGACCTTATGAATAAGTAAAGCCCTCTCTAAAAAATTCGGACGATCCCTAGGCCACTCAATCGTGGGCGAAAGCCCGTCCATCTCAGCGTTGGCGCCACTCAGTGATGGCCTTCCACCCACCACCACCGAGTAGAACCGCTCATATTCCGGAGAAAAGCATTCACCGACAAAGTCCCTCACCGGGCCATACCAGAAAACACTTTCCCCGGAGACTCAAAGTGCTCACTCAAGACAAAAGCCTTAAGAGAGCGAATTCATATTTGCATTAGCCGAGCCTCAGTTAAACTTCATTGGCTACAGCACTACCCAGACCGGTTTCGACCTTTTTTGAGGTCTCATCAGTGAGTAGGTAGACCTAATTAATACCAAGTTTGTAGCGAACAGAACTGACATCCCATTTATGAGAATTGCCAAGAGGTGTCCTAATGCTCTATAGATATTATTGCCAGGGACGACAAACGTTCTTGAGACATAGAAGATCGCAAATAGGTTTTTATTAATTTTAATTTGGAAAATCACCTTTCTGCTGATGCGACCGTAACTGGAGTGATCAATAATATTTTAAATGTCGTAGTAATATTTGGATAAATATCCGACAAATTCTTTGCAATTATGAATTTTAAAATATTAATGGGTGCATCTTCTGGAACAACATTTCTAAAATTAATTAATTCATTGTAAAATTCAGATTCATCAATATCTGTATTTAATTTTTGATACAGCTGTTTGCAGCATAATTTTAATTCATTTTCTGTCCTTTTCTTATTAATTTCATATCTTAAAGAAATCCAAATGATTTTTGGTGAATGTCATACAATTAAAATCTTTTTTTGATAGATTGTAGAGAAGTATCTAAAATTACAAAAAAGAAATTTATCCAAAAATTAACTTTGTTATCACCTATGTGTGATTCATCAGGCGTTTCATAATCAAAAAATACTTTTCTTCGACGTACTCGACTTTCTTTAAATTTAATTTCTATTTCTAATAGATTTGACAGTTCTTTAGCAATCTCAAAACACCTATCAAATCCTGATATTCTCTGCTCTTCAAAGTGCTGCACTAACTCTTTAATATGCTTAGTTGCTACGTCTATGGGATTTTTTTCTTTTTGTAATACTTTACTTACTAAATTAACTTTTGACAAAAGCTCATACCAAATTACAAGGCTTAGTATAAACTCAAATGAGTCTATTTGTTCATATATTGAAACCACTTCTACTTTGATAATATTATCTGATGCAGTTTTAAATAATTCTTTTAGTGCATTTAAAAATTCTGGAATTTGAAAACGTACAGTTTTGACTGATTCTATTCTACATTCCCATCTTGTATCACATATCGGTTTTGGGTTAATTGTTTAACAAATTTCTTTAATATATCCCAACGTGAAGTTGAGGCAGCAAATAATGTATATATTTTTTGTATAACATTAAACAATGTATTGCTATAATTGATGATTTTGCGACATCCCCTGAAATCAAATTTAAATTACGACAGCCGCAAGGAGTATAAAATGCCTTTTCGTTTTCATTTAAAATGTGAGCACGGACTCCCTTATATACTCCTTTCATATTCGTTCCGTTATCATACCCTTGCACTCTACAATCTGACAATTTAAGATTTAATTTATTCAAAAGTGATTTTATATTTTCATATATAAAATATCAAAACAAAATATCATTATGGGCTGTGTACAAAGTATCAAAATTACCTCTAAAAGCTAAATTATGTTCGAATAAATAAAGAACTGCTGCTACTATTCGTCTTAAAACATTTCTTAACCGTTCTGCTTCATATTTTATGACATTTTGATTTGCCTGATCAATTGTATTGTGATTTTTTAAATTCCATCCCATTTGTGTCCATGAATACGCCCATTTCATGTGCACTGGATTGCGTTCGTGCGACTTTAATCTTTCACTTTACATGTCGCCAGTCAGAAAAGCCATTATTAGATAAAAAATTATCATCAGAAGAAAATAATTTGCAACAAAAACAAAAAATAGAGTTGGAAGAGTTTGAATATACAAGCCATCTTCTGTTTTGCTTCTCTCCGTTTGCAATTGTCCTAACATAGTGAGCTGTGGAAAAACACCTCTTGTTGTCATCTTTTTGGAAAATCATTTTCAGTCGGAGGAGACGGTGGACCACGTTGTACAATTTGTGTTAGTGTCGCGTTGTTCAAAATTTTGGGCCATGTTGCTGAATCCTCAATAGTAAATAGTTCACCTTCCTCTGGTGTCTCAGTTTTAGGATCTTCAATACTCATTGTTTGACCAAACGCGTCATGTTCTCCGCTTCCTTTGGATATTTCAGAACTCTCATTATTAATTAATGTTGAAGCCGAAGAACTGTTTGTAGTTATTTCAGAACTCTCGTTATCAACTGATATATCTGAAGAAATATGAATTTAACTTCATAAATTTAAACAGTGAATTTCTTTGACGTTCCTCAGCCGTTTCTTTTTCTTGTTTTCGCTTTCGTTTTTCCTGCCCACTTGGGTATTTTCTTCCATAATAATCTCTCTCACAACTAGTCATACTCTAGAATTAAATACGATAGATTTAATTATAAAATAAGTTAATAAATTAAAACAAAATTACTTACCTGATAAATAAAATATATCTAAAATAGATAATATTAGAAAATAAATAAATCTAATATAGATTGAAAACTGCTATTGAAGAAAAATTCTGATGTCGGATAACCTAAAACCAGTTTACAAAATATATTTTTTAAGATGTTTTGCAAGTAATGTCACATAAAAAAATTGCCATGACAGTATGTGTATATACTTACTTGTTCATAAACTAAAATCAAAAAACTCCTTAAAATTATTAAAAACACCTGTTTTAAAATGCACTTTTCCCTATTTCCTTATTTATGTTGTACGATATTATTATATATCTTAGAGTAGTTTCAAATACTACCGCTCTAGCGCTTCGATCTTATTTCGCTTACTATAACAACAATAGTTGGTTGTAAAATTATATACATATATTTTTCTATATAATAATATTATTTTTATATAATAATTACAATATTATTTTATATAATATATTTTTTTAATTAATTAATTTTCTTTTTTCAATTTTTTGCGCTTTGCGGAGCCTATGCCACCGCACAGTTCGCACACCCATGAATACGGCATTGTCTCCAGGATGTACAAAAGGAGGGGAAAACTACCAGCACACAGGAGAAAAAGTCTGCATTCACTCGTAAGCAGTGGCAAGCTATGGAAATTTTAACAAAGGGCTCGCATCGTCGAGCAAAAAAAAAAAAAAAATTCACACAAAAACGTTTATTAATACAGCTGCTTGTGTACAAATTCCAATCAAAAAGTATGAGAGGACAATCAACGTCTAAATGCTATCATTTTAAAGCAAATATTTCATGATCTAAAATGAAATATTTGCACACAATCAACTGTATTAATTTATCTTACATAAGAAAAACATTTTTTTAATTATCAAAATATAATAAGAATGAAATATTTTATAATCTTTTATAAAACATTTGATTGGCTACTGTTTTCCATACGATTGGCTATCAGAAGGGACAAGGGTAAAGTAGCGCATGCGCTTATATTATTTTCAAACTTGGGCGCATTCGTTATAGAGGAGTTGAAACAATAATTCCAAATAATCTACACACTGCCGAATAGACTGATTTTTGTTAGGTTACCGTATGAGTTTGTCGCATAATATGTTTCATTATGTCGTATAATAAGTAAACAAGAAAAGCAAAGGGCTCGCAAATTTGAGAAAAATTTAACAAAGGGCTTGCGCGAGCCCCTTATAGCTCACCACTGCTCGTAATTACCTATAATATAAATTTTTGGTGATCAGAATGGAATATGTCACTGAAAATCAGCACAAATTAATTTAATGATGTTTATGTTTAATGGATGTTTAATTAATTATTAATTAATAATAAAAATCCGCTAAATTAACAATTAATTGAAAAGACGTTATCGATGTTTCTTGGGTACGTACTAAACGAGATTCGAATCTCCAATCCTTGCACTGAGCTAAAATTTACAATTTTTAAAATAAATTAATTTTATTTCAAAATATATATTTTTTTAATTGGACTATAAATAGTTTTAAATGCTGTAATGAAGGGATTATATTCCTTTCAAAGCACACTTTTATAACTCTGAAATATTAACGGAAAGTGGTGCCCTCTTTCGGATCTCACAAGAACTACAAATACAATCATGAACACAAAATCATTTTCTTGAAGTGATTTGACTTCAGCCTCTGATAAGTAAAGCGATAGTGTTAACACGGAGTGAACGTCAGTAGTGATTCCTTTATTTATAAAATCACGGATCAGTTTAAAATTTGATTAAAATTTTTTAGACAATATTCTTAAAAATTTTACAGCTAATGTTCCTATATTTTCAAGTTTTAAACTAATGTGTGATTTTTTTTTCTCTTATAATTTATTAAAATAAAGATGAGGTAGTTCCTTGGGAAACAATCAAAATGTTCGAAATAGACATTATGAATTAATGACAAAAGAAAACGGTATCATATTATAATGAAGTCTAATAATAGTAAATAAATACTGTAATAAAGGGATTATATTCCTTTCAAAACAAGCTTTTATGAACTTCGAAATATTAACAGAAAGTGGTGCCATCTTTCGGTTTTCACAAGAACTACAAATGCAATCATGAAAATAAAATCCTTTTCTTGGAGTGATTAGGAATTCTGAAAAAGCGATTTAAAAAAATCAGAACCTTTACATTTTAATTTCAAATTATTAGAGAAATATAATAATTGAATATAATGTGTGTGTGTGTGTGTAAGTTATAATTCATATTCTTACTAAATTTGAGGTTGACACTAAAGTATCACCATCAAATTTCATTTAATGTTACTAAAGTAACATACTTGATTATTGATGTTTACATAGTAATGAAGGCCTTATTGTTATAATATGCAACGCTGCTGTCTTAAAATTCCAACTGTTGACCTTTTTTTTTTTGGTGGTAGCTTCCCTTTTCAAAATATTTTCATTAAGCTTCAGGATTTCCTGGTCTTGTGGAAGCAAATCGTTGCGAAGCGTAGCATTTGGGACATATGATAAAATAAATAATTTCAGGACACACCGTTAGGTGACTAATGAAGTTAGTGCAAGTGTGAGCAGAGTGGCCACGAAAGATTGTTAAAGTGTGGTACGTTAGTATCTACGATGGGCTAAGAGTTTGGAATCTGGAAATACTGAATCTAGATATTCAGATGTTGAAAAGCAAGCGAAGTCAATTCAAGATACTTAAATTTGAAGCATCCATTGACCAAAAAAAAAAAAAAAATGGATTAAGGTAAGGCAACAAATTAGTGCTATTATCTGGGAATATTTAAATTGATTTACAATTCAGTAATTAAACGATAGATCACAGAGAATGACAACTTTGCTTACGAAGCTCGACGCCATTTTGACATTGATGTATTTATGTTATTAAATAACTATAAAGATGTTTTGACCTTACAATAGTTTTTAATTTTTATTCGTGAAAAACAACTTCTTTTCGATATTCTTCTGTAGGTTTTTATTTCCCTCTTTCTTAAATATGATTTCTCGATTTTTAATATTTTTTTTTCTCTTTATGATACCATAACATACCAAATAAAAACTAAAAAAAAAACCAATCCGGCAATGAAATGCAATTACAAAGAGTTAACCAAAAGATATATATTATATTAGGAAAAAGATATATTAGGATATTTACCTTTTAACCTAACCAGATCATCTCAAAAAATTTAGAAATTTATTTCAAGAAACAGTAAAAATTTAAAAGGTGTTGAATGAAATTTTAAGAATAATTTAGACAATTTATATTATATAAATACTTTTATAAGATCTTTTATAGATATATAATATTTTCATTTTTATTTTATATATATTTTGATAAATCCACACATATGAGCATTACTAAGTTAAATGTAGGCGAAGCCATAAAAACAACTATAACCAGTAGAGCAATGGCCTTTTACAACAACTCCCTCTGGTGATTCATTAAAAGAAAAATTTACCTTCACCTGTTTTCTTTTGATATACATGCGAGGTCAAGGCCGCCTGGAGTTTAAGAATCCAGGAGTATCTCCGCTCTGTCAATCAGATGCGCCACCTACTAATTTATTCACACATCTACATTTCGTGTTTAAGAATAATTACTTGCCATTCTTAAACACGAAAAATTTTAAAACAACATTTATTATTATTTTTTTTTTAATTTGAATTATGAAAGCGAGTGGGAAATCTAGCGTATGACCGTCAAGAAACCTGTAATTTAAAGCCAGGTAGCGGCACTAGTCACAGCAGTTCTCAGGGTCCAACTTATGTGTCACCAATTCCTGGATATTAAATTTTTAACTGTAATCTGACACTTGCGCGTCATAAGAAAAACCTTGAGAAATTTACTCTGGAATACGAAGTTGCCTCTGGTATAGTGTGTGAAAATACGTACGGATTTCTTGTTAAATGATTTTTGTATACATATAAAAATTGCCTAGTAGAAATGGGTTCAAAGAAGAGTGTTTGGTAAGTTATCTGGTTATTATATATATATATATATAATTTTAATGTTGAAGTATTAATTAGATATCAATTTAAATATTATTATTTATTAATAATTAATTTTAATTGTGTGTGGATTTTAAGTATTATTATTTCATCGGAATCAAAACATATTACTATTCATAAATAAATGAATAAATTTCTTATCCTTATCCTTATAAGGACTGGCTTAAAGGGGCGAAGCAAGATTGCTTTTTATCTTCCCCGTTATCTGTAGAGGACAGTGTAGGGATAAGGTGTTATTGAGTTATTAAAGCTCTGATCATGGCAGGAGGGTAACACAATAGCCGAGCCTCAGTTAGAACTTCATTGGCTACAGCATTGCTATCCATTATATATATTTTGTGAGTTCAACAAATTTCATCATTGGCCTGTAGAGTAAGATAGGCTGAGAGTCAGCAGATAGTAGGAGAGGAAATAAAGATAGAGTGCATAGTGGTCGAATAGGTGAAAGAGGCCTCAGTTGACCAGTTTTAGCTGTTTGCCTCCCATGGGCGATTCTAAAACGGTCGTTGATTTTTTACTTTAGAAGAAAAGGAAAAATCCTAAAAAGGAAACATGGAACAAAAACAAAAACATGAAGTACAGAGAAAACAAAAACTATAGATAGGACTAGAAACTGAAAAAGAAAGGTGGGGGGGGGGGTTCTGGCCTGAGTGATGCAGCTCTCAAGGAGCTGCACCGCCTCGTTGTAAGCCTTCGCTGCTCAGGTTCTCAGGCCCGCCCCCACCTGTGGGAACTAGAGAACATTATAGCTCTGGACAGGAAAACCAAGGGATGGTTATTGTGACTGTCGTTTGTTATGGGCAGTCATTATTCTTTTAGCCACCTCGCTTCCCTTGGCCATCTCTAATTGGGAGAGAGCTATGAAGAACGCCGATGCTGCCTCCTCGTCTATGTCCATGGCTAGCTGTACTTGCTCAGGGGTGATTTTGCTGATGTCTTCAACAAATAGTTCACCCCATTTTGCACTAACTACATTGGGACCATATTTCCCAGTGAGGAGGAGCTCAGGTTCCCCTATTCTCACTATTGCATTTTTAAATTTTTCTGCCACCCCAGGGATACCTTTAACTAGATGCTTTAGAGTCTCCCCTGCTTTTGCATGAGGAGTCTCTAATTCTTCTGTTTCTGCTGGTTTTATTTTTTTTCATCTCCTTTTCCTCTGGGCTGAGTGGTCGTTTGAAGGGGGTTCTGCTTGCCTCCATATTTTCTGTTTCTTTTTCTCCTGCGATTTCAGCATTGACAGCTTGCTTTTTGGCTGGTTCTTCATGGATTTCTCGCTTCTTATCTTTCTCAGGTTTGGATTCTCTGGCAGCATTTTTTTACTTATTGCTCTCCTTAGATGGTGTGATGGTATGGCTTTCTGCTGCAGCCTTCAAGTTTGGAAAATCTTTCTTTTCTATATTGCTAGTATTGCCTGACGGTATTGTTGTGATGGCACTTCCCATCCTTTCTGCCAAGGTTCTTGATGGGCAGGTGTCCACTTTGTGGTCTGTGACACCACATTTTAAGCAGGCTGCCTCACACTTATCCAGGTTGTGGCCTGCCTTGAGACAGTTTTTACACTTCATTTTCAGGCAGTCAGCCCCAAGGTTGGTGAAGGCTCCACATTGGAAACATTGTTTCTTTACGCCAGGGTAATTAATCATTACTCTGGCAGATCCAATGACAATAAAGTTGGGAACTGGCGTTTTCATGTCTAGGAAGATGGTTACTTCGCCTGATTTCCATGTGGATTTTCTGCATTATTTAACACTTCTACATTGCGCACAACGCTTCATTTCTCGAATATGTCGTGGATAATCTTAAGATCAGTTTCAACATATTCCAAAGAGAATCTGGGGATTCTAAGTAACTAGGTGATACTTCCCACCAAAAATGGGATTATTTTTTTTCCCATTACACTCAAAACTTCCGAGTAGTTTATCTATGGTTTGTAGCGGAGTAAATCCGAAAATCTAGTCGGCACCGACTGTTTCGATGAGGGCTTTGGCTAAACATCGGGGATGCAGGTCAGCATCCACTTCTATTCCGAGTGTCCGCTTACGCGGCAAAGCCATAGTTGGTTGAGGGGGCCTAAGCTATTCCCACCACTACCAAGTGTTTAATATTTCCCCGGTCCGGGGTTTGGGAATATATCTATGGTTTGTAGCGGAGTAAATCCGAAAATCTAGTCGGCACCGACTGTTTCGATGAGGGCTTTGGCTAAACATCGGGGATGCAGGTCAGCATCCACTTTTATTCCGAGTGTCCGCTTACGCGGCAAAGCCATAGTTGGTTGAGGGGGCCTAAGCTATTCCCACCACTACCAAGTGTTTAATATTTCCCCGGTCCGGGGTTTGGGAATATCTTTAAATTTCGGTTAAATATCGTGAACCCCGATGGGACTCGTACCGATATTAACGGTTTAAGAACAGATACTATGAAATGCTAGTAGCCTGTTAAGCTGATACGTACAGACACTAACGCTTGATCTTAGGCAAAAGGCCGAGAAGCAATATTATGATAATCATAACCACAAATCCAAAGTGTATCATCAAATGAAATATATATATTTCCATTAGTCTCCAAGGGTATTAATCACCCGACTCAATATGAATGAATAAATTTCGTCTTAAATATATCTATATATATTTTCATAAATAAGTAATTTAATGGTGTTATTTGAACATATTCTTAAATATTGATTTTTAAATTATTTATAATTATATTAAAATGAATTTGAAGCTAAATTTTATTTTGAAGTATTATTTTAGATAAATATTTCAGAATATTGAAATTTTTCAGATTTTAACACATACAAATAGTATCATAAACAGTCTCATTTTTATTGTCAATAAGCCTAGTTTCGTTTCGTGGCATAACAACTTGCAGAATTCTATTTCTGGGTGAGTCACCTCTTCGCAATACAGCGGTGACTATCAGTAAAAAATAGAAAGAAAAAGAAAAGAAAATGGTTAAAATAAGAATTACCAGCTCAACGACTAATGATTTGTAACTTGCGACAACGATGTGATCATAGTAACCTGCTGACAATTATTTAAACTGTCAATTGTTTTTCTTTCCTTTTTTTTTTTTTTGTTCATTAAAGAGCTTCTAAGAAAAATATAAAAATAACATTTTTATAATAATAAAGTATTGAAAACATAATCTCAAATAGGATGAAAAATAGGTAAAAACTAAATTTAAAAAACTATGCATATAGTGATGCATTAGATAAATTAGAAGCTAAGACAAAATAGGAAGAAAAAAATAGTCAGTTGTCTTAGAAATCGCATTCCCAATAGCACATAAAAGAAATTGGAAAGGGAAAGTTAATTAAACCAGAAAAGAAAATATATGATTGAAGTAAAACAATTATTTTCTGATTGTTTTATTCCAAATAATTATTATTCCAGATATAATGGGTAGTACATCATTGAAATTTAAAAAAAAACAACTTGCAGACGTAGTTGTGTAATGTGGAGTGCCCTCTCGCGGTGAGTTCTTGCACTCCATGGAGTTGTCATGTAATTAATAATAATAATAATGTTTCTAAATGAGAAAATGAGAGACATATTCAGAAGTGACATCCTTATGACTCTAAAACGGAAAGCTTTCGACCAGTGTATACTTCCTGTCCTAACATATGGAGGAGAAACATGGACTTTAACAGAAGCCCTAAACAAAAAGCTGAGAACAACACAACATCGCATGGAAAGAAGTATGCTAAAAATAACATTAAGAGATAGGAAGACAAATACCTCGATAAGATCTCAAACAGACGTCATGGGTAATGTAAAATACATTAAATAGGCTAAGTGGAGATGGACTGGCCATATTGCCAGATGCAGTGACAGGAGATGGACTAGAAACACAACAGAGTGGAGACCAATGGATGGAGCAAGACAAAGAGGAAGACCGAGAAGAAGGTGGAGAGATGAACTGGAACAAATTGCAGGAGTGAGATGGATGGGAGAAGCAGAAAATCGAGTGATCTGGAAAATCATGCGGGAGATCTTCGTCCAGCAGTGGACAGAACCAAGGTTGAAGAAGAAGAAGAATGTTTCTAAGTTCGATGACAGCTCAAGAACATATCATTATAAAAACAGATTTTCTGGTCTAAAAACTGTCATGGTAAGTTAAAGATTAGGTCTGGCAGATGACAGGAGTTTTACGCAAGACCATCTGAAGTCCATCAAAATCACTGAGGCAAATATTTTGTCATTTTTATTAATCTAAAACAAAAAAAATTATCGTACTTGGAAACCTCGTTAACACCAAGTATTGTCTTAACATATGCAATATCCGCATGGAATTCTCAAACGTTATTCTTCTCATCTCTCTTGAAAGGTTAATTAACCGGATTTTCCCCGCCATTACCTTGCGATTTGTTGAAACTGTTAGATGTTGAAAGATTTGCTAATTGGCACAGCTGTAATTTAGGGATTGACCATGACACTTGTATGGCAGTCGAGATAACGAAATTCAATCTTGAAATCAGCAAGAGATGTGGATGATGACAACACGTTTGTCTAGTTCTTCATGCGATATAACATAAACGATGTTATATCGTATGAAGTTTGATGACATTTGGAAATGATCCAAAACTATTTATCAGTGTAGAAACTGAAATATGAATACACTTTGCTAAATACATCAAGATAGTTCGATTTTTTTCTGGACAAGTCTGACCTTAGAGCTATTTATCAGGATGGTATATAATAGAACATTGTACTGGCTTGTACATAAGATAACTATGCTTAGTTATTTATCGTATTATTTTTATGAATCCCTCCCGCATAAGGTTGTAAGCTCTTAGCCTTCCTGTCAGTTCCATGTCCAAGTAGATAATCCGGACATCTACTTGGATGAACTTTGACAAATCATTTCAAGCCTCTGATAAACGGAGTAATGCTTCTTACGCTGGATGTCAAAATTCATCTATCACCTAAAAACATGCATAAACATGCCATGAGTTTCGAGCTCACAGTCTGTTTCGTGCTTGGAGAGCTTGTACGCAATCCACTTGGCAAACCAAGCACTCTTACTGCTGTGTATTTATACCAAAACATCATGACTACACTTTTTCATACCCTTTATAAAACGGAAACCTAACTTTGTGAGTTGTTTATTTACTTAGTTTTGGTAAGGAAAAACGGGCCTTCGGTTGACCATTTTTTTCTGAGCGAATAAACATCTAAAAAGAATTCCATTCGCAGTGCTTGTTTAGCTTTGTGGGAGAGTCTGTCCGTCTATAGTACAAGACAGTTTTAGATCTCTCTCTCTGGCCTGGTCTCTAATTTTCCCCACTTAAGGTCTGCTTAGACTTCGGGCTAGACAGACCTTATTTAGTCTCCGAAAAGAATGGTAGGTCCTTGCACCTTCTGGCGGTTTGTCTGCCGCTTGGAGAGCGAAGGATTGGCGCTGTGGTAGTGCTTTCCTTTGGTTCTGCTACGCTGAAGTTCGGTTCTGTGACACGGTGGAGACCAGAGATTCACAAGAGATCCAGTTTTGGAGCTACTTGAGTAGCTTCCTTTTAGGTCACTCACGAGTTTTTAGATTTGGCAATTTGAGCAAGTTGAATTTCCCTGGTCTCTGATAAGAACCAATCAACCAACCAACCAACCAACCGACCAACCGACCGACCGACCGACCAACCAACCAACCAACCAACCAACAGAGGGTTGTTGTCCTCAAGTTTTCTGCCTGGTCGCCGAAAAGAACAGTTGGTTTCTGAACTCTGACGGATTGTCTGCCACTTCGCAGGGTGAAGGCTTGACGGAGTGGTGAAGTTGCCTGTAGTTGTGCTGAGCTGAGGTTCGGCTTGGTTGTCAGGTGGAGTTTGAGAGATTCCAGACAGTGACCTTATTGAGCACTGATTATTTGTCAGTTACTTGGTCAGTGACCCCTTTTGGGCGCTGACGAGTTTGCAGATACTGGATGGTCACCTTTTAAAGGACACGTTTGAACATTTGTTCCTGGTCTCCGATAAGAACCAACAATTCGGAAAAGCCGTCAGATTAGCAAAATCTAATTTAAGTACTAATAAAAGGCCTATCAAGGCAACTCCGATGCCGAAGGTTAAGCTCTCTGATTAATTTTGAAACAGTTTTAAGGTTTTTTTCCATATTTGAATATAAAATATGGATGGATCTATAATATTCTCAATTTTTAATACAGGAGATAGTATTTTATTAAATTATTGAAATGTAGTATTGAAATATGCTCTATAATAAACAACTAAATAGAAGAGATAAAGGATTTATATAATGAGCAAAAAATTAATCATTTCGAAAAAGATGATGGCATTGTGGGAACAGCATACAATAAATATATATATATAGTTAGAAAAAAATGAGCGAACTAAATAGGTTATGATTTTTATACATTATTATTTTTAATTTATATACATATGACTCCAACCAAGGAGAGGTTGTAAACTTATAGTATTTCGATTGTCGGTGGACTAATCGTTTTTTTTTGTTTGTTTATTTATTGGTATTTGTATTTTTACACAGTTCGAAAGCTCTTCTCTAGAGACCAAAGTGGAACTTTTTGATGCCTCTTGAGATTTTCAATAAACTGGGCGTTAAACTCATACCATGTATGGAAATTCATCTCTTATCTAAACGATAGAGAATGACATAACGTAGGATCGTGTATAAATTACGGAAAAACTAAAATAATGAAAAATAATGAAGGCAATCCAATAATAGAAAATAAATAAATGACATATATATATATATATATATATATATATATATATATATATATATATATATATATATATATATATATATATATATATATATATATATATATATATATATTTGTAAATATATATAAATGTAGCCTCTTTAATTTTAACTGGCGTTTTAAAAACAGGTGGGCAGACAGTCTCCATCCTTCAACTAATTTACTGAATTAAATACCTGTGTTAAAGTATTTGCTAAAGCTACTAACAAATCAAAGCTTTCGGAAGAGTGACGGGGAGGGGGGGGGTATAGTAGCAATCATATGCCGCCATCTCGTAGCCCTATACCCTAACTTGTATTCTTGTCTGTAATAATGGTATTCTTTTCTGATATTCCATAGGAATCGCAGGTCTTTGATATTTTTTCCCCTATGAGTTTTCATGTAATTCTATCTTTATATTGTCTTTTCCTGTTGTTTTCCTATTTTTTATTTTATTCATTATAATTTTTTAGTTTTAAGGTTACATTGTTTTTGATAGGTTATTATATATATATTATTTTCATACTTGATGTATTTTATGAAATAATGTATGATTATTTCATACTTTTTTCCCTCTGTCACGAGGCTGTTCATCTTTGTCTATGGTTGTTTTTTTTTCTGTTGTTTAGAATTACGTATTCTCAACACACACACACACACACACACACACACACACAAAAAAAAATTCATTTATTAATTTTACTATTAAGCCTATTTCTTTTCTTATGGATTTATGGTATCTTTTCATGTGACAATTGTTATAAATATCACTGTCTAATTTTAAAAACTCTATTGATAATATCAAAATTTTATATGAAATAGCAGTAAAAAGAATAAAGGTAAAAGGGAGCATGTATTTCCTCGTCTTCCACCTGGAAGTCGAGAAAACAGAAAGAAAAACTCAAGGATTTTATAATATACTATGCTTCATTTAATTTTAAAATATATGTATAAAAAGTTTCTTAATAAATTTTGAATATTTTATACAAAATATGTTAATTCTAATTAACACCCTAAATATTTATCATAGAGTTTCTATAACAGTTGTATAAAATCTACAAAGGAAAACTGGAATGGATGTCTGCCAGGCTGTTGAGTAATCGAAGTGAGATACGGTGATTAGTAAATATGTACTTACGTTTGGAGGGTAATGGATGGTAGTGCTGTAGCCAATGAAGTTCTAACTGAGGCTCGGCTATTGCTGTTGCCCTCCTGCCATGATCAGAGCTTTAATAGCTTATTAACACCTTATCCCTACACTGTCCTCTACAGATAACGGGGAATATGAAAAGAATTCTTGCTTCTCCCCTTTAAGCCAGTCTTTATATAAGGACAAAAAAAAAAAACTCCCTTGTGGTGGCTGGGATAAGAATAACACTGACGTAAAGGCGACTGAAATAGACGCTGAGTTTCGCTCTGCTAAGGTTTTTACCTTGAGGGAGCAATTTGAGTCTACGGGGAAGATGTTCTACGGCAATGCCCGGTGAGGGACCTTGTCTGTGGATGCCTTTCCCTGGAATATGAGCGGTTCTGCTCGGTGGTGAAGGTGCCCGTCACTGAGTGCAGCCAACGCTGAGTTGGACGATCTTTCGGTGACTATGGAATGGTCTAATGATCGTCCTAATTTTTAGAGTTGGCTTTACTTACACATCGCCAACGTATATCCATGCGTGTCGTAAAAGGCGTCTAAAATGGACGCTGTTTCGATTGTTCGCTCTCTCAGGTTTCTTCCGAAATTTTGCTCCCGGTGAGGGAGGGGGACTTATTTCGGGGGAGTTGCCCTGGGAGAGCATTTTGAGTCTCTGGGGAGGGTGTTCTCCGGCGTGGCTCGTCGGTGGACGCTTCTCCCTGGAATATGAACGGTTCTGTTCAGTGGAAAGGGGGGGGGGGACCGTCACTGAGTGGAGCCAACGCTGAGTTGGACGATCTTTCGGCCACTATTGAGTGGTCTAGGGATCGTCCTAATTTTCATACATAGCTTTACTTAAGAATCGCCAATGTAGCTCATGCATGTAGTACGAGGCGACTAAAATGGGTTCCCTGGGAGGGTAATGGATGGCAAGGCTGTAGCCAATGATGTTCTGAGGCTCAGCTATTGCTGTTACCCTCCTGCCATGATCAGAGCTTTATTTATATAGCTCAATAACACCTTATCCTTGGCTGTTCTCTACAGATAACGGGGAACATGAAAAGCATTCTTGCTTCGCATTTTAAGCCAGTCATAAGGATAAGAAACAACAAGAATAAACAAAATCATTTACCAACTCCTAGTTGAAGTACATGCAAATTTTGTTTTGATAATACTCCCTGGCAATTTTCTGTTGTTGGTTGGCTTTCACGTCCAGTCGGCTTATACGGAAGAAAAAAAAAAAAAAATCACCTCCATAGTCTTTGTTTTAGTTTCCAAAAAGCTCTTGTTACTTTTTTTCGTTCTAAAATTATCTTCCTAACACTTCGTAATCTGAAATCCTCCCTCCGAATACGTGAATGTACTTAGAAGAGATTTATACTCCACTTTTCTGTAAACAGTGAAAAACAAGCAACTGCTAGCCAGCATGTGACAATTAGCTTCAGACGTACAGGACCAACAGTATAGAATTGCCCTTTCCATACTGTTTTCATTCATATGAAATATATTTATATAAAAAAATGAAATACATCATCTAAACTCATACAAGTAATAGCTCAATGCCAAGATAAATAAGTTATTCTGTTATTCTTAAATAACTTTAACGAAAAAAAAAATAATAATTTTCAGCTTAGTATGGATATCGCTTCAGCTCTCCAGTCAGTAGGCTATACGTTTGATTCCCATCGTGGAATCATGTTTTGTAAATGTCGTTTGGTTGTTGTTGAAGTTCATTAAGGTTGCACTAAAGATTAAACTTAGTGTTTTTAGATGCCACTTCAGGTCTCCAATAAGCAGGATTAAACAGCTTAAGCAATTAAAAAAATCAAAAAATTATTCTTTCAAAAAAAAATTTAATCTCTTTTGGATTAATTAATGATATATTAATATCATTAATATATAAGTACAACACAAGAATCCACTGTTAGAATACAAAAACAAATTATTGATAAACGAACCTCCCTGAATTACTTAGCAAAAGTGTGACGTCTTGTGCTTGATAAGACATGCGCGTTAGATATGAAGAAAGTTCAACCAAGTCTGAAAGGAAAAACATGAATGCTAAGAAATAGACCGAAAAGTGTGCCCATTTTACAAGCAAAGTAGGTTAGTTCAAGAAATCATCTTTTTCTCTGTTTATCAAATGCATTTTATGAGGTAAGTAATAGTTTTCCAAACCACTGTGGTCTTCTTTCCTTCTTATCCCCCACCTTGCGTGACGTCTCCTCGCCCTAGTTTTAATTTCCGTTACGATAACTTGTATTCTTCGTAATATTCTAGTTTCTGGAAGCTTTAAGCAGTTTTTCCATAAACTTAAAATTTCTCTCCTCAATAGAAAATCCTATGGGAAATTAAAATAATATATCTATATAATTTCTCATATGAAAATTAATAATATATATATATATATATATATACAGTATAATTTTTCATAATCTGGGGAGAATTATTCACTCAGAATTCTTAATACTTATAGAACTTGTTAATTTTGAAATAATTTCAGCTTTTATGGTAATATTTATACGCATGTTTATGCATTTGATTTAAAAGAATCACGAATACATTTGAAGAAAACAATTCAATTATAAATTTTTTATAAGGATAAGGACTAGTTTAAAGGGGCGAAGCAAAAATGCTTTTCATATTCCCTGTTGTCTGTAGAGAACAGTGTAAGGATGAGGTGTTATTGAGCTATTAAAGCTCTGATCATGGCATCTTAGCAGGAGGGTAACAGCAATAGCCGAGCCTCAGTTAAAACTTCATTGGCTCAGCATTACCATCCAAGGATATTTAATCACTGCATCTCACGATCGATGCAATCTATTATAAATTTCAACACATAAATTTCAATTTCAACACATTTCAACCTTATAGCCCTTATAAGGACTGGCTTAAAGGGGCGAAGCAAGAATGCTTTTCATATTCCCCGTTATCTGTAGAGGACAGTGTAGGGATAAGGTGTTATTGAGCTATTAAAGATCTGATCATGGCAGGAGGGTAACAGCAATGGCTGAGCCTCAGTTAGAACTTCATTGGCTACAGCATTGCCATCCATTACCCTCCAAGGGTATTGGATTGAATGAATCAATCACCGCATCTCACGGTCGATTGTTCATCCCTAAATCAACACATTTCAACACGAATCAGAACATACTTATAAATATATGTTATAACTGCATGAGAAAGGTGTTTTAGAATGCATCGTCACTCAACTTATATATGCAAGATACACAAATAAATAAGCATTAATTAAGATAAATATTTTATTTGAAGTAATAATTCATATAAATATTTACCAAAATAATTAATATGTTGAAATAGTCATGCAAAATACGCAGTATTGAAATTAATGTTATTTTTTCCCATATTGTACCACCACAGTACCTCTATATTGTTGTTTTCGTTTTTCCAGTGTTTCTTAGAAGTCTCCACTCTTTCAAAGACTAAAAACCAAAAAGTAGTAATTAAAAAAAAAGAGAAAGAAAAGTGACGCCACAAGAGCTAAGCTACCGTATCCTTGTATCTCAACAAGACTTAGCTGGATTTGTCCTTCACTTCCAAAAATCCCGAGTGACAGGTGGGCATTATGACAATAAGGAACTACGTTTATGCAATTGCTAGTTCCGGAAGTACAGAAGTACAAACTACTTAGCGGATTGCAACATTACATTGGTTTTCCTGTGCTAAAATGATGCAGTTATACCGAAAAAAGAAATAAATTAAAAAGGGAATGTGAAGTATGCACGTCTCATTCCTTTCTTGATATTCATGATCGAATTTCTTGTAATCTAACTTAAATCCAAATTCCAAACAACTTTTCGTGCAAACATGAACTCTCAGTCGTTGCTAGGTAACGGTACTCTCAGCGAAGTACAAGCTACTTTCTAAACTAAACCAGGGCAACTCATTGTAAAGGTGGGTAAAGATCTGATCACTATTCTTAGTATTTTCCCATAATGTAAAGCACATCTCACTAGAAGATGTATACTGCAATGCATTATGGGTGGGGTCACTACCAAGTTTATAAATAACCAAGTTTATAAAATAACTTGGTTATCCTAATATACAATATCCCCAAGTTAAAAAATTTATTATATATATAGATATATATATATAATATAATAAATGTATATATATATATATATATATATATATATATATATATATATAATAAATATAATAAATGCACATTCAAATATAAGCAAGAAAGAATACATAAATGCACAATGAAATAAAAAAAAAAAATCTGGATTTAAAGATGAGGTATAATCTATCTTTCGAAAACAGAATTGAAAGCATTCATCCTTTAATACTTTGTTTATTTATTTATTTCTCGTAGTGATATCTGTATTTGTTAACAAATTTTAATAATAATTTTTTTTAAAAAAAAATATTCAATAAATTATTGGGGAATATTATGAATCCATCCTTATTTCATAGCTGAATATGTAAAAACTTAAAATAAAGTTACTGAATTCATAATGTGTTTGGAGATTCGAATAAATACTTGTGGTTCGTTTATAAAAATAAAATAATCGTTTGTTAGTGTACAGTAATCACGAAGGGTAGATTGTCATTATTATTATTATTATTATTATTATTATTATTATTATTATTATTATTACGTGACACCAGGGACTCATCGCTTGATGGCACTCTACTCCACTATTATAATCCATCAATCTGGTATCAGAAATGATTCTGCCGTTCTGTTTATGTATATTTCCCTCATAGCAAATGCAACAATTATTCCCATATAAATCTCCTTGGAATATCTAAATCTAACTAACAAGGATGTTTTACTTGAGTGAGCGCAGAGAGTACAGGAGACCAATTACAAGCACACAAACATTGCCATGTCATGTGCACCTACCAGTACTTTAGAGAGCATAAAATCAGAATTTTGCCTGTTCATTATTCTTTTAATTGTGATAGCAAACTGTTTGAAATGGTGGTTGGATTCCACAGGCTTCATTTGCACAGGTAGGATATTTCTTTCTATTATGTACAATAGTTCTCATTTTTTTGCTCCTGACGTTATAATAGCTGTGAAGAATGACTTCTATCATTCTTCAATAAGACTTGCCATGTCTCAGTATAGTGTAGCAATTCTTATCTCTTCAAAATGGGTCATATGGAGTGCATGCATTTAGCGAACCGTTTCACACACACTAAGAAATAAAGAATAAAAAATAACTAAAGAATTAAAAACTAGCACACAGTATTCTTTTATTCTAAAAAACAACTTCTAAATCTGTGAAATTCAATTTATTACTTTGGATATTTTATTAAAAATATCAAAATCATAACAGAATAGCTGATATACTTATAAGGAATGTTTGTACTAAAGTGATAGTTATAATCTGTCAAATGTAATAGAAGTGTTTATCTTTTTAAAAAAACTAAAGCAAATTCTAAAAAATTTAAGTGGTTTTAAAAATTATAAAAACTTTTATAATTTTGATATAAATAAATTAATAAAATAAGTGTAATTTATAATAAGTTTACTACACCTACTTTTTATAATCATATTTAGAATATAGATTCTTTAGTTAAGTGACAAAGAATTCGTAATAAACATGGGCAAAGTTAATTTTATTAATTTTAGGGTAAAATTTAAGATAATGTAAATCTATTCATGTCATTGTCCTTCATCGTTCCCCAAACTGCTAAATGACCACGTGTTTTCTTTCGCAGGGATGTTCCAGTCAAACATCATTGCACACCAGGAACAGTCACTGCTTATGCTGCCACATTAGTACTGGCATTTCTCACCATCTACCTGGTTGGATATCGAACTGTTTATCTTGTTTGGATAAGCAACGGAGAAATCCTACGTAAACAGGTCGAACTTAAAGTCAATGGAGGACCCCTTATCAGTGCCAGAGATATTATACCAAAGAAACAAGAAAATATTTCCATGCTTAGCATTCCATACATATTCAGGTAACTAAAATTTAATGAAAGAGTAGAGAATGAAAGCATCTAAAGTTCAAAAAAACAATCCTGAACCTATTTTCAATAGCAAACAATCCTGTCTCTTCACTTACTATTACACTGGCTCTTCAGTTAGACCATTTGATGTCGTTGGTAAGATTATGATCACAACAATGGGAGGGCATAAGCTTTTCATCACAGCAAAGGTCAGAAAAATTGGAAACTTTGAGGTTGTATCTTTAGGTTCGGTCGCTATTGTTTAGCGCCTGGTCTGGAGAACTACTTTTAGTGATTTACCCTGAATTTTAAAAACATGCTAACTGAACGCCAATTGTATTTTTTTAAATGCTTAATTTTCTTTAAATTATTTACAACAACAACAACAACAATAATAATAATAATAATAATAATAATAATAATAATAATAATAATAATAATAATAATAATAATAATAATAATAATAAATAAATAAAAATTGACGTTCAACGATTACATGATTTGGTGGTTGGCATTTCTTTATATAACCTTTGTGTTCTTTTAAGTGGGTAACCACTGTTCATCTATTTCACCTATGTAGACAGCACTACGTTAGCAGTCGACCCTTCATATTACAAGAAAGGAAGTCGAGTTCTGTCTGCTTTTATCTATC
Source organism: Typopeltis vanoorti (assembly GCF_054136105.1). NCBI lineage: Eukaryota > Metazoa > Arthropoda > Arachnida > Uropygi > Thelyphonidae > Typopeltis > Typopeltis vanoorti. Next base: position 29,591,943 of record NC_143558.1, read on the forward strand.
TCAGATGTTTAGAATTTTTTTCTTCATAAGTCTGTGGATTTTTCTGATATATGTACTTCCGATGTTTACTATTGTATTTCCATAGAAAGACATACACTTGATAATAGCCCGTAGCTTTTCCGTAGATTTCCACCAGCATAATCAGTTTATGAATTGATTGCGCCTGTAGTATTCAAACCACTTATACTATCATCTCTCAACGTACATCGGAGTTTTTGCAAATGGCATTAGATCCTAAATATTAATCCAGGTATCAACTTGTCTGAATACATCCCAGGGTAAACACGCACAACGTTCTGAACAATTAGAAATTTTTTAAATAACATCAATCTCTTCTGTAAACTAGGTTTGTCGTAGATAGATAGATGATGTGAGTTACTGAAGGAGGGGGAATCGTGTATAATACGAATTGCTCTCCTATGGACAGATTCGAGAATTTTAGGGAGGTTTTTAGGTGCACCACACCATATGGACTGTGCTCTAATGGTTAACGTATTTAAGATTTAGCAAAAAAATAATATCTAGAAGGTGCTGGAAAAGAAGGTGACCAGATTATCCTTTCCCCAGTAAAGGGTGATATGGAGATTACTTAAACAGTGATCTCCATTCCAGGTTGCAGACAATCTTGAAGCTTGGGATATCGCTCCAAAATAGAGTACTTGTCAGAATCAGCTGTTTAAAAAGCCAGTGTGAGATTAAAATGCCTACTATATCTTCAGGATTGTGATGTTTACATTTATTTATTTATTATTTTTTAAATATTCATTTCAAAATATTTCTAAAGTATAATATTACATTATAAGTTTAATGTATAATTCGAAAACGTTTTATTAAATTTCGAATATTTAAAATATATATGAACATGTATTATCCAATATGTGTCACAGTAGGATACTTGTCAAAATCAAATGTGAACTGTGAACTTCTTTGAGTGATGGAACTTCTTTGGGTGATGGACTGAGTCCTTGACTCTTCATCCCTTTTTCGGAGTTCTTGATTGTGGGTGAGAGATTTAGTGTGGGTATTTTACCCGCTCTTTGTGCGCATTTGGTGTTGTTTCAGCTTTAGCGTTGCTTTCATTTTCAAACATCGAAGATTGATTTCAGTCTTCTATGTTTGAAGCGGTCTTAGGGGTTTGTAGTCATCTGCTTGTGTATTAGATTTGGGTTATTGTCTGTGACTATGAAGAATTTTTCTGTAATACCTATCATGTGCTTCTTGATGTTAGCTTCTTGGTGTAGCTTGCTGTTTCTGATGAACCAGGGAACATTCTCAGGAATTTGTTCTGGTTCGTTTGCAGTCTTTTGATGTTTCTTTTAGTTGTGTGTCCCCAGGCTGGTGAGGTGTAGGTTAGTTGAGATCTTATTACTGATTTGTAGAGGAGAATTTTGCTGCTTGTGTTTAGGAGGCTGTTCCTATTCAGGAGTGGATATAGCTCTGCTATTGTCTGGTTGGCTTTAGTAGAGACACTATGTGCGTCTCTACTCGATGTGCGTCTTGAAGTTTAGGCTTTTATCAAGCTGGTAATGGAGATTTTCCTTTTTGTTTGTTTGTTTGTTTGGAATTCCTGCTGTGTGTCAGCTGTATCCGGTATAGGGAGGGCATTGGTTTGGAATTTTGTCGCATCCTCAGGGTTTGGTGACACTGATCTGAGCTCTGTTGTTTAGTACATCATGTTCTCGTGGTTTTGGGTCTTTCAGATTGTCTTTTGTGGCGATTGTGGGGAAAATGTCTCATAGAATTTTATTCTACCTGGCCAATTGTGATTAAGTACTTCTCCCTAATCTGATAAGCTCCCGATAAACGTGGCGAATTTAGTTTCATCTATTAGTTTTTCCATGTCTATCAGTATTGTTATTTGTAGAAATCAGAAACGTTTACTTACCTTTATTTGCCTCAATCGGCTGTTTTGTAGCGGAATTCACCAACGTGATCTTTCGTAAAAAAGGAATTATTTTGTAAATTGTAAATCATCACAAATTGAATATCTTTTATCTTTTTTCAGCACTTATAATGCAATTCACAATTCAATCATGCAAAAGCTAATCAAAATTCCAATTCAGCACTGGCAAAAAGTACTACGGTTTGCCTCATACAACTAAATGCTGACTCAAGGAATCATGGGACGATCAATATACCATCAATATCAAGATCAATATGCTGTTATCCTTGGAGGGTAACAGCAATAGCCGAGCCTCAGTTAGGACTTCATTGGCTACAGCATTGCCATCCATTACCTTCCAAGGGTATCAATCACCGCATCTCACCGCTCAAGCCTCAACCGACCGTCTAGTCAGGGGCGAAGCAAGAATGCTTTTTCATCTTCCCCGTTATCTGTAGAGGACAGTGTAGGGATAAGGTGTTATTGAGCTATTAAAGCTCTGATCATGGCAAGAGGGTAACAGCAATAGCCGAGCCTCAGTTAGAACTTCATTGGCTACAGCATTGCCATCCATTACCTTCCAAGGGTATCAATCACCGCATCTCACCGCTCAAGCCTCAACCGACCGTCTAAACAGTCAGTGTGAGCATAAAATTCTGACTAATACCTTCAGGATTATGGTATCTAAATTTATAGCCTATTAATTTTCAATTATTCAATATAAAACTTTTTTAATTAAAATATTTATGAAAGTATAATGCTATAAGTTTAATGTATAATATAAAATGATTTATATTAAATTTTTAAAATGTAAATATATAGTATTGCAATAATGTGGTGCCATCTATACTGCAATTGTAAGTTCATATTCCTGAAATTAATAGACGATTTTTTTTCCCTTAGATTTCTTGCCTTCCTAACCGACGACTAAGACACGATGTTTGTGTAGAGTAAATATTTTATCATAGCATTAATCTGTATGATGTGTGTGAATTATAATCAATAAACGTAATCACAAAATATTTCACTTAATATTTCACGTACTTTGCTCCATCAAGTGGTCTCTTTTTTTTTTAAATAAATATTTTGCTATTATGAAATGTTGTAATGAAAAGCAGTGATTATTTTCGTTTCTAGGATTTTAATTGAAGTAACACAGAATCTAACAAATCAACAGAAACTGAAAGACAATGTAAAACTAGCCTCTCGAGATTACCAAAGATATCCCGAAGTATTAGTATATGATGTACAGTATCCCAATCCTAATACTCCTGGTCAGGTAAGTTTCTGCATATATATAACAGGGATTCACTTAATTAACAAAGTACTATTTATTTATTAAAAATAAAAATCTCTCAATATTTTATAAGCATTATTAAACTAATTTCAGACACCATTCTATAAATTTAATGTGACTGTTATGTAAGAAATATAATACCTATTACGGCCGGATATGATTATATGAGTAATCAGGAGTAGAAAGAATGAGAATCAATCGACCATGAGATGGGGTGATTGATTCGTTCATTACCCTTGGAGGGTAATGGATGGCAATGCTGTAACCAATGAAGTTCTAACTGAGGCTCGGCTATTGCTGTTACCCTCCTGCCGTGATCAGAGCTTTAATTGCTCAATAACACCTTATCCTACACTGTCCTCTACAGATAACGGGGAATATGAAAAGCATTCTTGCTTCGCCCCTTTAAGCCAGTCCTTATATAAGGATAAGGACGGCCGGATATAGTCTGATATGGATGGTCAGAAAAAAGAAAAGTCCTTTTTAGGACTTCCTACCCAGCCATGTCTATAGCTTTTACCCATGACAGATGACGGGATAAAGAGTCAAGGACTCAGTCCATCTCCCAGTTCTTTCAAGAACTATGACCTGATATGGATGGTCAGAAAAAAGAAAAGTCTTTTTTTAAGACTTCCAGGGTAACGAATAGCAATGCTGTAGCCAATGAAGTTTTAACTGAGGTTCGGCTAGTGCCGTTACCCAGCCATGTCTAGAGCTTTTACCCATGACAGATGACGGGATAAAGAGTCAATGACAGTCCATCTCCCAGTTCTTTTAAGAACTATAGCCGGATATCTAGATCTAGAGCTTTTACCCATGACAGATGACGGGATAAAGAGTCAAGGACTCAGTCCATCTCCCAGTTCTTTTAAGAACTATGGCCGGATATGAGACTTGGATGACCTTCATATTCAATGAAGAGAAAAATGATCATGAAATAATATTGGAACATTATCAAAAGTAAGTAGAAGTGATGTATGATCTTTCTTGACAGACCTTAGTTTTAATAGCATTGAAATTCACTAAGTAGTCTTCACCTCACTTCAGAATGGCAAGATCCTTATTTGTCTCTTGTTATGAAAGATCTTGAGGCTTCAATCATTTGAGTACTGCAGAATTTCTCGAATGAAGAAGAGAACTGGAGAATCGGCTAAACTATAATACGGTCACAAAGTGCATTGAGAGCCCATAAGATGATAGCTTGCTCAGAAGGCCTCGATACTAGACATGAACAATTACCTTTGAAATACTGAGCGTGACCACATGGATTGCTCCAAATCTTTCCATGGCCTGAGGGGTAAGGATAGCGAGGATAAGTCTGCTGTAGAATGAGAATAAGGCAATAAATATTGATGGCAGCTAATTAGTTGATAGATCTGGTAATGAAGATGCTGATCGTTGATAACCATTATGACTTTTGATAGTACTGGAGTGAGAGCAAAGAGACGAGAGTTTGAAGGCTGACTTTTATCTCCTCTTTCTAGGTTTCGACTGGATGAAAGATTGCTTCTATACTGTTGGGTAGATGCCAGATGAATATGACAACTTGTATAGGTGATACAAGATGGGTGTTAACATTGAAGCAAAAGTTTTGATCACAGCTGGAGGAATACCATCTGGATTTTATTGATGTTCTTCTGGTGAAGTGTTCTTCACCAGAAGAGGCTTGTATGGACAGTTTGCAGTAGTGCAGGAGGTGATTTCACTTGTTGTCTACACAAGAGTTGGGGGGAAAATATTCGTGTCAGGAGTCACGCTCAACAGCTTACTGAAAGACCAGAAGGCTAGATTGCCAGTTGAACAGAAGTCAAGCTTTTTTGCATTTCATTTTTATGAAGTCGACATTGGAATTGTTGACAACTTTTACATTTGTTTTGGACTGCAGTCTAAGCTGAATAAGAAGCTGGAATTTTTGATTTAAGCCATTGAACATTGCCGCATTTTTATCATGAACTGCAGAGGCATATTTTAAAGTTAACTTTGCTAGTCTTCCATAGCTGTTTTGGAGCAAAACGAAATAATTCGGAGAAATACATACAGGAAAACCTCGCTTAACGCGAATTCGATATGCGCGATTGAGTGAAATGATACTATATCCCGCTTTAAGTGAATCATGAATCAATTCACGCGATTTTTTTACGTTATGCGAAATATTTTTGTAGTCCATCTATGCGAGCAGCGAGCGGAAAAGCTGGAAGTCATTAAGAGACATGAAAGTGACGTTAGTAATACAATGATTATGCGAAACTCAAGCCTATGTTAGTTTATCTTCGCAAAATCCAATATCTAATATTAAAAGAACTTGGATTTAATGAACTGGATAATGAAGATATGAGAAACTTGCTCGATTCCCATTCAGAACAGTCAAGCGAGAATGATCTGAAGGAGATCAACTAGTAAAACAGCGTGCATATGAAGAAGAAGAAGAGAATGTTACTACTAAGAAGCTAACTGCAAAAGAACTTGAGTTACTTTTCAATCACATTGAGCATGCTAAGGAAATTTTGTTTAATGCTGATCCTGAAATGGAACGAAGCTTCGAAGTCCGTTGAAATCTTGATAAAGCGATCGTCAGCCATCGCAAATTGCACGACAAGATGAAAAAGTCGAACACGATTCAAACATCTTTACTTAATTTTTTTTTTTAAAGTAGCTCAATCAAATGTTTAGACATTAAATAAAAATTTAAGCAATTGATTTTATTAACTTTGATGATTTTATCCTCTAATATAACTTATACTATAATTCCCCCCCCCCCCAAAAAAAAGTACACTAACTGATGGATGAATTATAATTATTCCTTTTTATTGTATTCGCTTAACGCGATTTCGCTTAGCGCGCATTAATTGGGGATTAATTAATCGCTGATTTCCTGTATTATGTATTTGTAATAAAATAATTTATTGGAATCTTTAATTACTTATTTTTTTTAATTATATTTAAAAAGTCGAAATCTCAGCAATATTTGTAAGTTAGTAGACTCCAATAATTATAATTATCCCTCCCTTTCAATTAAAAATATAAAAACTTAAGTTATTTTGATATAATTAATCAATGATATCATTAGACGAAAAGCAAAATTATTAATTATTCCATGAATTTTTTTTTTTAGGAATCTTCGAAGCAAAGCCCTCTCATTACACTCATCAGATTATCAATGATGAATGAAGAAAACGATGCGCCTACGATTGAAGAAAGTTAATGAAACTGGTTACATGCAATTAGTTTGTATTAATTATTATTGTTATTATTATTATTATGTCAATGTGATATTTGTCGTATTAAACAAAAGTTCATAATGATTGTTTGCTATCCGATTTTGTAGAATAACATAATATGTTCATAAGGAAAGTATTCAAAAAAATAAACAGTGATTTTTCAATATAAAACTGATGTACTTTTTTTTCTGTTTTAATCTCTTCTTTATTCTGATCAAATTGCATTTCTGTAAAGAACTTATACTATAAGAGTTGGTCTAATGTTTTATATTTGGTGTGGATTTTTTACAAACTGTAGGTTATCACTCAGCCAGCTGAAAATGGATCGCAACCTCTTAGAACTAATTAAGATATTAATTAACGGTTAAAGAGCTGATTTTTTTTTTAATTTAATTTCGACCTATCAGAGTTTCACTTTCATTATTCTTTGATTAGATTGTACAGTGCTGCCATCTGTTGACAACGAAAACAGTGACTTCCAGCTAATATTCGTTTGATTGAAAAAAAAAAAAAAAAAGACCAGCCACTAGCAAGTATAGTACTGTCGAAATCGTTGCATCATGTTAAGAAGGTAGTTCCATTTTGTTTTCCTTTCCTAAGCTGGTATTTCAGAAGTTGAAACTGTTCCAAATTTAACTGTTGCTACAATATAATATTTTGCAGTACTGGAGAATGATATTGACTTTTTGAGTTTTTTTTTCTTTTATTTTTCAGACTAAAATTGCAAAACAATTTATTTCTGCTTGTTGAGTCAGCTATTTGCTTAAATCCTGTTAAAACAATAAATCAACAGTGTTGCCTTGACTGTTGCTGACTTCATTGTAAATGACTTCAACTTTATTGACTTCAAGGGTGAAGCAAGATGCTTTTCATATTCCCCGCTGTCTGAATGGATACAGTGAAGGAAAACGTTTATGAACAACGCCCTGAGAGGGCAATACGTTTCATCATAGTCAGTAGCTTGTTGCACCAGTAGACTGGGTGTGTAATCGTTTTTAGGAAATACTTTGCTGCAAGAGACTGAAGGAAAGAGTGTATATAAGGGAAGTCAGTGTCCCGATGCAATCGAACATCTCTGACAAACCACGGGGCGTTCAGAATCATACGAAGGCACTTGTTTTGCACTCGCTGCAGTTTGAGGATATTAATATCAGCGGTGTGGCGAAGCATATGTGATTATAGTACGAATCATCAGTTTTAGAGGAGCAGTTCGATTCTGGTGTGTAATTTACTGTTTCTGTTTATTAAGGGATAGAGCTGGGCGATGGCTTTTGATGCCTTTGCACACGAGTCGTTGATGTGGTGGTTGAAGGTTAGTCTTTTGTCCAGCAGTACACCAGGGTGTCTGACTTCTGTTTACCAAGGAATTTTGGTATTAAACAGGAAGATGTCCCCTGTAGGAGATACTGTTCTTCTGGAGAAGAGCACTGCTATGCTCTTCAAGGGGTTTACTTGTAATCTCCAATTGGAGAACCATTTTTCTATCCATCATATTTGTAGGTTTTCTTGGAGTTTTTTGGTGACTAGGTGTGGGCGAAGAGATCTGGTTAGTATCGCTGTGTCATCAACGTAGAGGGCCAAGATAGATGACATTGGATTGTGTGGAATATCTGTCATAAATATCGAGAACAGAATTGGGGCCAGTAAAGATCCTTTCGGAACACCAACCAGAATGGGGCGCTTGCTAAATATAGTTCCATTTATCTTGACCTGCATGAATCTGTTGCTGAGGAATGATTGGATCAACTGTACCATCTGTAGCGGGATGTTAAAGGCGATGAGCTGGTGGAGCAGACCATAATGCCACACCTTATCGAAGGCCTTGGCCATATCCAGAAAGACGGCTCCAGTAAGTTGATGCCAATTATAGACTGTGGTGATATATTCAGTTAGTCTATGGATCTGCTGTGATGTTGACGGAATCCAAATTGTTAATTTGGGAGGATATTCAGCTTATTTACTGTGGATTGGAATCTGGTGAGGATGACCCTTTCGGCAATCTTTCCCAGGTTTGCAATCAGGCTAATGGGACGATAATTTTGCGGTAGATGTGGGTCTTTGCCTGGTTTATGAATAGGGGGTTATATAAGCAGTTTTCCACGGGGAAGGGAAATATCGGAATCTAATAATCGCGTTGATTATGTTGGTAAGGTGCACAATGGCTCTGCAGGGTAATAGCTTAGTGACTTTATTGGTGATGCCATCTGGACCAGGAACTTTTTTGTTGTTAATGTTCTTAATGATCTCGTAGATTTCTGCTGGTGAAGTAGGGACGATTTGATTAGTACTGGCATCAGGGAGTTTTAGTACATGTCTCACATGACGATGAATTTTATACAAGTGGTTGAAATTTAAGTTTTCATAAGTAGGTCGACACTGCCCTTCTATTTTTTTGCAATAGTTTCTGCATCCGTGTGCACAAGGCTCAGGTCCGATTGCAGAAAGGGAAGAGATTTGTTTTTGTTTCTGGGATTCCTCAAGAGTCCCCAAATAGAATGATCCGCAGGTGAGAAGGAAGCCAACTTATCCTCCCACAGACAATCCCTACGGGCTTTGAGGGCGTCTCTCACAGCTGCATTTAATCTGTTAAGAATCTTTTGAATTGAGACGCGCGAGAATTGTGAAATCTTTTTTCTAGCTTTATTTTTATCCCTGATCAGGTTCATAATATCCTCCGGTTACCGATTTGTGTAAAAGGTAACTGCCGTTATGGCTGCATTAAATTGCCGAGTAAAATTTTTGACTGATGTTTCAATTTCTTGCTTTGACTTTATAGGAGAAACAGAGCCAATGAGCTCTGGAGTGCTTTTGCTTAATTTTCCCAGGATATGAATAAGTGCGAAAGGGTGACAGGTTGTGTTGCATTCCCAGCTGTAATAGCACTGGATCATCATTTGATGACAGCTCGTTTAATGTTCTTAAATTATATTGAAATTTAACATTTTGCAGGATGGCTATATCCAAGATGTTAGTAATGCTTTCGGACTTTGATGAGTAGGTGCAGTGGGGCCTGCGACGACAGCGCAATTGAATCCTGTGTAGAATTATTGGAGCTCCATCATCTTGTGTTTGAGGCCATTGGCATTCCACATCACAATCTGTAAAGAGTCTGGAGTTAGTTTATTCTTGTTCATCAATAAGTGCTGAGAGGATTGATCGAGTTTCATATAGAAATCTTTTTTAGCAGCTGGTGAAGGATTGGACCTGCTGAAATCCTGTATCATATTTGCCAGCGAGGCAGTAATGACAGTTGTCAGGTTTGACTGCGCTGTTGATTGATTCCGATTCTGTTCCTTCGTTATCATTTTGGCACGGGCCACGTTCGCATAGGTTCTTGCCTGCCGGTGGTAGTTTGTTCTCTTAGGGGCCTCAAACTGCGGCGGTGGGACTTCTGTCACATATTGTTGAACACCGTGAGACTGTGGTGCCAGAGATGTAGGTATTCGTGAGCTGATAGAGGCTGAGGATTATCTGTTTGTTTCGGACCGTCTGTTATTCGGTTGTTGAACACATCCTTTAAAGTTAGCTGGGTGAGGGCCAACACAGTTTGCACAACTAGCCGGAGTGGTTTTTGGCTTTGTGCAGGTGTTAGTGGGGTGGCTCTTGGCACATTTCAGGCATTTATACTCTGCCTTGCAGAATCTCTGGGTATGACCAAATCTTTGACACCTGTGACTTGTTCAGTTGAAGCTTTCTTCCTCAGAGGCTCTGAGGTGATCTCGAGCCCACAAACTGATCTTAGGTCATAAATATTTTTGTGAGCTTTATGGATCTCCACTAAAACCAGAGGTATAGGGCTTTTGTCCGCTCTAGTCATCCTACTGACCTTAATAGGTGGCAGCTCCTGGTGGCGAAGGTCAGCCTCTATTTCATCTGTAGTTACGTCCTTTGTAACAACTCAGAGGACCACCTTCAAATTTTTCTCCGAGCCGAGAGAGAAAGTGTGGTGTTGAGTATTACTTGAATCTAACTCTTTGGTCAATTTTCTATAGTCCATTAAGGTAGCAGGCTGGATTTTGATGCCGTCATCCATGTTCTTAGCTGAGATATATTGTATTTGTAAGTTTGTCATGGTGGACCTTAAGGGTGTCCAATTTTTCTTTTCCCGGAGGACGATCGGTGGTACCCTCTCTTTGGGGAACGCCGAGGAATTGGAACTGGGAATGTCATCTTCAATACCGGAATCTATGGGGGCGGGGGGGTTGCGTCGATCGTTTTGCGCTTCTTGCTTGCTCGCACGGACCTCTTCAAAGTCTGGGGAGTGGAATTCACCAAATTCAGCTTCTCCTCCATCTGGGAAGTGTCTTCGCCCTCCTCAACTCTCCTGGCAAAGTAGAAATTAAGGATGCCGGGCCATTCGCGTTCGACTAATCTTACAATCTTTTTGAGAATGCTGAGCGCCCGCCCTTTGTTGAGCGATTTAATACAAGCGTCAGCTTCCTTCTCGCACATGGTGATGACGGCACTACAATAGTCAATAATCTATTGTTTATATATATATATATATATATATATATATATATATATATATATATATATATATATATATATATACAGGGTGTTCGGGATAAATTTGACAGTTTCGTAAGGAAAAAGAAAATCTTCTTTGTATCTATTAAATTTAATGAATTGACAAAAAAATATTACAGGCAGAGTTAATTACAATACTATCAACAAGATTTACTCAAAATAACCACCATTAGCATCGATCACAGCTTCAATTCTGCTTCGGAACCTCGAACAAGCTGATGCTACAGTCTCCCTGGGAAGGGCCGCAAAAACTGTTTTAATTTTATCCATTAACTGGGCTTTTGTATTACTGGAAGTGCGATTGGTGTCTTTTTCAACTGCGCCCCATACAAAATAATCCATGGGGTTAAGGTCTGGGGAGTTTGGAGGCCAAACATTTGGACTGGTGAAGTCGTAGAAATTTTCAGACAACCATTTTTGACTTTTCCCAGAGGTGTGGCAAGGGGCCGAATCCTGCTGCCATACATACGGCCTACCATTGGCTACCCTTGTTATCCAGGGCTTGACTACAGTTAGCAACTCCACGAACAAAGCCCGAATTCCAATGCCAGGGTTCTTCAACACCTGTTCCTGCAGATTTGCGAGGAATTCTGCTGTACGAACGCAATCAGATCGTCTGCTAGGGATCTTTCTTCTTGCTACATCCTCGTAGTCACCATTGCAAGTCTCTAGTTCATGCCTGATTGTTTTTACTGTATTCAGGGAGCATTGGGCAGCAGTCGTAATATCCTTATTTTGATGGCGGGCACGAATCATCATGATACAAGTTGTTCTCTTCCATGATTCAGATGGGTTCCAGCTATCCATCCTTTCTGACATCTTGTATATGAATGAAGAAGGGTCCAAACTTTTAAATGAAGAGAAGTGTGTGTTAATACATGTAACTTACGGAAAAATATAATTAATTATAAATATGTCAAATTTATCCCGAACACCCTGTATATGAAGCCAACAATGGCAATTCTAACGACTGTACACAACGAAAGCAAAAATTAGGCTTAGTAAATCGCTTTCGTAGCAACTACAGTTTTCTGAAGTAAAGTACTTACCTAGAATATAACCAGAGCTACACATCAGATAACAACACTACCTTAATCATTCTATGCGCCACACAAACTCCAAAAAACTAATTCTCGATCGACAAACTGTAATCATAATCACAAACATCATTCACCGGATACCCATTACTTCGTCAACCACAGTACACTATTTGCAATCTATCCATGTTAAATTACTTAGTCCTTATAAGGACTGGCTTAAAGGGGTGAAGCAAGAATGCTTTTCATATTCCCCGTTATCTGTAGAAGACAGTGTAGGGATAAGGTGTTATTGAGCAATTAAAGCTCTGATCATGTCAGGAGGGTAACAGCAATAACCGAGCCTCAGTTAGAACTTCATTGGCTACAGCATTGCCATCCATTACCCTCCAAGGGTATTCAATATTAAATTACTGATATAACTTATTTCATTTATATATTAATATATTTATTTCATTATGGTTTAGCATTATATATCGTAATTTTTTTTCTTCAGAATTCGTATAATAGGAAATCATTAATAATTTTTCCTATATTTATTTAATTTCTTCTTTTTATTTATTTATTTTTTATTTTTTTAAAAAAAAGAGACTTTTTTACAGCTATTGTTGGTTACACATTCGCTCTTAAAGCCGTCATATCACGCTGCGAGTGTATATTAAATACAAACAGCTGTTAAAAAGCACCTTTCTTGCCGATAATTTCAGACACGATTCCAAAGGAGTTCAAGAGAAGACGCAAATAGTATTAATGTGCAAATTTTATCTCTCCTCGACTGGTGCTACCCTCTCTTTCGAATAAATTAATTCCAAGAGTCTCAAACGGCATTCTCCCACACTTACTGTTTCCGAGGGTTTATCGCGGTACCTTCAAGTGATCTCATGGTAATGGATGTCACCAACAACTTCGAACACATGCGATTATTGTTGTTCCAGCTGCCACCTCTTTTACCTGTCTTATCCCCTAGCAGTTAAGTAGGGATCTGTTTAATGTCAGCTCACCAGAACATCGTATAGTGCGCACTTGAAGATGTTACGATCGACTCCTCTTTAGATAGCATTAATTCGTTTCGAAAGCTGAACACCTTGTGACAAAAAAAAAAAAAAAAAAAAAAAAAAAAAAAAAAAAAAAAAAAAAAAAAAATCCCACGACATTTGAAAGGATATGGAGGAGAGGAGAAGTGGGAGTCTGAAGGTTTCAATCACTCGCTGAAGTGTTCAGTTCGCTAGTGAAACGTGTCCCCCCCCCCCCTGCATGAAGGGATCCTACATGAGATAGGTCGTAAATAAGTTATACAGTATACAAGCTGCTGAGTTCAAACTAGCTTCCTAAAACTAGTGGTTCAAATTCTAAATATGATAATACACAAATTTTTTTTTTAATTGACAGATTTAAAATTAAATTGTTTAAAATCTCTCAGAATAGATTAGTTAATAAAATAAAATATGATAACGATATGCTTAGAGATGTCCCAGTCTCATAGTCGGTGCAAATAAATAAAAAAATATATAAATCTTTGTATATTTGCGAGTGTGAAGTAATTAAAAATAGTTTCCGTAGATACCTTCCTAACATTTCCATACATTTAATTGAAAATATAAATAAAACATTTCTATAAATAATGACAGCGATCGCGACGTTGTTGTATTTACAATTTCGAACTAAAAGAGTCCTTAAGTCCTTAAAAGGACTGGCTTAAAGGGACCAAGCAAGAATGCTTTTCATATTCCCCGTTATCTGTAGAGGACAGTGTAAGGATAAATTGAGCTATTAAAGCTCTGATCATGGCAGGAGGATAACAGCAATAGCCGCGCCTCAGTTAGAAATTCATTGGCTACAGCATTGCCATCCATTACCCTCCAAGGGTAACAGTTCTCGACTTCATCTCGAACTAAAAGACAATTGACAATTGACATTTATGTCTTTAGGGGGTGAAGCAAGATGCTTTTCATATTCCCCGCTATCTGTTGCGGTTACAGTGAGTGTAAAATTTATGAGCAGTTCGCTCGCCCTGATTGGGCATGGAGATTATGCATCGCTATGGGAGGTTAACATAGCTTTTGGTCTTCTATGTTTGAATATGTCCGTTGCCTCTTATGCTGCAGCTTGCTGAACCAAATCGTTGGGGTATATGGACGTCTTTAGAAAGAACTTAGATGCTAAGGATTGTAGGAAAGAGATATTATAGGGAATATTTGTATCTCTATGAAGTTGATTGTTTCTAACATACCATGGGGCGTTCAGAATCATTCTCAAGCATTTGTTCTGTACTCATTGTATCTTGATAACGTTAGTATTAGAGGTGTGGCTGCAGGCTGGAGAGGCATAGGTGATTATAGGACGGATCGTCATCTGGTATAGTTGCAATTTGATTCTGTTGCTGAGCTTCCTATTTCTATTAATTAGCGGATAGATCTGAGCTATGGCGTTAGATGCCTTTGCGTAGACTTGATGTGTTGGTTGAAAGATAGCTTTTGAATCGAGAATTACACCCAAGTATTTTGTTTCTGTCTGCCAGAGAATTTGAGTATTTAATAGTAACACATCTCCTGCAAAAGATATTGGCCTTTTCGAGAAAAGAATGGCTGAGCTTTTTGGGGGGGGTTGACTTCCAATCTCCATTTGGAGAACCAACCCTCCAGCTTTAGGAGGTTTTCTTGAAGTTTTCTGGTAATGAAGTGGGGACGGAGAGATCTGGTTAGTTTTGCTGTATCGTCCGCATACAGGGCCAAGATGGCAGACATCGGATTGGGTGGGATATCCGACATGTATACAGAAAACAGCAATGGAGCTAGTAGGGATCCCGGCTACACACCAGAAAAGATATGGCGCTGGGATGAGGTAGAACCGATGATTTTGACTTGTATTGATCTATTTTGAAGATATGAATGGATTAGATGAACCATTTTTAGTGTGATACTGGCTGAGATAAGTTTGTGTAGGAGTCCGAAATGCCAGATTTTGTCAAATGCTTTGGATAGGCCTAGGAAATCAGCTCCTGTGCACTGGCGCTAGTTGCAGTTGGTGGTGATGTATTCCACAATTCTGTGGATTTGCTGGGTAGTACTATGGTGTTGCCGAAAACCAAACTGTTCTTTAGGGAGGATGTTTAGGTCATTTACTGAGGTTTGGAGTCGATGACCTTCTCCGCAATCTTACCCAGGTTGGAAATAAGACTGATTGGGCGATAATTTTGCGGTAGGTGTGGGTCCTTGCCTGGCTTATGTGTAGGGATTACATCAGCCAGTAGAAGGGAAATGGTGGAAGGAAAATAGTGAAATCTTAAGATTGCATTTATTATAATGATCAGGTGCACTACAGCTTTTGGAGGCAACAGCTTGATCACCCTGTTTGAGATGCCGTCTGGTCCAGGAGCTTTTTTGTTCTTCAAGTTTTTAATAATATTATAAATTTCACCAGGTGATGTGGGTGCAATGTGGTCAGTACTGCTATCAGGAAGTTTGAGGGAGTGTCTGACCAGTCTGTGAATTTTGTATATATGATTGAAGACTAATTTTCCATATGCAGGTTTTCACTGCTCTTCCAAATTTCTTGCCATGGCCTCCACTTGTCCGCATTAGTGTGTACAAGGCCCTGGTCAGAGAGTATTGGGGGAAGAGATTTGCCTTTGTTTTTGATGTTTCTTAGTCATTTCCAGACTGAGTGATCAGTAGGTGAGATAGAGGCTAACGTTTCTTCCCATAAATGGTCTCTGTGTGCCTTGAGTGCATCTCTCACAGCCCCAGTAAGTCTGTTTAGATTTGTTTTATCTTGTGGCGCACTAGTGTTACGAAATCTTTTCCTAGCTTTGTTTTTCTCCCTGATCAAGTTCATAATGTCTTCAGGCAGACGACCAGGCTTGTGGAAAGAGTTGTAAAATGTGGCTACCGTTATGGCGGAGTTAATTAGTTGGGAGAGGCTTGTAACTGCAGATTCTATATCGTCTTTTGTACGAATGTGAGGAACAGGGTCAACACTATCGCTGAGCACTTCCGACAATCTTTCCCACGATATATAGGAGTGAGGGGGAGGAGACAGGTATTCTTGTCTTCCTATCTGAAGTAGTACTGGGTTATGATCATATGACAATTCATTTAATGATCTAAGACTGTATTGAAGAATAATGTCCCGCAGGATAGCTATATCCAGGATGTCTGCATTTCCAAACATACTAAGATGAGTTGGTTCAGTGGGGTCTGCCACTACAGCATTGTGTGATCCTATGAAGTTAGAAAGGATGCAACCGTTCTTGTTGGTGGATCTGCAAATCCATGCAGGGTGCTTGGAGTTCAGATCCCCGGTTATAATGGTGGGTTCTCTGATGCATAAGATGGCATTTATGTCAGAGTGTAGTAGAGTTTTTAGGGGTGGATTGTAAGCAGAGTAGATTTTCAGCTGCCAGCCGAGCTGATGAACACCTCGACGCCCGTGATCTCAAGATTAGTGATTGGAGGGTTGATCACAAAATTGTGATGTAGTTTTTAATGAAGATGGCAGTGCCATCACCTCTGTAGACCAATCTGTCATTTCTGTATAGGCAGTAACCCCTTATTTTAGGGTTATCTGAGGGTCTTAGATGAGATTCGCTGATTAATATAACATCTGGTTGATATCTGTTAGTGAATTCTTGCAGCTCCAGAAGTTTGTTTCTTAGGCCATTCGCATTCCATGCAATGATCTGCAAAGAGGCTGGAATAAATTTGTTTCTACTCATCAATTAGTGCTGTGAGGATGACCTGTGTTTTATGGAGAAATCTTTTGGTGGAGGGTTGCTGAAGGGTTTGACAAGCTGAAGTCTTGTAGCATGTTGACTAGAGAGGCTGTAATAACAGCTGTTAGATTTGTAGGTGCTGATTTGTTTGTACGGGACGCATCAGCATAATTTCTTGTTTGCTTTTGGTTCACTCTATCTTTAAAGGTCTCTGACTGTGGACGCTGAGCCTCCGGCTGTGGTGCAGGGGCCTCTAGTGTTCTTGTACTAGAACTAGAAGAAGAGGACTGTTTGGCTGTTTCCATCCGTCTATTTTTTGAGTGCTGAATGCGTCCCTTGTAGTTGGCCGGGTGGGGGCCACCGCAGTTGGCACATTTAGCCGGGGTTGTTTTTTGGCTTTGTGCAGATATTGGTTGGATGGCTTGCCCCACATTTCAATCATTTAAATTCAGCTTTACATAACTTCTGGGCGTGACCAAACTTTCGACACCTATGGCACTGCCCAGAGGATGCCCTTTTTTGGAATGGCTCTGGTGTGACAATGAGCCCACAGATTGTTTTCAAGTTGTAGATATTTTTATATATGTTATGGATCTCTACGAGGACTAACGGCATGGGAGATTTGTTGGATCTGAACATTCTGCTGACCTTAACAGGAGGTAGATCCAGCAAGTTAAGATCAGAAACTATATTTTCTATATCAATGTCTTCATAGACGCCACGAAGGACCACTTTTAAATTTTTCTCCGAGCTGAGTGAAAAGGTATGGTACTGTGTACCTCTATTGTCCATTTCTTTTGTTAGTCGCCTATAGTCTAGCACCGTTGTAGGATATATCTTTATTCCTTCGTACACATTTTTGGCCTTTACGTAGCCAATGTGTAGGTTGGAATTGTTGATCTTACAGCTGCCCATCTCTGCTTCTCTCGTAGTATAATCGGAGGCACCTTTTCTCCAGGGGAAGCTATGGAGTCCGAAACTTGATCGTGTTGTTCCATTATGTTGTCTTTGAGTGGTTCATCTGTTGTTCTCTGCTTTTTGCGTACGCAGACTTCTTGAAAATCAGAAATAGTGGGGTTTGCCGATTCTGACTGATCTTCCATAATCTCCGCGTCAACATCTCTGACACTTACCGGGGGAAATGTATCATAAAGTTTCACCTTTCCTGGTCAATTTTTGTTGAGCAGCTCGCCTAGTCTGATAAATTCCCGATATACTTCTTCAAACGTTGTCTCGTTTGGCTGCTGTTCCATATCTGTCAATGTGAAAGAAAGAAAGAAAGGGGAAAAAAACACTTACCGTGCAGTTGTAGGCTTACCGGCACTGCTGCAGGACTCTGAATTGTTTTGGTAAGAGCACTGATTCAAAAATTGTATGATCTTCAAGACACATAATATAATAAACTCACCACAATTCCAAAACTGACCAGAATCCGAACCTCGAACTAAAAGAATCTTATCTTATAGTTCTTATAAGAACTGGGCGATGGACTGAGTCCTTGACTCTTTATCCCGTCATCTGAATGAAGAAAATCTGTGTGGATTGAGTGTTATTGAGCTAAAAAGCTCTAGTCATGGCTGGGTAACGGCAATAGCCGAGCCTCAGTTAAAACTTCATTGGTTACAGCATTGCCATTTGTTACCCTGGAAGTCCTAAAAAGGACTTTCTATATCTTCCTAAAAGAATCTGCACTTTAATAATAAATTCATATCACATTAAAAAAAAAAAAAAAACAAGAAAGGTGTGGTAATTTCAAGTCTCCCTGAATCATTAATTTCCTCAAAAATTTAAAATTATAGTTAAAAAAACTGTGGAAAATTAAGAAACATTATTTTATTTATTAATAGTTTTATTTATTAATAGTAATAAATGTACTTTTTTATAATTATGTAGTTTAATTGCAATGCATTTTTCTCTTCGGTTGTATTTTTCTCGAGTTTTGAAAAATATAAATTTTGGATAATAATCATTTTATTCATTTATCAGAGAAAACCAATTATTAATCAAAACATTTCAAATGTCAATTCATACATAAAATTATAACAGATATCTGAAATTTTAAATTAAAAATTCAAGATAGAAAAAATATTTCATTGGCTGGAATTGTAATTTTAATATAATTTAACTCGGGAAACAAATATTTTCCGCTAGGCGTCCTTAACGGTTGGTCAAATACCGGAAGATAGTTTGTTTATTTGTACCATTTTGAGTATTTGCTCGAATATTAAGATATACTGTAAGATTTAAAACTACCAAAACGGATTTGTAAGGTATCCCGTTATGTAGTTAACTTGTGTTTTGTTTAGTTCACTGACCTCGCTAAGCGCAAGGAGGCGATTATCAAGTTGACAAAATACAAAAATAAGATGACGCTGATAACGACTCTAGCTAAAATAAACAACACATTTAATTACAATATGACCTCTTGCCGAGAATGGTATGGAACGCAGATACTTAAAAATAGACACCACTACAATGTAGGAACATTGATCAATATAGTTTCGTGCCCTATAAATGATATTTATATACTTATAGATGTCTATTATCAGGACTTGATAAATTATGCAAAATCTTCTCGCCGAGAAAAAAAAAAATGCACTCGTCCCCATTTTTAAATTTCTTTTGTGTGAGAACAGTTCTAAGGAGAAGTCAATAAATAATAAGAATAGAAAAAACGTTAAAAAAAACAACATTAATTTTTTAGGAAAAAATGTGTTGCATTCATTTTTGTCACTAGAATGTCCCTTATTATTACTTTTTTTTCTGTGTTTTCTTAAAGCTAAAAAATTGTTTAGAAAGATATTTATTTATTTTTACTAAATGTAGAAATATAGAAATTTCAAACTTCAACATGCTGATAATTTAAGTACACACAAACGAAAACATGGATCTATTATATATTCAAATTTAACTCCGATATATTGGTCGGCGGTAGATGGCGTTGGTGTAGTTGCGGTCAGTTGGTGGATGAGTGGTGAAGCCAGTTGTAGAGCAGGTGCCCTCTCTCGATGAGTCTTTGGACTCCCTGGAGGTGTCAAATAATAATAATAATAATAATAATAATAATAATAATAATAATAATATATTTACGGCTATTTTGCCTGTTTCTGTTCTATATATATATTATGGATATATAGATATTATTATTATTATTATGTGACACCTCCAGGGAGTCCAAAGACTCATCGAGGAAGAGTGTGCTAACAACATCGAACGATTGACCCCTTGCAACTACTAACCGCGCTCAAACTTGCTTAACTTTTTTGCATGAGCCATTAGTAGCAGAGGTTCTACCAATCGACCAACCTTTGGTTAGGGAATCGTAGCCCTTTATCTAATTGTATTCCAAGACATTAATTTCTGTGTTTGTCATGGGATTTTGGCATTAAAGAGTTGGATATCTCCTTTGGGAGATACCAGCCTTCCACTGAAGGCTGGTATCCTCCCCAAAACATTGATTTTTGTGCTTTTTTGAAGATTTACTTAAAGCATCCAATCAGAGAACCATTTTTCCAGTGAGACAATACTATCTTGTAGTCTTCTGGTTAGCTGGTAAAGACGGAGAGATCTTGTTAGTATTGCAGTATCGTCTGCATACAGTGCTGTGATGGTCGTCATAGGATTTTGTGGGACATCTGCCATGTAGACCCGGAACAAAAGCGGAGCCTTGTGGAACTCCAGCTAAAATATTTCGGTTGGTAGAGATTATTCCGCTGATCTTCCCATGCATTGAAATAAATTAAACATCATTCCATGATTTGGAATGATGTTTAATTTATTGATTGATTGATTCTTGCAGTCTGCATAGGATGATTTTTTCAGCAATTTTTCCTAGATTGGATAGTAAGCTGATGGGTCTGTAGTTTTGAGGAAACTGCGGTCTTTGTCGGATTTGCGTATTAGAAAAAAATGTCGGCAATTTTCCAGCGTGGGTGAAAATACTGCATTCTTATTATTGCGTTAATGATGTACGAAGTTTTGCGTGAGAGTAGTTTTTTGTTTGTGACGCCGTCTAAACCTCCTTTTTTGTTGTTGAGATGTTTGATGATGCTAATTAATTCGTCTGGAGAAGTAGGGCTAATCAGTTCGGAGTTGTTTTGGGGTTGTCTTAAAGTGCGTCTGACATATTAGTGAATCCTGCAGACGAGATTGGTTTTTATATTCTCATATGCTGGACTGCCTTGTTTTTCCAGATTGCTAACGAAAGCTTCGGCTTTCTGTCTCTACCATACCGTGCTCGGCCTGCATAGGAAGGGGGGAGAGGTTTACATTTGTCACGGAGAGATTTCAAAAATTTCCAAATTGAGTGATCTTCAGGACTAAGAGATGGTAACTTATTTTCCATTCTTGATTTCTGAGAGCTTCTCTAACTAGATTGTTCAACCTGTTACGGACTTTTCGATGTTGTGTGAGCACGTGTGTTATGATATCTTTGCCTGGCTTTGCTTTTTTTCCCTGATTAGATTCATAATATCATCCGGGAGACGGTTGAGTTTATAAGCAGTTGTAGTCTTGGTGACTGCTGCGAATGCTTTATTAATTTGATTTGTGAGGTTGGCTGTTCCTTTGTCTATCTTCTCCTTTGATTTTATGGTGGGTACTGGTGTTCGGAGAATACTTTGGACATTTTCCCCCAGCTATGAAGGAATGGGGGGAGGAGAGAGAATTGCTCTGCGTGCCTATTTAAGTAAGATAGGGTTGTGATCTGACGACAGCGCATTAATCGTTTGCAGATGATACTGAGATCTGATATCGTAGGATAGCAATATGATGAATAGGTTCTGTGGGAACAGTTACTACAACATAATTGAACATCATGTAATTGTTCAGTATACAACAGTTTTTATTGGTCGTTTTCTGTTTCATGCTGAATGCTTGGCATTTAAATCCCCTACAAATCTATGGTACCTGAGATGACGTCTAATTCCGCCATCAGTAGTTTTACTCGGTGAGTTGTAAGCTTTTCTGCATTCTGCAAAAATTGCAAAATGTCTAAAAATAACAGGTGTAATTAACTCTATATTTAAACCAAACCTAGTTCAAAAACAAGACTAAAAGTTTACAATACATTAGCCCTACCAGTCTTAATGTATGGAAGCGAAATCTGGACAATAAAACAAAAAGACAAACAAAGATTAACAACAGCAGAAATGAAGTTTATGAGAAAAACTGCAAAGTATGCCCTATTTGATCACAAAAGAAACGAAGATATTATGAAAGAATTAAACCAAGAACCAGTAATTGAAAAAATTAAAAAATATAAGCATAGATGGATGGAACACATTCAAAGAATGAAAACAGAAAGATTACCAAAACAAGCCTTAAAGTACAAGCCATTAGGAAAAAGAAAACCAGGACGTCCTCTTAAACGATTCAACGATGACTTCTAAGGCCGGAACAGGCCATACTAGGCCTAAATCCTTGATACGCATGATGATGATGAGTTGTAAGCTGCATAGATTTTGAGTTTTTCGGCATTACTAATGTAAACGTCAATGCCAGTTATCTCTAGATTTTTGGTTTAGGGATAGCTATGGCATTATGTTTAAGGTAGTTTTTAATATAGATGGCAGTACCACCACCTCTTGAATCGAATAGATTATTCTCGTAATTTCGGATTGTTTGCTGACCAGAGATGCGTTTCACAGATTAGAATTACATGTGGGTTGTGTCTGAGTGCGAATTCTTGCAATTCAAGGATTTTGTTGATGAGGCTGTTGGCATACCAAGCGGTGATCAGGAAAGAGTTTGGTAGAATTCTGTTTTTATTCGCTACTAAGTGCAGTAGAAGAGAGTGGGTCTCTTGCAGAAATCTTTTTGTAGCTAATGAAGGGATTATGACCGCGGTCAGGTTGGGATTTATTTGTTTATGGAGTGTTGATTTCTTGGAAGGCACCGCATAGGCATAAAATTTGCTCAGTGGTAACTTACTTTCCTGATTTGTAGAGTTTATTTGAGTTGGAGGATGATCAGTATCAGTGGCGCACTCAGAGGGGGACCAATGAGCCCTTCCCCCAAAGGAAAAAAAAAAAAAAAAAAAAACTAGAAAAATTTCCAAAAATCTTTTCCTAATTAAAATTCATTTTTTTAATTTATGTTGTGTCCTGTCTTCTATTTCTTATGAATTAGCGATCATTGCAGATGCTCAATCATAGGTCGTATGCGATGCGTAGTGTGTATTCTCAAATCGTCTACTTAACTCGGCGCCCCCCCCCCCCCATCTAAGATTAAATCCTGAGTGCGATACTGATCAGTATGATTGACAAGGGTGGACGAATGGGAGAGAGGGTCTGTGTATTTTTTCCTGTCCATCGATTTTTTGGATAGAAATTACATCCTTTGTAGTTGGCAAGATGAGGCCCGCCACAATTGAAGCATTTGACAGGTGTAGTTCTAGGGGCAGAGGATTTAGTTGGATGATTTTCACCACATTTCAGACATCTATAGTCGGCTCTTTTGGACGCGTATACAAAGTATGCAAAATAATAATATTAATAATAATAATATACAATGCAATAGAGAAAAAACAAAGGAAATATGCAGTGACGTTGGTGAATTATGTAGGGTACACCATCGGTTGTCTGGTAAGAGTAATATTTCCATGAGCCATTGGATTTCATGGAAATATCACTTTATAATAGTAGTAGCAGTGCCTGCCTAGAAGTCCAAGGGCTCAGTCCCAGGTGGGCACTCCACTCCATTCTACACAACTCACCGTCTATGCCAGCGTTTTTCAGGCTGAGTGTCGCGGTCCGTTAATGGATCGTGAATCAATTTAGCGGATCATGAACGGCATTTTTTAAATGAAATAAAGTAGAAAATATCGCGGTGTATCTCACCGATTTCGTATTTTTAACGCATTTACTGAGGGCGGTGTCCACATCACGAGTTTACCTTCAAGCTGGAACATGCTTGATAGTATTTTTATATCAGTTCCATTGTCGATGCAGTGTTCCATTGAATTTTTGTTGTAAAATTAATTGGTGAAAGCTAATTACAATTGTTCGTATTTCTGAAGTTAATAAAAAATCTAAATTTAGGTTGATTATTCTCCCCAAAAGAAAATGAGGTAACCCTAGCGATACTGCAATACGGAAAATGAGGTAACCCTAGCGATACTGCAATACCAGCGGGACTCTTAGCAAAGGTGGATAAAGCTTAAGTCACTTCGCAGACTTCCAAAAATCAGTTTAATATCTTGATGGGGGGGGGGCGTATCAAATGTTAAGCTGATAACAACGGATACTGTACTTTTTGGTTCTCGGCCTTTTGGTTAAAACCTAAATTTATTATCTGTTCTTCACTTAATATTTGACATGGATCCCATTCGGGCAGAAAATATTAAATTTGCTTTTGGTAAGGCGATGAAGTGATCGGATTTTCTCCACTTTTACCACGGATTGTACCGGTGTTGTTTTACTTCACTCGGGTATATATAATATGTGCGTGTGTGTGTGTGCGTGCGTGTATTGGGTGTAGTAAAATGTATTTTTTATTGCGAGTCGCGGTCAGAAAAGTTTGAAAAATACTGATCTACACTACTGTCTACACAAGCACTAATTATTATTGGATACGCTAACGATTTGGCCAATTAAACTGGAAGTTATGGAGATCATCTTATTACCGTATTTGTTACATCTGAAGAAATATGTCGGCTAATCCTTATTGCCGTAGTGTTCCATGTCTGTATATTGCGTGTTCTGGCCGTTTGCCTGTTTTGAGGGACAAAAAGCCGTTTCAGGGAGGAAAAAAACCCTCTCACTATCTGATTGAAAATCACTTGCTAAAAGTTAATGACTTCATAGACAGTGGCGGCTCGTGGCTTGAAACAGTGGGGGTGCTGCAACACTTTCGAAATATACATACACACTGTAAGCACAGTATATACGTGTTTGGATAAAATATCAAAATTATGGTAAAAATTTAAAAAAAAATTAAACATGAAAAAATATTGTTTGTTATTGATAAAATTATACAGTTTGGTATAATCCAAAATTACTTAAAAATAAAATCCATTCCTTTAATTGTAATTATAGGAGTGGATTAACAATTTTTAGACATTACAATTAAATTCTTTAATTGTAATGTCCAAATATTTAAAGAGACGGAGTAAACACGATAAGCACTATGAACACTCTACTGCTAGCGGAAGTGCGCGACGAACAGTGCCGCATTACGCTAATAGCTCACATCTCGCTATGACGTGCATATGCGCGCGTAGCAATATGACACTGTGGTAAACACAGTGCTGCTAGCGTCCTTCGCCCTCCTAATTGCTACAAGATGATTTTTATTCATTTTTATACAAAATAAGAGAATTGTATAGGATTGTTGATGATAAAATTAAATATTACAAGCAAATATAAATAAATTAACAAATATATCGAGAAAAATTGGGGGTACTGCAGTTCTGCGGTGCCTATGCACGAGTCGCCCCTGATCATAGACGAGATAGAAGAGAGCCTGCATCAATGGTGCGCTTTTAGTTGAAAAGACCTGGATTCACACTCTATTAGAAAGCAAACCTTTATAGCAGCTTTTCAAATGAAGGTGAGTTAGCAGGTCTTGAAGAGCACGTGTTTACAGACAATAATGTTGACATCGGCATTAAGATGATACTTAGTGTTCAAGAAAAGGTGTTTAGCAGTAGATAAAATATACTTCTTTTATGAGAAACACACTGCACATATTCTTCACCAATAAATTAAACGAATTCGGAAACATACTATTTATTCGTTTACGGTATTTGATCAGTCGACTTCGAAATTGCAAATAAAGCTGAAACACATCAAATACAATGGGGGAAAAAATCCCTATTCCTAACACGCATAAGGAAGAGAGGAAAAAAACTATAATACAGTTTCCTGTTTTTGTCTGGTCTATAGAGGAAATTGGAATAGAAGGGTTGCCTTAATGATTAAGGGGGACCCCAAACAATGAAGTACGTTGTTAGAAATGGGACGCATTTTTCTCGCGTAGTGTAAGATTTCAAGTGTAACCAAAATGTGTTCCTATAAAGGCATTTATCGTCCACTTTCATGTATGACACGGTTGGTCACCCCTTGTAATAGGGGCGGTTCTTGTTGTGTATTTACCTGTGATCCCTGCTTTATTGGTAGGTAGTGGGATGCTCTTTCGTTATTCAATGTCTAATAACCTTGCTCCAAAAAAAAATAAGCGGTTGACGCCACTCTTTTCTCCAGAGTCATGCGGAGAGTATCTATTATTAGCGTCCCCCCCCCCTTCTATTTCTCCTGCACGCCTTCTCCGGGGCAGCCAACCGCTAAACAGAGAACAATGGATGGTATATCACAACGGAAACAGATGTCGACCCACCACTTATCTTCACCTTTCTGCAGTCCCCAAGCGTAACGTTGTGGTGCAGGTGGGGAGGTTACAATCGTCGCTTTAACTGCCGATAAATGCGAGTCTTGACGGCTTGTACTCGATGTGCTCGGCCATCAACGAGAATTGACGGAAGCTCCTTTTGACAATTAGTTGTAATGCGCATAATTTCTCACGAAATCACCCACCTGAACAGTTCGTGGCACGGAATCCACCCACAGGTGATGAGATAAAAAAAAAAAAAAAAACGCATCTAGTTAATGCTTGCCAAGGTGCACGTGCCGTTTCCTGAGTAAGGCAATGAGTAAGAGGCCAATCTCCTGATAGTATGACGCTCCCGCTAAAGTCTTTGCATTAAGCGCCCACCCAACAAAAATACTAAGACGCCTACTTCCGTTTTAGGATTCGTGTATGAACAAGGATGCTACCATTAGTCGTTTTTCTTTGTGATGGTTTGTAGCGAGTGGTAAGTGGCGACCTCTATTGTTACGTTAACGAACGGATTGACAGAGGAAATTAATTTCCTGTTACAGAAGGTCGTTAGAAATAATAGAGGTAGTTTGAAAGTGGGCAGATGCTTTTCTACAATAACAATACGACCCCGCTTAAAAAGTAGTTAAATGCTTGAATTCTGATACTGGGATAGACCAGCGTGACGAGGAAAGAAAAATATAAAAATAAAACAAACATTACAGACTGTAATTTGATAATGTTATTATTATGTTACGCTCATTAGAGCTTCGTATTTTGGGTTCTGCATCTGGTGAAGTTCCTCTCATGTTTAATGGGCCATAAAGTGTGCTTTACATCCCCATATTGCACAAGCAGAAGTTAAAATTAGTTTTCTATCACTGAACACCGGTTTTTACTTCTTGAGAAAAGATTTCGGTCTAATAGACTCCTTTTCACTAGACTGTGGGGATTTGAGCATTTTTTTAATCCAAAATATTTGTCTAAACAGGCTGTGAAACGTTACTTTAGAGAGAAAAATATATTAGTTCTGGTAAATGTTTATTTTTTTTTCTTTTCCTGTTGGCTGCTTTTTCACTTATGTGATACGTCATTTTAAATGTTTCATTTATTTATTCCTTGCATTCACAGATATAAAACCAGTAAATTGTGATGATTCGCATTTGATCACTAGATGGCGCTTTTTAAGTGGCCTCTATTATACGGAACGTTTTGGTAATTATTATTCTTATCATTTCTGCTTAATCGGTCACATTCACATTAACGAGCATGTAAAATATGCGAAGAACTACGTAATGATAATAATAATTATTATTATTATTAGTAGTAGTAGTAGTAGTAGTAACACACCAATCTTCCTATCGGAATATTTAACACCATTCAATCAGAATCTGTTGTACCAAGCAAAAAAAGCAAAAACAGAAAAAAATTACCAATTTTTGTGGATCAGAGATGCCAAGATATTCTTGAGGAAGTCACAAACTTCAAAACCGATACAAATTAAAAAACCCAGAAGGCTGCTACAGTGAAAAAAAAAAAAAAAATTACGTATTACATTGAAGTACTGTAGTTACAGCGGTTAAAACATTAAAAAGCAAAAATTGTAAAATATATATAACTTATTGTTACTAGAAATGCTGTTAAAAAAATATAACCTTATCCAATTGCAAACTATAAATCACCATTTATAGTAACTATCATTAACGAATTTTAGAATACAAAAAACGGAAAAATTTGTATGAAATTCACTGTAAAAAATATATGTAATACGTAAATATGTGTATATATGTAAATGCTCTGGAAGATGATAAATAAAATGTTATTACAGAAACAAAAAATTATTATTATTATTATTATTATTATTGCAAATTACAAAAATAAAATTCTTATGGACCTTCCTTATCTCAGTCGTATAGACGTTTTCCTTTCATTAAAAAACTCGGGTTCAAATCTCCTTCTAGGACGCAAAGAATCTTTATCGAAGTTTTTCTTAGCCTCTCATACGGAAATGCAGGGTTTGTCTCCCAGAAACTCTAATTTTTCAGTCCGTAAAACACTCGCAATTTACAACCACAGCAACATGACAGACAGGAAGTAAGCAAGTTTTTAAGACGCCAAGTTACTTGGTCATGATAAGCCATTGAGCCTAACATGAACAGGAAGATGGGATGGAAAAATTATATATTCCCTACATCTCACCTCACGTTTCATTTGTTTTGGTCACACAAAAGCATTGCAAGCTGTTACTAAGAGTATCATATTATTACAAATTATATTAAATGAAAGAATTTTAAAAAATAAATAAATTTAACAAGATGAATTTAAATAAATAAATAAATAATTATTAACAAGATGAATTTAAATAAATAAATAAATAAATAAATAATTTAAATAATATTATTTAAATTTAATAAATTTAAATAATGATAAATAAGAACAAAATTTAATAAATTTAAATAATAATAAACCCTACAATCTCTCATTTTCCGAAAAAGAGTGGATAGAATTCTTGTAGCTAATTAACTCTTAGAAAATATCGATAAGCAGCTAGTCTCCAGTCTTAGTTGTCTTCCTTCGTGGAGTTCATGGCTATCAACGATTTCAAGACATTCGGAACCAGATTATGGCAGACAATCTCGTGTTTCTAAAACTGTAAATTGTAAAAGCGTATAAAATAATACAGGGTGGCCATAAAATAACTTTCCCTCTTTGAAGGCATCTGTAGCTAAAATCAATAAACGGAATGAGACCAAATTTTATATTGAGACTTTCGAAGGCATGGGGAGATGATTTCCGCGAAAAAAAGAAAACAGGTTTAGTACCAAAAGTCGCCGATAGGGGAATTTTTGGCGCTGGCGAAGCCGAAAACAAGTAATTGAACTCACAGGAAATAATGTTTTATTCATCAAAATCAGAAACCCCTGGACCACATACACGATTTTCAATGTGCTGACCTTTCTTGTGTACAACAAATGGCATCCCGTTTTATGTTCTCTTTCAAGACATGCAAGCTGGGAACGCCACCAAGATACACAACGGATTTCAAATACCCCCACAGCCAAAAGTCAATGGAAGTCAATGGAGTGATGTCTGGGGATCGAGGCGGCTATGCCTTCGGATAGAAGTGAAGCATTTTCAGTAAGATTTTACAGACTGTACCATAAGCCATATCAAGTTTGCGAGCTATGGCACGAGCTCTTGGACCAGTACTGGTCCCTGTGTCATCGAACACCGCAGTAGCAACGTCTGTTACTGTCTCTTCTTGCACTGTCTAACTCCTAATGATCCAGTTTTTCAAACTTCTTAATCATAGCTCTCAGTGCTACAGCTGACATAGGACCTGTACGCAGGTTATGAAGCCTTCTAAATTCCCCGAAGGGCCGCTACAGCATTGCACTGTTTAAGGTAAAACAACTTAACAAGTAAAGCACGCTGAGGCAAGGTAGGACGCTTATTGAGCACAATTCGTCAGTCATTCGAATAACTGCCTGAACGTTCCCAATTCCTTTTTAATTGGAATTGGTGGCGTCGCTCTCACGTACGCACAATAAAATTTGCATAATCCTTTTTACCTGCGTTTACTGCAAATATCTGACTGCTTTCGGCTCCGCCAGTGCCAAAATTTTCCCATATTGGCGACTTTTGGTACAAAATCTTTTTTTTCGCGGAACTGATCTCCCTATGCCTTCGAAAGTCTCAATATAAAATGTGGTTGGTCTCATTCCGTGTATTAGTTTTAGCTACAGATACCTCCAAAGAGGGAAAGTTAATTTATGGCCACCCTGTATATTAAATTTTACTGAGCAAAGACATTAAAAGAGCATTATTTTCCTTTTGTGGCATTTGAAAAGAAGATAGACATAGAAAATGGCTGGTCTATTTGACAGACGAGCCCTTTATTGGTATTTTAAAAATGCTTCATTGATATGATTGATAGTCGTATCATAGGTTAGCTGCTGTCAATGGGTATGTATTTGTATACAAGCCGTAGCACAACACAACAAAATTAATTTTGTTGTATTGTGCTTATTGTCGATTGCCGAAAATTACCTTCACATTTTTTTTACATAACTATGCCCGAAAATGAGTATTTTGAGATGGTCAAAACTACACAGTGCGTCACCACGATAAATATATCCCATATATCCCATACAGGTTTATATTAAATTAAAACTCTCTGATAATGGCAGGAGGGTAACAGCAATAGCCGAGCCTCAGTTAGAACTTCATTGGCTACAGCATTGCCATTCATTACCCTCCCAGGGTTACGGCAGAAAAGCCGCTTACTCTTTTCTACCCATCCCTACAGGTTTATACTTCAAGGCTTAAAAATAAAAGTTTATGTTATCAAAAAAATTTAAAGGTGTGTTTTTCAATAAGCATTTAAAGAAGCTTATTGAGTATATTTCAGTAATTACTGCTAAATTATGCAATATAGCAAAGGACAAAATGAAGAAATATAAGTTTTCATTGAAAAATACTAAAATTTCAACAGTTGAGGAAAAAAGTTACAATCCTCATAGTTGTAATAGAGAAATAATGTTACAATTGTGAAATTTCGCTTGCTGTAGTTAACAGAATATTTTCTGTTCTTTCTCAGCATGCATCGGACTATATAATTCCACGAAAACGTCATTTTAAAGAGAACGGGGAGGGATGTAGTTTTAACCGTGACAGATTTTAAGTGTTGAATAATTAATATAATTTTACATTAAGTAAATTGTAGGTGGAAGAGAGAAAAAAAATATTAAAAAAACTAACTAAAATACACATTAATTCAAACTATATTTCACAAAATACGACTTCTTTAGTTAAATAAATACAAAAACTTCCTCGGACGAACTGGACTTCAGTACTTGTTCGCTCCCATGATATAAACACAATGCAACAGAGAGGCCGGTTATAAAATCCTCACTAGGTTGCTAAATGATAGTTTAGGAAGATTATTTTGGTCAAGAGGGTTTCATTTATGACCCTTAAGAGGGACTGTTAGAAGAAATTGCCATAATACTTTAGGATGGGGGAAGGGGGGTACGATGGGTATCCTAAGCTA
Source organism: Typopeltis vanoorti (assembly GCF_054136105.1). Taxonomy (NCBI): domain Eukaryota; kingdom Metazoa; phylum Arthropoda; class Arachnida; order Uropygi; family Thelyphonidae; genus Typopeltis; species Typopeltis vanoorti. The sequence goes on from NC_143558.1 coordinate 29,622,986, forward strand.
TTTTTATCGCAGTCATTACTGTTCACTGAACGAATATAAAAACTTGTGGTTTCAAGGTAGCTTCTTAGACCGGTTTTCCTATTTACTATTACCGTCAGTAGGGACGTTAAATGCATCGGTCAACGCCCAAACGTATGCACGTGCAGAACTGACAATTATCTGGTGGTCCGCGTGCGTTTCCCGGGAAACAAGCAGACGACGTACGCAAGCTAAAATTACAGGTGCACAACGTAAAACATTTCTTTGGGCGATGTTTTTTCTTTCTTTTTTTTTAAATAATTATTCATTTATTTTTGGAAGGAAGAATTTTAGATGAGTAAAACACAGTTAAAAATATATATTATGACACCAGAAATTCACGAGAGGATGACCGACAGGTTATATGTATCGATTAATTTATACAACGTTAACGATGCTCATACTAACATCATAGAAAAACACTAATATAAATCTATTACAGAGTATACTACTCTTATATAATAAAAAATATAAATATTTTAAAAAAAGTATAAATTCCGAACTTCTAATCTACATTTTTATCTAGTTTTGAAGGAAACTGTCCGATGCTGTTTTTCTATTTGCTACTTTGATCCAACGTAGTTGACATGTTGAAACTACTGACATGTCAAGCCTACTTAAGCTCAGATTACATGCAATGGATGAACATTGCGAGATTTCACATATGTGATTATGGTTTAAATTGTGTTCTTCGAAAAGATTAATGTTCCATTTGCAGCTATTACAAATCAGAAATATCCGAAGCACCACAACAAAACACCTGGATTTAAGTTACAAAAATAGACTCGTTGTGGATCTACCAAAAAAAAAAAAAAAAAAAAGCTTCAGCTGTATATCTCACTTAAAACTCAGTTGAGGATGATATATAAATATAAAACACAAACGTTTGTTTAATTTTTTTTTTTTCCTGCCTCTAAGTGCCAGGCCGTGAGAGCTAGACAATCATCACTAGTACAACCTCCAATCTGTCCTCTCTTCCCCCCCCCCTTCCCGGTCCCTTTACCCTTAGTAATGGCGAGAGGTTCTAAATTCACTGAAAACATAAAGCTTGGCGAGAAGTGCCCTTTGACCTTTAAGTCTTCAATCACGTGTTGCATGACGCCTCTTCCCGGGCAGTGTCACTGATGTCGCAATGGCATGATGTATTGGGTATAATGACACGTGCGGAGTAGAGATGTTCGGTCGTTAGAGGGGCGAGCTCCACACTCCTTCTTCCTGATGGGAGCTAATTTGCATATCTATGAGAGGGGATGACGAACGTAGTTCGTCGAAACTTAAGGTAGTTAAGTTATTGGAAAATGCTGCACACAAATTGAAATCTTTTGTATAGTAGGGAAAAATTTAAACAAAGATGGAACTTCAAACGATAATTTTGAAAGTTAAGCCTAATTCGCGAATTTAGGCCTAATACAATTTCCAAGTTTGAATTTATTGAGTATCTTTGCGTTCGATTTCACATCCAATTCCCGTAATCCAATCTCATATTTCATTACTAAAGTTAGACAAATATGTGCCGACCAGTCTCCGAAGTTTCTGTTATGGGTTTTTGCTTACACGAGACAAAGTACTTTATCAGCAGGAAAGCAAGCCAAAAGCAAACTGATCCGATATCTCGTCTTCCTCTTTTCCCATCTTCTGCTATTCTAACATGTCTCCTACGGCTCGTGCGTTCTATACAATGCCATCACTCAGGAAATCCGGAATAGCTTCCGTTCATCACAAGCGCTTGTACGGTCACCGCATGCGTCAAGAGTCGCGAGATGATCACTTTTATTACCGCATTTTATGTTTGAGCTATCTGTCCAGACGATAAAGTAAGTTGGAATGGCGTTTCCTGGAGAGTTGCTCTACTACCTGGGGTTCACTGACTGGAGACAGCTAGGGCAGGAACAGGGGGGGGGAAAGAGGAAGATTTCTAAGTGCATTACGTTTATAAGAGGGGCTGTCTCTTATTGTCCGGAAATTGATAATCTTCTTGAGATGGTGAACTCCATAAAATCAACTCTATCCGAATGCTTCGTTACACAAGATAAAATGCACGTACAGATACTTGAATACAGAAGCGCTCCCAGAATTAATTGAAAGAGCTCGCTGTTCAATAAAATACGTTCTCTGATGTTTCATTAAAATTTAATAAAGAATATATACTGTCATGCTAAGCCTACTTTGTGAAATCGATGTTTTCTCTGATGAATGGAACAGATAACTTTAATTGCTAACTGCGCAGTTTTAAAATATTAGTGACAGACACGTAATCGGCAAGGCAGAATCTGCAACGTTGTTAAACTCTGAATACTTAAATAGATTACTTTAGCAGAAGATTATATGAAAGAAATATTGCTGTAACAGACGAGAAAGTCAGTGACAAATAGCGTTGCGAACCATAACAAATATACGAATTTAATTTTGTAAATTCTGTTAATTATATTTATTAAAAATAATAATCGTTGTAACAAACATTTAATTAATACAATAAAAACATACCTTTTCTAAGTGAAAAAATGCAATCAAATATTCTAAACCGATAGAATATCGTTTATAGGTCATGTGTTTGCAGGCGGGATGGGAGAGGGGGATACCGTTTCTTTTACAGTCATTCAGTGATGTGTATTTGGTTTGTGTGTTGTCTAACATCATAGTAGCACACAATGGATAAATTTATTATTGAACAAAAACGTGATTCTGAGGCAAAATGTTAATGATGGGGTAAGTACAACTGGAAGTAGTAGTAATAATGTTGCTGCAAATACGTCTCATACAGAAGATAGCATTATACGTTGTAAAATAAGAAAAATTAATAGAAAATATTCGGACGAATATTTAAGTTGTGGTTTTACATGGACCAGTGAGGAAGAATGTCCTATTGCACAGTGTCTTATATGCGGGGAAAACTATCCAAAAGCACAATGATTCCTGCTAATTTGAAGCACGCCAATCTTGCTTCAAAAACTGAAGATTATTTCAAGAGATTGTTGGACATGCAAGTTAAACAAATTAAATATTTTGAAAAGACTAAAAATTTCTGATACGGCACAACTTGCATCATATAAGGTAGCAATTAATTGCTGTATAATTAAAACCACATACTATAGTAGAGAAATTTTAAAAAATTTTTAAATTTCATGGAAGCGGAGCTGTGTGTAGGATTTTGTACTGACGGTGCTCCATCAATGGTAGGCTCTATTAAAGGATTTGTTACCCTTGCAAAGAAAATAAACCCAAACATTATATCTACGCACTGTTTTTTGCACAGAGAATCCCTACTTTCAAAAACATTATCGAATTGAGGAGAGAACGATTTTGTGTTCGTCCGGTTCTGACTTATCAACAAAAAAACATGCAGAAAACTTATTATGTCTGTACGCAAATGCTAAAAGCATAAGAAAGAAAAAAGTAGAGATTTTGGCCTTGGTCAGTACGTTGAGATCTCAGATTGTGGTATTAGTGAGACCTGGCTATCAAATGCAGACATGCTAACTGGCATACAGTGTAAAGAATACACTCAGTACCGTCGACAGGGTGTAGCATAGAGGCAGCCTGCCCTGCCTCACAGCGCGGCTTAATAAGGGCGCTCGTTCAGCCATATTGCGGGAGGCGCCGTTGTTACGCTGACAATTGCTGTTAGCGTAGCAAGTGCGGAAAGTTTTTCCAAGCTTAAATTGATTAAAAATTAACTGCGAAAAGCAACGACCCAAGAAAGATTGGTTTTCTAACAACTATATCGATAGACATGGCTTATAATTTAAATTTAGAAGAGCTTATAAACGGTTTTATTGTGCGATATCCCCATAGAGCAAACATTTAATTAATATTATTATGTAATCATTTTGCATTAATATTTCTCTTGTAATAAAATCAAAATAGCAATTAGAGATTTTCTTACACTTATGTCATATAATCCATCAGAGACGATATTTAATTGTTTGCCTCAGAGCGCGATATAATCTGGCGATGGCCCTGGGTATACTGAATACAGTATACCCAAGGCCATCGTGTAAATGTAAATGTAACAGTATAAATGGTACAGTATTTTTAGGAAGGCTAGACGGATAGAAGAGGAGTAGAGGGGGGGGGGGGTTGCTAATGGTATCGGATGACTTGAATCCAGTTTGAGTTGAGACCTATGACTGTAATACTAGTAACAGTTTTTCATGTGACATTGACTTTTAGACCATCCAGTGTGAGGTGGAGTCTAACAAGATTAAATACACAGTGGGGTGTTACAACAAATCTAGCGGATCTGTTGCTAGTGACGAAAAATGCATTGTCAAATAAAGATGATAGGTGAGAAACGAATAATCGTAATTGGAACTTTAATTATCCAAACATCGACTGGGTTGGGGTAAAATCAATGAGAAGAATGAAACTGAAGTTATTGAGCTGTTGCGAGACAACTTCCTCGAGCAGCATGACAGAAGAAACTCGAAGTCAGAGTGTTAGATTTGATTATAGTGTCAGAGGGGATTTCCCTTAAAGGCCTAACTATTCTACCTCCGATGTTGGTGACAGTGGTCATGGGCACTTACCAAGTAAGTGACTAACTTCAAAAAAAAAAAAAAAAAGCATTTACCTGCTGGACTAAAAAGCAGGAAATTATGAACAATTATGAGGAGTATGCTGGGTTCTGCACGATGGATGACAGAATATCCACAGTGCATGGGAAGCGTTTAATAGATATAAAGCAATATCGGAATGTGTTCTAGAGTTCTAAGAATAAATAGTGTGACAATGAAATGGATGTGAAATCTTATTGAACAAGAAATTCGTAAGAAAAGGATGATGTGGAAGGAATACCATGTGCATAAGGATGATGTCCGTTATGAAAATTATAACGTACAGGATAGAAATATTACAACTATTGCACACAGAAAGCTAACTCTGAATATACTGTATATATATATATAAAAACCTGGCTCTGCAAACTAAACACAATCCAAAAGAATTCTGTCGATATGCTGCAAGTAAAAGAATAATGAACATAAAAGAATAACTCTACTGAATGCGGATGGTGTGGGGGTGACAGATGCAGAAGAAGTTGTTCAACTAATGAGTGCCCATTTTGCTAAAAGCCATAAAATTGGTGTATGCAACGGTGAGCTCACTGCTATCTCTTCACTGAATGAAGAAACACAGTTGTTTGAGGACGAGATACAAGGCAGTTGTACAAACTGGAATAATAGCACGGATGCTAAAAGATGATTCAGATAAAATGGCCATTTGTTTGACCAGGCTGTATAATTTGAGTCTAAGGAGAAAGATTTCGCAGAAGGGGGAGAGAACGTATGATAATCAAATTGCACAAGAGTGGTGCAATGGCTGGGACATCCAACTTTCGACCAGTATCTGGAGTGGTGGTGAAAGATTAAAAAAAAAAAAAAAAACTAAGTACGGCTTGCATACCGCAATGAGTTGAGAGTTTGTTCATTGGAAATCTATAGTTTCCAATGAACAAACCTCCCTCCATAATGTAATAACAGCATACATTTCCTAGGAAATGTGTTTTTAATTTATGGAAAATACCTAAGAATAGCTATCTGAACTTTCCCCACCGTTGCAACGAGTTGTCCGGTATTGTACTACGTACTAGGGTCACTGGCATTAGCTCACGCTAGTGATCGCCGATACTTTATAGTTTACTATATTCGGCATGAAACTCTCTGATTCCAATCTTTGAGTTTCTTATTCGGTTTTAAAACAATGTGGATTTTATATCCCCTTAATTTAAAAAAAAAACAGAATTTAAAGTTTCGGAATAAATGAGCCACGAGCTCCCTGTTTTCTATTTTTCTATTATAATACGTGTCGCCAAATTTACGACCATATGTATCTCTGGGATATATTATATTTTTCTTTTGAACAGGCCCCATTTCAATTAAAACAACGCGTGATTTTTCATCAATATTTCCCCATTCACCTGGATCTTCTAAATTTACAGAGACTAACAATGTGTTAGTTTCGTGGTCAACTACAACCAAATCTTCTCCTAACTGTTTTTCACTTAAATTCTGCATCTTGTTAGCTTGTTCAATAGTTGCAAACTGGATGATGTGCACGGTTCTTCAACCCTGATTTCTGATGTATCGAGTTGGTTACAATCTGCATCGGAAGATTTTAATATTTTAACAAATTGAAGAGCCCCAGTTTGTTTCTTAATAACCGCTTCTTTCGCAGCATGACGCTTACGATTTTGTGCACCGGATAACTTTTTTTTAATTTTTGATTCCATTTCTATTTTATACCCACAAGAAATTATTACACAACACGACATAGAGAGGAAATAATAGTCCGCACTGTGCTACTGTCAGTAGCCTACTGAGATGCGTACCATATGACTGGTTAACTAGCAACAAACGTTTTGTACGAAAATTTGTTTCTGCGCACATAAAACCCGTTCACCGTTTCACTTTAGATAGACTGCAGTAGACACAACATTCTGTAGGCAAGCATTTAGTCTGCTATCGCTGCAAAATTGTAAACAGCTGGCTGATCAAAGAGGCGGCAATATACAATTTTTTAAAATTTTTATTCGGTGTATCCGGCCTTATTCATTTTAATATTGATCATTCTGAGAATTTTTTGTTTTCATGATAAAAATTTTGTTTCATAAAAATGAACTTATGAACGGTGCCTCGGCGGAGGCGCCCGCATGTCCGCTTTCGCTGGCCCTGCTGAAACAATTTTCCTGTATCAATCCTATGAAATCCTTTAAGCAACTTAAATGTTTCTATCATATCCCATCTTTTTCTCCTATCAACCAACTTCTGCAATCCACACACGTTCAATCTATCCTAATAGAGAACATTCCACAGGCCATTCACCATCTTCGTCACTTGCCTCTGAATCCCCAAGAAACCCAGGGGACCAGACTTGAGCACAGTAATCCATATGTGGGCGTATCAAGGCCTTATAAAGAGGAATAACAACTTCCTTATCTCTACTTGTTGTGTTCTTCAATAGCCAAGTAATCTTATTGGCTACCTTAGCAATATGTCCTCTAAACTTTGTTTGTTTACCACTACTCCTAAATCTCTAGCTTAATCTATTTCCTGGAGTACAGTGCCATCAATGTGTACATGGCTTGTAATCTATTTATCTCAAAATTTCACATTTCTCGACATTAAACTGATATCCATCAACTTTTATCCCTACTGACAGCCTATTTAAATCGTCCAACAATCTCTTCACAGTGGCTTGAATAAATTACTCTACCTAATTTCGCATCATCAGTAAACAACTGAATATTGTCTTTCAGGTTATTTCCTATATCATTTATGCACAAATTATACAGCAACGGTCCCAGCATTGAACCTTGTGACCAGTACAGTAACGAGGGTATGAAGCGCCTGTGGCAAGTTTCTAACTTGCCCCCCTAAACCCAACGCAAGTGTCTAACTTGCGCCCCCCTAACCCAAAAATGACAAAAATTTAAATGTAACAAGTTAAATTTTACTAAATGCAATATGTTAAATACTTACTATTAATACCATCAAAATGAGTTGCAGTGTATTGCAAAATTTGTATGTCTAAAGCGGCGTATTGACGAAATTTAAAAATACAATTTAAAAATACAATATAAAATAGCGGACTTTTATATCTATTTATTTATTTTTATTTTTTACATTTTGTGCCCCAATCCTAGTTGCGCCCGTGGCGGATGCTTCTTTCTCCACACTCTCGTTACGGCACTGCTTGTGGCATACCACTAGTCACCTGTTTTCGCTTCGATTCTGCAATTCCATATACCACTTTTTGATATCTGTCCAGCAGCCATCCTCTTATCCAATGTCATATCCATCCCCATTTGTTCTAATTTGCTTAAAAGAGTTCCATGTGGTATTCTGTCAAATGCCTTTGCAAAATTCAGCAGAATCATTGTAAAATAATTTCTTTTATCCAACTCAGCTGTTACTCTATTATAAAAAGTTGGTAAATTACTAAGGCATTACCGACCCTTCACAAAGCCATGTTGACCCGCATGCAGTACAGTATATTTTTATCTACCTATTTTTAATTTAAATTCTCTTTTTTACCACCATGCCTGAAATATTGATTGGTCTATAATTTTCTACCACTCTTAGAACCTTCCTTATGCAAGGAAATTATTTTGCCTTCTTTCCGCTCTCTTGGAACACTACCAGAGCTAAGACTTAAAGAGCTTAGTCAGAGGCATTGCTAGTTCCCTTGCACATTCTTGCAAAACCTATCTGATATCCCATCTAATCCCAATAAAGTGGTCACTCAGTAACTCAACTATTCTATCTGCTTTTGTCTCCTCATGACCATCATCATCACTGATTAAGGTTAATCTTCCATAGTCATTCTTCCTCTTACTTGCCACATAATGAAAGAAATCTTTGGGATTTGCTTTGGCCTGCTCGGCTAGCTTCTCATAATCCGATTTTGCTTTCCTTGTCATGCTGGTCATCTTCTTGCCTGAGCCTTGTGCTGTTCATCAGTTTACTGGTGATTTTATCCTGGTGATAATAATAGTAATTTGAAATATCAGGACAGTTGTTAGGGTTTATGCTGTTCGTCAACGAGCATTATTTGCTGCTCATAAGAAATATGCTATATAGAATAAACCTGGTGTTTTCATGCCCGAGATACAATTTCACTCCCCCCCCCCTTGAATTTGCCACTCCTACTCATTGCCGTAATTGTTTAGGGAATTACAATATCAAAGGAATATATATATAATATATATTCCTTTGATAGTGTCAGCATTATTTGCAAAAGCAGAAAACTTCAGCTTGGATTTTTTTCGTTACTTGTCAATTTGGTCGGTTTTAATGTCTTCTTGCTAACTGGGTTAAGTTTTCAACAAGTTTGCTCCGTTTGACACTAACTGATTTTTTTTTTTTTTTTTCTACATTACATTCTGTACTACATGAAGACTGTAGTAGAAGACAGGAACTACATTTCAATAGTTACTTTATATTTTAGGATAAAATATTTTAAACATTATTACTTATATATCAAATAAAACCATTAAATCGAATTTTTTTTTTTGTCTCATACAAATAATGCCAGGATCGTTTCTATCATTGGCCTAACCAGTGGAAATGGTTAGTGTACCAGCTCTCCAATAGACTCTGGGATTGAATTCTGCCATGGATGTCTGTAAACTAAATGGAAGTTGTACATTTTTAAAACAAGATTCATCTTTCAATGCATATGCATAGAAGAATTACAGAATGCATCCTATACTAATTTCACAAAGGCTAAAAGAGAAAGTAAAAACTGGAGTAAAAGAAAGAAAAAAAAATGCCAGGCACCTAGTGATGAGCAAAATCTCACTGTATATGATATTTTCATGAATATAAATGTTGGTGATATAGCATGAGCTATTAGGAGCTAATAACTACCTAGAATATCACCATCCTATCAAATGGAATACTTAAATACCATTTTAATAGTCAAAATTTAAAAAAATTTTCATCGAATCTAAAAAGAAACTTAAAGTTTATTTGGAATGAGCTTTATAAGTAAAATTCTATAAATTTTAATTTTCATATTAAAATATTTACATTTCAGTTATTTATAAAATTTTATAGATTTGACCAATGAGTTTATTTAGGCTTATGTGCTGATTGAACATGGTAATAAAAAATATATTTATTCACAACACAGAAAAAAAAGGGTTAACAGCAAAGTAATTTGAATAAGAACATAGGACATCAAGCAAGCATTCAATTATTTTGACTACACCAAAATTGGTAGTGTGGGTCTCCCACGATGAGTCTTTTGACTCCATGGAGATATCTGTCTAAATAACATAATTATTTAGTGCATATTTATTGTCAAATAATTTATATTATTTAAAAAAATGTAGGCGTTAAGTTCTTGTAAAATAATCTTTTACTGATAGCATGATCTCAATTGAAAACAGGAGATATGATGAAAATGAAGTTTGTCCAACTGTGAAAATTACTCTTCTAAATGTATAAAATATTTTATGACAGGAATGGTACTATTTTTCCAGATTCAATTTTTCATGGTATTTGAGTATCATACTACTCAAATACCATGAAAAGTTTTCTGCTGCTTTTCATGATGTCAGAATGAACAATTTCAACTGTATATTTTCACAAATGTCAACCTCTTTTCAAGAACTTGTGCAGTTTTTTTTAGTATAAGTATTTGGTATGTTTTTTAAGAATAATCCTACTTCTTAATTTTGGTGATAGTCCTACCACAAAAGCTAAAAACCTATAGTCCACTAGTATCATGAGTGGGCCAAGGGTTAGATTGGCTAATTAGAACAAAGGTGGTGTTTAATATTTCTATACAATAGCAACACTGCATAATTCACTGGCAGTTAGAATGTGATTTTATTATATTGTAGAAAATCTCATAAGTCACATATGGCATAGTATGGTATCAATCACTACACCTGTTGAAACTGTTTCTTTTTATATTCTGAACTAACAGATTCTTTCAGTGTAAGCAATTGCATGATTCAAAAAAGAAATCCAAGGGAATTAAGGGAAAACTTCACGGAGACCACTTCCAAATCCATCAATCTACAAGCTAAAATCAACGCTTCTCAAAGTTTATTATTAAAATCATATATTTTTGAAAATGAATAAGCTATTCAATCATCTTCAATGTCATCATCGTTATTACTCTAAATGCCACATCATTTTATAATGATGAATACTATAATAGGCAAGTAGCGTAGCTAGGGGAGTGCGGAGGGGGGAAGTCCGCCCCGGGACGGCACTTTTCACGAGAGACAATTTTATTTTTTTCGATTATTCTATTTATGTTAACTTAGTAATTTTATTAATTAATAATTAGTTTTCAACAACTACACTTACAACTAAAATAAACAAACATAGTGTTTTAATTTCTTTCCCTATCGTTTTGACTTTTTGTAGTATTTTTGGTGTGTATTGAGAGGGGCGGCAAAAGCTCTAGCTATGCCACTGGTAATAGGTATTATATATAGAATGAAATTATAAACCTTTTACATCAAGGATGGCTATTCTAGCTATTTGGTGTGGAATAAAAAGACTAGCTTGGTTGCTGGCCTCAAAACACTGTGTGTGTGTGTGTGTGTGTGTGTGTGTGTGTGTGTGTGTGTGTGTGTGTGTGTGTGTGTGTGTGTGTGTGTGTGTGTGTGTGTGTGTGTGTGTATATCTACTCTATAATATAAAATGATAAGCCTTTTTTTTGTAACATTTTTGTGTCACGTTTTTTGTCAGGTTATTTGAAACGTTTTAAAACTCAAGGGCTACCCTGAGCATCGAGTCTTCAAAATTTGAGTCATCAAAATTCAAGGAGAACCGGCCTACCAGTCCGAAACTTGGGGGGGAGGGACCTGCCTTTCAAGTCTTCAAAATTCAAGGAGAACTGGCCTACCAGTCCAGAACTTGGGTGGGGGGGGGGGGGGGGTAGGCGTCAGGAACCCCCCTTGTGTGTGTGTGTGTGTGTGTTTTTTTTTTTGGCACATATTTTTATACAGAAGTAGAAGCTAGGTTTGTTATATACAACCCCTGGCAAAAATGTACCTGATTAATGTTGTTATCACTACAACGACTGCAATACATCATATATTTCTCAGAAAGTTTAACATACGAATGTTTTAGTATGCAAGAAATGAAACGGCTTACTTTAAAGTATAAAAAGAAAAGAAAACTTGATGCTTCAAAGATTAATTTAAAGAAAATAAATTATCTGTGTTAGAAAAAGTATCCAATCAAGCTGACAGCTGGGATCGCTGATGAAACAAAAGAGTGTATAAATATGCAAATCTATAATTGTCTGCGCATGCATAAAGCATAGAGAAAATGTTTATAAGGAGCAGAATTGTGGTTGCTAAATTTGAATTCTATCTACAGTGTTAAAGGATGGCTCCTGTGAAAGAACATTTGTGTGGCTTATAAAATAGAATGATTGATTATCCGAAAGACAAGTAGCTAGATTACTAAAACGTGCTCAAGGTACTGTATATGACGTTTGGAAAACATGTTGTTCAACTACATGTTGTTCAACTATTTTTACATACCAACTATATGCAAATATGTTTTCGTAAATATTTAGAGGGTATTTAGAGAATAATATCTTTTTTTTTTTATAAGTTACGAGCAGGAAGAACAGAGGTTACGTCAACTTATAAATGATGCTAAAAGTAAAAATAAAGAGGTTTAATTAGTTAAGTATTTTCGGGTAATAAAAATTTAATTTTGTGGATCTGCATTTTTATTCTGTAAAATTACAGGACACTTACACAATATATAATCCAATATTGATTAAAAAGATATGGATTTCTATAATACACTACATTATTTGGGTGGGTCTGTGGGACACCACCTTACCACTTTTGTTACATTTTCTCACTTCACCAGCGTCGGGTTAATCATATTTATATTTATAACTGTTCAAATTGAACAAAATTGTTCAACGTATTGAGGAAAAATGTTTGTGTTACAGTTGTTGATTGGATACTTTTTTTCAGGGGTTGTATAAATAAAAGCTTTATCAAAAAAAAAATATATATATATAATATATATATATATATAAAGTGTGTGCACTGCTAAAGTTCAAATTTAATGAAAAAATCTTAAATTTTATAAACCAGATTATGCACATAAATTATAGTATTAATATAGGATAAAAAATTATCTGTTATATCATGTATTTTCCCCCACTTTGGACTTCTTTTTTTAACTCCTGATTACTAATAAAATTTCATCATTTCTTTTTAAAGAAGATATATCTTTCATACGAACTTCATAGTAGTACATTTGAAATGATGCTGCTGTTTCACTCCCTGCTTGTGAGATTATTAGTAACAATCACCTCTAACCCCAAGTTTAAGTGTGTAATTAACAGCTTCATTTTATAAGAAAATGAACAAGGTGAGCTACATACTTAATCCTCTTGATTCTTTGAAAACAGAATCAACAGAATTAAAGTACTGAAAATATGATAACCTAATGGTTATCATATTTTATGGTATCATAATGATAACCAAAAAGCTAAGTAGATTATCATTAACATGTGACATATACTAAAAATAATTTTCACCTCTATAAGTAGAGTTTATAAGAATGACAAGGATTGGAAAATATACTTAACTATCCAGTTTGTTACATATATCAACTGAACATGATACAACTTGATAGTATATAAACCTGCTATGATCACTGCAAAATTCAGGATTAACAGCCAGAGGCATGCCAGTAGTGTCCAGCGCCTATGTGCAAAACTTTAGTTGGCACCCCTATCCCCCCCCCCCCCCACAATAAAAAAATCACTTTAAACAAACTTTTTTTTCAGTATTTCCTCCTCTTTTGGCACCTCTACTATCCTGGTGCCTGTGTGCATCGCACACATTGCACATATGGCCGGCATGCCCCTGTTAATAGCACATGGTAAGTTAATTCAGTCATTACTTCACTGAACAAAAATGTATTGTACTGTAGCAAAATGATATAACTGATTGTTTTATAGTCGTTCCTACTAAAAATACTATCTGCATCCAATATAATATGATGCCACAATTTCATGAACTGCTTCTGGGATTAGAGTAGATGAATAATTCTTTTTGAATTACTGATTAAAGTCATCAGTGGGTAAAGAAGTTAGGAAGATATTATTTCAGTCAAGAAAATCTATATTCATATTAATAAAAGAATTTAATTCTGAATAACATGGTTTAGTAAAGCTTTATATCATTCAATACAATGAAATTTCATGTACAGTTGACTCACTACAGCAAACACTGCTATAACAAACTTGATCACTACAACAAACCACCAGAAAAATTCCTAATCAGATCTCCATAAATTCAATGCTATGCAATGCTGAAAAAACTATAGCAAACGATCTAATATAATAAACTATTCCTGTGGTCCATATGAGTTTAATATAGTGAGAACTGACTCTATGTGTACCAAAAGCTATCTTATTTAAATTGGATTACTAATCTTTTAAAGTCGAGCAACTTTCAGTGGTAAACTGTAAACTCAAATATACAATTATTATTCAAGAAAAACTGAGTTTGAAAGCAAAAACAAACCTTGGAGATTCAGTTGGCAGATTCTGAAAGAAACATTGATTCAGCTAGAGAGGTGTGTGGTGAAGCTGTCTGCAAGGATGGAAAAAATCAGAACTTTATAGTGAAAGAAGCAGTCACAGAAAAGAAGAAGGCATATTGAAAGTTCCTAGCGAGTAAGTCAGAATGTGATCCAAGGGCACACAGAATACAGAAGATGGGATGATTAACTTCATGCATTTTAGAAATTCCAGTTGTTTCTAAGAAAACAGCTCATACGTGCATCTCAATGCCAATGAGATGCAATAAACAGGCATATAACATGAAAAACAATGTTGATATTATAGCAATCTGAAAAAATGCACAGTAAAATCTGAGGATAATCTCTTAGAATTTACCCTAAATTGTGTTGGTAAATTTTAGTTAAGAATGACTAGTTTGAAATTCATCTTGACTGAGAAAGTGGAGAAAGAGATCAACAAAAAGTGCTAATACATACTTAACTGCTCTGAAAACACCACGAATAAAATATGAGGATAAATCAAAAAGTCAATTCAGTCCATCCAAATCTGAACTTCTCATATCATTAATTTCTGTCTAGCAGTACAAATATTCCTCCTACCTACAAGAATCATATATCAAGACATGTCACTTGGTGTGAAATTCTAGAACAACAAAAAAATCACAAAACTTCGTTACTACTGTTCATCTGGTGTGGACACAGATGGGGGGGGGGGGGGGAAGAGGAGGAGATATTTGGAATGTTGTAACAGCCAGTGCATATAGTCAGTCACTTGCAGAAAAAAATATAAACACATATGAATTCATTCACAATTTGTATGTTCTAAAAATGTCCATAATGTTGTCAGACTTTTTGATTTACCTTAGTATTCCTGTGATATGGCATCAAATTCAGTTTATACTTTTTTTCTGAATACAAAAAATAATTCCAACTGAGTTCAGAATTTGAGAAAGTTGTAAATACCTGGTTAAGTAGTATATCTACTGTCATGCACCATGGCAATGACTCCTAAGCCAAATAGTGAAGAGTTATTGACTTAAAAAGCAACCAAAAAAAGTAGTACTTTTCTTCATTTTCTCTTCCACAGACACTTCTACAAGTCATAATTAGATGTAGAAAGTTTTTTTACTTGGGTATATTATGTATTCAAGATACCAAGTAATTTTATATAAACTTGGTTTTTAATCCTATTTCCCAAGTATGCAAACAGACAAGAAAGTCAAGTTTGCGCCTGCATGTAGTGCAAGTCCAAGGCAACTCTTGGTAGTGCAAGTCGAGGCAACTCGTGGTAAAGGTGGGTAAAGCTCTGATCACTTTCCTTAGTATTTTTCCCTTGATGTAAAGCACATCCCCTTGCAGAGATGTATGATGCTAAACATTAAAGGCAATGGTCACTATCCATACTGGTTTCGACCTTTATTCAGGTCTCATCACTGGGAGCCAGACCTGAAAATGCTAAGGTTGAAGTAATGCAGAGCTCATTATAATGAGCTCTGCATTACTTCAACTGTATGGGTAGTGACCACTGCCTTTAATGTTTAGCATCATGCATCTCTGCAAGGGGATGTGCTTTACATTAGGAGAAAAATACTAAGGAAAGTGATCAGAGCTTTACCCACCTTTACCATGAATTGCCTCAATTTGCACTACCAAGAGTTGCCTTGGACTTGCACTACGTGCAGGTGCAAACTTGACTTTTTTGTCTGTTTGCTTACTTGGGAAATAGGATTAAAAACCAAGTTTATATAAAATTGCTTGGTATCTTAAATACAGGTCACAATTAATTGGCCAAATTTGGAAAACCAGTTGTTTTTCTTTTAAATTCATTAAGATCTCCTAAAATCAGATTAATTAGACCTAAATAAAAGAAGGTTGTGAAGGAGGAAACAGTAAAGCACTGCAAATGTCTCACCAGGCTTGCAACATTTGCAGATTGCAGATTTGGCATTTAGCACAGTTAAGCAAATTCAAACCAGCTATTTTTTACCTAGCTTACTTACATCATCTAAAAAATAAGTGTCTAAAAAATGAGCCAAGTACTGATGGTAACTACAATTCAAAGGCAGATACTTGGCTGACACTGTTTCATTTTCATCTTAAGGCATTCGTTGCATCCTCAACAATTAAAAGAATCTTGTTAGCAAATAGCCACTTTTAAATTACAAGTAACATCATACACTCTCATATACTTATTATTATTATTATTCTTTTTAATTACGTGTAAAATGATTTTAGGAGATTGTATTATTCTGGCCCAAGTCCCAATAGCACTTATTGATATCCTAAAAGAAATTCACTCTACAAACCTTCCATTATAATCAACAATTATTTTGGCCCACATTAGTTTGTTATATAAGCAAATATATTATTGTTTTCATCCAGTGAAATGACATCAAATGAGAACTAGAATGTATTAAGGTGGTAACTTGCAGAAAAGATGATTATGTTTAAGATAATAACAGAATATTTCACATCCTCTTTTCATACGATGTGTATACATGTCACTGGCTGACATAATATTAGATCAACTACACTTTCAATTCTGGCTAATTCCACAATAAAATCAAATTTTCAGACTTACTGGTTACACCATAGAAAAGTAATCTAATCCCCCAAAAAACAATCATGTAAATTTAATTGGCAAAGAAATAAGGATTACGTAAAACAAAATAGGACTTTACTGTAAAATTGTAAAGCTGTACATACATCATATATCTTAGGAAGAGAGAAATACATGGTCATCAAAGCTGTGGCAAACAATTTACAACTGGCCAATACCAGAGAAATATACATTCATAATTATTTTCTGTACATGGAAGACTGAATTCTAGTATGATCTTCTCCATCCCAACATTACTGAATCTGGAGCATGAAACAAACTGATTTTTCAGAAACCTGATCAAATTTTCTTTACGTAAGCTATAGTACATTATGACTCCATACTCTCCAGTGCTGAACTTTAAATGGAAAAGCTTCATAATTCATTTCATAACAGGCATGGCTGTGGCAGCTTGAGAATGTGTTGCATCCTGTCCCCTCCAGAGTTGCGTAACAGTTTTCACTTGTGTGTAAAAGTTGATTCCCTATAGATAAAATAAAATATTAGACCAGCAAATAATCTAGTAATAAGGCTTAATATAAACAATATTAAAATTCTAAAGTCTATAGCTGACTTATTAAAGCCTATAAAGGTTTTAAATTTTAGTGGATTAAACTAAATATATATTAGGTGAATAAGAATATATATTTTCTAAACCAGACAACAAAAGCTTCTATCTTGATGGCATGACTTTTTACAATCCTTTCGCTTTCTTCAAAATGAGTTACCTTAGTAGTCTATCCTCAAATAATAATTTTTTTTTTTTTTTGTAAGAAAGAATTCTTTCATTCTGATAGTTGTTTTTAATGATCACTGCAATCTTAGGGGACAACTTTCCATGCTGAATATAAAGATTAGTTATAGTCAAAAACAGTTTGCAATAATGATCAAGCCCAGGGTGGTCTAGGAAAGTCAGCAAAGGACTAAGTATGTTTAATGATCTATATTAATCAGTATTATTATATAATGCTAAGATATACTTTATCTCAATTACAGCTTTAACATAACCTAGCTGAGGTTTGCCGTTAAGGATAGCATATCTTGCAGTAGTATTGTTAGAAATTCAAGATGATCAATAAGCCTTTCCGTGGTTCATATCAGAATGCTCAGTTAACTGAAACAAGTTGACAGAAGTCAACACTTTGTGCATCAAATTAACTCACTAATGATTGTGATACATCAGTGTCATCCTGGAATGACTATCACCATCAAGATAACAAATGCAATGTATACTTTTTCAGGAATAATACTGAAGTAAATTGTAATACTGGTTTTGAATTCCATTTCAATTAATTAAAAAACAAAGTTAAGCAAAGCATATTCAAAACATTATCTCTCCTCCATTCCCTATTTGGCACTGTACTTTTGCCAGCCTGGTTGGCCACTCTCCGACCATTAGCCATGGGCATTGATGTGATTGTCTTCAGGTGGGAGGGAGGTGAATGTCATTGCCTGGTGTGAGACCACTTCACTGCTTATTGGGACCCTGGAGTGGCTTGAAAAATGTCCATGTTTAGTTTCTAGAGCAGGGTTTCCAGACTATGTAAAAAATAAATAAAATGAAGAATACAATATATATATACACCAGGGAGGCTCTGCCCCCCCCCCTCCCCAAACGAGTTCCGGGCTGGTAAGCTGGAGACAAAAAACGTTTCAAATTTCGGCTTATATTTTTATATATATATATATATATATATATATATATATATATATATATATATATACATACATATATATATAAATTGATAAAAATAGAAGAAAAAAAAATCTCTAGCCTGCCCATGGTATAAAATGTACTATAGGTTTACAAATAACCTTTTGTGGATGGCAGCAAGATAAAAACTCAGTACAATTTATAATGATGATATATATTGTTATTTCCAAATTAAGTGGTAATTATAGTCCAGTATGAGTGGACCATGTGATCCTTCTCTAATCCATATTACTCTAACTTCTGCTTACCACAACATTATTTTCTTCTAATTAATAAGTAAGCTGTGATTTGTACTAGTCATCATCATCATCATCAAATTCCTCACATGTACCCTCAAGGGGTGTACAGGATATGATAGTACTACATGAAAAATTTACATCATTACTAACTTCCTATCTAATATTTTCCTCCAAATCTGTCTGTTACTTGTCAAGACTCCAACATTATCAGATCTTATATTTCTATTGTCTAAGTCACTTTGTACCATAGCAATCCACCTATATCTTGGTCTTCCTCTGGGTCGTTTTCCTGACAACCTGGCAGAGAACACTTGTTTTGCTAATCTTTCCTCGCCCATTCTATTTAAGTGACCATACCACCTGAGATTAGCTCTGCTAACGCATTCCTGGATGCTGACAATGTCAAGTTCTTTTCTAATATCCTCGTTTTTAATATGATATTGCCATTGATGCCATCTGTTCATGCCTATAATCTTTCTCAGAACTCTCATATCTGCGGTCTCTAGTCTTTGGTCAAGTGTTTTACTTCTGACCCAGCTCTCAGATCCATAAGTTAAAACTGGTTTGAACACTGTCTTGTATACAGCTAATTTAGTGTTCCGACTAATTTCTCTCTTATTCCATATGAATTTATTCAATTGACTGTCTACTGTTATGTTTGTCGTTGTTTTGTTATATTGCTGTTGTTGTTTCGCTCTCTATAATTTCTTATTTCATATATTGTTATTTTATATACTTCATTAACCTCTATTATCTTTTCTTGTGTGTATTCTAACTAGATTCCACCTAGGGATATTTCCTTTTCAGATACTGCCAAATTTATATTTATACTGCACCAGCCAGTATCCTATAATAACAGGAATTTATTCAAGTTCAGGGAAATATTCCTAGATTCCTAGTCCATTTGTTAAGTAGTAGTTCTTACATCCTTTCAACCTCCCTACGAATTAAGATAGTAGTTCTCTCATTTTGGGAGTGAGAATTCTCTGTATTTTCCATTGAGCCTGACTGTAGTCAGTTAAGCATCGCATCAAGATGTTCCATTACCGGCTGCTGCAATCTCTCAACCTCCTGCTTAATTATGGAATGGATTTCATCTTGATCGGGAATGGCTGTTGTGATCTGACAAACTGACTTAACTCTACTCTCCTCACTCTGTTTTTGTGCTTTCTGTTGCTCACCCTTATCTTTTTTTCCTTATCTCCCTTTGTAGTGCTTATGTCTCTAATACTATCTTTTTCTTCCTTAATTACCCTGACATGCACAGAAGCAGCTGCAGGACTAATGTCTCCTAGCAACTGTTCTCGTTCTATTACAGCCTTGTAGCATTCAGCTAAATTGGATATGCCTTTTCTAAAGGCTGTCTCTCTCAACTCCTGTCTCAGGCCTATTCGGAAATGTTGGAAGACTGCCGAGTCTAGGTGACACTTGTCTTCGCTGGGGATGTCGAAGGTATTTGAGAGAGTGAGTAGTCTGTTGTAAAAATCCAACACCTTCTCCCGATCCCCTTGTATCATCTTTTGCAGCTTCCAAAGGTTTGGCCCTACATTTTTCACTCTGGAAAATTGTGAGATTAAGATCTCTCTAAATTTACCGTAATCACGTGTTTCTTTCAGGATTGGCGATGATTGAAAGTAAGTCTTGGCCTTCCATACCAACTTGCTGCATAACAGCACAAAAAGTTGGAAGTCAGACCATCTGCCAATCCTTCTTAGTTCTTCTACAAAATCGAAAAACATGACCACATCATCAGTCTCCTCCCCAGAGAACTGTGGAATTACTTGCTGGGGATTTATTATTCAGAAAAATTCCAAATCATCCAATTCAGAACTGGTCGGATTAGACATACCTGCTATCAGCTTACAATTTACTAAATTTAACCTTTTCTCAAATTTTTCAATTCCAATAACTGCCTGATGCAAGTTCAAGACCAACTTACAGTGCTATAGGATCTATTCAATTAAATTTTAGGGGCCCTAAATACATCCTGTCGACTGCTGCGCCATTGTTATGTTTGTCTTTGTTTTGTTATATTGTTGTTGTTGTTTCTCTCTCTATAATTTCTTATTTTATATACTTCATTAACCTCTATTATCTTTTCTTGTATGTATTCTAACTAGATTCCACCTAGGGATATTTTCTTTTCAGATACTGGCAAATTTATATTTATACTGCGCCAGCCAGTATCCTATAACAGGAATTTATTCAAGTTCAGGGAAATATTCCTAGATTCACTGGCATACACTCTAACAGTCGCTTAAATAGATATCGGTACTTTGCAGTCATGACCAATGATCTATTAGTTAAACATATATATCTAAAATTTCTCCCGCCATGGTTCTAATTTTATAAGTGGTAATTTGATATCTCAAATTCAGGCATGACTCAGGCATATGCAATAAAACATGTTTATTGGAACTAAATGACAATTACAACTTAATTGAATCAAATTACTAAAACTTCTAAATCCCATGCTAAGTTAAATCTCATGCTAAGATAATTAAACAATTCTAAATTAATTAAGTTCACCTAGACAGATCAAATTGTTAATCACACAGAACAATAGAAAGCAATGACAATATTACACTAAATTAAGATTCTCTCATGCATGCTATTCATAGAGTACATACTATACAACTTGTTGCTTTCTCAGTTAAGGTTATCTACTAAACAAAATACACTTATTACTTCAGTCACATACAATTAGATTCATTCCTGACAATTCCTTGTCCAACAGAATTTTGCTGTCTCAAATACGAAATCTTATCCAAGTTCTCTAAAGGATTGTCCACATTACTTAATGAAACATAACTTTCAATCTTCTATCACTTCCATAACATATAACAAAGATCTCTACATTACCCAGTTCCTTCCGAAGGTCTATTAACTACCACATGTTGTTCTGGTCACCCTTCGATCGGCAATCTCAGCGTCTGCTTTTGGCTACATCGTCCTTTCTACTGCTGCCGGATTCAAACTATTTTCTTCCTCAACTGAGGCCTATCTCCGCTCCTTTCTGATGGGACATCCTGCGGCTGGCTCGATCTCTGCACAGGCTGATGATTTGCGTACGGCTCTGCGTGGAATCTTGTTCAGCATAAATCAGGAAAACGGCCCACTGTCCGACATCATAGAACCCTGGCTCGTCCTTTCTCCGACCACCGGTCAAGAATCCTCGAGATGAAATCCGGAACAAAAAAGGACTCTCAATATGGCGCGCATTGCCTTATATCCCATGTTCTAGCGCCCTCTTTTTGTTGTATCCTTTTTTTCGCATGATCCTTAGTTTTAATGCCATTAAGATGATCCCTACTCTCCCTATTGTTGTTAAGTGCTGTCTTCGAGGAAAGCGCGCTTACGTTATAGCCTCTGGCGTTACGACCGATACGTGCGTTTCAGACGCGACCCTTGCACTGTTACTCATGACCTGTCTGTCGACTTACGTTATTTGAGACAGCTTAATAGGACACAAATTTAACGTCTTTTACGTGGAATCATTAATTTGTACACAATTCTCTAGTTTAGTTTTCCATTTTTGACTACAAATATTTCTAATACAATTCACATATTAATATGCATTCTCTTATACAACAAACAAAGTCGTATTACTTTCTGCTGGTGTGCAGTAATGTGTATATTTTAATGTATATTTTAATATCTGCAATGTATATTTTAATACCTGCACATTGGTGTGCAGGTATTATTTTAAATCAGTAAGAATTTTCATGTTACATTCTGAATGAGCAACTTCTTAGAAAATCCTTCATTCAGGATCTAACACTACTATACAAGCTTTGTTGATTCTGTTGTCTATTTCTATATTTAATTTACCATCTTCAGTAAAAATCGTGCCTAAGTAGCTGAAATGTTTTACTTGTTCCACAGGTTCCCTGTTCATAACATAGTTGACATTTTCAACACTTCTACCTATTTTCATTGTCTTTGTCTTTTTAATGCTGACCTTCATACCATATCTATTACAACAATTATTCAATTGAGTCAGGGAATCTTGCAAACTTGTAGCGGATTTATTTAGAAGTATAACATCGTCCGCATAAAGCAAAGAGCTGACATTAATATCTCCAATTCTGATATGATGTTTAATACCACTTTCCTTCATAATGTGATCCATATAGATAATGATTAACAGAGGGGATAATGTACATCCTTGTCTCACACCAGATTTAACATTAAACCATCTTCCTCTACTTCCTTCAATTCTAACTGCTGACTTACAACTCAAATAAAGACTAAGTATTGCTTGATATAATGCCCCATTGACACCATATAACTGTAGCATATTGAATAGCTTCTCTCTTGGCACCTTGCCATATGCCTTTTCCAGATCGACAAAACTTAAATACAGATCTTTGTTATATTCCCATGCTTTCTCAACTATTTGTCGTAAAGTGAAGATCTGATCCTGACAGCCTCTATTTGGCCTGAACCAAGCTTGTTCTTCACCAAGCTATTCTTCCACAATTCTTCTCAACCATTTCTCAAGTATACTTGCATAGATCTTGCCAGGAACACTCAATAGGAACCTCTGTAATTCTAACAATCAGTTTCATTTCCCTTTTTATATATGGGTACAATTACAACTCTACTGCAATGATCGGGAATTCGTCCCTCTGTCCAGGCTTTCTGAACTATGCAGTGCAGCCACTATAAGACTTTTATACCACCATACTTCAGCATTTCTGGTAGAATATCATCTACTCCCTGCCTTTCCACATTTCAAGCCTTGGATGACTTTCTCTACTTCAAGTATTCCTGACTCTATGCCTGTTGAGTGGTTTTTACCACAGTGCTATCACTGCTTGTTTCATTTAGCAATTTTTCAAAGTAATTACTCCATACTTCAAGAATATCTTTTTCTCCTGTTTTCATGTCACCTTTATCATCTCTAACTCCTTTTACAGCACTCTTTCCTCCATTTCTAAGCTTCTTCAACAACCTCCAGAATATCTTACCACTTCTTGATATTTATTTTCTATGTTCTTCTCAAAGTACTCCCATGACTTTTGTTTAATTAGTTTTACACAGTGTTTCGCTTTCTTACATTCATCTCTGTATTCTCTAAGAGCAAAAGCTGACTTATTTGCCAGGAACTGTTGATTGCTTTCTTCTTTTCCTTCACTGTCTCTTTAACTTCCTGTGTCCACCATGGAGTTCTGATTTTTCTATCCTTACAGACAACCTCACCACATGCCTCTATGGCTGAATCAATCAGTGCTTTCTTCAGAGTTTGCCACTGAATCTCCAAGGTTTGGTTCCTGTTCTCAAACTCTTTCATTTTTTCTTCAATAATGTTTGTGTATTTTAGTCTACAGTTCATATCTGAGAGCTGCTCAACTTTTATTCGCTTTAAAACTTTCTTACATGTTATTCTTTTCAATATGAAATTCAATTTTATCCTGCTCAAGACTAAATAGTGATCGCTTCCAATTTCAAATCCTCTGTACACTCTGGTGTCCTGCAACAGGGAGAAAACATCACTATCAACAATAACATAGTCAATGAGACTTTTCTTATTCCTTGCCTCTTCTCTCCACATGAATTTGTGCACATTTTTATGTTGGAACATGGTGTTAGTAATAACCAGTCCATGTCCTGAGCAGAAATCCAACAGGTATTTGCCATTATTATTAGCTTTGCACTTTTCTCCAAATTTTCCCCAAATATTTTTGTATGTCTGAACAATCATTTCCTACTCTGCTATTTAGATCCCCAACAAGGACCAACTTTTCCTTTTTCATTGTGTCAGTTGCTTTTTCTAAAGCATCAAAAAATCCCTCCACTTCTACCTTAGTAGAGCCTTCTGTGGGACCATAGGCACAAATAAGTCTCATTGTCCAGTTCCCCATTCTCATATTTGCCCACATTACTCTACTTGAGACTGACTGCCATTCAAGAAGATTAGCCTCGTATTTTGTGTTGAATACTATGGCTACTCCTTCTTTTCCTTGATTGAATATAACATTTCCTGAATATAATATTTTGTATTTATTGCTCAGAAAGATCTCACCAGTTTTTGTCTTTTTTGTTTCAGTCACCCCTATTATGTCGATCTGGTACTTATCTAATTCTTCAGCTAGCTCCATTTCTTTGCCATTCAGGCTTCTTATGTTGATAGTACCGATCTTTAACTTTGGTGATGTTGAGTTGGGGTGTGCTTTCAGATTTGTTCCAGTAGCTGAATTTTCACTGTTCGCCCTGGTTCCCTGGCGAAAACAATGGGGGGGGGGCCTTGTTTTACCAGGCAACGCCCCAGCCAGCATGAAATTTTGTCATGTTGTATCATCATTTTGTATATTGGTTTAAGCCAATAAGAATACAATTTGGTCGGCTAAATCCCAAATTGTCAGCCCATCCTCGTTTGTTCAGCATCCAGGTAGATACCCAACAGGGTGCACCACGAGAAGGTGAGGATTGGACATTAGGTCAGAAGCCCAGGTCGGTTCTCCGCATTCCTTTAAAGGCTATGTGGAGGTCTCTTCTCAGTTATACTTTGACCCTTAAGCTAATTTCCATATTCATACTTTGTAAGTTTTTTCAAATGGTCCAAGTACAATGAGCTATGGTATTCCTGAAATTAATACCACTGCCAATTTTGTCATTTGGCAATGATTCAGTTCTAGAATCTTCTCCAGCTTTAGAATTATTTTCTTTCTATGCTTCTGGCCATAAAACAAAACCATAAAAGAATAAAAACAGGCAAGCATTATTGCAATTTCAGTAAGTGTTACTGAACTAAAATGGGATCTGCAACTGACTGTGCATCACTGAATTAAAACTAGATATACTAATCTATCATTAACATACTCTATTTATGAGTCTGCAAACTGTATGCAATATACTGTCAAGATGACCATTTTTTAATTAACATTTTCCTTTTTTTGAAACAAAAACACTACTCTCTGCATACCCAGATATTACAAGGCATACTCGAGAACATAGGTTCTTATAATCCGCTCCCCACACACACACACACCAAATATTTGATTGTTATCAAAATGTCCATTCCCATCTAGTATTAATTTAATATGTTATCTTAATATTTGTAATAATGACCTATAAACAGTTTGTTCAATGAACAAATTAAGAATGCAATATCAGTAGACTGCTATATATTCTAGTGCAAATGTACAATTTGATAATTATAAATGTCTACTAGCTAAAAATAAAGTTTTTATATTAAAGAAGGGGATACAAATCCTTGGATGTTTATCTGTCAGTAAACAAAACTCTAAGAAATAGTGAGAACGAAACTCAAGGATAGTGAGGGAGCAAGCTCCCTCACTATCCTTGATATTTTCTCATAATGTAAAAACATTATGAAAAATATCTTCCAGGTCTACCTACTCACTGATGAGACCTCAAAAAGGTTGAAACTGGTCTGGGTAGTGACCTCTCCTCATAATGTAATTACAGTATTACATCCCCTAGGGGTTGTGTTTTTACATTATGAGAAAATATCAAGGATGGTGAGGGAGCTTGCTCCATCTTTGATACAAGTTGCCTTGGTGTTGTATTACCAAGTGGTTACTTACACTTGGATTTGCCGATAGTTTTTCGGTATGAAACTCATAGATCTTAGTCCTAGTTCTTAGAGTTTTGTTTACTGGCAGATAAACATCAAAGGATTTGCATCCCCTTCATTATTATTAAGGTTGCCAGAAAAATAGCCTTTTGGCTTTTATTCTAAAGTTTTTGCATCTTTAATAATAAACAGTTAATGACAAATTAATTATATTCTCCCGTTTCAAAAAAAGCTGTAGCATAATATTATATTATAATATTTTAGTAATCTACTTACTTATTACAATAAGCTGACTGCTTCCTTGGACAGAGGAGAGGGATACACAGTAATATACGTAGATTTTGCAAAGGCTTTTGATAGATTACCAATGATAAGTTGGTAGTCAAACTAGAGTGGATGGGTTTGGATGTTAGATTAGTGCATTGGATCAGAGACTGGCTATCTGATAGCTATCAGATAGCCAGTCTGATAGCTAACACAACTTCACAACACAACTTGTGTATGGGGAAGCAATATCCCGGAAAAAGAAAGTCACTAGTGGTGTATCTCAGGGGTCTGTTTTAGGACCATTACTGTTTAATTTGTATATTAATGATATTGGTGAAGATTTGGATGGAGATATTCAGTGGTTTGCAGATGATGTAAAGTTGGGACAAACTATGAAGAGTAGAGAAGATATTGTGGCCTTACAAGGAGACCTGAATAAATTGAGTGATTGGACATGGGAATGGGGATGCGAGTTCAATGTTACAAAATGTAAGGTTTTAAAATTTGAGAAGCAAAGATGGGATGCAGAATTTATGCTTGGTGGGGATATATTGTCAGAGGTGGAGTAAATAAGAGATCTAGGGGGGTGATAGTGGATAAGGATCTGAAATTTAGAGGACACATTGCCAAAATTGTGAAGACAACACAAAGACTTCTGGGAATGATGCAGAGTACACTGACTTGTAGAAGTAGGGAGATTCTTGTTCTATAGGCTTTGATTAGGCCATACATGGAACTATAGTGCACAGATTTGGTCACCTGGGTTTCAAAAGGATGAAGAGATGTTGGAAAGGGTCCAGAGTAGACTGACTAAGGTAGTTTCTGACCTCTGGAATGTTGAATATGAGAAAAGATTGAGAAGATGCAATTTACAGAGTCTAGTGGATAGGAGGAAGAGGAGAGATATGATAGAGACCAACAAGTTAGTAAGGGTTATTATAAGATCAATGTTGGAGATGTTCTACAGAAAACAGTGGGATATCAGGGGAGAACCAGAGGTCATCCCTGGAAATTGTATAAAGAGGGTGTGAACAGGGGAGTGAGAAGCAGGTTTTTTGCAAGCAGAGTTGTGAATGATTGGAATGCCTTGCCTGAGAGTGTAGTGTCTGCAGAGAATCTGAGCATGTTTAAAGCATGGTCTGATGAGCTATATTTATGATAAAAGGACCTTCTAGATGAGTCTTTGATTCCATGGGTTTTTTTTTGGGGGGGGGGGGGTAATAATAATAATAATAATAAACCGGGATCCTGCAATGACAGACTATGGTGCAGTTGGTGCAGACTATTTCAGCCTAATTCAATAATCTAAATATATGCCACAAAAATAATTGCTTTATACAGGGTTATCCAGAAAATCCCTGAACTTTTGAATTATCATGCAAAACAAGCACTATTAGTTGCATGCTTCATATGCTGCAATCTAACAGCAACATTGGGAAATGGCCTAGCGATAACCACAACATATTTTGCTTAGTTATTGTACTACATATGTTTGTGTCAACGTGTTTGGTGCTTCTGCCGATTTTTTGTTGTGTTTAAAATGAGTGATTTTTTGAGTTCAACGAATTTGTCCCCAACTCAACATCACCAGAGTTAAAGATTGGTACTATCAACATAAGAAGCCTGAATGGCAAAGAAATGGAGCTAGCTGAGGAATTAGATAAGTACCAGATCGACATAATAGGAGTGACTGAAACAAAAAAGACAAAAACTGGTGAGATCTTTCTGAGCAATAAATACAAAATATTATATTCAGGAAATGTTATATTCAATCAAGGAAAAGAAGGAGTAGCCATAGTATTCAACACAAAATACGAGGCTAATCTTCTTGAATGGCAGTCAGTCTCAAGTAGAGTAATGTGGGCAAATATGAGAATGGGGAACTGGACAATGAGACTTATTTGTGCCTATGGTCCCACAGAAGGCTCTACTAAGGTAGAAGTGGAGGAATTTTTTGAGCCTTTAGACAAAGCAACTAACACAATTAAAAAGGAAAAGTTGGTCCTTGTTGGGGATCTAAATAGCAGAGTAGGAAATGATTATGAGACATACAAAAATATTTTGGGAAAATTTGGAGAATAGAGCAAAGCTAATAATAATGGCAAATTTCTGTTGGATTTCTGCTCAGGACATGGACTGGTTATTACTAACACCATGTTCCAACATAAAAATGTGCACAAATTCACATGGAGAGAGAGAGAGAGGAGGCAAGAAATAAGAAAAGTCTCATTGACTATGTTATTGTTGATAGTGATGTTTTCTCCCTGGTGCAGGACACTAGAGTGTACAGAGGATTTGAAATTGGAAGTGATCACTATTTAGTCTTGAGTAGGATAAAATTGAATTTCATATTGAAAAGAATAACATGTAAGAAGGTTTTAAAGCGAATAAAAGTTGAGCAGCTCTCA
Organism: Typopeltis vanoorti; assembly: GCF_054136105.1. Classification (NCBI taxonomy): domain Eukaryota; kingdom Metazoa; phylum Arthropoda; class Arachnida; order Uropygi; family Thelyphonidae; genus Typopeltis; species Typopeltis vanoorti. The sequence continues at coordinate 29,651,798 of NC_143558.1, forward strand.
GATGTGAATTGTAGACTAAAATACACAAAGATTATTGAAGAAAAAATGAAAGAGTTTGAAAACAGGAATCAAACCTTGGAGCTTCAGTGGCAAACTCTGAAGGAAACATTGATTGATTCTGCTAGAGAGGCATGTGGTGAGGTTGTCTGCAAGGATAAAAAAATCAGAACTCCCTGGTGGACACAGGAAGTTAAAGAGGTAGTGAAGGAAAAGAAGAAAGCATATCAAAAGTTCCTGTCAAATAAGTCAGCTTGTTCTCTTAGAGAATACAGAGACAAATGCAAAAATGCTAAACACTGTATAAAACTAGCTAAACAAAAGTCATGGGAGGACTTTGGCAAGAATATAGAAAATAAATATCAAGAAGGTGGCAAAATATTCTGGAGGTTATAAGTTAAGGGGATAAAAATCCCTTATTGTTTTTTCAGCCAGTAAGCGAAACTAAGATCGAACACTACGATCTGTAACATTTCATGCCGACGAACTGTCAACGAACTGTCTGTGTGGCACTACCAAGTGGTCACTTACGCTTGGATACGCTGACATTTCGTCGGCATGAAACGTTACAGATCGTAGTGTTCGATCTTAGTTTCGCTTACTGGCTGAAAAAACAATAAGGGATTTTTATCCCCTTAACTTATATCAACCTCGCCAGAAAAAAATAGCCTTTTTGCTTTTCATCTTAGTTATACTATGTTATAATGTAATATAGTGGCACACCTTACGGTCAATCGTATAGCAAAAGTATGTAAGTTTTCTTCACTTAAACTCTGATATTAACTAGGTCTAGCTACTCACTGATGAGACCTCAAAAAAGGTTGAAACCGGTCTGGGTAGTGACCTCTCCTCATAATGTAAAACAGTACTACATCTCTTAAGAGCTGTGTTTTACATTATGAGAAAATATCAAGAACAGTGAGGAAGCTTGCTTCACCTTTGCAACGAGTTGCCGTGGTGTGGCACTACCAAGTGGTCCCTTATGCTTGAAAAGGCTGACAGTTCGTCGGCATGAAACGTTACAGATCGTAGTGTTCGATCTTAGTTTCGCTTACTGGCTGAAAAAACAATAAGGGATTTTTATCCCCTTAACTTATATCAACCTCGCCAGGAAAAAAATAGCCTTTTGGCTTTTCATCTTAGATATTCTGGAGGTTGTTGAAGAAGCTTAGGAATGGAGGAAAGAGTACTGTAAAAGGAGTTAGAGATGATAAAGATGACATGAAAACTGGAGAAAAAGATATCCTTAAAGTATGGAATAATTACTTTGAAAAACTGCTAAATGAAACAAGCAGTGATGACAGCGCAGTGGTAAAAACCACTGACCAGGCATGCAGTCAGGAATACATATCTATACTTGAAGTAGAAAAAGCCATCAAAGGCTTGAAATGTGGAAAGGTAGCAGGAGTAGATGATATTCGACCAGAAATGCTGAAGCATGGTGGTATAAGAGTCTTACAGTGGCTGCACTGCATAGTTCAGAAAGCCTGGACAGAGGGAGGAATTCCCGATGATTGGAGTAGAGCTCTCATAGTACCCATATATAAAAAGGGAAATAAAACTGAATGTGAGAATTATAGAGGTATTTCCCTACTGAGTGTTCCTGGCAGATCTATGCAAGTATACTTGAGAAACGGTTGAGAAGAATTGTGGAAGAAAAGCTTGGTTAAGAACAAGCTGGATTCAGGCCAAAAAGAGGCTGTCAGGATCAGATTTTCACTTTATGACAAATAGTCGAGAAAGCATGGGAATATAACAGAGATCTGTATTTAAGTTTTGTCGATTTGGAAAAGGCATATGACAAGGTGCCAAGAGAGAAACTATTCAATATGCTACAATTATATGGTGTTAGTGGGGCATTATATCAAGCAATACGTAGTCTTTATTTGAGTTGTAAGTCAGCAGTTAGAATTGAAGGAAGTACAGGAAGATGGTTTAATGTTAAATCTGGAGTGAGACAAGGATGTACATTATCCCCTCTGTTATTCATTATCTATATGGATCACATTATGAAGGAAAGTGGTATTAAACATGATATCAAAATTGGAGATGTTAATATCAGCAGCTCTTTGCTTTATGCGGATGATGTTATACTTCTAAATAAATCTGCTACAAGTCTGCAAGATTCTCTGAATAAATTGAATAGCTGTTGTAATAGATATGGCATGAAGGTCAGCAATAAAAAGACAAAGACAATGAAAATAGGCAGAATCATTGAAAATGTCAACTGTGTTGTGAATGGAGAACCTGTGGAACAAGTGAAACATTTCAGCTACTTAGGTACGATTTTTACTGAAGATGGTAAATTAAATATAGAAATAGACAACAGAATCAGCAAAGCTGGTATGGTAGGAAGTCAATTGAATAAATTCGTATGGAATAAGAGAGAAATTAGTCGGGAACACTAAATTAGCTGTATACAAGACAGTGTTCAAACCAGTTTTAACTTATGGATCTGAGAGCTGGGTCAGAAGTAAAACACTTGACCAAAGACTAGAGACTGCAGATATGAGAGTCCTGAGAAATATTATAGGCATGACCAGATGGCATCAATGGCAATATCATATTAAAAACGATGATATTAGGAAAGAACTTGACATTGTCAACATCCAAGAATGCGTTAGCAGAGTTAATCTCAGGTGGTATGGTCACTTAAACAGAATGGGCAAAGAAAGATTAGCAAAACAAGTGTTCTCTGCCAGGTTGGCAGGAAAACGACCCAGAGGAAGACCAAGATATAAGTGGATTGATACGGTACAAAGTGTCTTAGATGATAGAAATATAAGATCTGATAATGTTGAAGCCTTGACAAGTAACAGACTGATTTGGAGGAAAATTGTAGATAGGAAGTTAGTAATGATGTAATTTTTTTCATGTAGTACTATCATATCCTGTACACCCCTTGAGGGTACATGGCAGGAATTTGGTGATGATGATGACGAATTTGTCCGAAGTTTTACATCAAATTAGGAAAAACTTTCATGGAGACATCTGAAGTGTTAAGAACAGCATTTGGGAATGAGGCTTTAGGCAGACTCCAACGTATGAGTAGTGGAAATGTTTTAAAGATGGCCGACCTTCAGTTGATGATGATCCCTGTTGAAGAAGACCTTCAAGATCGAAAAATTGATGAAAATGTTAAAAAATATTAGTGAAGTCTTTCGTTCTAACCACCATTTAACTGTTTATGAGGTAGCTGAAGAAGTAAACATTTCAAAAACTGTTTGTCATAAGATTCTTATACAAAATTTAGGCATGCATAGCACTGCAGCTAATCTGTGCCTCGCCTTTTGACTGATGATCAAAAACAAATTCAAGTTGATGTGAGTCAAGAGCTTTTCAGTCGAGCTCATGAGGATGAAAGTTTTTTAAAAAACATCATTATTGGGGATGTGATGTGGGTTTACAGCTATGACATCAAAACAAAAGCTCAATTGTCATCACAGTGGGTGTCAAAAGGGTCACGGCAAGGGTATTTGCTGCCTGGGTGCAAACTTTTATCAGCTGCCCCTAATACTGCATTGTATAATCCAAATTAGATATTAGCTACATAAAATGTCACCCTATCAATGTTGCCACCTGGGTGCGGTGTACCCCTTGCACCCTCGGGTTGGCGTGGCCCTGACCATGATCCAAAAAAAAGCAAGACAAGTGCAGTCAAATGTCAAAGTGATGATGACAGTTTTATCAATTTTGCAGGCATTGTTTACCATGAATTTATTCCAGAAGGCAAGACAGTCAACAACTAGTATTATCTTGAGGTAATCCTCCTGATGATACTAGTTGCCAGCCTGGCTGGCCGAGTGGTTAACATACCCGCTCTCCAGCCAAAAGGCTGCGGGTTCGAATCCCACTGTGAGCATGGGTGTTTGTGATTGTCTGTGGAAATACTAGTGGTAGTGGTCGACGGTAGATGATGTTGGTGTAGTTGCGGTCAGTTGGTGAATTGTGAGTGGTGGAAACCGAGTTGTAGAGCAGGTGCTCTTCCTCAATGAGTCTTTGGACTTCCTGGAGGTGACAAATAATAATAATAATAATTATGCAACAGCTTTGTAAGGCTATCAAAAAAAAAAAAAAAGCCTGATGCTTGGAGGGAAAACCAATAGATGCTTCATCATGATAATGCACACATCATTACTAATCTGTCGATTTTTGGCAAAACATGAAACAAACAGTGGTTCCACAGCCCTGCTTACTCGCCTTGACTTTTTATTTTATATTCTCCAAACTGAAATTGACACTGAAAGGCCAATGTTTTGAGTCGATTGACTCAATGAAAATTGCTAACAGAATTGCACAGTACCACGAAAGAAGCATTCCTGAAATGTTTCAAAAGATGAAAGAAATGTTGGCAGCAGTGTATACAAAGGAGGAGAATACTCCGAAGGTGACAAGGCCGTAAATCTCATACATAAAATATTTATTTTTGTAGTATATCTTTACAAAGTGTCTTTATTTTAAAGTATGATATTTACAATATTTGGTTCCACTTTTAAGAAAGCCACTCAGTGAACATACCTTTCTTTATGTCACTGATAAAATATCTGAATCATCTGATATGACCATGATCATATCCTCAAAATAATAATAGACATTCAATTATAAGCAATGTCAATTAACATTTACGAAACTGAACGTCATAAAAAAGACAAGTTGCAATTATAGCTAAATGATACAAAAATTATGAAATTTGCCATAATCACAAATATTAAATACGTTTGGAAAAATTAAGTCATTTTGTCATCAATTGATGTTTAATTGCACAATGTAATTTAAATAGTCTAATTATTCTACTACCATTAAAGTAACAGGCAATTTTCATCACTGGAGATGAGACTGCCATCCTATTGGATGCCTGATGTGGTTTGAAAAAGTACTGTTTGCTTTCTATAGCACAGAGAACAGATTACTTAACTTTAGCCTACCCATTATAATAAAAGGTTTATAACATATATTGGTGAGATTCAGATTAAAGAAAAAGTATTAAGTAATAATTAATGAAAATAAAATTTGTGCTCACATATAATAATCTGATGTTTTATATTATTAAGAGAGAGAGAGGGCTCCAGGGAGTTAGGGACTCATCAAGAGAAGCCACATATTACCTACACAAGCTGTCATACCTGTTCTTGAATCCATTCACACCACCTGTATCCACCACCTCCAATGGCAATCCATTTCAATCATTCACCACTCTATGAGTAAAAATCTAGCTCTCACTCCCTTATTGACAGCATTCATTCTCAACTTCCAAGGATGCAATCTCATCTTTTCCAAATCCTCCACAAAAGGAAAATTCAATATACTGATATCCTATATGACCTTTTCAGACGTTTGTGAGTCTCAATCATATCACTCCTCTTTCTCCTGTTTGCTAGTGTCTGCAGTTCACAAATTCTCAATATGTCTTCATAATCAGTATCACCATGAAAACCAGGAGACTAGACTTGCACACAACAGTCCAAGTGAGATCTTATCAAGGCCTTGAAAAGAGGCTAAATGACTTACTTATCTTTACGTGTCAAAGTTCATTTCAGCATGGCAATTATCCTTTTAGTTATATTTGCAATCTTTGCTATATGACCCTTGAACTTCAACTTTCTATCTACTAAAACTCCAAGATTCCTAGCAAGATCAATTTCTTCTAGCATAATCCCCCCAATATAATATGACACTGGATATCTCATCACACTAAAGTGAATGACTTCACATTTACTAACACTGAACTGATAAACCATTTTCACATGCCCCCAATTCCAGCCTATTCAAATCATTCTGCAAGCACTGCATTCCTGATCACTCTGCCTAACTTTGAATTGTCACCAAATTGCTGTATGTCTCATCAAATCCTTCTCAATGTCACTAACGTAAGACTGATAGTTGTGATACACCACTAGTTACCCTAAATCTTGCAGACAGATATGCCACATATACCACTTTTTGATGTCTATCAGCCATCCTCTTATCTCCCACCAGTATTTTATAAATCATTCCCATATTCTTCAATTTACACAAGAGTCTTTCATGCTGTATTCCATCAAAAACCCTTAGCAAAGTCAATCAAAGTTTTTTCTGAGCGCAGATAAAATTTGGGGGATTGAGACGGTGCCGTACTTCCCTGTAAAAGGGGCCTCATGGCCGTTATGTCGTCACATGCTATAAAATAAAATAAAACAAAGTCAAAAGTACCACTGTATATCTATTGTCTAACTCAATGGTAACATTAGTATAGAATGTGAGCAAGTGGCTCAAATATAACCTTCTCATAGTACACCTATGCTGTTCATTGAAAGATATAGATTCTCTCAACCCATTTCTGTATGTGAGCCTTAACCAACTTTTCCAAAATCTTCACCCCCACTTGAGAGAGAGAGAGAGAGGTTGAAAATTGCATGCATCAGTCTTTGCACCGTTCTTGTGCAATTGAATTATCATACATTCTTTCCACTCCTGTGAAATCTTCTGAGACTCAAATTATATAGCCTGGTCAAAGCAATGGCTATTTCAGCTGAACACTCTTTTAACATCTGTGCTGATATCCCATCAGTCCCTATTGCCGAATTCTTATTCAGTTTGTGCAACAGCTCTGGTACCTTCCTCAAACACCTGAGGTTTTTCATTCTGTGAAGAGATAGCATATTCATTCTTTCTTTTACTTGTAGCATAATGACAGAATTCTTATGAGTTGTCTTTAGCTTGCAGAACCAGTTTTGTTTTCATACTCAGACTTTGCTTGCCATGCAACAGTTGTAATTCTTCTGGCCTGCACCTTATAATTTTCATAACTGACATCATCCTTATGCACACTGAATTTCTTTCACATTATCATTTTCTTATGAATCTCTTGCTTTAGAAGATTATGGATCCATTTCACTCCTATTCTATTTATTGTTCAAACTCTAAGAACATATTCTGATAAAGACAAGGAAATGTTAATGATTGGTTCAGATCCAAAGGATCTGAACCAATCATTAACATTTCCTTGTCTTTTTGTCATATGGGGAAAAAAAGTTTAGGAATACTTGCTCTAGTATGTATGTATGTATGTGTATATATATATATATATATATATAGCCATTACTGAACATGAAACTTATAAGCAGAACATTATGATATGTAGAAAAGCCATGTTTTTGAAAGCTGAAAAATGCTTAAAAATATGACAAAATAATTAACCAAATTAATACTCACACTCTTTCCATAAAAGTTTGCATCTCCAAGGAAAGAGCCACGGGATCCAGTAAATGAGAACATTGGTAGAGGAACAGGAATCGGAACATTAACTCCAACCTGTTATAAAATCAAGAAAAATTCAGAAAAGACTTTCATCAAAAATATTTTCTTTTGGTAGTTAATATAACCTAAAAATAAGTATTTTTAAAATTAAAGTGCACAACACTAACATAGTAATATGAAAATGGTGTATCTCACTATTACTGCATATTAAGTTGAAACAACTTTGAAAAACAAGGAATGATGAACTGAAAAATGAGTTCCTCAATAAATAAAAAACACTATTAAAAAAAAGAATTCATTATTAATTAATAAAAATTAATAATAAAAATAAACAATAATTAATAAAAAGATTTATATGTTAATAAATCTAATACAAGATTGTAAAGTTAAAAAAAAAATAACTTCTTTTTAGTATAAAATCATTTGTGATATAAATTAAGAAATTTTAATAATGCAAAAAATATGTTTAGAAGGTTTTATTTTTTTCTGAAAGAATAATTTTTTCTTTTTTTCCATTAATGTCAATTCCACCAGTGAAAATCTGTAAAACTGTGTGTTTTAGTACAATGGATGAGCTAGGGTTAGTATCATCTAGGAACCTTGTTTTAAAGAAGTAGAGTTTACTTTTTTTTTTTTAATGTAAATTACAACATCCATGGAAAGTTGTAAATCTGTTGTACGTTAGTATCATGGGTAGGCTAAGAGATAATCCAGAAATCCTGCTCTAAAGACCAAACACAGAACTTTATAAAATCACTTTAGGCCTCTGATAAGCAGGGTGGTGGTCTCACACAATGTTCAGTGAAATTCATCTACCACCTAGTCGTTTACCAACACCAGTGACTACAGTGCAATAGGATTTGAACCCATGACCTATTGGCTGGAGAGAAAAGTGCTTAATATGTTGAATTTAACTTCTGGAGATTTTCTGATTTTGATGTCAATATCATATCGTCTGAACATCTGCTGTCATCATATAAAATGTGAATAAATTACTGAGCCAGAACCTACCTTTTACAAAGCCATGCTGCCCCCCTATAAAGTATCATATTCCTATCTAATCCATTCTTGAATTTTACTTTTAACCAACTTTTCCAATACTATAATCACTACTCCAAAGATACTAATTGATCTGTAATTTGCTACTTCTGTCTTGGAGCCACCACCTTTATGTAATGGAACTATCTTACCTTCTTACCACTTCCTTGGAATAGGACTGCCAGAGCTAAGGTTAAAGATTAAACAACTTCATCAGAAGCACTGATAGTTCACTTGAACATTCTCATAGCATAAGCAGACATACCATCCAGGCCTGCTGGACAGTATTCACATTGATATTTTTCAATATACTGAGTACCTCCAGTTCATTTACCTCAATGCTCACATCAGTAACTGCAAGATCACCACCTCGATAACATACCCTTGTAAAGTGATCAAAGCAGAAGAAACAGTTTCTTCTGTTTTGGTCACTTTCCTACCCTCAGCACTGAGTAAAGTTATCTTTCCATAATCATTCTTTCTCTTATTTGCTACATAGCAAAAAAAACTCTTTTGGATTTACTTTGGCCAGATTAGCTAATTTCTCTCAAAATCTGATTTAGCCTTCCTTGTTGTTTATATTCCTTCCACAATGCTTTCTTTTCTTGCAGCTCCTGCTTTATATTGGTAGTCATCCACTTTATCCCTACTCGGTTTATCCTCCAAATGTATATGCTCTGATACTGCCTCATTCAAACAATTCTTGACACTTCCTATGCACTAATGGCATTCATTCCATGTAGTTTCTTATGGCATGGCACCGCTCCAAGTTGCCTCCTAAGTTTGTCATAATTGCCAGCTTTGTAGTTCTGCAAAATCCCTTTCTTGGCTGAAATTTCCACATGTTGAACAACTCCTCTTCTTCACTGACCAATCCTTAATCTGCCTTACCATCCCCAAAATTAGGGAAATTATTATACTCAATTGTATTAAAATAGATTTTATTATAAATAATTAATTATCATTTTCAGCCTGATAATTTTTAATTTAACAAATGTGCAACTACAAGGATTCAAATTTGGTACATATACTGCACTGTTCCATTGTTCATCTTTACCATCATTCTTTGCTCTCACTAATGATGCCTAAACATCATCACTCAATATGGAATAAATATGTAACATAAAATGAAATAAAGCTGGCATATAAAAAGAAGAACGACTAGTAAATGAAAAAATGCAATATATAGGAAGGCCTCATTTTATGTTTCCTCTATTTACAAAGATTCAAATTAATGAACATTTCAAAATCAAAACAATGAAATAAAAAACATAACAAAACAAAAGACAAAAAGATTTGTATGAAGCATTTTGGCAGCATTTGCAATTAACTTTTGTTTTATATAGAATATAAAGCATCCAGGTAGAGATTACAAAACTGTTTACATTTTGGTCCCCTAAAAAAGTTTTACCAATATTAGTATTTAAACAATAAATTAAAAATGTCATTTAAATGTAGAGTAATTTGATGTCTTTTCAGCTTTAAAAAAAAAAAAAAAAAAAGCAGAAAATCATTTACTATTGAGGAAAAAATGAAGGTGATTTGAAGCATCAAATCATGCAAGCGTCATTCTGATGTGCATAAAGCATTAAAGTTAATGTCTTCTACATTTTCAACAATCATAACCAGTGCAGATAAGATAACGCATTCATGTGCAGGAATGGTCAATGCAAAAGTGCCAAGAACATCATATTCAAGGAGTGAAGTAATGGAAACATTACTAGTGCTATGGATTGATGATATGAATCAAAACAATATTCCTGTAACTCAAGCAGTAATCATGGACAAAGCAAAGTCATTGTCAAATGAAATAAATCAACAGGCTGGTGGAAATGGGTCATTTGTAGAAGTTCTTCATACTGAAGGAACCAATCTTATTTAAATACATTTTAATTTTAGCACAATTTACGAATGATTGACTTTACAAACAGTAAGGTGGGAACCTAACCCCTTCATAAAACAAAGTTATCTTGTGTGTGTGTGTGTGTGTGTGTGTGTGTGTGTGTGTGTGTGTGTGTGTGTGTGTGTGTGTGTGTGTGTGTGTGTGTGTGTGTAAAGTACATAATGCAGCTTACTTGTCCAGCATCTATATCCTGAGTAAATCTGCGGGCAGTAGCTCCATTTGTGGTAAATACAGCAGTACCATTTCCATAAGGGTTGGTATTAATCAAAGAAATAGCATCATCCATTGTGTCTACAGATAAAGTTAATAACACTGGGCCAAATATTTCTTCTTTATAACATTTCATGTTTGGCTAGAATGAAAATAGAAACATTTATAAAAATTTTTAATAATAACAGAAATACAATAACAAGAAACAGCACAGTTTACTGTGATGCCACTACCCTGCTTATCAAAACAAATTAGTTAGATGACTAATATAATTTTTTTTTTTAATTTATATTAAAAGAGTAATTAAACAAATATACCTGGTTTATATTTTTAGAAGGTAGAGCTGACAAGAAATGCTGAGTCAAAATATATGGTAAGAGAAAGGTGTTGAGAATAAAGCTGAATTTTGTGAACTTAAATATGTATAGTCAATAGCTGAAAATACACATAAATAAAACCAGTAAACAAGGAAGATGATGCATCAAATGTACTATAGATTTTAAAGGATTAAACATTAAAATTATGAAAACAAAAAAAAAAAATCTAAAAATGAAAGACCAAAAAGGAACAAAAACTACTCCAGTAGATACAGGACCAGCAACATGACAGTGTACTGGCCATTTTGTGAGAATCGTCATCAGAAATGCAATATTATATTTTACTAAATATAAAAATTTTAGATGCCAAATAATTTCTGCACACAAATAACTGGTACCCACACATGTACACACACAAAAAGCATACCTGCTCTCCAATCAACAAGCTGCAGGTTCAAATCCCACCACAGGCATGGATGTTTGTGACTATCTTTAGATGGGATATGAATTCCATCGCCTGGTGTAAGGCCACTGTCCCACTAATTGGAGACCTGAGTGGCTTGAAAAGGTTCCATGTATGGTCTCTAGACTACGGTTTCTGGACTATGTAAAAAAAATAAATTAAAAATACACAAAAATATATATAAAATTGATAAAAACAGAAAAACTACCCTTAGACCACCCAAGGTAAAAAATGAACTATAGGTTTGCAAATAACCTTTCATGGGTGGGAGCAACATATAAAAACAAAATAAAATAATACACCAGTAAAACGGAAGTAATGTCATAACTGACATTACTTTTAATATTCAGGATATGCATTTTATGTCCAATTTTTTTTTCTTGTAAAAGCAGTACAAATACATCATCCAATTATGCTGTCTGAATCACTAAAATACTGATAACTAATGAAAATATTTCTTGTTATGAATCACAATATTAAATCATAGGTAAGGAAAGTCTAGAAATTGATAAAAACACTTTTATAAACTTGGATAACCAGGGACAGGTTATACAGGTTGGTTATTCAGGACAAGTAATAATACAAAATGAAAATTAAACACAAGAACAAAGGAAAATAAATAAATTTCTTTATTTCTTTCTAAAATTTTTCTTTTTTTGCAATAAGAAGCAGAAAACATCCATTCAAATGGCATAGCTATTCTTCATTTATGCTTATAACTGGCAACTATGACTTAGATACTAAAGCAATATTACAATATTATTACAGCAAAATGCTACTTTTGTATTTTCTTCTTCCCCTTCTTTTTTTAATTTCATCTGTCATTTTTTTATTAGAAAGGAGAAAAGAGGAATCATCAATTTCCTGATATGTATCCTCAAAGGATATTCAAGTTACTATGACAGAACTACATGATGAAGTTTACATTATTATTAATCTCCTATCAACAATTTTCCTCCAAATCAATCTATTACTCGTGAACACTCCAATATTGTCATATCTAACATTCTGTGCATTTAAGGCATTTTGAACTGAATCAATCCAGCTTGGACTTCCTCTGAGTCTCTTTCCTGTGATCTTGGCATCAAACACCTGTTTTGCTAACTATTCTATTAAGTGGCCATATCATCTGTTAGCTCTGCTGACACATTCTTGAATTCTAATAATGTTAAGTTCCTTTCTAATATTTTCATTTTAAATATGATTCTGCCATTGGTTCACTCTGATAATTTTTCATAGAACCCTCATATCTAGTCTTTGATCAAGTGTTTTATTTCTAACCCAATTCTCAGATTCATACTTAAAACTGGCTTGAACATTGTCTTGTATATTGTTAGTTTGGTGTTTTGGCTAATTTCCCTCTTATTACATATAAATTTATTCAGCTGGCTATCCCACCATACTAGCTTTACTTATTCTGTTATCTATTTCCAGATTTAACCTGTCATCTTCACTAAAAAGTGTGCCTAAATAGCTGAAATATCTTACTTCTTCTATAAGATCTCCATTCAGAATGTAACTGAAGTCCTGCCTATTTTCATAGTTAAGGTATTTTTATTGCTGATTTTCATGCAAAATTTGTTACAGCTGTTATTCAATTTAGTTAGTGAATCCTGAAGACCAGCAATAGATGTGTTTAGGAGTATATCATCTGCATAAAGCAAAGAGCTAAGTGTCACATCTCCAATTCTAATATCAGGCCTAATGCCACCTTCTTCATAATGTGATCCATATAGATAATGAATAAGAAAGGAGATAATGTGCATCCTTGTCTTACCCCTGATTTTACATCAAACCATCTTGGGTTTAAAAAAAGCAAAATGGTGAAACTCCACTGGTGACCTTCCTTTTCCATGATACTACATCCCTTAGATGACTCTGCTCCAAGCTAATTCACTAACTTGATATCTAACTCCATGTGCAGCATCTTAAATATCTACTTACCATGTGGTACCCTATCAAATGTCTATGCAAAATAAAATTTTAAAAAAAAATGACAGTATATGCCTTTCCTTCATCAACCACTCTTGTCACTTTATTATAAAAGGCAAGCAAATTATTGAAATAACAATATTCCTTAACAAATCCATGCTGACCTTCAAAGATAATATTACCCTCATCTTTGCAATTCTACATACAATTTCTCACTAATTTTTCCAAAATCATAACAACTACAGAAGAAATACAAACTGGTCCATAGTTTGATGCCTGCATTCCACCACCACCACCACCACCACCAGAATTATAGGATCTTACCCTCCTTTCACTCCATGGGCACTTTCCCACTAGCTAGCCTTTCATTGAACAGATCAATGGTCATCAGTTCCTTAGCACATTCTCTTAAATATGCAGTGAAATCCCATCCGGTCTCACTGCCTTATTGACTTCCAGAGTGTATTTGAAACACGTTCTCCTCATGCACCTTTAAACCTTCAACTCTTCCCATCCTTTCAGGAATAAAACCTTCTTTCCCAGGACGAAATGCTTCAATTTAACTAATCATCAAACAACCCCACTATATCATCTGCACTGTCACTTTATTTCCTTTTCCATCTAATAGGATCATTCAATCACAACTGCTCCCTCCCCACACTTCTGGCCACATAAAATAATTCCTTTTTGATTATGATTTTCCTTAGATTGTAAAGCTAATCTCTCCTCATATTTCATTTTTGTCTTCCTTACTATACTAGCCACCATTCTGGGTCTTATATTCCTCATGCAACTGCTCCCCACCTCTGTCTCTTGATACATTTTCCATAACATGTTTTTCATCTATAGTTCCTGTTTGATTTCATCAGTAATCCACTTTACATCAAATTGTGTTATCTGTTTTACCTAAGGAATGCAATTTACTATTGTTTGATACAGATTTCTTCACTAGTTTCCATTCACTGCTGATATCTCTCCCTTGAAATTCTTTTATTTAAGGAACTGTCTCTAACTGATTTCTAAGATATTTATTCTATTCTGCATGTCTATTCAGCCTCAAAGTCACGACTACATGGTCACTCACACCAAAAGGGACAAGACTAATATCTCAGTTATAATCAGATTCTCTGATGTAAGGACCAAATCCAAAATTTTTGATCCAGATGTTCCCTCTACTACATGCTGTCTACAACATTTGTCTTTCAAGCATTCCAGAAATTCCATTCTTGTGCTGCTGTTATGCTGTTTCAACTATCCAATTTATATTACTATAGTTAAAATCTCTACTATAGCTGATCTACCTAAACGTTTCCTGCTTATCATTTAATGGGATGTTGCTATAGGCCAGTGATGGCGAACCTTTTTACCCAGGTGTGTCAACATTTTTTTTTTTTTTTAAATATTGATGTTGTTGATGTGCCACTTGCATATATGCATTATAAATGTAATTACATAATCATAGATGGTGACTTAAACATATCATATTAGGTTATTTATTTAATAGGACATCGATATAAAATCTATGAATTCATATTATACAATTAATTTAATAAACTTAAATTACAAACTTACATTACATTTAATGACTTTTCTGTTGCTGAGTACTGGTAGAAAGTTCTTTCAATGAACAAACCTACCTTCGCCTTAACTGAGAGTGATCTTACACGATTTATCGCAGTTTTTTTCATCAGAATACCAATATTTTTCAACATCCAAGGTGTGTGTCACCTGAAACCCTCAAGTGTGTCAGTGCTGACATGTGTGTCATAGGTTCGCCATCACTGCTATAGGCCATGGAACATAGCCTATAGCAACATCCCACTAAATATCCACTCCCTAACCTTCACCTCATACCGAATGCTTTCATAACTATTAGTGCCATTTCCTTCCAAATTCACCACTCTGAGAAGACTCAACTCATCACCTAAGTACCACTCCTTTTTACCTTTCCTGTCATGCCAATATACCCTTCTATTCCTGTCAGGATATCATCATCTGTCAACCAGATCATTGATTCCTATAATATTTTTACAGGCTTTTTTAAATGCCATTAATACTTCTAGCATTTATATAAAGAAAAATCAATGTTGTCCTGTTCTTTCATATAATATCAATTATTATTCCCTCCAAACTCCATTTGACCTTGCAATGGACCATACATTCTCTTTCTCCCAAGATACTATCCCCAAAAGAGGTTACTATCTACCATGGTAACAACCTTTCCAGATGCCTATGCTCTTCCATGTTCAAATGCAGTCTATCACTTGCACACAGCCCTCTTCTATCTTCATATGCACTTCAAGTATCCATATATTTCAGACCTATCTTTTGCCACATTCTTGATATCATGTCATTCATTACTACTGCTTTCCTCCTCAATTCTGAATTATCATATCTGATCAATACATCACTATCTTCCCTTTCACACTTTTCTGCTGTATGTACATTAACCTCACATTTCTCACCACCCAATTCACACTTCCTCTCAGATCATTTGTACCAACCACCACTATCATTTCATCCACATTCTCACTTTTCTTTATTGCCATAGACACAAACTCCCTCTGATTCTTCCAAGCAAGCTCCCTCTAACATTGTATACCACAAATCATTGAATCTTCATACATCACTCCCCTCACAGATGCAGTCATTCCTTGCTCACTTGCATTCTTCCCCCTCCCCCCCAACACACCTCTTGCATTCATATATTATCTGCCTTCCTCACATCTCTCTCTCTCTCTCTCTCTCTACCCTTTGCTCTTGTACTTTTTCAACTTTCTCATTATCTGGTTCACCTATTTTCTCTTCTTCTCTCATTCTCATAACTTTCTCTCTCACTTCTTGTCTGTCTCGATTCACTCAGCCTTCTAATCTCTCTCTCCTTTGAGTCAGCTCATTTCTCATACCTTCCACTTCCTCTCTTAGTACCCATATCTCCCTTTCTAAGCATCCTACCTCACTTGAGATTCAATGAAACAGTTGACACTACCCTTTAGATCTTTTATGTCGCCAGTCACACTACCTAATGTCAAACCTACAGCCACCTCATGCTTGTCTTCCTCTTCCTCAATCAAACTGCTTGTAACTTTCTCTTTCTAAGCAAATCACTCAGAGCCAAAAGAATTCTGCCTACTCCTTTTGTGGAATATAAAATTTTAAAAAGGATTTATTTTACACTATTTCTAGTATGAGATAAAGTGGTTTAAATATGTTCAAAAGATGCCCAATCACAGAAAGACGGATTTGGAGAATATTTATCCAAATACGACTTAACCATGAAGACAGATGAAAAAAGGTAAAAAAAAATGATGATACATGTGCTTATTTACACAAATATAATGCACTGAGTCTGTCTGAAAGACATAACAATGCCAATGTTAGGTTGATATGTATTGTTCTGCTAAATTTAAAACAAAAAAAAGTATATCTACTCTATATATATAAAAAGATAAGCCGAAATTTGAAACGTTTTTATGTCATGTTTTTTGTCTCCGGCTTACCAGCCTGGAACTCGAGGGGGGAAGAGTCTCCCCTAGTATATATATAAACCCCCTAGTACTGTATATATATATTTAAGAAACAATCTTAAAAAGTATACAGTCAACTCTTGCTACAGCGAACTGTTATGACAAATTTGCTCACTATAAAAATATAAAATAAAATAAAATAAAATTAAAATTAAAAAAATTAAAAGTTCTGACCAGATTTGCTACACAAACTATTTCCTTTGAGTTCTTTATACTGAGAGTTGACTGTATATAATGCATTATATATAAAAATTATGTTATATAAATAATCCAAACCTTAACATCAGTTAGGATAGTGGGACCAACAAAGTTTCCTTTTTCATATCCAGGAACAACAATGTCTCTGCCATCAAGGATAATTTTAGCACCTTCTTTAACGCCACTCTGTACAAGATCACATATCCTCTTTTTAGCTTCAGGTGAAATCACAGGTCCTAAATCTGTATTTGGAACATGACCTATAGAAAGACACATAAAACATAGCTGTGTATTTTACTAGCAAACATCCTTTCATACTTATATTAATTTCTTTATTGGTGAAATCCCTCAAACATCTGAGTGTACTGAGAAATCTATTTGTTAATTGGCCTGAGTTTCACAAGAATGAGGTCATATTCTTATCCACTGGTTAATGGAATTGGGTTTATTCTTATACTCATTGAAAACTATGGCCGAAATACAGATTACTACTGTGAATTATCTTCCAGGAATCCAGGACTCATGCATAGATATGACAGCAAATTAATGTTTTCAGCGATGTCACAGTACTTAACTGATATGTCCCCTTTCTCCAAAATGGAACAATCACCTCTGTAAATGCTTGGAATGTGAAGAAATATAGCCTCTCTAATGTGGGCAACTCCCAAATGCTTAATATACTGATAATATAGTGACAGCATTACTTAACAGACCACTTCACATCAGCACCCCTATCCTTCAGAAACTCATTCCCCTAAAATTACCACTGTAAAACAGACAAAACTGGCCAGAGAATTCACACACACACTGGTATAGTAGACCATGGAGATAGGACTTTTTGCTATATTCTGGCAAAAATGAAGTTTGTGAAAGCTGAGCTACTTGGTCCTCATATGTTAATGGAAGGCAAAATGAGACAGTTCACAGCTCCATTTTATCTTACATTAACATATACAGAAAACAAAACATAAACATATGGAAAACATTTTTAGTGTCCAATTATTAGCTATTGACAAATATTATTGTTATTGTTAGCTGTTAACAAATATTAAATATTATTGCATGGGGACCTCCATAGAATCCTAAGACTCATCATGGGAGACCCAAACTATCAACATAACAACTATTGTACCCTCTTTTTGAAATCATTAACAACAATGGATTGCCTGAATCACAACCAACTAGTTCAGGCAATCCATTCCATTCATTCACCACCCTCCAAGCAAAAAATCTAGTCTTGCTAACCACACTCCTACCCAACTTTTAGGGATGACTTCTTGTTCTGCTCTCTCTAGCCAAGTGTTCAAACATTTCCCCTGCATCAATCCTATAAAATCCTTTTAGTAAATTAAATGTTTCTATCATACCCCCTCCCTTTTGCTTTGCCTATCAACCAACTTTTGCAATCCACAAACCCTCAGTTTATCCTCATAGGGAGCATTTCACAGACCACTCACCATCTTGGTCATTTGCCTCTGGATCCTCTCCACCGCTTTCTCATCCCCAAGAAACCAAGTGACCAGAACTGAGCACAGAAATCCAGATGTTGTGGTATCAAGGCTTTATAAAGAGGAATGGTAACTTCCTTATCTCTGTTTGTTAGCATGTTCTTCAATAAGAAAGTAATCCTGTGATCTACCCTGGCTACTTTAGTAATGTGCTCTCTAAACTTCAACTATTTATCTATTTCTACCCCAAATCCCTGGCTTAATCAATTTCCTGGAGTACAGTTTCCTCAATGTAGTACACAGTTGTAATCTTTGTATCCCAAAATGCATGACTTTACACTTTTCCACATTAAACTGATATCCATTGTTTTGTCCATACTGTCAGGCTATTCAAATCATCCTGCAAGCGCTCTACATCACTTTGATAACTATTACTCTACCAAACTTTGCATCATCAGCAAACAACTGAATATCTCCCTTCAAATTATTTCCTATTTCATCTATGTATAAATTAAACAACAGTGGTCCAAACACAGAGCCCCGTGGCACATCACTAGTCACATGCCTTCTGGATTCTGCTCCTCCATATACTACTTTCTAGTATCTGTCCATCAGCCACCCTTTCATCCATATCACCATTTTCATATCCATACCCATTTGTTGCAGTTTGCATAATATCGTTCCATATGGTATCCTGTCAAATGCCTTTGCAAAATCCAGCAGTATCATCATGCAACCATTCCCTTTATCCAACTCACCCTATTATAAAAATTTAATACATTGCTAAGGCATGACCTACCCTTCACAAAGCCATGTTGCCCCTCAGAGTATCATATTCATATCCACCCATTCCTGAATTCTCTTTTTGACCAACTTTTCCAGTAATTTTACCACTATTTCTGAAATACCGATGGGTCTATAATTTGCTTCCAGATTTAGATCCTCCTTTAGCAAAGGAATTATTTTGCTCTCCTTCCTCTCTCGTAGAACTTTGCTAAGAGCTAAGACTTAAACAGCCTAGGCAAAGGCATTGCCAGTTCCCATGCACATTCTCTTCAAATGCCAACCAATATCCCATCTAATCCCACAGCTGTATTTGCATTCAGATTCTGCAATATCCTAAGTACCTCTAATTCATCAGCCTCTGTTCTCACATTAGTCCGTCATCACCTCTGCCATAACAATATTACTTGAATGATATACCCTTGCAAAATGGTCACTCAGTAGATCAACAATTTCGTCATCTTCTGTTAACTTTCTACTATCTGTACTCATTAAAGTTATCCTCCCTCTTACAACATAACAAAAAAAAACCTCTTTGGGATTTCCTTTTGTTTCTTTGGCTAATTTCTTCTCATAATCTGATTTTGCCTTCCTTACAATGCTAGTCACCTTTCTTGCACTCATGAACAGTACAAGGATCTTGCCTGATCCTTGTACTGTTCATGAGTTGGCTGGTCATCTTTCACCTTATATACCCTCCACAGCATTTTTTTTTTTTCAGCTCATACTTAATGATACTACTCAATCATCTAACTCCTACCCAATTTATTCTCCTTGGGTATACAGTGTGATGCAGCTTTCTCCAGATATCCCTTGGTAATCCCCCATGCACGTTGAGCATCCTTACCTTGCAGATCTTTATGCCATAGTGCTGCTTCAAGCTGTTTCCTACGTTATCATAATCATCTGCCTTATAGTTCCACATATACCCCTTTTTAACTTGAATACCCCAAGTCCCCTCCATCACATTCTGCTTCAAGTAATTATCTCTCAGTAAGTGTATGAATTCCATTTCCGTCCTGCCGTGTGATCTTCTTCCTTCCAATCTATATCTTCAAAGTTGAAGTCCCCCCCCCCATAATAATTACTCAACCTGCATTCATTCATTGTACTAATCTGCAGATACATATCTTCCACATCATCACTGGCATCTCCTGGCCTATAGCAGCAACCAATTTTATATTTTGTCTTATTGGCTTCGATCTCACCAGATTGACTCAAAAGAACTGCCATCTGCCCAACTGACTCCTAATCTTGTTGGCTGCAATTCATCTGCTATCATCAGCAGTATCCTAACCCCCCCCCCATCCTGTCTACTCTATCCTCCCTGAATATACATTAAATCCATCACATTCTATCTCTGTAACTATCTCATCTCCTGTTAGCCAATTCTCACTAATACCTATAGCTTTTGGCAAGGTTGCACTTACAAATGCCAAAAACTCTTCTCTTTTATTCCTGATGGTTTTAGCATTAGTATATAGAAACTATAGCATCCCCTTAGGCCCTTAACCAGCTTTACATTCTAAAATGACTTCTAGCTTTACAACTCTTTGGGTTTTTAGCTTGCAAAACAATTTTTAGCCATTATTTTATTTTCTGTGCAATATTCTTCCATCATCACCAATCCATCTTTTTCTTGGTCTACCTTTCTTCCTTTGTCCTAATGGTTTCCATTCAAATATTTTTTTAACTCCTCTTTCTTTTTCCATTCTTTCTATACGCCCCAACCATGCTATTCTTTGTGTCTTTATATATCTTACTATATCTTCACCATTAATTAGTTGTTCAATTCTAAATTGAACAACTAATTAATGGCGAAGATATCATATCTCTATCATATCCCAATATTGTTACCTGACAGAATAGATTTCAAATTTTTTACTCATTCACACACTCATTCACTTCATGAGTGTATTCACACACTCATCTGCATCCACCCTAATTGCTTTAGTTTTCCTGACTTTGTGCTTTCATACTCATGGTGAATAAAGCTCTCTCCAGACACTTAACTCCAAATCTATTTAAGTACAGTCCATCACAGCATTGCACAAATCTTTTCTCCACAAATCACTCTGGCCTTACATGTCAAAGTTCAACATCACAATTATCCTCAGAGTTGTATTTGCAATTTTTGTTATGTGACTGTTTGAACATTAAATTTCTATCCACCATAAAAAATCCAACATCACTGATGAGTTTCGTACAGCATAATCCAACTAATATAATATGGAAATCAAATCATGCCAAAGTGCTCAACTCACTAACGTTGAACTGATAGCCATTATCATTTGCCCAAATTTCCTGCCTATTCAAATTAATCTGTAAGTGCTGGATATTAGCAGCATTCCTGATTGCCCTGCCTATCTTTGCATCATAGATAAACAATTGAACATCTTCTGTTACACCTTCCCAATGTCATTAATATATAGACTGAAAACAATGGTTCAAGGACTGATCCCTCAGATATTGCCTTAAATCTGGGATTCACATCCCTTCTATACCACTTTATGAATCATGAGTTTATATTCCAAACTCATATTCTCCAGTTTATGCAGCCTTTCATGTGGTATCCTATCAAATGCCTTAGAAAAATTCATCAGTATCACAGTGTATCCATTTCCTTTATCCAACCATTACATTATTATATGATATGAGTAAATTGCTAAAACATGACCTCCCTTTCATAAACCCGTGCTTCCTTTCACAGTACAGCTTGTCTATCGCAACCCACTTCTGTGAGCTCTTTCCAACAGCTCTAAAATCTTCACTATCACTTCAGAAATACTGATAGATTAGTAATTAAAACACATTAGTTTTCTGCACCACCCTGGTACAATGAACTATCATACATTCTTTCCATTTCTCTGGTATCTTTCCTGAGCTGAGACTCAAGTTATACAAAAAAAAAGTGTTGATATTCCATCTGTCCCCATTGCCAAATTCTTATCCAAGTTATGCAGCAGCTTCTCAATCTCATTCAACCTGTAACCTTAATAAAAGTGATAGTTACAAAAGCTATAGCACTCATGCTATACTGCTTCAGCATCAGTGCTGCTCTGCCACTTGAATTTTTTGAAAGTTTGTTATAACGAAAGATTTCACTATAACAGTGTTTTCGATGATGAGAGGTGGGTATCATTATATTAAAAAGAATGCAGGAAATTATAATGCATTGATTCAGAGGTGATATCAGTTTTAAAAGTTTGAGAAATACTGATTTAAACTGTAACTGTTTTCATATACTCTAATAACTCTATTCTTGTAATTTATAAAAAAAAGGTTAATTCTAAACTTAACATATGAATTTAAAAAATTTGTTTTGTTTTGTGTTTTTTATTAGAAAAAATGCACAACTTACCAGCATTAACTTTTAGTTTTTTTGCCCTCTCTACTAAATCTGTAATCCATGTTTGGGCTTCCCCAACAAATACAGCAGTAGACAATGCCATGCATCTCTGGCCTGCAGCACCAAAAGCAGCACCTACTAACTAAAAAAGACAAACATTTTCAATAATTTTATTTTAGTAATCATGTATATTTTACTTTAGTTATATTTTAAAATATCCAATTTTAAAATATAGCTAAATTTTTGCAGTCAATTTATTTAATGATATTAAGGAAACTAATATAACCACAAGAAAGAACATATCTTAAAACTCTTTGACCCCATGTTTCATCAAATTATAATAATTTGTTCTTTTTCTTTTAGGATATATAATAAGACATGTCAGAGGTTTCGAAGAAATTCAAAGACACAGAGGTGGTGGCAGTCAAATTTTTTGTACTGCAAGAAAAGTCTGCAACTGAGATTCACCAAACTTTGTGAGAGACCTAAGGGGACTGTGTCCCAGCATATCCAACAGTTGCCACATGGATGGCCATGTTAAAAACTGGGTATCCTGAGACAACAGATGTCCTCAGGTCAGGAAGACCTTATACAGTAATCACACCTGAAAACACTGATGCAGTACATGCCATGATCCTTGATGATAGATGAATACCAGCCATTAACATTGCAAAGGCTGGGGATATATATCCAGGGAATGAGTTGGGTTCATTATCCACCAACATCTGGACAAGCAGAAACTCTCAGCAAAGTGGGTCCCCAAATGTTTTAATGCCAACCAAAAAAGAGAGAACGTATGCTGTCATCTCAAGGGATTTGGGATCATTTTGAGAAATCAAGTGCAAATGTTTTGGCTTGTATTGTGACTTTTGATGAAACATGGCTTCATCACTATGACTCAGAGACCAAACAACAATCAATGGAGTGGAAACACAAAGGTTCTCCACAGCCAAAGAAGTTCCAAACCCAAAAGTCAGCAGGGAAAGTTCTTGCCATTGTCTTTTGGGATATGGATGGTGTAATCCTTACCAAGTACCTCAAAAAATATAAAACTGTTACAGCAGCAGTTTATTCAACAGCTCTGAAGGAATTGAAAGAGGTACTGAAGAAAAAACATCATAGGAATAGACAATACACAACTTGGGCTTCAGTGTCTGTCACACCACCCTAATTGTCAGACCTGGCCCCATCTGACTATTTCCTATTCTCAAATTTAAAGAAACACTTGAAAGTAGCATTTTACCACAGATGATGTGGTAAATTTTGTCATCAGCTGCAGATATGACTGCAGCTGAGGACTGGTTTATGCAACAAGGGAAAGACTTTTTTCTCAGAGTGATGCAGCAGTATTGTAACAAGTGTAATCACACCTGAATTGAGGTAATTTATGCATTATTCTACATATTCCCACTTTGTGAGGGAATATGGAAAATTTAGTTTACACAACCTTTGCTAAATAATTCACTCAATTTCCAGAAATGCCCTCCTTGTTCTGACCCCTCTAGCCAAATGCTGAAAATTTCTTCTGCATCAATTCTATAAATCCATTTTAGTATTATAAATGCTTTAATTTAAACATATCTATTATATCCCTTCATTTCTGCCTATCACCCAACTCCTGTCACCAAAAATTTCCCTTAATCTATCATCACAGGGAGCATTCCTGTGATGATAATGATTCCAAAATAATATGGGGAATGCTGTTGCAAAAAAGTAAGCAGGAAGAAAGAGGAGAATGAGAAGTTGGTATGATAAGAGTTTGAAGATAAGACTATATCAACTGTGATATCTCTAAAATCTTATTTCCATCTGCTTTTCTCGGTCTATGAATGCATAACATACCATCTATTTCTTATGTAAATCAAGGAATTCTAAACCCACCTTTATGATAAATTTCTTTCATGAATATTGTACAAATGGTACAAATATTTAAATATCAGCTATTATCAAATGATTCAATTTTAAGACAACATGAAAATGAACAGCTGACAAAATGGAGTTCCAATGCAAGTACAGTATTCAGAAGATTCTAGACCAGCTCAAAAGAGTTCAAGAATGTATAGTACTCTGCAAGTTACAATATAAATTAAATACAATACAAGCATTTTAAGGATGAAAACTATAAACACATCATGGAGGGCTATCAAATTGCTTTTCTTGATTTATAACATTTCAATTCATTACCACAATGAAATACTATATGAAAAATAACAAAACTTAACTGGATAAAAGATTAACATTTTCATTAATATCTTTATAACATCTTTGTTTATTTTGCTAAATGTCATTTGTAGAGTTGTGCTATTGTATATTCACAGCATGTTGATGATTTGAATAATATACTATCACTAATAATAAAAGCATGTTTGCTGTTCTATGAAATAATTATTTGTCTTATATTTTGATGATTGTATGAACTTTTTATCATACCTCTTCAGAGCTGAACTGTCTCCATAATGACCTTCTAGTCTATGCTTTATCATATTTAATAAATTTATCAACTCTAGTAAACAGGCTTTAATCATTCCTTTATTTTGTGCTGGATGATGATGATGCATATCTGTATGTAGAAACCATATACTGGCAGATAAATTCCTGTGGCAAAACTCATAGCAGCTTGTATCATTTACCAGAAGATATACAGACTGCTATGATATATTTGTGAGTCTTGATATAATTTACTTACAAGCATACCAGCAATGTGATGTTTTGAGGAAAATCAGGAACGTGAACAGATTACATCCACATTAAAAACTAAAATATTAAAAAGGAACACAATATATTATTAACATTAAAGAATATGTAAGTAGATTTAATCGTAATCTTTATATGGTCACGTAAAAAGAAAGAGATGCAGATAGTAAAACAATTCCTTAGAAGACAGAAATGTAAAAACTAACTATTGGGGAGATCTCACAAATAAAAGGTCAATTTGAAAAATAATCACTGATAGCAACTTCAGATTATAGTGTATACCTTTTGAGAGAATATACCAGGCAATAATCATAATATGACAGCTGAATCTATAAACAAAAGAAAAGTCTTTATTCCCATCATTTGAAGACATCTACATGGAAAACTTTGAAGAGAGTGCTTTGAACACACCAGGCAGTTTTGTTGCTAGAGTAAAACTGCCTCGACTTTTTTTTTTTAAATCAACTCCACACTTGAAAGGTAGCAAACCTATAGTACATCAGTGCAGCGTGTGCGCGTATGCATGTGGACAGGAATGAAACATTCTGGGTACATAGAACACTTCAAAGTTCATGCTATGACCATAGCAACAAAAACACAAAACAGTATGGATCACCTTGGCAGTGTGTGGGTTCATCCTTCTAAAGGAACCTTGAAAAATACCTTGGAATAGCATATGTTCACAGATATATTTCTTAACATGTATATTGTTAAGAATTTCTATATATCAAAATATTGCTGTGTTACAGGTCAATTTACACGTCAGCTTAAAGTAATCACGAGAAGCAATTTACGTATTAAAAACTTCATTCTGAAAATAAAAGTTGGATACATTTCATTTTCTTTCTGACATTAAACTGATTCTAAAAAAAAAAATTGTTTTTTTTAGCAAAAATAGAACTTTTACTTTTTATTATTTTGAAATAAAAGCATCTGATTGATGTCACAAATGCAATCTTTAAAAGGCACACTACATATACTCTGGACATTAGATAATCATCATCACTCAGTAAGCATCATCTCGCTAACAGATGTTGGAAGTAACCAATGTAATTGTCATAGCAAGAGCTCCACATCCTTACTCCTTCCATTCCCACTCTTTTGCTTACATGTAATATGAATCAAACTTTTCAAGGGCATGATAGCCTATGGAGACCAAACACCTACTACATTAAAGAGTACAGAAAAAAAGTTGTTCTGCAGATAAGTTGATAAAAGGATAAAAACTGACAGCAGAAAGTTATTATTTTTACCTTTTGCCTGGTAAAAGGCATGAATAAAAATCAAGATATTCTTTCCTGAAGAAACATGATGAGAATATGAACAACGAATGGAATAGAAAACAGTGTTAAAGCCATTATGACCATAAGATTGACATAATTCCTGTAATGGGAAGCAAATCATCTTGTCCATATTTCATGACCCTATTCTCTTCTCTAAAACACCACCACAAAAAACAACATAAGCAATAGTGTTAACTCTTTGGGTAGGTAAAACCTCCCACTAAAGTATTTCTTACTTTAGTGGGAGATTAAAAAAAACTGTAAAAAATCCAATAAAAACTGTTAAGTCGTGTTTTTTTTTTCATTCAATTTTTTTTTTTTTTTTTATATAAATCTCATCAATTAAAGGTTGTAACCTATATTAAATTAGTGCCATGAATGGACTAAGAGCTAGATCATCTGAAAATGCTAGTCTGAAGATACCAAGTATGGAAAACTTTTAAAGGAAATTCAGGCCTCCATTAAGGAGGATAGTGGTCTCAATATGATCTAAACAACGCACACTACAATTTACTGTCCAGAGTCATCTAAAGCTGATGTTCTACCCTAATAGCCACAGTTAGCAGCTACCACAATACTTGTTCATCTTAACTGTCCAAACCAAACCTTCTACAAATTTTCTGCAACAAGGATAGTATTTGTGAAGGTCAGCATTTTGACATTTCTAACAGAGAACTTCTAGATCGAAATTTCTTTGCTCCATTTCACATTTATTTACTGTCTCTACTGCTCGGAAAATTCTGCAAATCATTCCAAACAAGTGAAACTGATTTTCTGCATTTGGACTACCAGCAACTGATAGCTGGATAATGATGGTTGAGAGCAATGTCTTTATATGAAATATCCATTTACCTACTAGAATAATAAACAGTCCTCACCATCCCAACACTACTGATCATTGCTGCCTAATATTCTCTCAAATACACAGATAATTATTCTCTGCAACATAACTCAGACAACCAAATGCAAATTTCCACTCCCAATGGAGGGCCCACCCCCCACTCAACATCCTTTGGAAACACCCCTAAAATTGTTCTTTCCAAAGTAATTATTGTGTAATTACTTTGGATTATTCTTGTTATTCTAAGATATGGATAGAATTATCCATATCTTAGAATTATTCATTGATAGAATAATTAAGTGTAATTATTCTGTCCATGGTTGAGAAAACTTCATTATAATTTTTTTTTCATTATTTGTAATACTGGAGCAAATTTATGTATAAAACCTTCATAATAAAAACAGTCTTTAGTCTTCAGTTCGCCTTGACCTGTGGTTGACATTCATGTTGTACAAGCCTGTAGAAATGCCAACCTTTATGGCTATTCTGTATACAGTTAATAGGTCATTGTTTCAGCTAAACTGCATGCTTTTCACAATTTCATTACTTCTTGACACTGATCTTTGTCCAGAATGCACATTACTTTCAACAAGATTCTGTCTTTAAGTCAGCAGAAACTACTCAATGGTTTATCTACATACTATAGCAGCATCTCATGTTGCTATTATTATTATGATGATGATTCAGGCCTCCATGGAGTCACAAGACATATGGGAGGCCCACCCTAAAAACACAAAGTCTATCATACCACTCCTCAAACGCATTGACCATTCAAATGCTCTCACCACTCTATCAGACAATGCATTCCACAGTTCAACCACCTCAATGCAAAGAAACCACTCCTTATCCTCTTGCTCACCCCTTTCTTTCATAACTTCCAAGGATCGCTCCTTGTCCCCATTCATCCCCCCCCCCCGTTCCACCAGATGAAAGAACTAACCAGTGTCAACCCTGTAACTACCTCTCAACAGTCTAAAAGTCTCAATCATATCACTTCTCCCCCTTCTATCTACCAAACTTTGCAGTCCACATTCCCTCAGCCTATCATAATTAGCTCTTTCTTTTAAGGTTACATGGTGATCAGCATTCATATTTATGAATTCAGGGACACAAAATGCACATGTTAAAACGATTCTTTTACTAATAATTAATGTCAAGTCCAAGTGTCATAAAATGACACTTGAACTTGACGTTTCGACCCCTGTATTGAGGTCATCATCATCATCATCATCATCAGAAGGATACATGTGTATAGGGAACCAAGTTACATGCTTTTGCACTCAATACAGTGCTCTTGCACTCTATACCGGTAAATTAAATCTACGCTGTTAATTAATAGCGTAGATTTAATTTACTAGTATAGAATGCAGGGATCGAAACATCGAGTGTTATTTTATTAATTATTAGTAAAATAATCATTTCAACATGTGTGCTTTGTGTCCCTAAATTCATAAATATGTATCATAATTAGCATTGTACAGTCCTGATATCATCTTTGTTAAGTGCCTCTGCACTCTTTCCACAGTTAATTTATCCCCTTCAAATCTTGGGGACCAAATTTGAGCACAATAGTCCAGGTGTGGTTTGATCAGGGCTTTATACAATGGAATAACAACTCTTATGTCTGCTGGTCAGTGTCCTTTTCAGTATTGCAGCAATCCTCTGGGTTACCTTCATCCCTTTGCAATATGTCCCCCTAAATTTCAAGTTTCTATGAATCATCACCCCCAGATACCTTGCCTCCCACACTTCTTCCAACAGAGCATGCAGCCTCCCAGCAATGTATCCCAAACTTCAAGACCTGACATTTAGATGAATTAAATTGACAGCCCTATTCATTTGCCCATCTGTCCAGTTTATTCAAATCCTCTTGCAGGGCTACACTATTAGTAATAATCCTTCTCAGCTTCCCACCATCTGCAAACAACTGAATATCCCCCTGCAATCCACTAACAATGTCATTGATATAAAGGTTAAACAATACAGGTCCCAGTACTGAGCCCTGTGGGACACCCCACTTGTAACCTTCTGCTTCCTTGATACTGCTCCCTCATACACTCATCAATCCCAAATCCAGTTCACTAACCTGACATCTAAACTCATGTGGTACCCTGTCAAATGCCTTTGTAAAAAAAAGCAGAATATGCTTTTCTTCATCGTTTGCTCATCACTTTATTATAAAAGGCAATCATATTACTGAAACAAGAGCACCCTGTAACAAATCCATGCTGACTAAATAACATGTTTAACTAGATATTTTGCAATTAACACAAAATTTAATGCAAACACACTGCTCCATACTTTAAAACATTATAAAAATTTCTATAAAACAAAAAAAGCTTTAACTTGATCATTCACCATATCAGACTGATGCCACTTATTAACCTATGGCTTAACTTCTTAAGTCCACAAAGCACTCTTTGCACATCACAACAATGAGCATACAATTATATTTGGCAAGAAATTATTTGTTTCTTGTTTAATCCTTTATCCAAGTGTACACAAACAAAATTTGTATGTGAAGCATCTTCACAACTGCACTATTTGTATATAGAGGCTACTGATTTCATATTAATCCTCACTATCCCATAATGCAAAAACATTATGGGAAGGGCCGCCACCACCACCCAGACTGGTTTTGACCTCTATTGAGGTCTCATTAGTGGAAGTCAGATCCAGGAAGATATCGTGTTTGAATCAATGTAGAAGTCACATATTTTCGATATACATGTATTGTGTGTTTTGTCTTTCTGCTACTCTTAATTAAACTTTTTGTTTATTTGATATAAACATGTTTAAAATTCAAAATCAAATATATATCAGTTATACATTGAAGAAATGCCATTTCCTTAACATATTCAACTAATCATATTTTCATGCTCCATATTCAGTAATAAATTTTTGAGACTAATAATACGCAATGACAATTTCTCACTAACATACTCACTTGATTCAATGTATGTTCTTTATTAGCATCAGGCATAATCACACCATGATTCTTTGCTCCCTAAATAACAAAGAAAAATTATGTCTTCATGCAGATCTCATGCAAAAATGATTACATTTATTTTTAAATATTTGGTTCTAACAGAAGTCATTTGGATAAAGGTATCGATTTAACATGCTGAGTTTCTTAGTATTTAGCAATTACCAAATTTATTTCATCACCCTTGAAAATGAAAAATAAATGTGTGTAATGTAGATATCTAGCAGTATGAATGAAATAAATTAGCATTGTGGACAAAAGACAATGGTTGTCAATTCAATGTTGTAAAATGTAAGGTTATGCACTTTGAGATGAAAAGATTACACTTCGTATCATATTGATGGTACTAGTTTACGGGAAATTGATGAGGTTAGGGATCTGGAGCTGATAGTGAATAGAAATTCGAAATTTAGAGGCCATATCAAGAGCTGGCAAAATAGCTCAGAGGATTTCTTGGATGCTGAAGAAGATACTGACAAATAAAGATAGGGAAGTTATTATCCTTCTTTATAAGGCTATGATTTGACTACATGTTGACTACTGTGCACAGATTTGGTCACCTGCATTTCTTGGAGATTGAGAGATGGTAGAGAGGAGATTCAGAGATGAGTGACCAAGATGGTGAGAGATCTGTGGAATGTTTCCTTTGAGGATAGACTGAGGACGTGTGGGTTGCAGAGTTCTGACAGGTGAAAGAGAGGAGGATATGATAGAAACTTATAAATTACTAAAGGGATTCTATAAGATTGACACAAAAGAAATTTTTCAATAGATGAGTAGGGAGGGGGGAAACAATGAGTCATCACACTTGGAAGCTATCCAAGAGTGTGTTTAGTGATGTTGTGCAGACTAGGTTCTTTTTCTCGGAGAGTGGAATGGAGAATTGGAATAAGTGGAATGGATTGCCAGAAGTGGTTTTGAGTGCCCGAACAGTGAATAGGTTTAAGGAGATGTATGACAGGTATTGAGTTAATGAATAAAGTGAATCTCCTGTGATGAGGCTTTTGACTCCATTGAGTACCCATTATAAATAATAATAATCGAAGAAGAAAATGTGAGTTATTTGGAAAATATAGTTATTTTCATATATATATATATTGAAAATTTGCTCAGCAGAAGCAATAGCAACAATGAAAATAAGCTGGTGTTGGATTCTGAATTATAGAGAGATTGAAGTAATTATTTGTTTCAGAATCCAACATGATCTTCCATCACATAGGCAAAACTTGTAAATATTATTTAATGTAAATCACTTATTTTACAATTAAATATTCATATAACTACCTTGATTTTGTCTAATATTAAATTAATTAATCGAAGATATATGTATTAATAATGAAAATACTGTATTAAATATTATTAAGTTATTTTATTTATTACTATGTTAATATTATAGAATTTGTACTTGATAATTTTAACTGCGTATTAATTGAAATGTAAATATTCTCTATTTATTTCTGTTATAGAAGTTTAGAGTTATGCAATAGCTCAATTTTATTATATTTTATTTGTTGTCATGGAGACGCATGAAGAAGCGAGCGCGAGTGGAACAGAGCGTGAGCTAGGACAAGGATAATAAAAAAATTATATAGAGGTAACAAGAGGGAGTTGGGAGGGAAACTTGGAAGTGAAAGGAAGCAAGGGCATAAACTAGAGAAGTAGAAGTAAATGAAAGGTTCCTAAGGGCAGGAGTTAAGAGGATAATTTTTATAAGTGAGCAAGGATGAAGTGAATTTTATAGTTAGCTGAAAGTGAAGCCAGCAGTAATAATAAAAGGGAAATTGATGCTGTAATCGGATAATATAAAAAGCTGGACATTCAAGGAAGAATTCTGAATAAACCCAGTTGGTCTAGAATTGCGGCTTATTTCCGATTTGCCCTAAGGAGAACCGCACAGTGTTTTAATTAGTTTATGAGTGGTAACAAGGATAGTTGAAGTACCCTGCAGTCGATGTCTGGATTTCTGAAGCACGATTGATAGTGTTTTAATTATAACTGTGGATAAGTCTTGTAGATGTGTTCTTAAGTGAAATAAAAATAATTTAAAAGTTTGCTCACAACGTATTTGATGTACTAGGAACTATTTCCGGTAAGGACTATCTTAGTGTATTATTTCAATGCTTGAAGAATTGAGTGTTAATTACGCTACGCTTAACCTAACCTCAACTGTGGAAACTCTTCGTGATTGAGAGTTGAAGTTAAGAATTGTTAGAGAGATATTTTCAACTATTAGTGCCTGCGATATTTTGAACTTATAGCATGACTGAGAAGTGTGTGAAAACTGATTAGATAGGAAGTTCCATTATATTTATATATGTGTAGGAACTTTGTAACTCAGAAGCTGAGAAAGTGTATGTGAAGGCTTGGAAGGTTGAACTAATGTGATTGACTTGGCTTAATGTTTGACTTGTTTTTATTGTTTAAATTAGAAGTAGAATTTATGTATGTGTTATATAGCTTATATTAAATGTTTTATTTTGTTAATCTAATTATTGTGTTTGCCTGAATTCCTTTTTATTGCACCGTTCATAAAAATTCGAATCTTGCGGGAATCCCAAGTGGAAAATTAAATACCTCGGCCAGAATGAATGAGGAGACTGCTAACTAACTATGAATTGATCCTGCTATTTTATATAGACTAATCTAAGGATAGAGTGGTGCAGTATAATAGAAATTTCTCTACCCTTGGATTGGTGATCAATTTACAATTAGTTGTTTTTTTTTATGAAAGTGACTTGTAACAAGATGGCGGATTCGAACATGAAGAAGAGAACATCACGACACTGGTATTAGTGACAAAGATATAATATACTCTATGTAAAAATAGTGTATGTTATACATTCCAAGAAGCATACACAATACAAAGAATATGCAAATTACAAGATAGAATTCCTGGAATATATTTAAATATCTTTATATTATATTGTTTACAAAAGGTATTTTTATTTTAGTTAATTAAAGGTGAAATAAGAGATGTATAAAATTATATTTGTTAAAATGATATTCTATTGTAAAAAAAATATAGCAGCAATGTTTGTCATTTTGCCACTGATGGATGACTAGTGAGGCAGATAAGCCTAAACATGCCTCATAGTTTAAGTAATCACTGGAAACAGCTTATCATTCATCAACAGCATTAAGAATTGACAAGATGTACATAACTTTATGTCATTAGAATTAAATGTTTTTTATGCAGAATTCATTGAGATAGTCATCAAGTGGAAAAGAAACTTCATCGCACTACAAATATACATATCCAGTCCACCATTACTGAAAAAGGTTTCTTTGCTATTTGTGATACCTGATTATTGTGACATCAGTCAAAATATCTGAAATCAGAGAATAAAGTTTGCTGCTCTGCTGTGATATGAAATGAACAGCTGATGGACACAAAAGAGAGAGAGAGAGAAATTAGAAAAACAGAAAATAAAGGAGAGTTGTAAATGATTCCCTTTAAGAAATAAAGAAAAATATAAGGAATAAATAGTGCACTTATATTTTTCTTTATTATTTTCAAATTCCTGTCGAGAAGTTAATGTATCTTCACTGTTGTAATTTGTGGTTCTTTTCAGTGAAAATTAGATGGAAAGCTATCTCTGTTGGTGGAACTGGTAGATGTCAAGTAAAAATGCAGGAATGTTCCAAAATAATTGTTTTCTGTTTCAGTGCTAGATAGCTGAATTTTGTGAAGTCAACTGTTAATGTTTTTTGGTCCCTGTTTTAAACAGAAATTGAATATGCTTGAAATAAGGCATATATTGATATTACAGGTATGGACAGTAATTTCTTGAGTAATTGAGTTGCAAGGAAACTCGTTGCTGCTGTTTCCCTTTAGAGATATTACATTAGCTCAAAACAATCAATGTAGAAAATTTGTGTTTTGGACTTTCAGAACAAGTTCTCTGTTATGTCTGAGTCTCTGACTAAAATATATTACCTTCTACCTCTGCAGATATCTTGCATTTAATACCGAAAGACCCAATATTTTAAGGTTATGAATGTGAGTGAGTAGAAAGGTCATAATTTCTTTAATATATCATTTTGTTCTATATGTTGTGTTGTTATATATGCTTGGTTAATAAACTGTATAAAGAAGACAAGTATGCAGCATAGGGAAACACCAAATGCATAGGCCTGGGGATAGAACCTGTAACATTAAATTTAAGGTGAAACATTAAAACATTACAGGAAAACATATTTACATTATATGACAGGATTATGAATATATAATAAAGCAAAATTAACAATATACAGGCAACATCAGTAGGTACCACATTCAGTATGAACTAAAATGGTAACAGAGTCAACAGCAGTTCAGGCTCACAACAGTCTTAGTGGTGCTGTTTATGCTGCAAGAAGCAAATTCTGGAGAAGACTGAAAATGTGGACAAGTGATGAATTATAATACAGTATTTTTATTGGATGCAAAAATAGAGATCTATGAGGAAGATTGCATTGTCTGAACTGTAATGCAAGTACAGTGATGGTAGTGTGATGGCATATGAATGTTTTTTGTGATATAGAATTGAGCCACTATTTTTTCTTTTTTGTTGTTTGTTTGCTTGTTTTTTAAAATACTATCATGAAAGAACAATGAATGCCACCGTATTTTGGATAAGTGTACTACATGAACTTGTGGAATTCTACAGTGAAGGATCCTACCTCTTCTAGTAACATGTCTTATCATGTGGCAAAATCTTACTATGTTTGGTTTGAGATAACAACATGCCTATAATTGACTAGTCAGCTTATCTATCATCCTGATCTAAATCCGACTAAACACTTATGGAATAAAGTGGAAAAACCTATGGGAGTGTAGTTAGAGGCTAACAGTGAAGTAACATCACTGACAGAACCCAAAAGTTCTGAATGAAGAATGCAAGTTAATTTTCCCAAAATCAACCTCCATAACAGAATTTGTGAGAAAAATGCAAAACGTTTACCATACAGACTAAATAATACTGTGATAGAGGAGGGGAGTCTCTACATCTTATTAATAAGGATAATATTTGCTCTTTATATTTCTGATGTTTCAATATTTTTTTGGTATTACAATCTTCCTTTCATATTAGGCCATTTACAGTCGAGTCGAGTCGAGTCGTGTCGTGTCGTATCATATCATATCATATCATATCATATATCATATATCATAATCATATCATATCATATCATATCATATCATATCATTATCATATCATATCATATCATTATCATATATCATATCATATATTGAGTTGGCTGCCAATTCAATTTCCACAGTCTACTACATCTGGCATGCACATTTGTTAAATGCAGAAGAGAACACTTTTAGAAATTCATGGATATTGGTAAAACCTGAAACTGTTAGTATTGAAATTCTGATGCAAGGGTCGATTCACAAATTGTAAGAATGTATATTTTTATCTTCTTTTTTCATGTTTTATGGATCAAATTATCAAAAGGCTAAGTCACAGAAATAATTTAATTCAGATACTTCTACTTTAGGAGTTCAAAATTAAGCATACTGCAGCTGAAGAAATCTGAAAATCAAAATGTGAAAGGCCATAATGCTGTGAAGAAAAGGCACTATATCTGACTTTCATAAAAGTTCAAAAGTCAATGATATCAGAGACCAATTATACTATTGCACAATGTCATTAGATTGATTGCATAAAGCCAATCTGGTCATATACTCCCAGTTTATCAGCTAAATGTGGTACCTTTAAAGAGAAACTGAATAATGTTATACATCAGAACGACAAGGAATGACAAAAGTAAAAACTCATGAAGTTGCTCACCAATCCTCAGGATAAGCATTTCATCAAAAGGATAAGCAGTGAAAAGTCTGTCTACATTTACAATCTGAACATATAAAATCACAGAATTTGGTCACAGAAGGCCATATTGCACATCTGATGAAATTTCTAGAGTACAGTTCACTTACAGTTGGTTCAAAAAAAAAAAAAAAGCATGCAATCAACAGAAACCTTTATCTCAATGTCTAATGTGAGTGCACTGTGTTCTTAACTAGCACTACTTAGCACACTATTCATTGCACAGAACATATCTCCATCAAGCATAGAGTTCACTGGAATA
The DNA here is from genome assembly GCF_054136105.1 of Typopeltis vanoorti. Taxonomy (NCBI): domain Eukaryota; kingdom Metazoa; phylum Arthropoda; class Arachnida; order Uropygi; family Thelyphonidae; genus Typopeltis; species Typopeltis vanoorti. Next base: position 29,688,078 of record NC_143558.1, read on the forward strand.
AAACAAGTATCTTCTATAAGATATTGGCTTTTATGGAGTGTTAAAGATTTTGATTCATTATGATAGACTTGGTTGAATGAATGTCCTATGATGAGTCTGCTGACTCCATGAAGGGTGTAATAATAATAATATACCCTCCATGGAGTCAGCAGACTCATCATAGGACATTCATTCAACCAAGTCTATCATAACGAATCTTAAAATCTTTAACACTCCCTGCATTAACAACATATTCTGGTCATGCATTCCATCCACTCACAATTCTCAATCTACTCTTCTACTATTAAAAATCTACTCCTCTTCACCACATTCTTACACAATTTCCAAGAATGGCCTCTGGTTCTTCCCCTCTCACCTTCTACTCATTTTATAATCCCCTGTGGATTAATCCGATAAAATCCCCTCACTAACTTAAACATTATCATATCACCTCTTTTTCTCCTATCCACCAAACTCTGCAATCCATATTTCTTCAACCTCTCTTCTTAGCTAGCATTCCATAGTCCTGATATTGTTTAGTCACTCTTTTTCTGGAGCATCTCCAATCTCATTCTTCTTTCAATATCTGTTTTGATGTTTTTGAATAAACCAATTCACTCATATACATTTTTCTATAGCACAATCAATGCTATACTGTGCTATAAGTCTTCTTCAATAAAGTTTTGTGCCTCCTTACATTTTAAATAAACAAAAAACATATCACTGAACTTGTGAAGTTATCCCCAAATCCAAAACACTAAAGCCTGTAGTTGCTTCAGTCATATGCTGCTTAAGATATTTATCCCTCAGAAATTCAACAAACTCACTCTCCTTGTTCCCGTATACTACTACTCTTACCATTCTATATTCCTGTAATTAAAGTCTCCCATTAGGATCATCTTTTTACATGTCCAACCAATTTGCCTAAACATTTCACAATCAGCATTCTCTACATTCCCTGGCCTATAATAGCATCCTATCAGATATGCTATCCTATCATTATATCATATACTGCTGGCCTGGTTGGCCAAGTGGTTAGTGTATCCACTCTCCGGCCAAGGCTGTGGGTTCGAATCCAGCTTGGGGCACGGATGTTTGTGATTGTCTCTGAAAATACTAGTGGTGGTGGGCAGTAAATGGTGTTGGTGTAGTGGATAAAGACAAAGTTGTAGAGCAGGTGCCCTCACTCAATGAGTCTTTGAACTCCCTGGCAGTGTCATGTAATAATAATAATAATATACTAACCTGTTTGCATCACACATTTAAAATCTGCACATGTACTATAAATACACTTTATAAAAATACTCGTAAAACATTGCTCCACTGTCCTAACATAAATAGATCCAATGGTCTACACATTTATCTTCTTTGTGAAATATAATACTTTTTAAATCAGCTGATCTTTCCTGACTTTTAATTATATATAATTACATTTTTATTAGGATAATTAGGAAAATATTGACCTTTTTTTAATCTTAAATTAGCTACTAAGATGCCACTTTTTAGAATTTTTCTGTTATTGTTTATTTGCTGTTCCATTTTTGCACCGAAGATGCCTGTGAAACACAGGCAAAAATTTTACAAATAAACATCAAGTTCTTCCATATGAGTTTTCCAATTTATTTGCATTTTATTCTCACAAAGAAAGTTAATTTGTTTAGTATATTATAATCCATTCAACCAATAAATAAATGAAATAATGGTAAAAGTATTATAACTGATATACTATTACAGTAAAAGTAATAACAATGAAAGTTAGTACAACATTTTATATACATGTATAAAAGTTATATAATGATTTTTTTTTTAATTTTATGTTGCTCCCACCCAAAGTTATTATTTTTTTTTTTAAATTTATATTTTTTAAATTTATTTTTAAATAGTCCAGAAACCCTGCTCTAGAGACCCAAGTGGAACTTTTTCAAGCCACTTCAAGCCTCCCATAAGAGAGGTGTTGGTCTCACAATGGACAATGAAATTTATCTCCAACTTAAAGATAACCACAATCACAAATATCCATGCCCATGGCAGGATTTGAACCAACAGCTTGTTGGTTGGAGAGCAGCTAACAACTTGGACAATTTTTCCACAAGGCTTTTACATTCATTTTAAGGTGAGTACATTTCCAATAAGATTTATTTCTCTAACTTATGCAGAGGCATATTCCAGTTGTACACATTTACTGTAAACATTCAGCATACTAAACAGTATGGCTACTAGTTGAATGTTAACACATTACAGCAAGACTGCTGCTGTTTCAGTAAAACCCAAGAAGCCCACGTGGTCATTTAATATTGGCACTTCTACATAAATCGTTCCTTTTATAAACTGTTAAACAGTTACATTAATGAACAGTTTTTACTGTTACAATTTTTGTAACAGTAAACTGAATGTAATTCACACTAGGAAAAATTTCCCCTAAAGACAATATAAGTCTTTAAAATTATGCTTGAATACTTGCAGATTTAATTAAAGCAATTTATAATACTTCAAAGTGAATGAAGAAAAATACACTTTTTTCATTTTATTCTAAATTTTTGAAGCCAATTTGTAAATACACTGCGAAAAATCAAATACAATTAATTACTATTAAAAAATGCAACTTACCATATTACACTGAACTCGTTTTCCTTTCTGTGAGCCTCGTTCATAAATATATTTTCCCTAAAATATTTTCATAAATAAATATTGTTTTCATAATCTACCTAAGCATTATTTTTAGAGGATATTCTTAAAGCACATATGCAAGCTTAGTATGAAAATAAGAAAGCATCTGCACAGTATTTTGTTAGAAGTTATAAATTCTCTATTGCTATAATACTAATTTTAATATGAGCATAACAAGTTGATATAAGTGCTTGATTTTTCAATCCCCCCCACACACCCATCTTCCAGTTTGGAATACCTTTGGTCAAGCAGCATAAATGTTTTTGTATACTAGCAAAAAAATTCATCTAGGCAGCAAGCCAGTCATTATATATTATCTTCCATCTTGATCACTGGAACTATGGTATTTTACACTTGCTCATTCTTCTTTCAATATCTGTTTGGCTGTTTTTGAATAAACCAATTCACTCATATACATTTTTCTATAGCACAATCAGTGCTATACGTTGCTATAAGTTCTTCAATAAAGTTTTGTGCCTCCTTACATTTTAAATAAACAAAAAACATATCACTGAATACTGTTCTTTTGCATGTGTAAATATACATCAATGGAACAATGGCTATATTAACACTTGCAGTCAATTAGTCAACATCAATAGCTCACATAATAACAATGGAGTTTACTGTTCAGGGTTGCATTTGGACTTAGCAGTGAACTCAATCAAAAAATAATAATAATAATAAAATAACAAAAAATAAAATAAATTAAATACTGTAAATGCCTTGACTTATCCTCATATATTCAGATCTAGACAATTCATTTCATTGTTTCAGATTTGGCTTAGTATTTAGTGTGTGTGTATGTATACATACATACACAAGTAAGTGTTCGTGGAGAGTGTACACCCACACATTATCATCATCGTTATTAATTGTTATTAACAACAGACTTCTATGGAGTCAAGACTCATCATGGAAGGTACACAATGTCACTCATTAAACCATGCTTTAAATTCATCCATTGCATCTGCATTCATTACACTCTCAGGCAATGCATTTCACTCATCAACCACATTTCATGCAAAGAACCTGCTCCTTACTACTTTGCTCATCTTTCTTATAGTTTTCAAGGGATGCCCACACACACATTCCAGAGACTATATACTACCTTAGTTTATCTTCTCTTGACACTTTCTAATATATCCTCATTCCCATGAAAACCAGGTGACCAAATCTGCACATAATAATCCATACAAGACCTGATCAAGGTCTTATACATTGGAAGCATAACTTCTTTATTTCTGCATACTCTGCATCACTGCCAGAATCTGAAGTGATGACTTCACAACTTGTGCAACATGATCTCCATATTCTTCTTCTGGTTCCTTTCTTCCACTACTACCAGATCTTTAATTTCCTCTACTTCTTTTAAAATTTCCACACTAAGGATATTCTTTGCATCCTATTCTTGACTACCAAATTTCATAACCTCACATTTTGCAATAATGAACTGGCAATTCCACTCATACAGTCTCTTCAAATCCTCCTTTAAGGCCACATTTGCTGACTCTTCATTGTTCTCCCCACTTTAATCAGGGCTACAACCAGTGGCATATCTCCAGTTAAACTTATTCCAATATCATTAATATAGAAGTTAAACAGCAATGGCCCCAAAACTGATCCCCATGACAAACAACTAGTGAATTTCCTCTGGGTCCCATACACAACTGGTTAATATTTATCTGATACCCAACTCACTAATATAGTATCTAATCCTCTGTTCTAATTCAGTTACTAATTTGTTGTGTGGCAATCTAACAGGCCTTTGCAAAATCAAAGTATACCAATATATAGTATATGCATCTTCTTTATCCAATGCATTCATCACCTTGTTGTAATATGTAAGCAAATTGGTAAAACATGACCTCTATTTAAAAAATCCATACTGCTGCTATCAAAATTCTATATCTCAGCTCTCACCAACCTCTCAGATACCTTAACCACAACTCCAGATGCAAAACAGATTGGCTATAATTTACAGCCTTAACCTCAGCTTTATCACTACCTTTGTGAAGTATAACAATTTTAATTTTAAACCCTCTTCTCACTCCTTTGGGGCTTGTGCAGTTGTAAGTAAAACTACTGGGCTAAAATTAAAATTGATTAAAATATATAAGAAATAGATTTAATTAATACAATTGAGGATAACAATTTCCCAACCTTCTAGAATAGTGAGGCAGTCATTATATTTGATATTAGGTCTATGAAGTAGGGCTTCAGCACTTTTTATATAAACGTTCATGCTTATATATGGATCTAAGTAGCTGCTTAGAGTTTTGCCATTGGATCCTGTGGTTAATATTTCCAATTCCATGTTGTGAAAGGCCAGATTTGTGAGGTGTGATAAGAAAAAGGTGGCCTTGATGATCAGAGATACGTTTATTTATAGATCTTCCTGTTTGTCCATAGTAAGTCAAGTTACATAAACATGGTACTTTATATATGGCAAGTAGTATCACTGGTGAGAGCTTGCCTTTTGGAGAAGGTTATCAATTTGGTTGATGGGTTTATAGGTAGCAATGAGTTGATTTTTTTTTTCATAATTTTTGCCACACATTCAGAGATGCCTTTAATGTATGTTATAGGAGTCCTGTGGATTTCTTCTTGTTTGGATTGCTTTACAGGAGAGTGGTTGATTATTTTTGGGGTATTATTGGATTATATCTATTTAGTGAGGCTGTTTCTTTGACAATATCCAATTCTTGGTTTAGAGATTCTTCAGAAGAACAAATCTTGCATGCCATAGGGATTATATTTTTGAAATGGATGGTGAGTTGATGAATTGTGGATATAATGACATGAAAAATTTGATTTTCGGTAGACAGAAGTGGAAATCGATCCAGTTTGCTTATGCTGGATGTGTACATCAAGAAAGGAAATACCTTTTGATAAATTTAGTTTAATCCTTTATCCAAGTATCAGAAAACAAAGTTTGCGCCTGAAAGTATCTTCAGGACTGGGGTAAAGTGGTACAACACCGGGCAACTCCTTGCAAAGGTGGAGCAAGTTACCAACACTCCTATCTCAGTATCTCCCATAATGCAAAACACATCTCCTTGCGGATATGTATAATGCTATGCATTAATGGAAGGGCCACTACCCAGACTAGTTTCGACCTTTATTGAGGTCTTTTCAGTGGGAGCCAGGCCCAAGTGGAGATACCAGGCAGAAGCGTTAGCAAGGTCATCTCCTGTAGGAGCTGCCAAACAATGTGCCACCTTTTTATTAAATTATTCTGGATTTAGAGAAAGATGTTGAAAGTTAATTTTTCACTTGGTCAGACTATAATAAATTTAGTTTGATCCTTTATCCAAGTATGTGCAAACAAAGTTTGCACATACTTGGATAAAGGATCAAACTAAATTTATTATAGTCTGACCAAGTGAAAAATAAACTTTCAACGAAATACCTTTGGATGATCTGGTGATGAAAAAGAATGATCAAAAGGTATTTCCTTTAAGATTCTTTGCCTTCAAAGCCCAATAATAATATAGAGCCTTAATATTGGAGGCTCTATAACACTATTTTAACATTATTGTAACGTTATTTTAGTATCCTATACTTATCTTTATGGCCCATATCAGGAATTTGATAATTAGTAAATGCACAAGCAAAATCAACAGTATTAATACACAAAAGTATTCAAATAATACCAATGATCCACTCCTGTCACATAACAGCATAACTATAATCTACTCCACCTAAAGAAAATTGCCCTCAAAACAAAGTAAAGATAAAAAAACCCGTATTATTCATTTATCAGTGCATATTTTTCTACTACATAAAAAAAAAGTCATATAAACCCCTTTAAAATAGAGCTTCTTTGCAGTATTGTTTCAAAGAAAAAACGCTTATATCAGATTTTACACACACACACACCACACACATATATATATATACATTTATACCTCGGTTAACGTTACCTCTGGTATCAAAACCTCGATATAACAAAGTCCACAATTTCAACCCCCGTTTTACGTAAAAATATTAAAAGTTCAAGGTCAACATCCGGCAAATGATGCAGACTCATCACGTACACCCAAGCTGTGGGTGTGTCTGTTTTAACAGTTTCACGTGTCATCCACATTAATCTAGTTGTTGCTTACACTTCGTAGGGTGTGTTTTCAGTGTGGTGCATTGCAATAAATGACGTATGTTCTCTGATAGCATTATTGTAGATTTTTTAAATATTGATATTTTGTTTTTCTACCCATTTAGTTAAAATGTCAGAATCAAGGAAAAGAAAAGCAATTTCTTTAGAAACTAAATTAAATATCATACAACGTGTCATATAGTGTTCTAGGTTCGATTCCCGCCAGTGACGTGAGGAGCCGAAGAATCTTCCATAGCCAAATTAGCTGGTCTTGGGCGTGGACAGTAGGGTTTTTTCCCCCAGTTTATCCTGGGATTTTTCATCCCACAAAGCAGGCAAACCGGCCTTGAGAACTCAACACTACAGACATAGGATACACTGGGGTGTAGAGCTGACCACCTTATCCTGTGAACGGTTTGAGGTCCGATGATTAATAAAACCCTCAACATTGCAAGGTAAAAGAGGGTAAAAGGAAGATGAGATGAGTGTTGAAAGGGAGTGAAAGAAAATCCGATGCAGCACATTCTTTAGGATTAGCGCAGTCAACTTTAACAACCATACTTAGTCAATGAGAAAAAATAAAACAGCAGCAAAATTAACTCGCTTAAGGAGTCCAATTTTAGAAAAAATGGAGAAAACGTTAAGCTTGTGGATAGATGACATGTCACAATGTCATATGCCTTTAACTCAAATGGTGATTCAAGAAAAAGCATTATTTTTTGTTTAATCACCTGAAATCTAAACAAACTGAAGAAATTGCAGAAAATTTTGCAGCTCTTGTGGTTGGTTTGAGAAATTTAAAAAACGGGCCAGAATTCATAGTGTAAAATTATCAGGAGAAGCTGCACGTACAGATTTTGAAGCTGCGAATAAGTTTCCAGAAAAACTAAAGGAAATAATTGAACACGAAAAATTTTCACCAAATTTGGTGTTCAATGTTGACAAAAACAGTTTGTTCTGGAAATGGCTACCATCAAAAAGCTTCATTTCTATTGAAGAAAAATCAGCAGCTGGGTTCAAAGCAGCCAAAGACCATTTAATGTTACTCTTTGGATCAAATGCCTCTGGTGATTTTAAATTAAAATTGTTATCAGTTTACCATTCGAAAAATCTGAGGGCACTAAAAGGTAACATAAAACAAATTTATCTGTAATATGGAAAGCTAACAGAAAAGCAAAGATTACCAAGGAGTTATTTACTGATTGGCTTGTTAACCATTTTTTGTCCAGAAGTGAAAATGGTATTGCCAAAGAAATAATTTTGAAGAAAAAGTTCTTTTATTGTTGGACAATGCTCTGGGACATCCTACTGATCTTAATATGTTAGACACATACATTCCTGTCAAAGTTGTCTTTCTTCCAGCAAACATAACTTCCCTGATTCAACCGATGGATCAGGGAGTAATAGCAACATTTAAAACTTATTTATCTGTGTGGTACATTAAGCAATTTAATTGAACTAGAAGATAAAGAGCAAATGTCAATTAAAACTTTTTTTGGAAAAACTACACCATCATCATCATCATCAAATTCCTGCCATGTACCCTCAAGGGGTGTACAGGATATGACAGTACTACATGAAAAAATTACATCATTACTAACTTCCTATCTACAATTTTCCTCCAAATCAGTCTGTTACTTGTCAAGACTCCAACATTATCAGATCTTATATTTCTATCGTCTAAGGCACTTTGTACCGTATCAATCCACCTATATCTTGGTCTTCCTCTGGGTCGTTTTCCTGCCAACCTGGCAGAGAACACTGGTTTTGCTAATCTTTCCTCTCCCATTCTATTTAAGTGACCATACCATCTGAGATTAGCTCTGCTAACGCATTCCTGGATGCTGACAATGTCAAGTTCTTTCCTAATATCCTCATTTTTAATATGATATTGCCATTGATGCCATCTGTTCACGCCTCTAATCTTTCTCAGGACTCTCATATCTGCGGTCTCTAGTCTTTGGTCAAGTGTTTTACTTCTGACCCAGCTCTCAGATCCATAAGTTAAAATTGGTTTGAACACAGTCTTGTATACAGCTAATTTAGTGTTCCGACTAATTTCTTTCTTATTCCATATGAATTTATTCAATTGACTTCCCACGATACCAGCTTTGCTGATTCTGTTGTCTATTTCTATATTTAGTTTACCATCTTCAGTAAAAATTGTGCCTAAGTAGCTGAAATGTTTTACTTGTTCCACAGGTTCATCATTCACAACACAGTTGACATTTTCAATGATTCTGCTATTTTCATTGTCTTTGTCTTTTTATTGCTGACCTTCATACCATATCTATTACAACAGCTATTCAATTTAGTCAGAGAATCTTGCAGACTTGTAGCGGATTTATTTAGAAGTATAACATCATCCGCATAAAGCAAAGAGCTGACATTAACATCTCCAATTTTGATAACAGGTTTAATACCACATTCCTTCATAATGTGATCCATATAGATAATGAATAACAGAGGGAATAATGTACATCCTTGTCTCACACCAGATTTAACATTGAACCATCTTCCTGTACTTCCTTCAATTCTAACTGCTGACTCACAATTCAAATAAAGACTAAGTATTGCTTGATATAATGCCCCATTGACACCATATAACTGCAGCGTATTGAATAGCTTCTCTCTTGGCACCTTGTCATATGCCTTTTCCAAATCAACAAAACTTAAATACAGATCTTTGTTATATTCCCATGCTTTCTCGACTATTTGTCGTAAAGTGAAGATCTGATCCTGACAGCCTCTATTTGGCCTGAATCCAGCTTGTTCTTCACCAAGCTTTTCTTCCACAATTCTTCTCAACCGTTTCTCAAGTATACTTGCATAGATCTTGCCAGGAACACTCAGTAGGGAAATACCTCTGTAATTCTCACATTCAGTTTTATTTCCCTTTTTATATATGGGTACTATGAGAGCTCTACTCCAATCATCGGGAATTCTTCCCTCTGTCCAGGCTTTCTGAACTATGCAGTGCAGCCACTGTAAGACTCTTATACCACCATACTTCAGCATTTCTGGTCGAATATCATCTACTCCTGCTGCCTTTCCACATTTCAAGCCTTTGATGGCTTTTTCTACTTCAAGTATGGATATGTATTCCTGACTGCATGCCTGGTCAGTGTTTTTTATCACTGTGCTGTCATCACTGCTTGTTTCATTTAGCAGTTTTTCAAAGTAATTACTCCATACTTCAAGGATATCTTTTTCTCCTGTTTTCATTTCACCTTTATCATCTCTAATTCCTTTTACAGCACTTTTTCCTCCATTCCTAAGCTTCTTCAACAACCTCCAGAATATTTTGCCACCTTCTTGATATTTATTTTCTATATTCTTGCCAAAGTCCTCCCATGACTTTTGTTTAGCTAGTTTTACACACTGTTTAGCTTTCTTACATTTGTCTCTGTATTCTGTAAGAGTAAAAGCCGACTTATTTGCCAGGAACTTTTGATATGCTTTCTTCTTTTCCTTCACTGCCTCTTTAACTTCCTGTGTCCACCAGGGAGTTCTGATTTTTTTTATCCTTGCACACAACCTCACCACATGCCTCTCTGGCAGAATCAATCAATGTTTCCTTCAGAGTTTGCCACTGAATCTCCAAGGTTTGATTCCTGTTCTCAAACTCTTTCATTTTCTTTACCATTAAAGAATAAACTACACCATTAAAGATGCAATTGAAAACATTAATAGCTCTTGGAAAGAAGTCACTCAGAAATGCTTAAATGGAGTTTGGCACAAATTATGGCAAGAAGTTGCACTAGAAGAAGGAAATAACATTCAAAAGATTAGAAATGAAGTTATACAGATGGCTCAATCAATAGGTTTGGAAAATGTCTACGAAGAGGATGTAAGAAATTTATTAAATGCAAAAGCTGTTTTTTCAGTGGAAATTTAGAAAAACTTGTTAGCAACAGAGCCAAAGAAAATGAAGACAAAATTAAAGAAGTTCCTACCAAAAAAGTGTTAGCAACCAAAGATTTAAAAAGGTGCTTGAATGAGGTTGAAAACGTTTGAAATTTTTTCAGTGAAAATGATCGTAATTTAGGAAGAAGTGTTATTGTTAAGCGATCAGTGTCAAATGCAATAAATCCGTATAGGCAATTATTAAATGAAAGAGAAAAAAAGCATAAACAATCAACTTTAGATTCGTATATTTTAAAATGTCATGATTTTATCTTTGTTTGGTATGTAATATTGACTTTTTATTTAATAAAGCTTTTCTTTTTCAAAAAAAAAGTCTCATTTTCTTTATGTATAAACATATCGTTATTATGGCCATAGTATTTTTACAACTGAGAAAGAAGTATCGCTTAACAAAGTAATTTCGTGGAATGCATCCTCTTTATTAATCGAGGTATGCCTGTGTATATATATATATATATATATATATATATATATATATATATATATATGGCAGAGGTTGCAAACCAATCATTTCACAAGTGAATGAAGTTGCTACAGCCATTGTGGAGCAGGCCATGAATAACAGTGCTGATTGAAAGTTGACTAACATTCTCTTTAACATTCCTTGCTTGAGTGGAGTTGAATGCTGTGTGGCTGTGGATTATTTTGTAGAAAGAGAGAGAGAGAGATGAGGCTCACTTTCACCTGAATGAAGCTTTGAATATCCACAACTGCCAAGTATGGGCTACACAAAACCCACATACAATTCAACAAATTCCTTTGAATTCACCCAAAGTTACTGTCTGGTGTGGGTTTATAGGTTCATTTATCATTGGACCATTCTTCTTTCAGGACATTTGCCAGTCAGGCCCTGTGAACTGCTCGGTTACTGCCAAGAGGTATTGCAATATGATAAACAATTTGGTTGTTTGTCTGTGCATGGATTCAGTCATTTTCATGAAGGATGGGGCCCCTTCACATATCAGTCGATCTGTACAGGAAGTTTGAGAATATTTCATAGAAGCCAGAGTGATCAGCTGTGCATTTTCCACTGCATAGCAGTCTTGTCCACGTGATTTGATCCCCTACGATTTCTGGTAGTGAGGATTTCTCAAAGACAGGGTTTATAGAGATCATCCTGATAACTTTGCCAGCACTGAAAGACAGCATAACACAGTATGTGCAAAACATCAGTCTCGACCAGCTACATTCTGCCATTGAATATACTATGCAAACGATGCAGTTTGTGGCATATCGGCAGGGCCATTCTGTGGGTTTGCGCTGCCTGGGTGCAAAATTTTTGTGCCCCTCCTTCAGTGTATTATTTATTCCCTATTTTTTATGAACATGTTCAATTATACTGCCCCTAAATTGTGCCACCTGAGTTCATTGCAGCCCAGTATGGAACGGGCCTGCATACTGGGGAAATTCAGCACATTGAACAGTACAGCCCATGAGTGCATAATGGAAGTGAATAAAAATGTGTTATTTATGCTTGTGTTACATTTCTCCTTCTTACACACACACACACACACACACACACACAAAATTACATCTACATTCAATGCATCATATAGCATCCCCAGCGGTGAATTTCAGAGCTACTTTTTTTTCTTAGATATCGCTTCTGCATGACACATCGCTTCTGCATGACACATCGCTTCCGCATGTATTCCTGCAAAGTTTCACAGCATTTGGATCACTGAGTGGTGCTCCACAAGGCCTTAAACGGGGATACTTTAATTTTGATCACCCTGTATATATATATATATATATATATATGTTAACATATATTATTAGTCTATACTAATATACATTAACATACAGAAAATTCAAAATATAAAAAACCAAGTCACTAAATATTCTTAGCTTCTGTACTCCTAAACAAACAAAAAAACTTGAATATACACTACTGATGCTCATCACAGCATATTTATCCTTAAACAAAAAATTACTGTAAAAAATAGTAAATGAAAAATTATAACAGAAAAAAGCATGGCATGCTTAATATATTTTAACAGAACTCCATACAATAATTGCTTTCGGAATATTTCTGAACTAAGAATTTTATTTAAAAAAACTGACTTACAGCTTGATCAGATCCAACAAAAGATATTGCTTTGATGTCAGGATTATCACAGATAAATGTTACAGCTATAAACAAAATGAAAGTATGTACTATATATGGCAGGAAAAATATAGAAACAGAAATAAAACATTATGTAGCAATATTCATGACTATGTTTAAAAATTTTTAAGTCTCAAATTTTAATGGTAATATCTGTAAAGGTTAACCTGTACCTCAATGTTTGACCTTCTCTTCAGAATAATTTTAGTAATGCTATCACCATTCCTTATGCACAGGGTGCGTCTGAAACACAGCCAGAATTTAAAATAAATAAATAAATAAATAAAAATACAACCTCTGCACTGGCTTCAAACATCACTTGCAGACTACCCTTATCCATTCCCTTAAAAACTAATTCATTTCTCTTTAAGTTCCTGGTGTATATAGAGTTCCTTGTTCCTATAAGCTGGCCTATCATGAACAAACTAGAATACTGGCCATCATCTACATGGAAGAACATGTGGATAGTAACTAATCTACTAATATGTCCACAGACAATGGGAAAAAAAAGTACATTGGTAACCATGACTATAGATAGTCAGGTCTGGCAAACTATACTTTAGATACCATATACCCAGAATCAAAAGGGGAAAAAAAAACAAAAAAAAAAACACCATTCTCTATCACAACAAGTTTAAAAGTGAGACTTATTTGAATTTGCGGCTGCCCTCAAAAACCAGAATAAACTGAATAAATGTGGAAGTGTTAAACTTTCCAAAATAAGGAAAACATTAATCCTCATAGAGTTATCATACAGCATCCAGTGATACCAAATGCAAATTAACTAACTAAAAAAATAATTGCCTTGAATTCTTAAAGTCATCTGAGAAAAACATTTTTTGTTAATTACAGGTCTAAATCTTTGGGAAGTGCTTTAAAATGGGGATAATGATGGATACTGTACTAGAGAAAATGCAGTTACTAAATAAAAAATATATTAAAAAAATTATTTATTCAATACTAAATGCATTAATATGAAATTTTCAATTAGAATAATTAGAAAAATATTAATAACCTTCATGCTGGCCATGGATAACATTAACAACTCCATCAGGAACACCGCATTCCTTTAATAATTCAATTAAAATCATTGAGGCACCAGGATCCCTCTCTGATGGTTTCAGTACAAAAGTATTTCCACACACCAAAGCCAGGGGAAACATCTAAAATAAAATTGTTTTAAAGTATGCTTTAAGGAATGGACAAATGGAGGTGTCTTGTGTTAATCAAATTTTAAAATGTTTATAGTTCTGAATCTTCAAAACAACTGATAATAACCAACAATTCAGAATAGCAATCAATTAATCCTTCTTAAGCAAACACATAGTATTCTTACATTCTTCATGATGTCTTATATATAATTTATGTCAAAATACTCCAAACAACTTGCCATTAAAATGATGTCATCTACAGTAACAGTAGAAATTATCTTTTAGAACAGTGGTTCTTAACTTGAGATGTGTGCACCCCTGGGGGTGCGTGAAAGCATTTCCAGGGGGTGTGAGAGAAGTTTCTAAATTTTGACCCAGATTCAATGGAGAACAGCTATTTAATAAAAGATGATCTTATTGAAATACGAGCCAATGCACGTATTCAAATGAAATTTGAAAAACTGGACTTAACAATTCTGGTGTACACAGTTAGAACCTTATCCACAGCTGGCAAAAGCAGCATTGCAGACACTTTTACCATTTGTCACCACCTGCCTGTGTGAAATGGGATTTTCATCACTTTTGCACATAAAAACAAAAGCCAGAAATCGCTTAAATGCAAGTGATGACTTACGTGTGGCTCTTTCAAAAAAGGAGCCTCGCTTCAAAAGTATTATTATGAATAAACAACAACATAGCAATTAAAATTGAGATATTGTTTTGTATGTATATGTATGTGTTTATTTTTCAATAAATAAATGATCTTACAATAGATGTAATTTCCTAAATAAAGAAATAGAAACACATTTTTCAATGCAATGCGATAACTTATTTTTAGATTCAAGGGGGTGCTGATCACTAAAAAGGTTAAGACCCACTGTTTTAGAAGAATAAATTATACAGATATATATATATATATATATATACATACATATACATATTATACAGATAATATATATTAATAATATGTATATATTATTAATATACATGGTGTCCATAGTACACTACTGTGTACATAGTATACAATAGAAAACAAATTCTATGATAGTTAAAAATCAAACATATTTTGGACTGCATGATATAATCCATTATTAGTATGACCATTACAGCAAACTAATTCAAACAAGAAGAATATTTAACAATTAACTGTCAAAGACAAGTGCCACATTACAGTGAGAGAGAAAAAAATGGAAAGTATGCATTTAATTCACAGACAAAATTTACAGTTATTCCTGTTTTCAAATATTTCATTATGTATATTACATATTATAATCTGTTTTTTCACTTATTTTTTTCTGATAATGTGAAACAAGTATTTTCGTGAAACTAGATGAGCAGTCAATAAATTATTCTATACCATCTGTTTCTTTCATGTGGAAGAATACCAGCAATGCATTTCTAGTATGTTATACCTCCACATAGGCCTACACAATAATAACTTGAAGACTTGTTCTTTGGTAATACATAATTCTACTTTGATATTAATTTGCATATAAAATAACTATTGGCAATTGTATGAATTGAGATTCCATTTTTGGTGGACAAACTAGATAAATTCTCATTTAATTTTCGTCGCCTGGTTAAATAAGGCCCCCGTTGTTTTCGCCAGGGAACCAGGGCGAACAGCGAAAAGTCAGTTAATGGAACAAATCTGAAAGCACACCCCAACTCAACATCACCAGAGTTAAAGATCGGTACTATCAACATAAGAAGCCTGAATGGCAAAGAAATGGAGCTAGTTGAAGAATTAGATAAGTACCAGATCGACATAATAGGGGTGACTGAAACAAAAAAGACAAAAACTGGTGAGATCTTTCTCAGCAAAAAATACAAAACATTATATTCAGGAAATGACAATCAAGGAAAAGAAGGAGTAGCCATAGTATTCAATACAAAATACGAGGCTAATCTTCTTGAATGGCAGGCAGTCTCAAGTAGAGTGATGTGGGCAAATATCAGAATGGGGAATTGGACAATGAGACTTATTTCTGCCTATGGCCCCACAGAAGGTTCTACTAAGGTAGAAGTGGAGGAATTTTTTGAGGCTTTAGAAAAAGCAACTGACATAATGAAAAAGGAAAAGTTTGTCCTTGTTGGGGATCTAAATAGCAGAGTAGGAAATGATTGTGAGACATACAAAAATATTTTGGGAAAATTTGGAGAAAAGAGCAAAGCTAATAATAATGGCAAATACCTGTTGGATTTCTGCTCAGGACATGGACTGGTTATTACTAACACCATGTTCCAACATAAAAATGTGCACAAATTCACATGGAGAGAAGAGGCAAGGAATAAGAAAAGTCTCATTGACTATGTTATTGTTGAGAGTGATGTTTTCTCCCTGGTGCAGGACACCAGAGTGTACAGAGGATTTGAAATTGGAAGCAATCACTATTTAGTCTTGAGCAGGATAAAATTGAATTTCATATTGAAAAGAATAACATGTAAGAAAGTTTTAAAGCGAATAAAAGTTGAGCAGCTCTCAGATGTGAACTGTAGACTAAAATACACAAAGATTATTGAAGAAAAAATGAAAGAGTTTGAGAACAGGAACCAAACCTTGGAGATTCAGTGGCAAACTCTGAAGAAAGCAGAGTTTGCCACTGAATCTCCAAGGTTTGGTTCCTTTTATAGCACTCTATAAAAGGAGTTAGAGATGATAAAAGTGACATGAGAACAGCAGAAAAAGATATCCTTGAAGTATGGAGTAATTACTTTGAAAAACTGCTAAACGAAACAAGCAGTGATAGCAAAGTGGTAAAAAACACTCAACAGGCATACAGTCAGGAATACATATCCATACTTGAAGTAGAAAACGCCATCAAAGGCCTGAAATGTGGAAAGGCAGTAGGAGTAGATGATATTCGACCAGAAATGCTGAGGTATGGTGGTATAAAAGTCTTACAGTGGCTGCACTGCATAGTTCAGAAAGCCTGGACAGAGGAACGAATTCCCGATGATTGGAGTAGAGCTCTAATAGTACCCATATATAAAAAGGGAAATAAAACTGAATGTGAGAATTACAGAGGTATTTCCCTACTGAGTGTTCCTGGCGAGATCTATGCAATTATACTTGAGAAACAGTTGAGAAGAATTGTGGAAGAAAAGCCTGGTGAAGAACAAGCTGGATTCATGCCAAATAGAGACTGTCAGGATCAGATCTTCACTTTACGACAAATAGTCGAGAAAGCATGGGAATATAACAAAGATCTGTATTTAAGTTTTGTTGATCTGTAAAAGGCATATGGCAAGGTGCCAAGAGAGAAGCTATTCAATATGCTACAGTTATATGGTGTCAATGGGGCATTATATCAAGCAATACTTAGTCTTTATTTGAGTTGTAAGTCAGCAGTTAGAATTGAAGGAAGTACAGGAAGATGGTTTAATGTTAAATCTGGTGTGAGACAAGGATGTACATTATCCCCTCTGTTATTCATTATCTATATGGATCACATTATGAAGGAAAGTGGTATTAAACATGATATCAGAATTGGAGATGTTAATATCAGCTCTTTGCTTTATGCAGACGATGTTATACTTCTAAATAAATCCACTACAAGTTTGCAAGATTCCCTGACTAAATTGAATAACTGTTGTAACAGATATAGCATGAAGGTCAGCATTAAAAAGATAAAGACAACGAAAATAGGTAGAATTGTTGAAAATGTCAACTGTGTTGTGAACGAGGAACCTGTGGAACAAGTGAAACATTTCAGCTACTTAGGCACGATTTTTACTGAAGATGGTAAATTAAATATAGAAATAGACAACAGAATCAGCAAAGCTGGTATGGTAGGAAGTCAATTGAATAAATTCATATGGAATAAGAGAGAAATTAGTCGGAACACTAAATTAGCTGTATACAAGACAGTGTTTAAACCAGTTTTAACTTATGGATCTGAGAGCTGGGTCAGAAGTAAAACACTTGACCAAAGACTAAAGGCCGCAGATATGAGAGTTCTGAGAAAGATTAGAGGTGTGAACAGATGGCATCAATGGCAATATCATATTAAAAAAAATGACAATATTAGGAAAGAACTTGACATTGTCAGCATCCAGGAATGCGTTAGCAGAGCTAATCTCAGGTGGTACGGTCACTTAAACAGAATGGACGAGGAAAGATTAGCAAAACAAGTGTTCTTTGCCAGGTTGGCAGGAAAAAGACCCAGAAGAAGACCAAGATATAGGTGGATCGATACGGTACAAAGTGCCTTAGACGATAGAAATATAAGATCTGATAATGTTGGAGTCTTGACAAGTAACAGACAGATTTGGAGGAAAATTGTAGATAGGAAGTTAGTAATGATGTAAATTGTTCATGTAGTACTATCATATCCTGTACACCTCTTGAGGGTACATGTCAGGAATTTGATAAGGAGGATGATGATAATTTTCTTGTTTTACAACAGTTTAAAATGAACTGATTTGCGTTATTATTTTGAGCTACTTGAAGGTTCCTTATTTTTGTTAGCCCTTGTTTTAAAATGTAATCTGTGCATACATTCTAAATGTCTTATCAATCCACTAATGTTTTGATTCCTTACACAAAATTTTCTTTGGACAGCAATTGCATTGAACTGCTTCCTCATTTTTATATTTCTTAAAAGTGTTTTAAAACTTTGGATTGATATTGGTTTTCATTTTGAAGATCAAGTGATTAATTTTAAAATTGTAAAATTAAGAAAAATTAAAATTATAATTTTTTTCTTACCAACAAGTTAGCAATTATGATCTAAATTTAAAAATAAAAATAATAACATCACCATACATTACCACATGAAAGTCTGTTGGCTACTGGTTTATTATATTATTACTATCCTAAGATCCCATGGAGTCAAAGACTCATCTAGGCGGTCCCTTTCTCATACACACAGCTCAACATATCACACCTTAAACACATTCCAATTCACTGCAGACACCCAACTCTCAAGCAAGGTAATGAATGATTCCAATCATTCACAATTCTGCATGCAAAAAACCTGCTTCTCACTCTCTTGTTCACACCCTTCTCATAAAGCTTCAAGGGATGACCTCTGGTTCTCCCCTGATCTCCCACCGTTTTATGAAAAACCTCTTCATTACTTATCCTGTGACAACCCCTTACCAACTTGTACATCTCTATCATATCACCCCTCCTCCTCCGATCCACTAGACTTCTAAACCTTCTCAACCTTTCCTCATATTCACATTCCAGAGATCAGAAACTACTTTAGTCAATTGCCTCTGGACCTTATCCAACATCTCTTCATCCTTTTGAAAACTAGGTGACCAAATCTCTGCACAGTATTCCATATGTGGCCTAATCAAGGCCTTATACAATGGAACAAGAATCTCCTTACTTCTACATGTATCCTCGGCATCATTCCCAGAATTTGTGTTGTCCTCACAATTTTGGCAATGTGTATTCTCTAAATTTTAGATCCTTATCCATTATCACCCCAAGATCTATTTCCTCCACCTCAAACAATATATCCCCACCAAAACATAAATTCTACATCCCATCTTTGTTTCTCCAACCTTACATTCGAACCGACATCCCCAGTCATGTGCCCATTCATGATAAGTAATGATTTTCCCCAGGTGAGGTTTTTGTTTAACTAACTGCCTGATAAGATGAGTAATGCTGTGAATAAACTGACTCAAGAATGACTAAGTGTAATAAAAATGTTTATTACATGCGGCTGTTTTGTTGCACTTGATTTATAGTCGTATTCAGTGCTCAACTGAATCTACTCATCCACTTGTTAGTGGGGAGTAGATTTCACTAGTTGGTGAGTGGCTGCAGAATGAACAAAATAGAGTCTTTTTTATTTAATAAAAATAAATAACTTCTTCAACCATAATGCTGTAGCACTATTTATCATTCTGTGGAACTTCTATTGGCTTATTGGAACATTTTTAAAATAATGAGCTGACATGTCTTTAAAATACTGAGTACTTGATGAATAGTTTCATTAATTTGTTATAAATTTTAAATCATCATTCATTATGTATATGATACAATTGAATTGTTTCTCGGGCTGTATGGCATGTGGCACCATCTTGTTGAAACCACATGTCGTCCACATCCATATCTTGCAATTTAGGCACAAAAAACTGGATTATCATGTTGCGATAGCGAGCACCATTAACTGTTATTCCCTTACCAGCCGCATTTTCGAAGAAGAATGGACCGATAATGCCTCTAGCCCAAAATCCGCACCAAACAGTGACACGTTGTGGATGCATTTGTTTCTCAACAATCACTCATGGATTTTCTGAACCCCAAATGTGACAATTTTGTTGATTAATGAAGCCATCAAGATGAAAATGAGTCTCATCACTGAAGATGATTTTGTTCGAAAAATAAGCATCCACTTGTTGTTGTTCCATAATCCATTCAACGAACTCTCTTCGCTGTGTGTGGTCAGTAGGCTTCAGTTCTTGAGTCAATTGAACTTTGTAAGCATAAAGATGCAAATCTTTTGTGAGAATACGCTGTAGAGAGCTTCTCAAAATGCCCAATTCAAGACCACGGTGCCGAATTGATGTTCCTGGACTCTCAGCAACACTCTCACGAACTGCTTCGATGTTTTCTGTTGAACGACTTGTTGAAGGACGGCCAGAGTGTATAAGATCACTAATTGATCCAGTTTCCTTGAAATTTTTAATTAATTTTTTCACAGTTGATGAAGTTAAATCACTATTCCAACCATATTTTGTACGAAAATTGCAAACTGTAGCTGCCAAACCTTCATTATTTTTAAAATATTGCTCAACGATGATGCGTTGTTCTTTCGTGTAGCGCTCCATTTTTAATAACCCTGAACTATCAGCTGTCACGCTGTCTTTTTTTTCTCGTTGGCAACACTTTACCGCACAAATGGCGCTAAATTTAAATCTTGCGTGAATTTTGGGACACCCCATAGTTTAACATGTAGAATGTTAATAACATTCTCTATTAGAAAGATCTATTTGTTGCATAGATCTGCCACTTTTTTTTATATTGTTTGAATATGTTACAGATTGGTATATGATATACTAATGTTTGGTATCTTCTAAAAAAGCAAGTCTTCGCCTTACCTTTCCCATAATGTATGGCAATACAAGTCAGCTGAAAAGAAATGTACAGTGCATTATGGGATTCTGGGGCAATCTGACGTGAAGTCATCTGCCTCCATATACTTATATTCATGTTTTTATCCTTTACACTCAGGTAAAGGATAAAAACATGAATATAATTTCTTGTTAAGAAATTTTAAAACCCACTTGCAGCCTAAATGTAAACTGCTTTAAATCCATCCCTAGGGCACCATAACAGTTATTTTATCAATTATAATGTTGAACTGTTCTTCATTCATTCTTATGTATGCTCAAGAGGTGTACAGAGATACTATGAAAGTACACTGTGAGAACTTCACATTATGACTAACTTCATATTCAAAATTTTTCTCCACATTAAAATCTTATCTTTCAGGACTGAAATATTGCCAGATCTTATATTGCAGTCTTCTAAGACACTTCTAACTGTGTCAATCCAACTAGATCTTGGATTGACACATTGATCAAGATTGATCTTGGTTTTCCACTTGAGTCTTTTTCCTGGCATCAAACATCTGTTTTACTAACCTTTCATTTACCATTCTGTTTAAGAGCTCATGCTACATGAGATTACCTCTCAATGACAACAATGTCAAGTTCTTCAGCTATTTTTCAAAAGAGACATAAAGGAATCAATTTAGGATCTAAAGTACATAAGTCAAACTTCTAATATTCATTACCTGAAACAGATAAAAATCTTAACAGAAATATGTCAACAAAAGAACTATTATGAGTACTAATCATGTACTGCAATAATGCACAATAAATTAGAGCAAACTGTTTGTAACTTGTAAAACACTGAAAATCATATCAATATTTCATTAGCAGAATCTTAATGATAAATGTCAACAAATGTGATAAATGACAACCAGCCAGCCTGGTTAGCCGAGTGGTTAGCATAGCATATCCACTCTCCAGCCAAAAGGCTATGGGTTCGAATCCTGCCGTGGGCATGGATGTTTGTCTGTGAAAATACTAGTGGTAGTCAGCGGTAGATGGCGTTAGTGTAGATGATGGAGGTAGTGGCAATTGGTGGAGACGGAGAGTTGTAGAGTAGATACCCTCCCTCGATGAGTCTTTGGACTCCCTGGAGGAGTTGTGTAATAATAAATAATAATAAATAAAAAATAACTCTTTTTTATATATTAACCATCAAAGCAGAACACTATATAAATAAACATGTATAATGCCTTTCTTTTGCATATTTCAATATTTAAAAAAAGGACCTGTTAAAAAAGGATTTAGTTTTGGTCCTTCCTTGGCAAATTTTATCAATCCTTTCTTGAATTTCTGAACATAAGAAACATCAATGGAAAAATTAGATACGTCCCACATTAACATAATTAGTGTTATCAAAACAAAGAAGAGAACAAGAGGTGAGGTTCTTCAAAATAACAACTACGGAATGTTATATTCAGGCAATAATGATCAGAAAAAGGAAGGAATAGCTATAGTATTTCAATCCTAAACACAAAAATAATCTTAAAAGACACTATATGAAGTAGAATGATGTGGAGAAACATCATTCTACTCAGCCGTTAGAAATGAAGGAGGCACAGGAAGAAGGTTTGATGTAAAATCAAGTATAAGACAAAGATGCATGCTATCTCAACTATTATTCACCATCTGTTATATGGATCAGTTATTAAGTGGCATAAATCTGATATTCAGAATCAGAGACGTTCAACTTGGTTCTTTACTGTATGCAGATGATGTTATATTCCAAAATAAATCCAGAACAAGTCTGCAGATTCCTTAATTAACTGGATAATAATTGCAACAAATTAGCTATGAAAATTAGCAATAAAAATATAAAACTATGAAAACAGGCAGGTAAAACCTGGGACCAAATAAAATAAATCAAATTCAGTCCCAGGTACTATCTTGCAGCCAGCCTGCAGATTAGTTTAACTGATTATCTTGTCTGAGATTTGCTTTCATCAAAGGAAGGGAAAATGAAGTGACATCTTTCTTGTAGAAAGTAATACAGGACTGCAATTTTGTATCAATGAAGTTCATAAGGTTCTCCTCACCTGACTGAAGATGGCACCTTGCAAAACATGACAAAGGTCATGTTTCACCAGGTGTTGACTGATACTCCAGATTACAGCATAAGAAATCTCTTTTTGATCTTCCTGGCTTGAAAATTTTTACCTCATTCTGTCAATTTCATTTGTTGTCTTTACTGTTCTAATTCTATAAACCACTTAAATTTCAGTTTAAATGCAAATTAACTTCTTTTTTTTCATTCTATTCTAGCAAAATTTAACCTACAGCTTAGAAAGTCAACAATTTCTGCCATTAATTAAAAAAGGGAGCACAGGATTTATTCAGAACTCACCAACACCATGTCACCTAATCAACTTATTAAACTCCTTTCTCAAGTACTGCAGAAATTAGTACTCAAAGTGATGTTCTTTAAATCTCTAAGGCATTATTTTTCTATGTGAGTCCTGCCCACAAAAGGATGTAAGCCTATAAGTACATTAGTAATTATCACTGTTGGACTAAAGACATTCACAAAAACTCCCATAATATCCATACAGAAATAGGCTAGCCTGCTTATTGAGAATGGATATGTTATCCACTCAGCTAACAGCCTGTCATTTGTTAAGATTTGCAATAAAGACTTTCTAGGTAATCTTCTATCATTAGCAATTAGATTAAATGATTATGTCTCTAACTACTACTCATTGCATGTGATAGCATGCATGAATCTTTGTTCTCAAATTCTGCAAGTAATGCTGGAGTGTCTTGATATGTTTTTTTCCACTTGCACTCTTCATTCTATATATTAACAAGTCATCTTTTTTACATATATTTTCAGAAATTTACAATCAACACATATTCAAATTCAACAGTAACTTTCTTTCTAAATCTTCAATCTGTTCAGAGTACTTCTTATTAAAGCTTAAAAAAAATTATTACTTCCTTTTTATAGAAACAAAACTTACCCAGAGAGGAATCATAGCAGGAAAGTTAAAAGGAGTTATACCAGCACAAATACCCAGAGGTGTTCGATAAGAAATTGTATCCATGTCCTTTGCAATAGAAGGTAAGGTTTCTCCTAACTGAAGAGAGGTTACACTACAAGCATGTTCTACCACCTCTGAAATAAAGAATAAATGGTGCCTGCCTTGTAATGAAAAATGAATCATAAATAAAACATACTCTACCTATTACACTTATAACTACTGTTAGTATGTCTGTATGAAAATTTTGATAGTACAGGCATACTTTGAAGCATTTTCATGAAGCTCGTAATTGATCTGAATTATTCCATAGTAACTAAGGCTATTTAGGCAAGTGTATTATATCTGATAAATATATATTCATGATTAACAAATATAATACAATATTGGTAGGTTTGTCTGTTTTCTGTGAGGAAAAAAGGGCTCTCACCATCTCCAGATGAGACAGACTAATTGAACTTTAATGAAATGTCATTATAAAGAATCTTTGCAAGTTATGCAAGATTCAATCCCAAGTCTTTTTTTCTAAATAGTGCTGTTGTTATCCAGTTTCACTATGGAGCCACTCCTAAAAATTCAAAAGCACTGAAAATAAGCATATTGTGAAATAAGTTTTTCTCTAAGAAAGGTATTATAAATAAAATCGATTTCCTGAAGAACGTCAAAAATCAAGAATATTCTATTTTTAAAAATAGAAGTTGTAAGCTTATGTCTAGTCATTAGAAAGGGAACTGACCTACATAAAAAGGCAAACTAGTTCTTGTTGGAGATCTAAAAAGCAGAGTAAGAAATTGAATTCCAAACATATAGAAATGTTTTGAAAAAATCTAGAGAAAGGAGCAAAGCTAATAATTATTGTAAGCAACTGTTGGATTTCAGGAGATGAACTATTCATTACTTAGATTGTGTATTAACAAATTTGTGCACAAATTCACATGAAAAACATGCAAGAAATAAGAAAAGGCTCATTGATTATTTTACTGTAATAGTGATATCTTGAACACTGTCAAAATATTGGCATATGCAGAAATTTGAGGATGTGATCACATTTGATTTGGAACAGGATAAAAATGAATATCACATTGAAATGAAATGTATGAAAATTTTAAAAAGAAACAAAGTTAAACAGCTTTCAATGGAACAAACTCAAATATACAAATATTATGGGGAAAAAATATCAGCTCAAGAACAAGAACAAACCTTGGTGATCCAGTGGCAAAATCTACAGGAAATGGTCACTGATTCTGTCAGGGAGTCGGTAAATATTTGATGAACATGAGTTCATCAAATATTTACTAAGCAAAATTAGGAGAATAAAAACATAACATCAATGGCAGCCATATTAAAAACGAAGATATTAATGTGTGAGGTGAACTAATCTACAGTGATCTAATTAATCTCACTTAACATGCACATCAGGAACAGACAAATCATTATGTTGTACCTGTATCTGACAATATTAAAGACCTCACAAATAACAGATTACTTTGAGAGAAAGTTGCTGATAGGAAGCTAATAATAATAATAATGCAAACTTAATTACATAGTACTATCACAGTATTCTATCATATCTCAAAGGATCTTGAGGTACATATCATCACATTATTGATTCCCGATATGTACCTCAAGGCCTCTTGAGATATGATAGATGGATTCTATTGGATGAGAATTTGGCTCACTGGTATCTGCAATTACTTATTTGCTTTCTGGATGCTAAGTGAATGTACATTTCAATTATTGTTGCACTATGGTTATGCCTATCTAGCACAGCTGCAGTTATAGAAACAACACTGATTTTTATGGATTTGTTGGTGCAACTCTTGCAGCAACAGAAGCCAAAGTACAGAAATGTCCTTTGTATGATACAGATTATCAGTAGCAAGGAAGAAAAATATATTGTTTTAATTATCATCAATTATTTACAGCTCGTCAAATTATTATCAGCTTATTATATTTTATCATCATTTAAAATAGCATAATTTACTAATGGAAGGCATTTGATGAAACCTATATGAAACTATGCTTCAAAAATTTGCCAAATTTGATCAATATATATATATATATATATATATATATAGATAACTCATATACAATTGTATCTTGTTATAGCAAAAGATTCAATATAATGATGATCCTTTATAATAGAATGGTGCTGTAAAACTCTATGTAACTTGGAAATACCAAAGCACTTGACATCAATTTTTACAGAGGTCAAGTCTCATGAGATTGTTACAAAAATAACCTTGTATGTCTCTATATATTTTATGCTAAATATTAATGTAAATAACCCTATGGAAATTGACTGTACTTACTGCTTTAACAAAAATTTCTAGAATGTCAAAAACAAAGACAATGCTTTGCCACTGGAACTTTGTATAATAGCTTTGTATAAGGGCAGAAGAAAGTTGTTTGCGAGCTCTGCGTACAAACACCCTCAAAGGTTAGTGTCAAAGATATCGGAAAGTTTCAGACAAGTTTCCACTGCCCGAAAAGATAGGATTAAAGGAGTGCACGGAGGAGAAGAAAGAACAGGTCGGTCTTAACAAAAGACAAGGAGTTGTGCCGAATTCTTCGGGGATTACAGCCTTTCATGCAAGGTCCCGGAGAACGTGAAATAAAACGGGACTGAGCCGAACATCGTAGTGGGCAGTTAGAGGCAGAAGTTCCAGGAGTAGAATCCAGAGGACCAGACATTACGGCGAGCCCAAGCCAGAGGTGAAGAATGGGAATGACGAGAGAACAGCTGATGTAAATACCTGAGGCAGTTTCGGTTGGATGTCATTGCAGCGGGAGATCTACCTAAGCTTTTCGAGTACCGGAAAATTGCAGCCCAAAGCACACCAACATCCCGACAAAATGCCCCCTGATGCAAAACTCTCCAGATGGAAGTCTAAGACCCGAGATGAAAGGAAAAGCATAGGGACTTTGCTGCAAGACCTCTGGATGAGTGTTCGACACAAAGCCTCTGTAAGTTTGTTCCATTTTTTGTTGTACATTCCTTTTCGTAATCTAGGAGATACGTGATAGATGGACTGATAAGAAATAGTAATAAAAAGTGTCTATAAGAGAGTCCTCTGATTTGTTATCATTTGGAATATAATTTGTGAGATAAGTTGGCATAGCTAGCTAACTTCTTTGTGAGTAAATTAGAGTTTCAATAATTTGATTTAATAAATGGAGAAGTAATTGAGTAAATTATATTGTATAATTTAGTATTGAAAAGGGAAAGTTTGTTTCTTTATGCTAAAAATCTAATGGATAGGTAGAGAGAGTAACCTCCCTATCTTTTGATTAATGTACTTTTGTATTAATGTAAATAAATGTTATATTTATATACAGTACCGCCTGATCTTTTAATTTACAATGCACTGTTTCTAAATAAACTTGGACCTGTGAGTGGGAAACAACTAAGGCATTAAAAACGTAGTTTAAGTACTTGAGAAACCACGACTGTTTATGTAAACTTTATTGAAGGAATTTATGCTAGTAAGAGAGAGAGAGATCTACCGGATGCATTACTGAGTCTTATGCCGATATAGAAATACTGGTGGTGCAGTCTTAACAAATAAATTTTCCAGTGTTCATAGGCATACGACTAGTAAATACGAAAGGTGGATAAACATAGTATGCAACAGAATAAGTAAGAAAGGTTATGAAAGCAAAAATGTACTGCTATAAAGAATAAAGAATATATTACAAAAATAGAGCAAAAATTAAAGTGTAAAAGATTTAAGGTAAAGATTACATCACATTGCAGTACACTAATAAGGTATAATAACGTAGGACCCCCACCATTCGTTACAGTGCTATGAATCTCTGAATGGACCTTTCTAGTAATTTATTCTGAAGAAAGTTGACAGCCAAAGCACTACGAATAACTGAAATATCTGATTTTCTATTCAAATTTATGCATTTGCTATGGAATAATTCTCTCTCACACATACATTTTATGTTTTTCAATTACTAATTTTTATCAATCAGTGTATGATTTAACTTCAAATGACATAATACAAAAAAGAATGTCATTACAAAATACTTACGTAATCCTCTGTGGACATCACCTTCTGCATCAATTAATGTCTTTCCTTGCTCAAGAGTAATGTTTTCAGCAAGCCTTTTCTTTAGAAAGAAAAATAAAAACATCAATATATTTAATGTATTTCATTCATAGTCAACATTCAGAGTTTTTAATATTTATTAACAATATACACTTAGCATTTTTCTATGGTAATTATAAATACACAAATGGGTAATATTTTTTTTTTAAATTCATATCTCCTCTTTTCGTCCTATCATACAAATATGGATGCAAAGTGTCTGCTGCACTCATGATAACAGATTTAAAGTGAAGGAATAATAAATGCTAATTCAAAAGAATGGTAATCTTGGAAATATCTACAGAAAATGTGCACAGGAAAAAATGACTATATATATATATATATATATATATATATATATATATATATATACATACACAAAATAAGGAGAATTAATTAAGAATAAATGGTCACTGTTTATTTTAATTACTTCTCTCTTTCTCTTTGAAAAAATTGCATCTAATTCAGAGATATCTTCTTGGCAATGACAATGGTATTTCCACAGTAGGGTGGTTTATAACAATATTATTTTTATTTTGATAATCCAAATTTAATGTTAATAGGTTTCTTTCTCTACTTTCTGTCAATTCCAAGATTACCATTCTTTTGCACAATGAAACTTGTGGAGAATTCATGACTAAACAAACACACGTAATAACCACATTAATAAATTTTAATAAGTAAACATTTCATCCTAAGTGTCTTAGGATCAGTACAGTTAATTCAAACAATACTAGGAATAACATACAGTTAGGGCGTATGATTACAATGGAATCCGAATATGCGTGCAATAGCGTGTTATAGAATTAAATTAAAATATCTGGAGGGGAAAAAAAAGATTACAAGCTAACATATATAAAAAAATTATTTTACACAATTTTGTATAACAATTTCCCGCAAGTAATACCACTGCTGTTCTAGATACCATATCATATGACCAAAAAATGAATTTACTACTCCAAGATCAAAATACATATGCCAAACTTGTTTGGCATATGTATTTCGATCCTACAAAAAGACAGCTCAACAAGTTACTTGATGAAACCACTTCCTTAGATAAAGAAACAATAAAAAAACTCAGGACATACCATGCTAGACTTCCTAGGATATACAGTTTACCTAAGCTTCACAAGAATAACGTTCCACTCAGACCCGTCGTGAATTCTATTAGCAGCCCGACTTACAAATTATCAAGATTTTTATCTAACTTTCTCTGTCCTCACATAGGCAACTCAGCCTCATCAATTAAAAATTAAACAGAGTTTCACGGAAAAATAAGACATTCAACCGTTGGAAGCTGACATGCTAATTAGCTTTGACACTGTCTCCCTCTTCACTAATATTCCCCATAAGGAAATGGTAGTCTTGTTAACTCAAAAATTTCCATCTGATATTGTTAAATTATTCAAATTTGTTATTACGTCTGGTTACTTCACTTGGAAAGAGAAAATTTACAAGCAAGAGGAAGGAACAGCAATGGGGTCTCCCTTATCACCAAACTTAGCCAACCTGTTTCTAGAATACCTTGAAGAAAAAATTTTCACATTTAAACCCAAACCAAAAATTTGGCTATATGTTGATGACGTGTTTGCTGTCTGGGGTCATTCCAAACAAGAACTACACCTGTTTCTAGATAAAATAAATCTTCTTCATCCTCGCATCAAATTCACACTAGAAAAAGAATCTCCACGGTGTATCTCCTTTCTGGATTTACACATCCAAAGAAAAGAAGATGGTTCCATCTCCACTTCTGTCTATCGCAAGCGGACATTTTCAGGTCGCTACATTCACAATTCTTCCGCTCATCATCCATCTCAAAAATTTGGCATCATTAAATCATTAGTTGCCAGAGCGCACATATTCTGCTCCTCTGAAGAATCTCTAAACCAAGAACTAGAAATAATCAAAAATACAGCCATACTAAATGGATACAATCTTAAAACAACTCAAAAAATCATCAGTCACTTCCCCACACACCAACCTAGACAAGAATAAGCCCATAAGATTCCCTTACCTTATGTCAAAGGCATCTCCAAACGTCATTCAAAAATTATGAAGAAATACAAACTTGCTACTACCTACAAACCAATCAACCAGATCTATAACTTATTACCTTCTCCTAAAGACAAACTCTCAACTCTGAATGCTACCTGGCACATACGAGGTTCCATGCTCCTGTAAATTGTCTTACTATGGACAGACAGGTAGATCTGTTCATAAATGCATTTTGGAACATCAAGACCATATCCATCTTATCAAACCACAGAAATCTGACCTCGCACAACAGAGTTGAAAACCCAAACCATAGGATCCATTGGAAAAAGACCAAACTTCTACATAGATCTTTATATAAACATGAACGTTTATATAAAGAAAGTGCTGAAGCCCTACTTCACAGACCAAATCTTAACTGTAATGACATTCTTGCTATTCCTAAAGTATGGGAAATTGTCATACAAAATTATGTAAAATAATTTTTTTATATATGTTATCTTATAATCTTTTTTTCCCTCCAGATATATTTTAATTTAATTCTATACCACGCTACTGCACGCATATTGGGATTCCATTGTAATCATGCACCCTAACTGTATGTTATTCCTAGTAATGTTTGAATTAACTGTACTGACGATGTCCTAAGATGCTAAGGATGAAATATTTACTTATTAAAACTTATTAATGTGGTTATTACGTGTGTTTGTTTAGTCTCATGTCTCATATCTGTGGCCTCCAGTCTTTGATCAACTGTTTTATTTCTAACACAGTTCACAGATCCATAAGTGAAAATCAGTTTGAACGCTGTCCTGCATGCAACTAGTTTAGTGTTTTGACTAATTTCTTTCTTATTCCATATAAGATTATTCATTTCCAACCATACTAGCCTTGATTTCCTGAAATATAGTTGATTTCCAACCATACCAGCTTTGCTAATTCTGTTGTCAATTTTCATATTGAACATGATATCTTCACTAAAAATTATGCCTTAATAACTTAAATGTTTTTTTTCTAAAGGATTATCTTGTTTTTTATTGTTGATTTTCATACCAAATTTATTACAGCAGTTATTCAATTTAATCAGAGAATCCTGCAGACTTGTGATGAATTTATTCAGGA
The DNA here is from genome assembly GCF_054136105.1 of Typopeltis vanoorti. NCBI lineage: Eukaryota > Metazoa > Arthropoda > Arachnida > Uropygi > Thelyphonidae > Typopeltis > Typopeltis vanoorti. The sequence continues at coordinate 29,719,265 of NC_143558.1, forward strand.
GTATAACATAATCTGCATAAACTAAAGAGCTGAGATTAACATCTCCAATTTTAATATCAGGTTTAATACCACTTTCCTTCATAATGTGATACATATAGATGATGAATAACATTGAGATAATGTGCACTATTGTCTCACACCTGATTTAACATCAAACCATCTTCTTTATCCCCCCTGCAATTCGAAGTGCTGACTTACAACTCAAATATAGACTATGTATTGCCTGATATAATGTCCCATTTACACCATATAACTGTAGTGTTTTGAACAGCTTTTCTCTTGGTACCTTGTCATATGCCTTTTTCAGATCTACAAAAATTATATACAAATCCTTGTTATCCTCCAATGAATTCTAAACTATCTATCTTAAAGTGAAAATATGATCCCAACAACCTTTATTAGCTTGTTCTTCTCCATGCTTCCCTTCCACAATTTTTCTTAAGTTTTTTTCTCAAGAATACTTGCACAAATCTTACCAGCAACACTTAGTAGAGAATTCCTCTCTAATTTTCACATCCAGTTTCATTTCCCTTTTTACAGATGTATATTATGAGATCTCTAATCCAATTATCTGGAATTTCATCCTCTAGCCAAGCCTTCTGAATTATGCAGTGTAGCCATTATAAAACTGTTATACCTTCAAATTTGAGCAGGAGTTCAGGCCTGGGACCGTTACTGTTCAATCTTTATGTCATTGATATTGTAATGGAACTGCAGAGAGATATTCAGTTCTTTGAAGTAATAATACTACTAATAGTGATTATTGGCACTAGTGACATTGCTGATGCTTTAGTTCTTCAGGATGATTTGAATAAACTGGCAAGTTGGAAAATTAATGAGGATGCCAGTTTAATGCAATTAAATGTAAGGTTTGAAATTAAGGATGCTACATACTCACTTAGTGGAGTTATACTGGATGAAGTGGAGGAAGAAAGGTATCTTGATGGTTTTGGGCTGTTTCTATCTCTAGTATTGATATTCCTGTTTCCATTCATCAATGGTGGTAGGAAATATTATTATTATGGTAGTGGTAATTATTATTATTATTATTACTAATATGTGACACCTTCAAGGGGTCTTTGGGGAGACACATTACTCCACACAACAACTCACCATCTCCTCTAGTTAATCTACCCACTACAGCTTCTGCTCAAATCATTTCTATATATATCTGAAACCTTCAAGGAGTCTTTGGACTCATTTGGGATGGCACAGGCACATTACTCCACTACATAAGTTAATTCTCCCACTACACACTATGACACTCTACCACCAATAACACACACCATCTACAGCCTACCACCACCAATAGTATTTGTTTGTCTGTAAACTGTATGTGTCCTGTTGGCTAATTTGCCTGTATAACCCAAGGATGAAAAGGCCAAGGGAAGAAATTCTGCTACCTCACATTTAACTGAAAAAGCTGATATAAAGATTCCTCTTGTCAAGACAAGAATTGAACTTAGGTATTTTCTAATCCAAGGATGCAATGTCCTGGTGTTCTTCCAATTGCACTAAGGAGGCACTTAATAATTTCCTACTCTGCTGTTTAGATCTCCAACAAGAACCAACTTTTCTTTTTTATTGTGTTGTCAGCTGTCTGCCTTCTATAATGCTTTGAAAAAGTTGACTTCTTTCTTAGTAGAACCTTCTGTTGGACTATAGGCATGAATAAGTCTCACTGTCCAGTTCCCCATTCAGATATTCCCAAATCATTCTACTTGATACTGCCTGCCATTCAAGAAAATTATCTCCATATTCAGTGTTGAATACTACAGCTACTCTTTTTCCTTTATAGTTATCTGAACATATATCTTGATATTGGTCAGATAGATTTCACCTTTGTTTTGTTTTCGTGATGCCTATTATGTTGATCTGGTACTTATTGTATTCATGGTGTAAATCTTTAATCCTGCTGATATGAATCGGGATTTCTTTCAGTAGATGACTTTTTGCCCTGGTTTCCTGATGACAACAAAGGGAAATTTGTTTAACCAGAGAATGTCCCAACTGGCATGAAATTTTGTCATATTGTATTATTATTTTGGATTTTGGTTTGAGCCAATAAGAATACAATTTCATTGGCTAAATCCCAAACTGGTAGTCCATCCTCGTTCATTCAGGTAAATACTTACTAATGGAATACACAAGGTGAGGATTAGACATTAGGTCAGAAGCCCCACTCAGTTCTCCCCACTCCTTAGAAGGTGATGTGAACATTTCCTCCTAGTTATCCAATTTTTAATTTAAAACCTACCCAATATGTAGGTTTTATCCTTTAAAAAAAAACTGCCACCAACATATGAGGCTAACAAACTCAATTTCCTTAATTTAAAAAAATAAAAATAAAAATAAAAAAAATTAATAATTCTTTTCCAGGATTTGAGAATTCAGTTTTCTACCAAAGATATAGTGTTCTAACAACTATACCTGAGACATTCAGATGTGCAACAGAGATTATTATTTCCTAATTATGCAAACTGCTCAACCTTTTCTTATTTATTAAGCAACACAGGATTTAAACTTACACATGATTTGTGAATTAGACAACAAAAGTGAATAATTTCAAATTAATTTGGCCAAAGTGCCTACAGCAGACAGCATGCATTTTAGTTGGAAATATAGGTTCAAATATCACCTATGATGTAATATTTGAACCAACATTACCAACACTTTTAAGAGTTTCTCAATTGAAAGCAGGCTAGCTGGTCTTATAAGTAGAACATAAATGATGAATTATAGAGATAGGATTAAATGCCCTAATCAAGAAAAAAAAAATTGGTTTTTCAAAGACATGTTAATGGTCACTGGGCTTATTACGTCAAAAAAAGATGACATGATTAGAAATAATTCCTTAAAATCTGGTGTTTAGGTACTTTGAAAAGTAAAGGGGATTTAAGGATATTAGTTTGAAAGAACAGAATCCATGGAGATACTTGCAGAAACAGATCATCTCTATATGACAAAAAGATGAGTTAATTAAGCTGAAAAAAAAATTAACATTTTTGGAAGTCAACTCCAAATATGAGAAGAGCATGCCAAAGTCATAGATTTGGGATTTGTGCAATGTAAATAGCTGCTTCTGAAGTAGAAAAGAGCCAGAGACAATTCTAAATTTTCTGGAAGTGGAGGAAACTATAAGTACAATGCACTTGTGCAAGAAAACTGCAATGTAAAAGTCAGTTTCAGTGAGGAGAACTATGTATGTTTGAATAGCCAGCATTTGGATGTGGATGCCAATTCAGAAAAATTTAATTTTAATAAAAAAAATAAATAATAAAATCATCATCATGCGTATCAAGGATTTAGGCCTAGCATGGCCTGTTCGGGCCTTAGAAGTCATCGTTGAATCGTTTAAGAGGACGTCCTGGTTTTCTTTTTCCTAATAGCTTGTACAAGTACAATTTAATTAGTACAAGTACTTTGAGTACAATTAAATAATAAAATAAAATAAATAAATAAAATAATTATGAAAAGTGTCAAAATATATTTTTCCTCTTTTTTTTGTCTCAAGAACCAACCCTCGTATACATAATCTGCTCCCACTTAAATGTCAAATTCAACATGCAACATTTGTTACTATATAATCTTTTGATTGTTCTTTTTATCCACTGACTGGACAGGATTTTAAATAACATGTTTTGTGTATAACATTTATAACTAGATGTATTTTCAGACCAAGTTGCTTGATTTTGATCCTACATTTCAAAGAGAAAAATTCAGCTATCTCTCTGCCAATGGTATAGAAGGAGGGGGAGGGGCGGTCCGGCCTGGGTGGCACTTTTCACATGAGACACAATTTTATTTTTCGCCAATTCTTTTATTTATGCTAACTTAGTAATTTTCATTACTTAATTCATTACTGGATTCAGGCCAAATAGCGGTTGTCAGGATCAGATTTTCACTTTACGACAGATAGTTGAGAAATCATGGGAATATAACAAAGATCTGTATTTAAGTTTTGTCAATTTGGAAAAGGCATATGACAAGGTACCAAGAGAGAAGCTATTCAATATGCTACAGTTATATGGTGTCAGTGGGACATTATATCATGCAATACTTAGTCTTTATTTGAGTTGTAATTCAGCAGTTAGAATTGAAGGAAGTACAGGAAGGTGGCTTAATGTTAAATCTGGTGTGAGAGAAGGATTATCCCCTCTGTTATTCATCATCTATATGGATTACATTATGAAGTGATATTAAACCTGATATCAAAATTGAAGATGTTAATCTCAGCTCTTTGCTTTATGCGGATGATGTTATACTTCTAAATAAATCCGCTACAAGTCTGCAAAATTCCCTGACTCAATTGAATAATTGTTGTAGTAGATATGGTATGAAGGTCAGCATTAAAAAGACAAGATAATGAAAATAGGCAGAAACATTGAAAATATCAACTGCATTGTGAATGGAAAAGCTATAGAACAAGTAAAACATTTCAGCTACTCAGCCATGATTTTTAGTGAAGATGGTAAATTAAATATGGAAATAGACAACAGAATCAACAAAGCTGGTATGGTAGGAAGTCAACTGAATAAATTCAAATGGAATAAGAGAGAAATTAGTCGGAACACTAAATTAGCTGTATACAAGACAGTGTTCAAACCAGTTTTAACTTATGGATCTGAGAGCTGGGTCAGAAGTAAAACACTTGACCAAAGACTAGACACAAATATGAGAGTCCTGCGAAAGATTAGAGGCATGAACAGATGGCATCAATGGCAATATCATATTAAAAACGAGGATATTAGGAAAGAACTTGCCACTGTCAGCATCCAGGAATGTGTTAGCAGAGCTTATCTCAGGTGGTATGGTCACTTAACCACAATGGGAGAGGAAAGATTAGCAAAACAAGTGTTCTCTGCCAGGTTGTCAGGAAAAAGACCCAGATGAAGACCAAGATATAGAGATTGATACAGTAAAAAGTGCCTTAGAACAGCGCTTCCTAAACTGTGGGCCGCAGACCCCTTGGGGGCCATAGGTTTTGTTGGGGGGGCGTGAAATAATGAAAACAAATTTAAAATGTTTTAAGACTAAGTAGATTTTTTTTATTTTAAAAGAAACGTATTTAACTTTTATTATTTATTATTTCTTTTTTGTTATTTTTTATATTTTAATGGAAAAATTCACACATTGGTGTTGGTTCACAAACTTTGCTTCCTGCGTATTTCGGCGCTTAATGAATATTAGTAAATATTGCTTATTCGTATGTTTCATTTCAAAGCGGTGGTTAATTGTATTTACTTCGAATGCTCTCCAGGGAAGCTCCAAATCTTCCTGTCCGTTTCATCACGCGTTTGTAATCAGAGACTGTTGATACTGACTTTATATACATATCAAAACTCGTTTCATATTATCACTGTCATCCGAGCTAGTTTTCTGTTACCAATAAAAGTTTCGCATATACTTCACACATGAAAAAAAGCTTAAACAAGTTCATGTGGGGAGATAGTAACTCGTTTGCAGTGGTAAACAACACGCCCTCCCTAACAGCCACTATACTGCAGAGGCAATAAAAACAAGTACTTTTATTATGCCAGTGAATAAGGTATGAGGAGTCTGTGTAATATATTTCTCAACAAATATTGCAATTAGAGACAACTGGGATAAAAACACACTAATTAATGAATCACATGTCCCCTCATATAGAAACTATGCTGTATAGACTGAAACAAAACCATATGTTGCATGGGCAAACACAGTATCTAACTAAAAACTATTGTTATTAATTAGATGTGAGTGAGTTCGATTTCCCAAGGCAGCAATAAAATTCAACCGAACGTGCTAAAATTTGTAAAAGTGTTAAAACTAAGCAATATATATATATATATAATGAATGTTATGGCAGTTTCACATATGGAATTCGGCTGAAGAGAGTTACCATTTCAACTCAATTGTCAGCTATGCTTTTATCTTTCGGTTGCGCGATCTTTTGTTAATACCGCACCAATCATATGCACGTTTTAATAACCTGCCTTTGCTGTCTGTTTCGCATTAGGCTTAATTACCGTAAAGGGAGAAAAGTCACAAAAGAGAAAAATGCATCCAGGGATTCCCTTATTCAGGTAATATTCACTAATTTCATGTTATCAGTCTGTGGTGTGCCAGTATCGGTAAGTGGTGATATTATTTGATCTATTCTACGTTAAAAAATTTATCCCTGAGATGGATAAGTGGCTGATAAAAAATAAAAAAAAATTCCTGCGAACAATCAGAAGAAGCAGAAACAGACTCAAAAAAAAAAAAGGACAGTATTTCATATTTTACCAGAACAGCCTGCATCATCTTCAGAACCAAACGGTAAGAGGCGAAAAATGTAATATATGCATTTGATTTTTGCAATATTCGCTGTGTATATTTTGTATTGAATATAAATACAATAAATATTATAATAATATATCTCTCTATTACGATTTTTTTTCGAGGGTGGCCATGAAATATTTTAATTTTTGCGAACGGGGCTCTGACATCCAGAAGTTTGGGAAGCACTGCCTTAGAAGATAGAAATATAAGATTTGATAATGTTAGAGACTTGACAAGTAACAGAATGATTTGGAGGAAAATTGTAGATAGGAAGTTAGTAATGATGTAAATTTTTCATGTAGTACTATCATATCCTGTACACCCCTTGAGGTGTTATATATCAGGAATTTGATGATGATGATGACTTAGAACTAAAATATACATAAACATAATGTTTTAATTTATTTCCCTATATGTCGTTTTGACTTTTTATAGTATTTTTGGTGTGTATTGAGAGGGGCGGCAAACTCAGGAACTTTCCCGGGGCAAAAGCTCTAGCTGTGCCACTGCTCTCTGCCTACAACAGGCTAACGCAGAAAGGAAAGAATGTTTATAAAATTTTAACATTATAAATGAGAATTAAACCTAAGTTTTTTCCAAACTTTTTTTTTCTGGGGGAAAAAAAAATCTTATTTAAATAATTTCTACCATCATCAATTTCCTGAAATGCACCCTCAATATACCTTCAGGCTAAAAAATTATTTCTATTAGAAAAAAATAAATACTATTTTATCAAAATTCTCTTAAGTTAGAAACAAACCACTTACCATATTCTGTTTGATAAGGTGTTGATACTTAAACATGGTCTGCTGACGAGTAAGAATAGATGTTTGTGACCATGATTTAAATGCAGCCTTTGCAGCTGATACAGCTGATTCCATTTCCTGTTGAGTAGCTTTAGGCACCCTGGTCACAATTTCATTTGTTGCCTATATGATTTAATTTATTTCCATTAATGATAATGAATACAAGAAAAATTACATCAAAACAATGTTGCGTTCTAAAATATGCATGCATACACAAGCAAAATAAATCACCAGTATTCAGTCACTTTTTAACTGCATAACATTCAGTTTGAAGTTCAGTCATCTCTACAACTGATCATACTAATAGTGAGGCACCAACTATCAGGCCACTAGCTTGTATCAGTGTCATCAGATGATAATGACTAGTGAAGTATGAACCAAATACTAAGTTGCTAACAAACCTGATAATGAAAGATTTATGTATATACAAAAATTTATTAAATTAACTAAAAAATACACTATGTTGAAATAAGTATTGGAACAGCACAACATTTCAAGAAACCAAACTACACACACACCTCAATAGTGTGTGAGTCCCCTTTTGATACTGATTACACTTTCCATCCTCCTGGGCAATAGCCTAATAATACAAGATTTATGTATATACAAAAATTTATTAAATTCAACTTTAAATAAGCGAAAATACATTGTCTTGAAATAAGTATTAGAAAAGTACAACATTTCAGGGGAACCTAACTGCACATACACATATATACCTCAATAAGTATGTGGATCCTCCTATAGGGCTGATCACACTTCTACCATCCTAGTTATAACATTAAATAAGTAGAGTTCAACTCTGGGATGATAAATGCATTAATTACTTCTATTTGTAAAGAAGAAATTAAAAACTAGAGCAAATAAAAGAAAATGGTGATATAGAAATAGAATGGAACAATTTAAAAACCATATTAATAAATGCAACAGCAAAATGGCTTAAAAGAAAAGTAAAGTAAATGGAAGAGAAGAAAGGAAATAAGATAACTGGAATGAGAATGAGGAAGCAACAATCAAAGACGAAAAAGAAGCAGAAATCAATTATGAACAAAAAAGAGCAATAGCAAAAAAATAAAATAAAATAAAATAAATTACAGACAAACAAATAGAAAAACATGGAGGCTTATGCCTGGAAGGTGTATGAATATGTTGGTATGCAAGGGATACCAATGAATCAAATCCACACACAGGTAGGACTGGATTCTTTCTGTGTAGGCTGTTTGTTCATGAGCTTTTTACCTCCTATTACCTCCTTCACTTCATAGTAAAATTGTAAATTTTACTATGAAGTGAAGAGATCGAATACATACAAAATTCTAAGAAATATGAATAAGAGGTAAAAGAAAAGTTAAACTTGAAATAGTTAAAGAGAAAACTCAGTTAAACTTCTTCCAGAACTTATGATAAGCAAGATAGTAATGAAACAAACTCTGATATAATGCTAACTACTAACTATACAACGAAAGAAATAACATTACAAAAAATCCAACAAAGCAATTCATCATTCAGGAAAATTCCCTGGAGAAGATGGAATAAGCATATACCTTATTAAATATATAATAAGGTATATTACAGATAGTGTAATCAAATAACTTTTAAAATGATTTAAAGAATAACTGGTAACAAGGAAAAATACCAGAACACTAAAATAAGGCTATTATCATTCTAACATATCACATAAAAAAGGTGATAAGTACAGAGGAATAAGTCTTTTAAATACTGGTTAAAGTTATACACATGAATATTAATTTCAGAATTCAAATCATATTATTATTATTACGGGCAACTCCAAGGAGTCGACAGACTCATCGAGGGAGGCCCTAACATCATGTCAAGAACAACTATTCGACATTCCCACAGTATCTATCATACCTTGCCTTGAACTCATTCACAGTCATGGCACCCACAACAGACTCTGGCAGCTTATTCCACTCGTTCACCACTCTCCAAGAAAAAAAACCTAGCTCTAACACCCTTGCTAACCACATTCTTGCCCAGCTTCCATGTATGGGCCCTAGTCCTCCCACTACCAGTCCTATTCTCAAAAATATCTTCTGAATTAATCTTATAGAACCCCTTCAGTAATTTGAATGTCTCAATCATATCACCCCTTTTCCGCTTATCAACCAATTTCTGCAACACACAAATCTTCAACCTGTTCTCATAAGGTTCATTCCATAGACCTGCTATCATCTTGGTCACTCGTCTCTGAATCCTCTCCACCTCCTTCCCATCCAAACCCTGGCAACCCATATCTGGGCAGTAGTCTAGATGGGGTCTTATCAAGGCTCGATACAGAGGAACAATAACTTGTTTGTCTCTGCTTGTTAAAGATTTTTCAGCAACCAAGTGATTTGATGAGCTGATTTAGCCACTTTTGCGATGTGCCCCCCCCCTAAACTTCAACTCCCTATCCACCAACACTCCCAAATCCCTGGCCTCAATCTCCTGGAGTATGGTTCCACCAATGTGATATACTGCTGCTAAACTTTTCACCCTAAAATGCATAACCTTACACTTTGCCACATTAAATTGACATCCATTTTCCTTAGCCCAGTCCTCAAAGCTATCTAAATCATCTTGCAAAATTTTGACATCCTGTGCACTCACTATTTCTCAACCCAACTTTGCATCATCAGCAAACAAGTGAACACTTCCTCTGAAATCCTTTCCCTATATCGTTAATGAACAAATTGAAAAGTAGTGGTCCAAGAACAGAACCCTGCGGCACACCATTAGTCACAGGCCGTCTTTTGGACTCTACTCCTGAATAAACCACTTTCTGATATCTCACCATCAACCACCCACCTATCCATCTCACCAACCCTATATCCATCCCCATATGCTGCAGTTTACTGATTAGAATTCCATGTGGTATCCTGTCAAAAGCCTTAGCAAGGTCCAGTAGAATCACTGTAAACCCATTACCCTTATCCAGTTCAGCCGTCACTGTGTTATAAAATGTGAGCAAGTTACTGAGGCATGATCTACCCTTCACAAAACCATTGTCCCCCATACAGTATCCCATTTTCATCTATCCAATCCTGTATTTTTCTCTTCGCTAATTTCTCCAAGACCTTGACAACGATTCCTGATATGTTAATCAGTCGGTAATTACAATGGAACCTCCTTTATGCAGTGGAACTATTTTCCCCTCTTTCCACCCCCCTCGGGACTAACCAGACCCGAGACTCAAATTAAACAAAATGGTCAGGGGCACTGACAATTCTTTAGCCACTTCATGTACGACACGAGTTGGTATACCATCTAATCCCACAGATGTATTGACATTGAGGTTTTGTAATAGACTATTCACCTCCACTTCATTCACCACAATTCCCGTATAATCTAGTGGTTCATTCATTCCTGCAATGTCACCACCTGGATGATATACTCTTGGTATATCATCCAGGTGGTGACTCCTGGATGATATATTCTTTAAAATCAATCAGCAACATATCGAAAAAAACTGTTTGGGATTCTCTTTAGCCTGCATGGCTAATGTTCTTTCATAATCCGTTTTTGCTTTTCTTACCACACTCGTTACCCTTCTGGTCTGTGCTTTATACCATTCATGTGCCTGCCGGTCACCTTTCTCCTTAAATTCCCTCCATAGTTGTTTCTTTTTTTGCAGCTCAAGCTTAATGGTGTTATTCATCCATTAAACCCCTACTTGATTTATTATTTGGACTCTAGGTATACATACAGTCAGCCATTGCCTCATACAAACACTTCTTAACTGCCTCCCATGTACTATCAACATCTAGTTAGTCCTAATTAGTTTTAAAGGCCATGGCACTGAACCAATCAAACTCCTAAGCTTGTCATACTTACCAGCCCGATAATTCCACATGTACCCTGTCTTAATTGTAAATTCCACACCTTTAGCCACCTCCCAAGTCAAAACCCTATGATCACTCTCACCAACTGGTGGCAACGTGGTTATATTCGTTACAGCCAAATTCTCAGATGCAATTACTAGGTCAAGCACTCTCTGACCACTAGTATTTTCCATTACATGCTGTCGCAGATAGTTATCCCTTAATAACAGCATGAAATCCAATTCCTTCCTCCCATGTGTCCTCTCCTCCTTCCAATCAATGTTACCAAAGTTGAAATCTCCCATAATAATTACCCTCCTTCCACTCATTTCTTCTATTTGCTTATGCATACTATCTCCACCATCCATTCCATCACCTGGTCTATAGCAGCACCTAACTGTATATTTTGTTCTACTAGTTTCAATCTCACACTAAATAGCCTCAAATGTGCTCTTTTCTCTAACCTGCAGTTCCACTTCTATTCTCCTTGGCTGTAGCTCATCAGCTATCATCAATAACACCCCCCCACCCCACCCTGATTTTATTCTACCTGTCACTCCTGAACACACCATACCCGTAACGGGTATGGTGTGTTCAGGAGTGACAGGTATCTGTTATATAATCCCACTAGTTATATTATCTTTTGTCAGCCATGTTTCACTAATAACAATAACCTGTGGCCTGGAAGTGCCAATCAAGGCCAAAAATTCTTCCTTCTTGTTTCTAATACTTCTGGCATTAATATACACGAATTGCAGAAGCCCATTTGTCCCATCCCTATTTTGATGCCTTATACTAACTATCCCATTCTGATTTGTTGTCTTTTGCACTCACTCAGGCATATTACACACACATTCATACACTCAACTGTCTCCCTAAAGTCTGCATATCTACTTCCCCCACCCCTTAATAACTCTAGTTTCCCTGATTCTGCACATCCACTACATTCAACAACATCTTTTCAAGTCTCCGTACACCAAATCCATTCAAATGTAAACCATCCATCTTATATAAATCCTTTCAACCATCGAACTCACTCCACACATCCACAAATTCCACATCACTCCTCCTGCATAATCCACGCATAAAGTCATTAGCAATTATGGCCCTCCTTCTATACTCTTCACTGTCATACCATGGAAACAGACTCACCATCCTAACTCTCTCTCTCTCTCTCTCTCTCTCTTCTCTTTTGCTACCTCAAGCAATTCCTTCAAATCATCTCTCATAGCCATTTTGTCTCCTTTCAAATCATTTGTACCTGTTACTACTCTCTCAATTCTTTCACCTGCTGCTTTTGCATTCTAATTGACTCGCTTACATCCTTAATGTTCGCACCAGGTTGGTACGATTTTGTTACTCTCAACTATCACACCTCTTACTAAAGAATCTCTGTACAACACTCGCTCTTTCATTTTGTGTACACTCACTATCATACTTTTGCCGTTTATTAGTTGGTACGCTCGGTAAACATTTTTGCCAATGCTCCAGCTGCCGATTTGCCCTGTGTATCGCTCCGCATAACCATGCAATCCCACTCATTGCATCAGTCTCATCATTTTTATTTTCCATTAATTCATTCATTCGTTCTGTATGTTTACCTTCATTATCACTTTCGATGCCACACAATACGTCACTTTCACAATATTCATTCTCACTTTCAACGCCACATATATAGAAGATAAACTTTGGGAAACAAAATGGCTTCTGGAAAAAAAAAAACAATCAATTGACCAAGTTTTTAAATTAAAAATCCTAATGGAAAAGCATTGTGTGAATTCAACAAAGAAATACACATATAGCATTTATGGACTACCAGAAAGTCTTTCAGTCTTGAGAAACTGTTGGTCATACTAAACGAGTTAAACATATCAAACTAATCACAGCAATAACTAACATACATCAAAACAACCAAATAACGTAAGAATCAATGAAAAAGTCAGAATGGAAATCAATAAACTGAGGAGTTCGTCAAGGTGCCCAATGTCACCATTCTTATTTAATATCTATATAAATGAAATAGTCAAGAAATGGAAGAAAAATTTAAAACTAGTACTTAATCTGGGTCATGGAACTATATTTAATACCCTTTTATTTGCAGACGACCACATAATTATAGCAAGAAGTAAAGATGAATTTCAGAGATCAATATATTCCTTAAATATCACTGCTAAAAATTTGTAATGCAAATACCAGACAAAATAAAAATATATAACTATCATTTTCAAAAATCAGACAAATGACTCTAAGACCTCTGGCAACTAATTCTGTTTTATCTCCTAAAGAACTTCTCAAAAAAGTGAGAAGTTCAAATCTAGCTGAATCCCATGTTTCTGCAAAGTCAAGAATTACAGCACTACCTAGTTCAGAAGAATTAGTATCTGATTCATGTCTATGGCCTTAAAATTGTCATTACAAAAGTTTCCTAATAGGTTCTGTACCAACTAGAATGCAAATATATTATATTATATTGATCTAAGTATACCCATGTTAACAGGTGATTAATCAGCTGTCGATGTGTAATATGAGCCTCTCCAAGTCAAGCCAACTCAACTTCCTTGCAGTATAACCTGTTTCCAGAATTAGGACTCAGATATCTGGTGAGTATCACTGGTGCAAAGGGATATTTTTCTTTAGATGGAGGAAATGCCAACAAGACCTTCACTGCCTATCAATCTGTGACATGCCAAATATACTACAGGGATCCAGATCCTCTCCCAATCGACAGTGCAGCAAATAGTTCATCAGGTTGGAAACTAGAAAATACAAAGGGGTCAGTAATGAATCAGGAGATTTCCCAAACAAGTGAATAATCCTACAGATACTTCACCAGAGTAGGCTTATGCCTGGAAGGTGTATGAATATGTTGGTATGCAAGGGATACATTTGAATCGAATCCACACACAGGTAGGACTGATTTCCTTCTGTGTAGGCTGTTTGTTCACGAGCTTTTTACCTCCTATTACATACCACCTTTAAATGTGAAATGTTTAAATAAATTTCGAATCCATTTAAATTTAAAGAATATTATCAATGCTTAGGTTTATGTTGCTAAAATCTTACACATAGGAATGTGATCAGCAAACTAGCAGATGTTAAACAGATAGTGTAATCATATAGATTCTACAATGTTTTTTACAAAGTATGGAGTTATCTATTCTAGGAAATACGAGGTCACAAGCAAGGTCAATGCGATGTGGCCCAGCACACCTGTAGTGTGCACTATCGCACTTTTGTGATGCAATACAGCCTGCTATGACAATAGTGTGCGCTTAACTTTACATTGAACATGAGACCAATGATATTTCACTCTAACCAAGGTGTTCTGTTAAAATTTCAGGATTTGTGAAGTGTTCTGTCATAGGAAAAGTTTGAGAACCCCTGCATTAAACCATGTATTACGATTTTACATCATTTTGACTAGTTTTGAATACCATTGTTTTTATTCCTTTTCATTCTTCGGCCACCCTTTTTAATATTAAATTAACTTAGACCACTGTATAATTTAAATTTAAGTTTAAATGAAGCTAAATTATTTTACTTATCTCATCCAAAATAATATGCCTCCATAATCTTGCAAACAGTGAGAGTACTTTAAAACATGATGGCATGTTAATAGTAATACGAAAGTAACCACATCTAAAAGGAATCATTCCCCCCCACCTCCCCCCAGTTTTAATTTCTTCTAATTTTTGAAACTAATTTGAAAATAGGGATAACTCCAGAAATTATAACTC